>NC_073626.1:14277500-14902500 GCF_029407905.1 Bubalus kerabau
TTAATTCTGAAAAATAAGTAAATTGTTTTAACCTTCCTCCATTCTCTCTCCACTTTAATTCCTAAGATTGGCGATTTCCATAAAGATGTACCCTTCATTGTTTGGACTGCTGTGAGTTAGTCATGTCATGTTGAAGCATAAAGAATGATAGAAAATAAAGAGCAAGTAAATCAATTCTCATGTTTATCATCTCCTAGAATTTGGCTTAATCTCATAAGAAATCTGAAGAAAAAAAGAAAGAAAAAAGAGGGGACTAACGTATATGGAAAACCTCAGAGAAAGCCAGAGAAAGAGACCTGAATTTGTAGACATAATTTTACACCTTACTTCAGCAATAAATCTTCGAAATACTTTTGCACATGTTAAACCTGAGTTCGAGGCCGTAATTAAAACAAAGTAGGCTCCTTAAAGCTACTTGGTGGCTCAGAGATAGAGAATCTGCCTGCCAATGCAGAAGACACGAGAGACGCTGGTTGGATCCCTGGGTCAGGAAGATCCCCTGAAGTAGGAAATGCAAACTTGCTCCAGTATTCTGGCCTAGAAGAATTCCATGGACAAAGGAACTACAGTCCATGGGATGGCAAAGAGTCAGACACAACTGAGGACACACACACAGGCTCCTTAAAACATTAGGCTATATGTGATTCTTCTTTGCTTGTCCTACAGTGCTTTACCAGGGCCTGGTATAGTATTCGCTGCACTGAATTAAAGTTTTAGTCACTCAGTTGTGTCCAATTCTGTGCAAAACTACAGACTGTAGTCAGGCTCTTCTGTCCATGGGATTCTCCAGGCAAGAATACTGGAGTGGGTTGCCATGCCCTTCTCCAGGGGATCCTTCCAACCCTGGCCTCCTGCATTGCAGGCAGATTCCTTACCATCTGAGCTGCCAGGGAAGCCCATTAACAGAGGATCTGTCTTCCCAATGCTCTCAGTTACTCCTTTGCTGCTTCATCTACACTGAGTCACAGTTGAACTTGAGACCAGCATATCTAACTGCCTTCTGGTCCTCTCTGCCACTGAAGTGCAGTAGAGTTGAAACAGCATTTAAGGTTTCTGCAAACTTGTCCCTCTTTCTGGATTTCCTATTGCCTTGGTCAATTTGGGCTGCCATACAAAACTACCATTGACTGGATGGCTTAAACAACAAACGTCTATTTCTCCCTAGTCTGGAGGCTGGGAAGTCCAAGATCAGGGAGCCAACCAGTTCTGTTCCTAAAAGTCGCTGCTATTGCAGGATGAGCATAGCAATCCTCATGCTTCCTTCAAATCCCCACAGTCACACAGGGTGCTTGGCTTCCTCCTTGGAGCTGCACCATAAGATAGAAACAGAACCCAGGGCTAAGCAAGGTCCTCTTCCTGCCCCTGTGACCTGGAGGGAAGGATCTTTCAACTCCGCATTTCCATCAGTCCTTTCTCTCCTTTACTTCTGGCTGCCTTTAAGCATAGTCTATGCTTCAGCTGCGGGCTTCCCTAGTAGCTCAGATGGTAAAGAATCCGCCTGCAATGCAGGAAACCTGGGTTGGATCCCTGGGTTGGGGAGATCCCCTGGAGAAGGGGATGGCTACCCACTCCAGTATTCTTGCCTGGAGAATTCCATGGACAGAGGAGCCTGGTGTCCATGGGGTTGCAAAGTGTTTCAGACATGACTGAGCAACTAACACTTTTGCATGCTTCAGCTGCACTAAAGTTCTCATCTCGTGGATACTAGCCAGTAGAGCAGGCTTCTCTCTCTCGTCTTGACAGAGTATGATTGATTTCCTGAGAGTTAACAAAAGAGCAGGCTCAAGAAGGACATACATGCAACATGGAGGGTGGGAGTGGGAGGGGGACCTGCCCTGCCAGCCAAACCAGCTAAGTCCCTTGCCCATCTGTGGGTAGGGCTGAACTAGCTACATCCAAAAGGGTGCGCTTTTTTGTGTTTTCCTTTCACTGCAAGTGGTGTTACCCCCGCCTGGATCCCATCATCCACACTCCCAGTCTAGACTGTTGCTGACCTCCTCACCATCCTGTAATACCTAACCGTCACCTCTTCTGCAAGAATTATAAGATGCCTCTCCCCTTCATCCCCCAAAGAGTCAACACGCCCCATGCTATAGTATAATTATTTTCACATGTCTTGTTTCCTGTAGCTTCCTGACTCCTCTAGGGATTCCAGACCACAAAGTACTAGAAGAACATTCCTGTAACTCTCCATGCCAGCAAATCTAGCAAATTCCTTACAACTCAACAGTGCAGTTGAGAGATTTTCATTATCTTTGAAAGCCTTTGGCTGCCTTAAATGTGGAAAATAGATAAGCTGTGTGCTCTCGAGAGTGAGGGAGTGTGTGGTCAGCCTTGGGCAGAGAGAATCAGAAGGAAGGGCTGAAGAGAGGAGAGGCTGAACAGATCTTGGATCTCCAAGAAACAAGAGACATTTCTGACCCAAGTTGGGATAAATAAACAAAGACACCTCAGTGCCAGATGTGAAAACATGGGGCGATGACCACATACAGGTGTGGGATGTGATGGGTCTGGGGTGTAAGCAGGAAGATGGTGCAATGGGGTTTCTAAGTGTGTCATAGGCTACTCTGTTTTCCAGGACATGGGGTACATCAGCCACAAGAAATGCAGTGAGTCCTCATGAGTCAGTTCTGAAAGAACACACTTGCTGCCTGAGTAAGAATCCCTTTTCCAGATGGAAGCTTCATTAACTCTACTATGATCCAGGGCCCTAGAAGCAGAATTGGATAATTAGTAACCTGCCATATGTCTTATACGGAGAAGGCAGTGGCAAACCACTCCAGTACTCTTGCCTGGAAAATCCCATGGACGGAGGAGCCTGGTGGGCTGCAGTCCATGGGGTCGCGAAGAGTCAGACACAACTAAGAGACTTCACTTTCACTTTTCACTTTCATGCATTGGAGAAGGAAATGACAACCCACTCCAGTGTTCTTGCCTGGAGAATCCCAGGGACGGGGGAGCCTGGTGGGCTGCCGTCTATGGGGTCGCACAGAGTCAGACATGACTGAAGCGACTTAGCAGCAGCAGCAGCAGCATATGTCTTATAACACTCCTCCCTTTTTCCAGTGAAGGAGACAGAAGAAGACCCAGAGGTGAATGGTGGAGTCAGATCTAGAACCTGTTTTTTTCCATCTCTAATCCAGGACCACGAACCTCAGTATGGATGGATTCTGTCCCAGTATACTCTCAGGGGGTTTCTTTCAGTTCATATTCTCATCTACGAATTGCTCCCATGTTGTTTCCTAAAAAGATGGAGTCCAAATCCTAAGCAAGTAGTCATTAAATGCAGGACTGATCTGGTTGCCTTTTATTTCTTTTATGGTTGGTGGTTTAGTCGCTAAGTTGTATCTCAGCGACTCTTAACTCTTGAGGCCCTATGGACTGTGGCCTGCCAGGCTCCTCGGTCCAGGGAATTCTCCAGGCAAGAATACTGGAGTGAGTAGCCATTCCCTTCTCCAGAGATCTTTCAATTGTTGTATTCTGGCTGCCCTTTAAAAAGGAGAACAGAAGTAAAGTACTTTTATAACAAGAATCAAAGCTCTTTGACAAAGGAGCAAAGGCAATTCTGTGAGGCAGGGATAGTCTTTTCCATGAGTGATGCTGGGACAACTGGATGTCCACGTGCCAAAAAAAATGAACTTAGTTTCAGAGCTTACACCTTTCACAAAGAATAACTCATAATGGGTCATAGACCTAAATGTAACATGGAAAACTAGAAAGCTTCCCGAAGGAAACATAGGAAGAAATCTATGTGACTTTCGGTTTGGTGATGAATTTTTAAATCCAGCACAGAAAGCATGAAACTTGAACCCTAGGTTGTTGTCATTTAGTCGCTAAGTCATATCCAACTCTTTGTGACCCCATGGACTGTAGCTGCCAGGCTCCTCTGTTCATGGAATTCTCCAGGGAGAAATACTGGAGTGGGTTGCCATTTCCTTCTCCAGGGGATCTTCCCAACCCAGGGATGAAAACTGGCTCTCCTACACTTTACCACTGAGCCACCGGGGAAGCCCAAATCCTGTGTTATCCTCCAACATTTTATCCCCTGCATCCACTCAACATATGCAGCGTGGTGTGGGAGGGCTCACGGACTATGTGGTCAAGGCAAAAGAGGTGGATGCTACTCAGAGCTCTGCAACTAATTAGCTGTGTCCCCTCAGACAAGTAACTTTTCCATGTTCCAATAGCCTCATCTGCAAAATGATAATTACCTATTATTGCATAGAGGTTTCTTGAAAGATACAAAGAAAGTAACATGTGAAAATTTTATAAGACAATAGTTATAATTTTGGTATATATAAAAAAAATCATCTGAGGGACTTTCTCTGGTGGTCCAGTGGTAAAGAATCCACTTTCTAATGCAGAGGATGTGGGATCCATCCCTGGACAGGGAACTAAGATTCCCACATGCTGGCAGGGCAACTAAGCCTGCATGCCACACACTATACCTGAGAGAAGCCTGAGTGCAAGTGTGAAGATTCCACATGCCACCACTAAGACCTGACAGAGCCAAAAAAAAAAAAGAAACATCTGGAAAGAGTTTTCAATTTTAGATTCCTGAGTTCCACCCCTCCGTCCCTCCTCTCCACGGAGACTGACTCATCAGGTATAGTGTCGGAACCAGGAATCTGCATGTCAGTGTTCCCCCAAGAATCTAAGGCAAGTCTCCCAGGAACCCCATTTCAAGAAACAGAACGGTAAGCCATAAAATGCCATATAGTTTTAGGCTGTTGTTGCTATGCCACACGTGGTAGGTTTCTCCTTCTTTTTATAGCACTTTCCAATTTTTCCTTCCATGGTGGCTTAGATGATAAAGAATCTGCCTGCAATGCGGGAGACCCGGGTTTGATCCCTGGGTCGGGAAGATCCCCTGGGGAAGGGAACGGCAACCCACTCCAGTATTCTTGTCTAGAGAATTCCATGGACAGAGGAGCCTGGTGGGCTACAGTCCACGGGGTCGAAAAGAGTCAGACATGACTGAGCAACTAACACTCTCACTTTCCAGGTAAAGTAAAAAGCAGAGATTAATACAATTTCAATACACTTTGTTTTACCCATCCCACTGAATCTTAAATTTTCTAAGGAAAGATACAAAAGAAAGAGATCAATTTCTACCCTCTTATACATCATTTCAAAATTTAGGTTCTCTCACCACGTGTATGTATTGACCTAAACAATGTTTGGAGAAGGTGCGCCTGCACAGGCAACAGTGAGCAGTATTTCTTTAATGGTAAAGAGATTCTTCTGGATAAACAGATTTAGGAAAAAATGTTTCATTTCTCCCGGTACATTATATATCATTCTAAGAGACTAACTTTAACATGATGTAAAAAAAATACTGTCTAACTGGTCCTGCTCCAATCTGTTGTGTTAGACTTGGAAATGTCCTAATTCATGGCTAGCAAATGTTAAAATACCATATGCATGTAAAATTGGGATACGATATAATTGTACCTTCATTTCACATAATAGATTTCTTCTTGCTAAAATTATATGATTTTTATGAATTATAAAAAGCAGTGGAGACAATGGCTTCCATTCTTCTAAAGCTGTGAATAAGAACTTTTAAAAAAGGAAGCATTAGGAAGTCTGTGGAATTAGGTTGTGAACTCTGCCACTTACTGTGTGGCACTGGGCAAGGTACTTAACCTCTCTGAGCCCTATTAAAACTTTTTTTTTATAATGGGATTACAATAGTTATCAGTAAGAGTCTTTATGACTCTTTATGAGGATCATGTATGCAAAGCCCCTAACTTAGTGCCAGCCACATGAACTATTCAATACAAGCTAGTTCCTTTCTTCTAATCATTCCCACCTCTATTCATATAAGACCTAAGAATGTGCTTGCCCTCCTCCCACATGAAAATAGGATTAATAAGCATGGAGGAGCAAGGGATGTGTGTGCAGCTGGGTCCTCAGGATGCAGGGCAAGGATTTCAACAACTCATCAACCTTTCTGGGAGATCAAGATTTCAAACCTTCTAAATGCACAAACTATTTTCTGTGTCATTTCTTTTTCTCCAGAATAACACGGAGGTACCTACATACAAAAGATATAAATGACCTAAATGTTGATGGACAAAGAAGGATTTGAGGAAAGGTGGGAGTCTGAAGAGCAAGAAAGAACTGCTGTGGTGAGAAAGCAGAGAAAAATAGATGAAGGCTTACAGGAAATTAAAACGGTGGCCTAATAGCTGTTGATCTTGCTGTTAACATGGTCAGGCAGAAGGCTTGTTTGCTTTGTGATCTATTTTCTGATATTAGTAGATAGCTAAGGGCTACTGGACTGAGGCAGATGCTAAGGATGGGCCAGAGCAAGCAACTCCCTACCTAAACTCCCAGATTCAAGGCTGAATAATCTGGCACCCAAAAATACTCTCCTGGTAGTGACACAATTTTGAAAACCAAACACACACCACTGGAGTGGTACACAAGAGTCCAGGTGGTATTTAAGAGAGAAACAAAGATTAAAAACACCATTAAAAATTGTGTATCTCTTATGGCTTAGAAAAGTGTACCTTTTACAATGCATGTTTAACATAATTTCTGGTAGCTATGCTTTATCATAAACTAAAGCCGAGATTAATTCAATAAGGTAAAGAAATCAAGGTCAATTGCCATACTTCACTGAATCATAAAATAAGAATTTTGAAATAAATTCAAATGTCCTTACTTTACCGAGAAGAAAACTGAGACTCTAAAATGTAAAAATGAGCCTTTTGTAAGATGACTTAATGGAGGGGCAGAGCTGCCAGCAAAATTCAGGACTTCCAACCTGCAGTCTCCTCAACTTTATTAAGTTCAATGGCTTTATGCTTATTTATCTTATCAGGTTCTTATTTGTTGCATGTATATTTCTTTTTTCTTGTGGATCATTTTCCCCTCATAAAAATTGTGTAAATATAGCCATTTCTCTTTTCTTTTTCTTTCTTGCTTTTTTACTTCACTTATAATTTGAGGATTGACTGGGGTCATTCCTGAGAGAGCTATGTTCAAGAGAACAAATTTTTTTTTTTAATTCTGGTGACGACTGCTCTGGAAAAGAGAAATGTATCGTTTTGCCTAGAATTATTCTGAGATGAAAGATCTTAGGATTACTCTGGATTCTATTATTCTACAAGTGGATTCCATGGGTGCATGCTAAGTCACTTCAGTTGTGTCCAACTCTTTGTTACCCTATGGGCCATAGCCCACCAGGCTCCTCTGTCCATGGGATTCTCCAGGCAAGAATACTGGAGTGGATTGCTGTGCCCTCCTCCAGGGGATCTTCCCAACCCAGGGATAGAACCTGAGTCTCTTGCATTGACAGGCAGGTTCTTCTCCAGTAGCACCACCTGGGTAGCCCACAAATAGACTACAAGGACACTTAAAGAAAGCTCCAGACGTCCTTCATGATCCTATGGAGTAAGAGACCCTGTTAATTTGTTTATCAATTTTCAGCTTTAATTTCATGACATGTGAAACACTAGTAAAAAATAATCTCCTTAATCTCCTGCCTCAATATTTTGGAGAATACAGAGAAATACACTATCACTGTAGACCAGTTAGCTCTTGCCAAGTCTGGTTTTTAATACGATACATATGAAGAGAATCCTCTATTTGCCAACATCTATAAAGGGACTGATTTCCTCAGCTCCATGGTAATTGCTTAATATTAAATCAGTCCAAAATTTCAGGGCATGTTTCTCAGAAACCCTTTGTCTAGCATCAGTTGTGGACCTAGACAATATAGCAGCTGTTAATTCTAGGTTACAGAAACAAAAATAAAATAAAAAGATAATGTGCAGATTCCTAGGTAGGGAAGTTCCCCTGGAGAAGGGATAGGCTACCCACTCCAGTATTCTTGGGCTTCCGTCGGGGCTCGGATGGTAAAGAATCTGCCTGCAATGTGGGAGACTTGGGTTCAATCCCTGGGTTGGGAAGATCCCCTGAAGGAGGGCATGGCGACACATTCCAGCATTCTTGCCTGGAGAATCCCCACGGACAGAGGAGCCTGGCGGGCTACAGTTCATAGGGTCGGAAAGAGCAACTAAGTGCACAAGGGAAATTCTTCAATAGAATCGAACTTGTTGAAGAAGCAAAAAAAAAAAAAAAAAAATTAACTTCAGTTCTTTTTAAAAATCAAAAATATGCTCAAAATCAATGGAGTTCAACTTTTAAAGGCAACATCTTCTAGATTCTTTAAGTATTTGAGGTTTTCCAGGTAACTCAACATGATTTTAAAACGCTTTTAATACAAAAGGAACTAGAGTGAAAATAATTACTTAAAACCAGGTCAGATATTTTTAAAAGATCATTATGAGCTTTGCAATACCATTTCAGGGTTGACTTTAAAAATACAGTTCCTTTCTGTTCACGGTTTTTCCCTGCCAAATGACACAGAAGAACTTTTCTGGGAGGCTGTATTAGGAATCAACACCTGTTTATTAGTCTTTTTAGGAAACAGGATCACAGAGATGAACCCTGGGATGAAATCCTAAACTCTGCAAGACTCCACTGAGGACTCTGCTTTGCTTTCTGCCCGAGTGCTTCATGCCTCTTCCCCTCCAGCAGTGTTTTTCCTCCTTCACCCTACCTGCCTCCAGCCTCCCTGAAACCCCAATCTCCCAGGAGCTGGGGCATGTCCTTCCCATCACAAGCTTTCTTCTGCAAGCACTGGAAAATCTCAAAGAGAGTAAGAGAATCCTTTGCTCCCACATCCTGTGATTCTCAGTCTCTGTGCAATTTACCAGGTCGGGAGAGACTGCACCCTCTTTGTGGTGAGGGTCCTTCTTATTTCAGAATATCAGCCAACTCTCTTACAAGGCTGCCAAAGCACGCAGGCAGTCTCTCCACACCACCCTGCACGGCCATTGCTCCTGCGTCTGGGCCGTGACTTTGCTGACATCGGCATTGCAGGTTTTCAATCCCTAAATCACGTGGCATGAGGCTGCCGTGGTGGGCAAGAGGCCCCCACTTGCCCTCCATATCACCAAAGCTCATTAGATCCCATGAATCAAATATCTGCTTTGACAGATTTAAACACGCAGTTCTAGAAGCACACACTTCTGGCTCAGCTAACCCTTGCAGGATGTGAGTTTTGATAAACCTGCAGATTTTCCTATTGACATTCCTCAGGTTACAGGCTTTCCTGGTCCAACAGGCAGTGTCAGCTATCTGCTGCCCTCTTTTGAGTCTTAGGGCACACTGCAATCACAAACAGAGCCCATTTCCTGCAGGAGCCTGTCTGGGTCGGGGTGGGTGGATGGGCAGGTTGAAGCTTCTAGCTTAGTTTTCTGATGACCAGCAAGGGCTATTCCAGTGGTGTTATAATGGTACTTTAACCACTCTGCCGGTTTTCTTCTGTGGTGACAGCAAAAACCATTTTCTACAACAACAAAGCAGCAGATGAATTATAAGACAGGCTATTGTTCCGTTTTGTTTTCTTTTCTTATCTTAACCCAATTTGTCACCTGGACCAGTGCCCCTCAGGGCTGATCTATTTATTCCCCTAAAGTGCTCACATATGTTTCTGGCTCTAAGGATATTGAAAGGAAGGTGTGTGCCTGAATACATTCCCAATGCCCGTCCATTGAACACATCTGCCCTTCTAGGACAATAATCAGGTTGAGGTCCTCACAGAGGAGACAGTAGTAGTAAGTAGTGTTAGTAGCTCAGTTGTGTCCGACTCTTTGTGACCCCATGGACTGTAGCGCATCAGGCTCCTCTGTCCATGGGATTCTCCAGGCAAGAATAGTGGAGTGGGTTTCCATTCCCTTCTCCCTTGCCGACCCGGAGATCGAACCTGGGTCTCCTGCATTGCAGGTGGATTCTTTACCATCTGAGCTACAGGGAAGCCTCAGAGGGGACAGAGTCACAAACAGATCAGAAGGTCTTGCAGGAAGTTAGACCTGCTGGGCTGGGTACAACTCATTAATACCACCTTCGCCCCATCCCCCTCCTGCCTGTCTACCAGCTCCTCTTGGCTGTGGTTGCATCATTCCCCCAGACCATCTGTATAATGGTTTCTTCCCCCAATCCTCCCTGTTAGCCTCTCACCACTCTGTCCCCATGTCTGCTGGTCATCTCTCCTGTCTCCTTGTACCAAACTAAAACAGGAAGCAATAGGTAAGAAGATGCTCACTGAAAGTAAAACAGAAGAAACAATTGTCATCTTTCCCTCAATGTCACGGGAGTTCTTTGGAGAATGAGAAGATGGCAACAACGCAGTGCTCAGAAAAACCATGAGAAACCATGGCTAAGGATACCGGTCTATCAGAAAGTTGATATCTGTCTACTCTTTTATGGTAATCTCTCTGTGTGTCTCTCTCATGCTTCTTTGAGCTCCACCCGACCCCCATGGCAGTCTCTTATTGAGAATGGCTGCCCTCAGACCACAGAGATGGAAAAGTGATCCCACTGTAGCTCCAGGTGGGGAAAAGAATGGATGGTACTGTCTTCCCCCAGCTGAAAGAAATCCTGAATTTGTCTGATGGCCCAATCAGGCCCCGAGAAGATTAAAGTGCAGCGAACATTCAAAAGCCCTCACGAGCCATCGTGCAAATGTCTCTCTGCACCAGGGCTGGCTTCCTGGGTGTGTAGCCTGTGGGGTTGTTTACAGTCCTGCCCTTGGAAGAGCCCACGCTTAGTTGAATGCTTTGCTGTCATTGTCTTGAAATTTTTCAGACTTTTTGAGCATGGGGCCCGCATTTTCTCTTGGCACTGGGCCCTACAAATTGCCTATCTGTTTCTCTGCAGCCTAGTTCTGAAGTATCCTATTGTGCCTGAAATGGTGGGTTGAGAAACATTTACCTACTTGGCAGGGGGTGGGGGGTGGGTGGCGGAATGATGTGAGCTTCACCTTCTATCTGCATTGGTTCTCTTAGTCCAAACCCCTGCCTGTGAGCCCAAATGCTATGTGCCTGACTCTTCTATTCCCAGGGCTGGCAGGCTTGGTCAGCTGTGGAAAGAGAAAGTTTCCATGGAGAACTGTGTGATGTGCCTGGAAGGAATCATTGTAGCACGAAGAAAGATACTGAGAAATTCTGCACCAGGGAAAAAGAGAGGTTCACAAACAACTCCCAGGGCTCATCCTGTTGTGTCTAGAAGAAAGAGACAAGAAAAACCATTTCTTCCAGATTCTTCCTTTTCAACTGAAGCCACAAGGCCCCTGGCACACACTCAGCCGATGTTTTTTATGTCTCCTGCTGTTTACTCTGAATCCTTCTCGAGCTGTTGCAGAGAGGCAGTACATCAACACAATTTATTTCATTACGATGCCATGTCATATCGTATATCTCCTGTTCACAGTAGGTTGACAAGGCATTGCATTTGTGTACAAGTATATATGGATACATATTACCACAATCACGGGGGAATAGTATTTATTGAGTGCCCACTACCTTATTAGATGCTACAGACAGAATTGTGAGGGCACATATAACAATAACGGGGGGGGGGGGGCGGGGAAGATACTCTTTCTATTTAATTCGGCTTGCAGAAAAACAAAACAAAACCAAAAAAAGACTACTTGATATTTCCTCTCTGTGCCTGCTGGATGGTGGCAAGAAAGACCTCTAAAGCACATAGAGCTCTTATCTTTGTTCATTCCCCAAAGAATAATAGATCAGTCAGAGCTCTGATGCTGTTTTAATAATGTACAATTTACAATTCATTGGTTACCAAGCACTCACGGTATAATTAATTTTACAGACCTGTTCAGCAAATCCACATGGTTTTGTACAATATGGGGAGGGGGGGAGGGGGAGAAGTATTACCAGGAGGAGGTGGAGGCTGGGGAGAGTGAAGGAAAAAAGCCATCTTTCCTCCTCTTTCAAAGTAACCGAGTCCTGCACCAGCTGCACAGATTGGCAGGCAACTGTAGGCTGTAGGAGAGATTGAGTTTGTTGCACAAGAATCTCCCCACCAAAAAGTTTTGGACCAGCAAAAACGACAATGCTCATGGGTACTATATTCAGTCTCCTGGGAAATGCTCACTAAGGAAGCATGGGGACTAACCACAGAGCAACATCAAGTCATCACTCTTAGAAGGAAGCTGCCTGCTTCCTAACTACACTCTTGCATGAATAAAATCTAAAGCTGCTTGTGATCACCCCCTCCCTTTCAAAAATGTGTAGCAAAAACAAAGAGTACCAACTGAGGGTGGAGGGGCTTGGGGAGGAGGGACAAAGATTCCCTGACTGTTTTCATGACCCTCCAGAGAGCCATCATTTACTTGAAGGGGCCTCTGGAAACTCACAGAGAATTCTTAAAGCCAAAGAAAATTCACAGGAAACCTGTCTAAGTGTATTTCTGATCAATGACCTGCTTTGTTTTTAAATCTTTGCTCTGAACTTTTTGGATTTCCCCAAAATATACATAATGTTTTAGCTTAAAATCTGTCCGAAAAGGAAAATCTGCTCAATTATGTATCACTGTCCTTAAAAACAAGAACATTAAAATTAAAAAAAAAAAGTGCAGAGGCGCTCAACATACTTCTGTTTATTTCTAAAGTCTGTTTCCCTCTTTTTTGTGGATTTTAAGGCACCCAGAATAGGACATGAATACATGCAGGGCAGAAATTCTGCACCAGCACCAAGTGATAATCACTTAGGTGCTCATGTCCTGCGCAGTAAGGAGGCCAAGAACAGCACAGATGGAGACTCAGACCCCAGCTTTGTCCCTTGCTAGGTGCTTGCATGCTAAGTCGCTTAAGTTGTATCTGACTCTTTGCAACCCCATGAACTATAGCCTGCCAAGCTCTTCTGTCCATGGACTTCTCCAGGCAAGAATATTGGAGTCGGTTGCTGTGCCCTTCTTTTGAGTATCTTCCCGACCCAGGGATCGAACCTGCGTCTCCTGTGGCTCTTGCATTGCAGTCAGGTTCTGTGCTGCTGAGCAACCAGGGAAGCTCCTAAGGTATTTTGTTGGAAAGGCCATTTAACCTCTTGAGGGCTTAGTTTTCCCATCAATAAAAATAAAGTTGAAACACTGACTTGTTCACAGACTTGTTGAAGGGCTAAGGGAGATCATTTGTATGTATCCGTCAGCATAATGCCTTATTTTTGGTGGGTGTCAATAGTAAACGGTCATTGTGATTCTGTTGATGTTGTTGACTCATGGTTAGTCATTTTGCTATGCTTAATGACTCTTTTTTTTCTTTCTTTCTTTTTTTTTTTTTTGCAGCCCGGATAATAACCAGAGGAGACATCGACCAACATTGACTCCATCTGAGCTGGGATGCTGACCCAGTGCCCATGCTTTCTAGCCTCCCACCAGGTAAAACGGGGGTGAAAGTCTATGATTATTTCGAATAACCACGCCTAAAGTAATCCTGTTCAGAGTAGCCTGAACTTCCCTTCATTGGAATTCCACGTGGGTTGCTTAACAAAGGTGGGATATCGTCTCCATTTGCATATTAAAGTGCTTTCCAGAGCTGAGACACCACACAAAACAAGTTCAGCAAGGGAATGAGGAAGTAGGCGGCATAATGCAGGGGTCGGTCAAAGACATTATGCTGCCCACCCTCTGGAGTCGGTCTCCAACAAGGCTCCTTCTGCCTGGTGCTGCTGGAGCCAATAGGAGACCGAGTTGGTTTAGAAGCAAAGTGTCATTCTTTAATGAATGGAGCGGTATGAGCTCATGATCGAGAGCAGGAGTGAGCTGATGTAATAACATTAGAAATAAAGTGCACAATAAATGCAATACGTTTGAATCAGCCTGAAACCCCACCCCCGACCCAGAGTTTGTGGAAAAGTTGTCTCACAAAACCGGTCCCTGATACCAAAAAGGTCAGGGACCACTGATCTAGAGTGCCCCACCGGTCAAGGGCCGAGCTGCGGAGCCGCAGTCTCTGCACGCGGCCCGCCGCTCTCACCTGGGACTTTGATCTCCGGGCAGCGAGTCTGCGCACTGCCCACTGAGGGGAGGTGTGCGCGGCAGTCATTTTACTCCAGGAACGGGGGTCTGAGGCTGCCGGGCTCCCTGTCAGCAAGTGAAACCGGAAGGACAAAGGAAAAGAGAAAAGCAGGTTAGACTTTATTATCCAGATTCTGTTTTTACTCCCTGAGGGGATTGTTCAAGAGCTTTGCCTGTGACAATCAGGCCAACTGTAAAGGGACCGCTTCACCTTTGATGGACATCCAGGTTGAGGCGGGGGCACCGTGGTGAAGAAACTGGTACAGGAGATGCAGGAGAGGAGGGTTTGATCCCTGTGTCTGGAAGATCCCCTGGAGGAGGGCATGGCAACCCACTCCAGTATTCTTGCCTGGGGAATTCGGTGGACCGAGACGCCTGACGGGCCAGGGTCCATGGGGTACCAATGAGTCAGACACCACTGCGCTGCTAAACAACAAGGAGAGTTTATGGCAAGAATGGAAGTCCCCCGAGAGCATAAAGGAATGGAAAACACCATTGCTTGTGTTCAGTTCAGTTCAGTTCAGTCGCTCAGTCGTGTCCGACTCTTTGCAACCCCATGAACCACAGCACGCCAGGCCTCCCTGCCCATCACCAACTCCCGGAGTCCACCCACATCCCTGTCCATCGAGTCGGTGTTGGACATAGTGTTTAATATTTCCTGGATGCTCTCCTAAATGCTTTGCTTGTGTTAGTTCATTTAATTTCTCATAATTACGGTTACAATCCCCATTTTACAAATAAGAAACATGAGCCACAGACAGGGTAAGTCCAAGGGCACAGATTCTTTTTTCCTGTCAACCTGAGTTACAGCTCTGTAGCTACTAAGACCATCAAGATAGGTGTTCTACTCGGGACTGGGGCTGAAATGAGCAATGGCTTAAAATATTGTTGTGAGATTACAAATTATAGCCACTTCTAGTTGGAAGCTTGGAGAAAGCTGGTGGAACATTCCCAAGCCAGGAGGATTTGGGGGGTGTGGGGGAGGGGGCAGGGAGGAGAAGGGTCTGAAGTAGAGAACACCTGTCCTGTCCACTGGTGACTCCTTAAGGGTGTTGACAAGGGGCAGTTCCCACGTGCCTGTTAGGTAGTAGCTCTTTTTTCCAGTGAAGACTACAAACTGTGTTATGCCCTTCTGTTTTAGTTAGGTACTTGTGGGTAGGGCAACAGAGACCCATTCAGAATAAGAGGAAAGGGGACAGTGCTGTTGGAAGGATGCCCACAGATTAGAACTGCAGAACTCTTTAGAAATCCATGAGGTTCCAGCCATCAGCTCCTCTTCCTTTCAAAGGCAGTATCTTCTCTTTCTGTCCACGTGTCTCGTCATTTCTCCGCATCTCTCTGCCAGATCTCTCGCTATCTCTTTCCTATTATTGGCTGCCTTTGCTTCATGAAGGTTTCCAGTCCCCTTAAACACAGCCCACCATGGCCTCTCCTGCCCCGACTCTGTGCCAAGTAGTCCCCCTTCCCACCATTTGAACATACTTGTTACAGTGTCTTTGTTTGTGTTTCCAAGAGGGAAAATCTGGGTTTGAAATTTTTTCTGAAGGTATAGGTGCTGTCCAACCTGAGTGTTTTCTGCTCTTCAGTAGGACACCCACACCTGTCCCAGTTAGCTGTGAGACAGTGGGGGCACATGGTACAGAACATGGGCCTGAGGGCTACTGCTTGTGCGTGTGTGCTGGGTGTGTGCTAAGTCGCTTCAGTTGGGTCTGATTCTTTGCGACCCCATGGACTCATAGCCTGCCAGGCTCCTCTGTCCATGGAATTCTCCAGGCAAGAATACTGGAGTGGGTAGCCATTCCCTTCTCTAGGGAATCTTCCCAACCCAGGGATCGAACCCATGTCTCTTATGTCTCCTTCATTGGCAAGAGGGTGCTTTACCACTCAGGCCACCTGAACAAGGCAACTTATATTATTCAAAGAGACTCCATCCAAGGCCAGTGTTGCCAGCCAGCCTGGTGCCCCTCTAGACCCACGTCTGCATCTGGCAGTAGGACCGTGCTCTCAGAGGAGGCTCACTGGGACTGGAAGAAGCTCTGATTCAGCAGAAAGCTGCCCAGCAACTCCCTCTGGAATTTTAGCATACATTTCCAATTTTTTCTTGTTTGGCCTGCTCTTCACCTCCTGCTGGCCCTCCACCTGGAATCATCCTCAACGTACACGCACACTTGCACTCACACTGGTGTGCTCATCAGTCATGTTCGACTCTTTGGGACCCTATTGCCTGCAGCCTAGTAGGCTCCTCTGTCCATGGGATTTCCCAGTCAAGAATACTTAGAGTGGGTTGCCATTTCCAACTCCAGAGGATCTTCCCGACCCTGGGATCGAACCTGCCTCTCTTGCATCTTCTGCATTGGCAGGTAGGTCCTTTGCCACTGTGCCACCAGGGCAGCCCCTCACTTCAGGGTAAGCCTCTCCTATTGTCTATCAGATCTGCTCACACTCTTCTTCTTAGGGGACTTTGGTGCATGCTGTAGGTACCCCCCCCCCCCCCACCTCCGCATCTGACCTCAACCCAAACTGTTGTTAGCTTAGCTTAGCTTAGCCCTTTCTCGTCAGGGCTTCCCAGGTGGCTCAGATGACAAGGAATCTGCCTGCAATAAGAGAGACCTGGGTTTGACCCCTGGGTCAGGAAGATCCCTTGGAGAGGGGAATGGCAACCCACTCCAGTGTTCTTGGCCTGGAGAATTCCATGGACAGAAGAGCCTGGCAGGCTACAGTCCATGGGGTTGCAAACAGTCGGACACAACTGAGCAACTAACACTTTCACTTTTCACTGTCTTGTCAGGGCCAGCGCCTCGAAGGCATTTCCATTTCCTGAACCACACTGTCTATGACAGATGGACAAATACGTTTTGCTGTAAGGGCACATTGGGTCGTGAATGATGCGGAGCCGATGTCTGTCAACTGCCTAGAGTCGGTTTGCTCAACAGCATATGCTAGTATGAGTTCAGCCAGTTTTGTCACTAGTCACTCCTAGTTGCTGCTTGTCACTCACACACATCAAATCCTTAGGGTTTGTTTTGGTTTGTGGCAAAAATGAAGAAGTGAAGCGAAGTCTCTCAGTCGTGTCTGACTCTTTGTGACCCTATGGACTGTAGCCTACCAGGCTCCTCCATCCATGGAATTTTCCAGGCAAGAGTACTGGAGTGGGTTGCCATTTCCTGCACAAATAAAGCAATAAAACAAAAATATCTCCCACCAAGCTAACCTTTACATGCGTTCAATGAAAGCTTCTTAATACTTTCATTCCCATCTGACTCTAAATTGTTGTGTGTTTTTTTTTTTTTGGTGTGTGTCCAGCCTCTTCCTAGCTTTGATCATCTAGATGTCCTGATAGTCATTTATTCCGTGGCAACTCCTTCATCTACCCATCTGGCCCAGCAGGATGTAGTTTATATTATTCTTTTTTTTTTTTTTAATTGCCTTCAATACTGTACAGTCACGTCTGATTTTTTTCCCAAGGCAACTGTCAGGGGCATCCTAAGTGTTCCCCAAACATATGACCTTGATTGGGACCTCCCTGGCGGTCCAGTGGTTAAGATTCCATGCTTTCAGTGTAGAGAGTATGGGTTCCATCCCTGGTCTGGGAACTAAGATCTCACATGATGTGGCACATGGTCAAAAAAAAAAAGGACCCTGATTTACATTGGGTAGCAGATAAATTTGAATCTCTATGGGATCTTTTCCCCCAGAAACCAAATATCTCATATAGCTTTATATATGGGCATGTAAGGACTCTGGATGCTTTTGAACTGTGGTGTTGGAGAAGACTCTTGAGAGTCCCTTGGACTGCAAGGAGATCCAACCAGTCCATTCTGAAGGAGATCAGCCCTGGGATTTCTTTGGAAGGAATGATGCTAAAGCTGAAACTCCAGTACTTTGGCCACCTCATGCGAAGAGTTGACTCATTGGAAAAGACTCTGATGCTGGGAGGGATTGGGGGCAGGAGGAGAAGGGGACGACAGAGGATGAGATGGCTGGATGGCATCACTGACTCGATGGACATGAGTCTGAGTGAACTCCGGGAGCTGGTGATGGACAGGGAGGCCTCGCGTACTGCGATTCATGGGGTCGCAAAGAGTTGGACACGACTGAGCGACTGATCTGATCTGTTCTGATATGAAGGACTCTGGTGTGATTTCTAAAGTGTTAGGATGACCCACTGCTCGTCAAAAGACCCTTTTGCGTATTTTCTGACTCAGTGATTATCTCACAGGGAGATTTAAAAACTATGGATGCCAGACCCCCACCAAGACCAAGTAAGTCAGAACCTCTGGAGTTGGAGTCCAAGCATAAGCACTTTTTTTTCCTTTTAATTCCCTAGTGGTTCTCATGTGCAGTCTTAGTTTAGAATACCTTTCTTAGTTCAATAGTTTATAAACTTGGCTGTACCTTGGAATCACTAGGGAACTTTAAACAATACTGATGCCTGGGTTTCATCCTTGGAGATTTTGACTTAATTATTTAGGGTTTTAGCCTGAGTTTTTAAAGACTCCCCAGGTGACTACAATATGCAACCAGAATTGAAAATCAGTACCTTAATGGATGCTTAAAATTTCAATATTAGGCTATTCACTTATCACTTAAGTTTTTGACTGACACCAAAAAAAGACTTGTCATTGGGTGAAAGATGATGCTTTTTAAAATTACTTATATCTTAGTGTGAATGTGGTCCAGATTGAATACAAAGTAGTTTAGTCGCTAAGTGGTATCCGACTTTTGTGACCCCATGGACTGTAGCCCACCACACTCGTCCGTAC
The DNA here is from genome assembly GCF_029407905.1 of Bubalus kerabau. Lineage (NCBI taxonomy): Eukaryota > Metazoa > Chordata > Mammalia > Artiodactyla > Bovidae > Bubalus > Bubalus kerabau. Next base: position 14,296,160 of record NC_073626.1, read on the forward strand.
ATGGATTTTCCAGGCAAGAGTGAGTTGCCATTTCCTTCTCCAGGGGGATCTTCCCAACTCAGGGATTGAACCCAGGTCTCCTGCACTGCAGGCAGATTCTTTACTGACTGAGCTATGACAGCTCTTGAATACAAGACTCCTGGCTAAATTGAGTTTCAGATAAGCAGATAATTTTTAGAATAAGTATATTCCATGTAATATATGGGTATATGCATGCTAAAAAATTATTCATGGCTTATCTGAAATTCAAATTTACCAGGGAATCCAATATTTTTATCCTGTAGGACTGGATAGGATCAGTCCTATCCAGAAAGCTTTCCAAGGGCAGGTTGTAAGAGTGGGGCATGGAAAAAGCACAGCGAGAAACATGGAGACCCTGAGGGGAGGGCACAAGGGATAGTGCAGAAAGACCACAAAGCAAAGAAGGACTATGCAAAGCCCAAAATCACTTGCCTTATCCAACTCACTTGAGTACCATTCTGCCACATGTTTGTAAAAATCAACATAATCTTCCCTACCTCACCATCTTAGGTGGCAGAGTGTACATTATCCCTCAAGACTTGACTGCGACCATGCACAGCAGCAGACATCTTGCGTCTAGAATCCCTCTCCTGCTCATGCAAGACCAAGATACTGGGCTGGCCAAAAGGTTCTTTTGGGTTTTTCATAGCATTCTATGGAAAAACCCTAACAAACTTTATGGCCAATGCAATAGACATGTTATCCATCGCTAATATATTCACTGATGTTCTGAATTTTTTAATTTAGAATTGACTATATTTAGAATTACACATTTATGAAAATTCTAAATATAGAATTTAATTAAGAATGTAATTAAATCTCAGTATAAAATTTAATTATATTCAAAGCTTTCCAAATGTCTGGCTTTGACTTATGATAATTGTAACCTGCTTTCAGAAAGTTAAAAAGAAAAAAATGCCTTCAGAATGAGAGAAAGAAGGGAGATATGTAAATAAATATGATAAAGGCTTCCTAAACTAAATTCCCAGTAAACCTTTTATAAGGTCATGTATTCTGTGTGCTCTAATCCCAGCCTCCACATAAATTCGTTCGTTATTTTTTTTCAAGGACAGTTTTTATTTTGCTTTTCTTTTGAACCCCTTCCCTTTACATTTGTAGGTACCTAGGGGGTTTTCCTCTCACTGGCTTCCAAGTTATCCAAACAGAGTATCCTTACATAGGGTAACATGAAATGTTGGTGCACCTAGCGGGGAGAACTGGATCTACATCCAGAAATCCTTAGATTCCTGAGATTCAACATATTTTACCCTACTATGTTACCAGGATTTAGACAGACAAGCTTATTTATCTATGAACATTTTTTCATTTCCTCTGTTACATCTGACCGAGCATGAAGTCAATATCCCAGAAGAAGATGGAAGACATTCCTTTGTCTCAGGCAAATTCCACAGGATACCTGGGTATATAATGAGTTCTTAGTACATCAGCAGTCCACAGCCTTTTTGGCACCAGGGACCAGGTTCATGGAAGACAATTTTTCCATGAACAGCGGGGTGAGGGAGATGGTTTGGGGATGGTTCAAGTGCATTACACTGACTGTGCACTTTATTTCTATTATTATTGCATCAGCTCCACCTCAGATCATCAGACACTAGATCCTGGAGGTTGGGGAGCCCTTAGTACATCCTTCCACTCCCTCGAATCCCCTCCTCTTCCTACCCCCAATGACCCCTTCCCACCATTTATGTTCCTTGCTTTCTCTTACCGTCATCTCATTGTCTTATCTGACAGCTTCATGGAATGACACTTTTCAGGTATCTTTGAGGTCAGTTAACCCTCCTTGATTGGCCGCCTGAGACACAAATGGCCTTGTGACCTTTTCATAACCTTCTCTTAAAAGAGAAATGGTTATTGCCTTTTCAGAGATTATCCAAATAAGGATGTCAGGAAAACGCCCTATGCTTTCCTGCAAAACTAAAAAGCTTTGTGGTAGGGCAATGCAAATTATGTTTCCCTGGTGGCTCAGTCAATAAAGAATCCACCTAAAATATGGGAGACCTGGGTTCAAACCCTGAGTTGGGAAGATCCCCTGGAGGAGGGCATGGCAACCCACTTCAGTATTCTTGCCTGGAGTATCCCTGTGGACAGAGGAGCCTGGCAGGCTGCAGTCCATGGGGTTGCAAAGAGTTGGATACAACTGAGTGACTAAGCACATCACACAGCAATGCAAATTAAGTGTTTAAAACAAGGGACATTTCTTCTTTTCTTTTGCAGGGGGCATACCAAACCTCCCACTAACATGGCCCCTTCCTAAGGGTATTGCTGAGTAGACAGGAGTTGTTGGTTTGCAGTGGGAACACCAGGTATTGTAACATTGCTGTCCAGCTTACTGATACATCCCAAGTCAACTTCTTATAGGATCTCTTCCCATCTCTCCTTCATCAGATTTAACTCAGAGGTGCTGAGCTAGAAGCTAAGCTAACCACCAGGAAGGGTGCCTCTGGTCAAGTAAGGAGCTACCAATCATTCTGAGACCTGTTGGGCGAGCTTATCAGGTTCCCAATTTCTCCAGAAATGCCTGGCAGTTTCAAGGATCGAGATAAGCACAGCTGTAATCTACCATGATCCAGAGCTTATTCACAGATCACAGCTGTGTAATTTCAGGTAACATGCTTCCCTTGTTTGGATTTGTTTAACATTGTTAAATATATAGTCAGACCATCTGCACAGTATTTTTTTTAAATTGGAAATTACAACCATAACTTCCTTTTTATATATCAATAAACTAAACAGCAAAATTTCAAAGGGATCCTTCTGCACCAAGCACGGAAGCAGAATGCCTGTCCCACGCCACGCCACTGCCTAATTGCACACTAATTGGACAGACGTGATTAAATATTTCAAGATCTTTACTAATTGCCTCTATTTTAGCTTTAAAATTTGCTTGCCACCAACAAATTTAATGACACTGGTGTCTAGTCATCAGCAAAAAGCCCAAGAGTTGCTCTTTAAAATGTACCTAGTCAGAGTATTTACTGATTGTGCATTGTTTCCAATGTAGCTTAATTAGAAATCCAATCAGTTCGCTAAGTCTAATTATACTTGATTTGTAGATTCAGACTATGATACATAATGAAGCCAAGCAGCTAACAGTAAACGTGCCTGAAATGTAACAATAAGAGAAATATATATTTTTTTAATGTATGTCTTGTCACTTTAGAAAATCAAGTAATACACACGATCTCTCATGACGGGGATTGGGGAGGTTTGAGCTTCTCAGTGTTTCCTTGAACTGGATTCCAGTTCTACTGGGGAAAACCTGCTTTGAAAGATGACGATCAGAAAAGATTTCTATGTCTCCATACTAAAGATTAAAAAGAAAATAGAGGAAATTGCTTCCGTCAGTTGACTCTGTGAGGAACTTTTGGGGAAGTTCACAGAAGTTGCCTTGATGAAACTGATATGGTTAAAATGGACACATTCACATAATTCTTAATTTTTTAAAAATTTGCCTTCTAGAAACTTGCTTTAACTATCTCAGAAACTTCCTTATCCAGTACCTAAAAACTACAGTGTTGATAAAAGCATATATTCAAATATGTGAAGGTATAATTTTGTATGTACACACAATTTTACCAGGAGGAAATACTTCTAAATGTATTATTGCATATCTGCAATGAGTTGCAACCAATTGTTGGTCTGTGAAAACAGGTTATGTGAAGTAGAGAAAAGAAGCTTTAAAAAAAATTAATGTAGGTTAAGATGCCAGTTACCACTGCCTCAATCATCCAAGTAACTTGAGGCAGTGGTAGTTGGAGGGTTTTGAATACTTAGCGCTCTACCTTCCAGAATCCACTCATTTCTGTTGGTACATAGGATGCAGACATGTCACAGTTACAGAACAGGCGTGGTGCTGAGCTGTAGCCATCTCACCTTACAGCCATCTCACCTTACAACCATCACCCACAAAAGATGGCAGTGCTTTGAAAGGTAAGGACAGCAGTGATGATGCTGGTTCAGACACGCCTCAGGAGTCACCGTCATTTCACTTTCACTTTGAACACAGTGGGAGAAATCAATAACATGAACCAGAATGAAGGGAAATGGATAGGAAAGAAATGTGATTTTTCAGCTTTGGGGATAATATTATAAACGTAATGAAGAATGATTCAAAACATCCTGAAACTCTAAATTAATTACTGCTGACTGTTCAATAATAGACTATTACTTTAGCACAGTTATTTTTCCTTTAATGTAAAGCTTATCTTTTATAACATGCATGCATGCTAAGTCACTTCAGTCATGTCTGACTCTCAGCGACACCATGGACTATGGCCTGCCAGGCTCCTCTGTCCATGGGGATTCTCCAAGCAAAAGTACTGGAGTGGGTTGCCATGCCCTCCTCCAGGGGATCTTCCCTACTCAGGGATTGAACCCATGGCTCTTATGTAACCCACATTGGGAGGTGGGTCCTTTACCACCAGTGCCACCTAGGAATCCCCTATCTTTTTATAAGAATGTAGCCTAAAAGAAACATTGACATATGCTTGGATGAAAGCCTCCACAGAACTGCAGTGTGTAAGCAGTTTTAATTTTTGCATTAAAAATCGATCATTTATATTTATTCTGGTATTGCTTTTAAAAAGCTGTGCAATAAAATTGCTCCATATAAGTGTGTGTACATGAATGTTTGTGAATGTGTATGATTTTAAAGACTGACAACTACATAACTTTTTTCTTTCTCCCTTTTTCAAAAGCATCTTGTAGCATGTACTGAACCTGGAGGGTTTTCCTTTGCTTGCACTTCTTTGCCTTTGGACGCAATTCCCAATCAACATGGCCTCTAGCCAAGACCCTTAGTTTTTCTGTTTTGTTATAGCTCTTATCTTCCCTGTACTCTGGTGTTAGCCTTTATTGATAATTTCTCAAACTTTAAGTATAATGCCAATTAAGGAGTTGTTTTTCTCCAATCAGAATTCATCACACTGACCTTTGGGTTAATAGAGACAATCCTCATTGGATGTGACACCAAAGGTTCTTCTTTACCTTCCTTTCCTAGGAAGATTGCTCTTCTAATATTGCCACTGAGATATTCAAACACAATGAGGTGTGGAAGCTGGGAGGAGACAGAGATGCTCTTATTGCTGAAGGCTGAGGCAGGTTATTTCCCTATCTTCTTTAAATGATTGCGGTGGGAGAAAGTGGAGCTGTAAACACATGACCTGAACCTGACTCCAGAATGGCTAATTGAAAGCATAAGTTGACAGCCATCTCACTTGTTTAAAATAACATGGTTTCTGTTATGTATTTGACATTGACTGAGACAGAATAATGTTTTTTACATGTGGCAAAAAAATAAATACAGGGCAGTACAGATCTTCAAAAATGTCTAGAAAATCAGGAAGGAGAAGAATCACCCAGTACAGTCCAGATACTTTTTAAATGCTGGCAAATTTTTAAAGGAGAATTTTGTTCCTTTTTTTCCTCTCAGCTTAGCTTTATTTTTTCCTCTTCTTATTAATAAGGCCTGGCCCCTCGTTAACATGCAGGCAGAGCCTAATGAGCCTTGCAGACTCCTGTAATTTCTTCACTGTTGAAAATGCCTGACACTAATCTATGCCATTTATACTAATAAGAGGTGGATCAGCTGATATTTGGTGCAATGAAAATATGCTAAATATACTTTATTGAATTGCACATAGTTAGTTCTTCCCAGTTCGCTGTATTACAGCAACAGATGCACAATCATTACCTCTGTGCTCTGTGTGGAGCCCAACCTTTGCTTTGAATAAATGAGAAAAGTAAGACATTTCATATGTTCACTTTCTTTTTTAAAAATGCTGATAATACTGACTTTCAAACTCCTACCTCGAGAAAAATCATCTTTTCTGTGATTTTCAAAGCACAGATACAGTGCTTCCCATTGAAATGGCAATGACATGAAGATCTGACCTAAAATATAACATTTTATATTAAGTGGACTGTGTGTGTGTGTGTGTGTTAAATCGCTTCAGTCGTGTCCGACTTTTTGCAACCCTACGGACTGTAGCCCACCAGGCTCCTCCGTCCATGGGGTTTTCCAGGTAAGAATACTAGAGTGGGTTGCCATTTCCTTCTCCAAAGTCAGCTTTAAGGAAGGCTGAATTTGAATGGACGTTGTGTAGAGCTTATTAATCACATCCATAAGCTCTTTTCCCAAAGAGCTCATGGTGGTTAACAATTTTCTCATGAATACTGAAGAAATTTTTACCAATTTTAATATATGTTGAACATTGTGTTATTATTCCATTAGGCAAAAGCAAACTTTTTCCATTTTTGCATTACCAGTCTAATTTTTTTTTTTTGATGACTCTGTTATATCTATGTTTCTTTTCTTACTTGCCAAGAGACACAGGACCGAGGAGACTGACTGCAGGTGTTAGTAAACATTTCCAACACTTGTGTCAATACCTGTTTTTGGCTCAGGCTTCACAAACCTGAGAGTGCTTTTAAAAACCTTGTTTAAAATCTACATATTTATTCAAAACAGTCAGCTATGACTGCATCTTCTGAGATGTGCTGTAAACAAGGTGGAGACTTTACGGACCTGAGCTAAACATTTATACCTGTGGACCCCCCTCCACCACCACCACCCCCCGCCCCACCTCAGTGCATGATCACCTAAGGCCCTCTGGTGAGTGAGTTCAGCAGGAGAAGCTCAGTCTTTAGAGGAAGGCTGATTACAGTATTGAAGTTTCTCAGTAGCTTTGACCAGAGATTTACAAACAGAATAGCAAAATGGTTAGGAAGGCAGAGATGAAGTGAAAATGTTGAATATCATTCGGAACCTCAGTTCCCCCAGCCCACCCGGTTATTTTTCTCCTAGCAGGACACACACTTGACAATACATCCAAACCACTCAGTGATGCAAAGAGAGGAAAGCAATATGTAGTGCTGCCTAAACACATTTCACACGCATGTGACTCCCTCCCATCAGTTAGCAAGCACTCTTGACTGTCTCCTGACCGGTATTTCCTTCAAACACATTTTGTGTTTGTTTGGAAAGTATATCTCACACTTACCTAGGAGCATATTTTTTCAGATTTTGAAGTGTCTGTCAATGTATCCCCTAAGAGAATTATGAGTCTGCTCTACTGCTCTCCCTTCCCCTGGACAACGGCTCTATCTGTGCCTCTAGGATCTCTTGCCGCGTAACCTCTGCCAGCACAGGTGCAGTAACTCCCCAAAGATTAACAGTCTGGTTGTAGGTGTGATTGAAATTAGCTTGGCTTGCCTTCAGAATCCAGTGCCCTAGCCTACTAAATCATCCCCTATAATCTTGTGCACTTAGGCAAAGCAAACAAAATAATCTGCCAGGAAATACTAATGGGGCAGTGTCAACACCGACATCGTTTGTATTAACTGTCCCATTCTTATTACCCTGCTCCTTAAATCCAATCAAACTTCACTTCCGACTCTGCAGGGGTTGGATGTTAATTAGAAAGGATGCGTGTTTGTATGTACCTGGCTGTACACACTCATGACCCTTCACACACCCATATACCCTCACGCATGCCTGCGTGTGCCCATGCAGACACAGGTCCCATGACTAATTAATTTAAATTGCAATTGCAAGCCGTGTTTCCGGTTTGCTGTTCCAACTCAGGAAAGCATCCATTCCGCGTACATGTCTTCTGCCCTGGTGTCGACATTTTCCAACAGATGTTAGCTAATGTGGTTGTAGGAGGTTCACCGTGGAGGCTGCAAGCCCAATAAATCTTCCTCTTAAATGCAGGCACTCCACCATCACAGCATCTTATACATATAATACATTTTAATTACTCGGCTATTCAAACGATACTAAATTAGATCTGCACAGAAGAGCACCACGGATTTCTCCATCCATGTTTAAAGCCATCACAAACAGCATAAAACCGGCAAGCACGCTTTTACTGGAACTTGCGCGAGCGAAGTCTGATACCTTTAAAATTATTAAGTGACAAAGATGACTAGCACTCTGGTTGTACTTTGCGTCCCCATTAGCCATTTAGGTGACAGCTGCTGTATTGCACATAAAGATGAACCATTCCTTGCGGGATGATAGTGGCTCCGCTGTGACGCTGCTGGCGTCAAGCATTATCAGACCATGGTTGCGCTCGGAGCCATCCCAGTCTCCTAGGCACCTATCAGTATCCTCATTATCTGCATCACGGAGTGCCGGGGACGAACACTGCCAGGCCTCACAGCTTCGCAGCTCATTTGAGAAGCGGAAATTAAACGTCCCAGGAGAGAAAACAGGCACACTGTAACAGCACCGGCGCTCTACACCAATAACACGGCGACCGCTGTAGCGCGGACTTCTATCTCATTAATTTAATAGGCTCCTGGAATGAGGATGGGAAGGTGGAGAGGCAGACTTGACAAGGAGATGACTGAGCGGGGCTGGCATTGTGTGTCTTGCGAGCTCATAACAGAACGAGGACTTGCTGTGGGTACCGCAGCTCTTCAGATGTTTGTTGGGGCTTTTAGAAGCCCTGAATGGCAAGAAGAAATGAAGGTGGGGAGGGGGGGGGGAGAGGGAAGGAAATCACTGAACAAGGGCAAAATGAACTGATCATAAACATGATCTACGTTTATATCATGCAGCATTTCTACGTGAGGTGAAGGGAGCTTTAGAAGGCTATAGATAAAATAAAGGTATTCTTTCCACATAGCAAAAGAATCCCTAATTGTATGTGTGTGTGTGTGCGTGTTTGAGAAGCCTATTTAACAGACACCCTTCCCTGATGAAAATGATTTTTCATAGCACTCTTTCCATAAAATTTTAAATTATTTTGCTGCAAAAATACCAACTCCTTTATGATCAGAGTGGCATCAAGCAAAACAAAGCTGGGAGGCAGGGGATTATCCAGATAAGTCAGACCAAAGAAACCTCTTAAGAAAAACAAGATGCCTGAAGTCTCCAGGTAATAGAGGCAATAGTGTTTTTTTTTTCACTTTGAGTAATCTGATTAAAGGCCCTAATTCTTGGCTGGGTAGACCTGCCTGTTTGGAGCCCTACAAGCCCAAGAGATTCAAGACAGTCCAACTCTGAGATTATTAACACAGGTTTTTGTACACTGAATTTTAGCTTTCAGTGACTGTTCTCCATTGTTGTTATTTGTTTCAAGGACTCAGGAGAAACAATGATCAATAAATCTAGTCCCCTGCACTTTTGACTTTGCTGACACTGTCTCTTCTTGACCTCAGTTTCTGTATTAGTTAAATGTATCTGCATGGGATGATGCAGAGACCAATGTGGTTATGAAGAATTATCATTGGAGTATAACAGACCCTGGTAAATCTCTGATCACGGTGATCTTTGTCTTCATGCTACAGCCTGGCAGGATTATGGGATAGTTGGAAAGATGACTTGCTGTTCCCAGGATCAGAGGAAAGGTTTTGTGTCTCAGCACAATATTTACTTGCTATGTGTCTTTAGACAAGTCACTTTACCTCTCTGAGCCTCAGATTCTTTGTCAGCAAAAACAGAGGGAAAACTTCTAATTCTTAGGGTAGTTGTGAGAATTAAGGTAATGTAAATGAAAGTCATTGGTATGGTATGCTAGTGTTCAAAGTTGTTTGGATGGAATCAGACCCTATATTACTGATTTATACTCCTGTGTTCTAAAATGTATTTTTGAGAAAATACTCACTGTTAAGGGGCTTTCAAAAAGGGAGGAAATGAGGAAAAGAAGGGGTGAAATGAATAGAGAGGTCTCTCTCTGTCACAAATCAGTCTCCCAAGATCCTCTCACAGCACAGCTATTTTTGAGCTACATGGGTCACAGATTCATTGGAAAGCTGAAGAAAGCTGAGGACCTCTCTTTTAAGAAGAAAGAATTTACTAGAGCTTACAGTTTCAGAGTCACAGATTTCCTCAAACCCAGCCATGGAAATCAGGTCAAGCACACTTATTTCAGAGAATGGATATATTATGAGACTTTTTGTGGTACCAGAGAAGAAATCACTTGTTCTTATTTCAGACACACACACACACACACACACACACACACGCACACGATAACCCAAGCTCTCTTGTTAAGGATACAGATGATTGAGAAAGCAGAGTTCTAAGCATCACAAGGCATCCGCATTCTCCTTTCTCTTTCCTATTTTGTTCAATACTGCTTCCCTCTTCTACATTTAGGATGAGGATATACTTGGATGCTGGCCTCCCCAGAAGGCTTGGGGCCAGCCCTGCTCCTGGACCACTGGAATGCTGGGAGCAGAGGCCAGAAGCTGCGCTAGCTTAGTATCGGTCAGTCTGAACTTTATACCTAGTGAGCAGTAGCAGAAGCAGCAGAGGTGTTTACCTCTGATCAGAGTGTCCCTGCCCTTATTGAGGAGCTGGGGTCTTGGCCAGTTGGGGACTGGCTCCCATCACTGGGCTCTGCATTATTCTTCTCAGTGTCTGTATGGATAAGGACCCCGGGTCTTTCAGGAGAGTTTCCTGTCAGGTCCATTTTTCACAGGAGACTAGATTCCTGACCCCAGTTCAGGCTGGAGGACTGAAGCTGGGACTTCTGCCCGTCTCCAGTTGCTGGCCTCCTCTGCGCATCCCACCTGCCTCTCCTGGACTCACTCCTCCCTCTCCTGTTGCTACCTGCCCAGGTTTGCTTGTACCACCTGCTGGCCTGAGGGCAGCAAGGAGTCTCTCGGTACTGGCAGTTCTTGGTCTGACAGGCTCTTCACATAATAAATACATAATAATTATCTCTTGAATAAATACTGTGACAATATATAAAGAAAAAGGACAGGGAATGGGAAGAAAAAGGGAATAAAAATGTGGACAGAGGTCTTTAGGAGACAGAGGGAGGGGAAGTGTGTCATAGTTACTGTCTGCTTTGAATGAGAATTGTAATTGAAAATTCTCCCCCACATCTTAAAACGTCATGCTACTTTTTCATACTCCACCTCAAAGACAGGTTTCTCGCATATGTGGTGTGCTCAGTTGCTCAATCATGTCTGATTCTTCCTTACCCCACAGACTATAGCCTGCCAGGCTCCTCTGTTCATGGAATTTTCGAGGCAAAAATACTGGAGTGAGTTACCATTTCCTATTCCAGGGAATCTTCCCAACCCAAGTATCAAGCCCATATTTCTTGCATCTCCTGCTTTGGCAGGTGGATTCTTCACCACTATGCCACCTGGGAAGCCCACATATGGATGGGAATAAAAGAAAACAAGAGGTGATACCTTGCAAGAGAAAAACTTATGGAAGGTCACTGTGGCATGCTTCCACCCCCTTTTAATGTCCCATCCTGTGCCCCTGTAGAAGAGAGTCTGTCCATTGTGCTGAGGTTGAGAAAGCCTCTTCTGGATGCACTACACTGTCTGACTTTTAATGTTTCCAGTACCTTCCTATCCCTCCTCTCTTCACTCTGGCCTCTCTTATCATTAACTATATTGCTTTTCTACTCTCTGATCCAAGCTTCAGCCAAGCTACATACCTACACAGTTGGTCCCTGCATAAAATTGTTTCTTTTTTTTTTTTTTTTTGCTATATCACAGTAATTCTTTGAAGTAAAGAAACTTGAAAAATAAACGCTCTCTGGGAAGGAAAGCATAGTAATCCATTCTCAGGCATTCACAATAAAGGTTAGCTTTAAAGTCTAGAAGTCAAGAGATACCTGGCTGATAATTTGTGATAAATGGCCAGAGGTCAGGGAAGTCCATGAACAAGGCTAGGTAGCATCCCACAGGGCATGGTCCTCAATAGCTGGGAGGTGACATGAGGGATCTTCTAGCTAAGGGAAGAGAGAAAAGCCAAACTAGGAGGGAATTGGAAGAGTCCTTAAAGGAAAGAAGGAGAAAACTGAGATCACACTGAACTTTTCACAATATTGTCTATGTGTTAGGGGCCCAAGCCTCTATGTTCTTTTGCTTCAGAAACAACTTTCAATCCTCCAAAGTGTTGTTGCTGTTCAGTTGCTAAGTCGTGTCCAACTTTTTGCGACCCCGTGGACTGCAGCATGCCAGGTTTCCCTGTCCTTCGCTATCTCCCGGAGTTTGCTCAAACTCATGTTCATTGAGTTGCTGATGCTATCCAACCATCTCATCCTCTGTCATCCCCTTCTCCTCCTCCAATGTAATCCTCCCCAAACCTGAAGCACATTCCTCTTTTCTCTTCCCCTGTCTCACCTCCTCCAGGAAGTCTTCTTTGACTTATTCTACCTTTCACCTCATGTCCTTGACATTTACTCAGTTGGTTTTGTATCATTTCCGCTTGTTCAAGAGGTTTCTTTTCAGCATATTTTTAAAATGAAATTTTTGTGTATATTCAGTCTGTCTTGGGCTTCCCAGGTGGCTCAGATGGTAAAATGTCTGCCAGCAATGAGGGAGACCCAGGTTCAATCCCTGGGTCGGGAAGATCCCCTGGAGAAGGAAATGGCCACCCACTCCAGTACTCTTGCCTGGAAAATTCCATGGATGGAGGAGCCTGGTAGGCTACAGTCCACAGGGTCACAAAGAATAGGACATCACTGAGAGACTTCACTTTCACTTTCAGTCTGTCTTACTAAAACAGTTCCTTCAAGGACTAAATTTATTTGTTTTGATCTTTCTTCCTAGAGTTAAAATATTCCCCTATAAAAATTGTTATTTGGGGTTAGTTTCATGATATTAAAAACAGTACCCTGCCTGATGTGTATGTGTTAGTCCCTCAGTGGTGTCTTACTCTTTGCAATCCCATGGACTGTAGCCCTCCAGGCTTCTCTGTTCACAGAATTCTCCAGGCAAGAATACTGGAGTGGGTGGCCATTCCCTTCTCTAGGGGACCTTCCTGACCCAGGGATTGATCCCAGGTCTCCTGCATTGCAAGCAGATTCTTTACCATTTGAGCCATCAGCGAAGACCTTGCCGAATAGTGACCGTTTACAAAAAAAATTACAAAAAAATAAGGAAAACATTATTCATTCAGTGCCTACTATGTGCCAAGCACTGTGTATTTTATATACCTTATCTCATTTGATTCACTTAAAAATCCTGTAAAGTAGATTATGGTATCCCAGTTCTTAAAGATGTAGGAATTGAAGTTAGGGAAAGAGAATTTGAATTTTGAAGATTTTATAGTTGATAAGTGATGGAAAGGGTTGATTTCACTCTGACAAACACCCCAAGGATAAAAGATTTGTATCACATATCTCTAGCTTCCTGTAATGTCACATCATGAATCTATCATTTAACCTAACAAATACTGCTAGAATCTATTTATATATTTTTAAATACACGTTTTATTGTGGAATAATTTTAGATTTATGGAAAAGTTATAAAGATAGCACAGAGTTTTCCTGTATAACTCACTCAGTAATTATATATAAATTTTCATGTCTTACCCAAAGTATATTTGTTAAAACTAATAAATTAACATTGCCACAAGACTATTGGGGCTTCCCTCATAGATCAAATCAGCCTTCAATGCAGGAGACCCAGGTTCGATTCCTGAATCAGGAAGATCCCCTGGAGAAGGAAAGGGCAACCCACTCCAGTATTATTGCCTGGAGAATCCCATGGACAGAGGAGCCTGGTGGGCTACAATCTATGCGGTCGCAAGAGTCAGACACAACTGAGTGACTAAACACACAGCACGCACACAAGTTCAGTTCAGTTCAGTCCCTCAGTCATGTCCGACTCTTTGCGACCCCATGAACCACAGTACGCCAGGCCTCCCAGTCCATCACCAACTCCTGGAGTCCACCCAAACCCATGTCCATTGTGTCGGTGATGCCATCCAACAATCTCATCCTCTGTCATCCCCTTCTCCTCCTGCCCTCAATCTTTCCCACCATCAGGGTCTTTTCAAATGAGTCAGCTCTCCTCATCAGGTGGTCAAAGTATTGGAGTTTCAGCTTCAACATCAGCCCCTCCAATGAACACCCAGGACTGATCTCCTTTAGGATGGACTGGTAGTTCAAGGGACTACCTTGAGTTCAAAGTACTCTTGTAGTCCAAGGGACTCTCAAGAGTCTTCTCCAACACCACAGTTCAAAAGCATCAATTCTTCAGCACTCAGCTTTCTTCACAGTCCAACTCTCACATCCATACATGACTACTGGAAAAACCATAGCCTTGACTAGACGAACCTTTGCTGGCAAAGTAATGTCTCTGCTTTTTAATATGCTGTCTAGATTGGTCATAACTTTCCTTCCAAGGAGCTAGCGTCTTTTAATTTCATGGCTGCAATCACCATCTGCAGTGATTTTGGAGCCCAGAAAAATAAAGTCTGACACTGTTTCCACTGTTTCCCCATCTATTTTCCATGAAGTGATGGGACCGGATGCCATGCTCTTAGTTTTCTGAATGTTGAGCTTTAAGCCAACTTTTTTACTCTCCTCTTTCACTTTCATCAAGAGGCTTTTTAGTTCTTCTTCACTTTCTGCCATAAGGGTGGTGTCATCTGCATATCTGAGGTTATTGATATTTCTCCCGACAATCTTGATTCCAGCTTGTGCTTCATCCAGCCCAGCATTTCTCATGATGTACTCTGCATATACGTTAAATAAGCAGGGTGACCTTTTCCTATTTGGAACCAGTCTGTTGTTCCATGTCGAGTTCTAACTGTTGCTTCCTGACCTGTATACAGGTTTCTCAAGAGGCAGGTCAGGTGGTCTGGTATTCCCATCTCTTTCAGAATTTTCCACAGTTTATTGTGATCCACACAGTCAAAGGCTTTGACATAGTCAATAAAGCAGAAATAGATGTTTTTCTGGAACTCTCTTGCTTTTTCCATGATTCAGCGGATGTTGGCAATTTGATCTCTGGTTCCTCTGCCTTTTCTAAAACCAGCTTGAACATCTGGAAGTTCACAGTTCACATATTGCTGAGGCCTGGCTTGGAGAATTTTGAGCATTACTTTACTAGTTCATTGAGAGATGAACTCCCCAGGTCAGTAGGTGCCCAGTGTGCTACTGGAGATCAGTGGAGAAATAACTCCAGAAAGAATGAAGGGAGACAGCCAAAGCAAAAACAACACCCAGTTGTGGATGTGACTGGTGGTAGAAGCAAGATTCGATGCTGTAAAGAGCAATATTGCATAGGAACCTGGAATGTTAGGTCCATGAATCAAGGCAAATTGGAAGTGGTCAAACAGGAGATGGCAAGAGTGGACATCGACATTCTAGGAATAAGTGAACTAAGATGGACTGGAATGGGTAAATTTAACTCAGATGACCATTATATCTACTACTGTGGGCAGAAATCCCTTAGAAGAAATGGAGTAGCCATCATAGTCAATAAAAGAGTCTGAAATGTGGTACTTGGATGCAGTCTCAAAAGTGACAGAATGATCTCTGTTCATTTCCAAGGCAAATCATTTAATATCATGGTAATCCAAGTCTATGCCCCGACCAGTAATGCTGAAGAAGCTGAAGTTGAACGGTCCTATGAAGACCTACAAGACCTGCTAGAACTAACACCCCAAAAAGATGTCCTTTTCATTTTAGGGGACTGGAATGCAAAAGTAGGAAGTCAAGAAACACCTGGAGTAACAGGCAAATTTGGCCTTGGAGTACAGAATGAAGCAGGGCTAAGGCTAACAGAGTTCTTCCAAGAACTGGTCATAGCAAACACCCTCTTCCAACAACACAGGAGAAGCCTCTACACATGGACATCACTAGATGGTCAACACCAAAACCAGATTGATTATATCCTTTGCAGGCAAAGATGGAGAAGCTCTATACAGTCAGCAAAAACAAGACCAGAAGCAGACTGTGGCTCAGATCATGAACTCCTTATTGCCAAATTCAGACTTAAATTGAAGAAAGTGGGGAAAACCACTAGACCATTCAGGCATGACCTAAATCAAATCCCTTATAACTATACAGTGGAAGTGAGAAATAGATTTAAGGGACTAGATCTGATAGACAGAGTGCCTGATGAACTATGGAAGGAGGTTTGTAACATTGTACAGGAGACAGGGAGCAAGACCACCCCCAAGAAAAAGAAATGCAAAAAAGCAAAATAGCTGTCTGAGGAGGACTTACAAATAGCTGTGAAAAGAAGAGAAGTGAAAAGCAAAGGAGAAACGGAAAGATATACCCATTTGAATGCAGAGTTCTAAAGAATAGCAAGGAGAGATAAGAAAGCCTTCCCCAGCAATTAATGCAAAGAAATAGAGGAAAACAATAGAATGGGAAAGACTAGAGATCTCTTCAAGAAAATTAGAGATACCAAGGGAACATTTCATGCAAAGATGGGCTCAATAAAGGATAGAAATCGTACAGACCTAACAGAAGCAGAAGATATTAAGAAGAGGTGGCAAGAATACACAGAAGAACTGTACAAAAAAGATCTTCACAACCCAGAGAATCATGAAGGTGTAATCACTCACACTCACCTAGAGCCAGACATCCTGGAATGTGAAGTCAGGTGGGCCTTAGGAAGCATCACTACGAACAAAGCTAGTGGAGGTGATGGAATTCCAGTTGAGCTATTTCAAATCCTAAAAGATGATGCTGTGAAAGGGCTGCACTCAATATGCCAGCAAATTTGGAAAACTCAGCAGTGGCCACAGGACTGGAAAAGGTCAGTTTTCATTCCAATCCCAAAGAAAGGCAATGCCAAAGAATGCTCAAACTACCACACAATTGCACTCATCTCACACATCAGATCAGATCAGTCCCTCAGTCGTGTCTGACTCTGAGATCCCATGAATCGCAGCACGCCAGGCCTCCCTGTCCATCACCAACTCCCGGAGTTCACTGAGACTCACGTCCATCGAGTCAGCGATGCCATCCAGCCATCTCATCCTCTGTCGTCCCCTTCTCCTCCTGCCCCCAATCCCTCCCAGCATCAGAGTCTTTTCCAATGAGTCAACTCTTCGCATGAGGTGGCCGAAGTACTAATTCTAGACTTCACTTGGATTTCACCAGTTTTTCTTAGTGCCTTTCTTCTGTCCCAGGACCCCATTGCATTGAATTATCACATCGTCTTAGACTCCCCTGGTCTGTGAATTTCTGAAACTTGCCTTGTTTTCCATAATTTGGGCAGTTTTGAAGACTACTGGTCAGGTGTTTTGTAGAATGACCCTCAGTGTGAGTTTGTTGGATATTTATCTCATGGTTAGACTAGGGATGTAAGCTTTTGGATAGAAAAACCAAAGGCTAATGTGCCCATTTCTTTCCATGACATTAGGGATACATGATGTTGACATGGCTTATCATTGCTGATGCCGACCTTGATCACTTAAATGTTGTGTCTGCCATGTTTCTTCACCGTAAAGTTTCTCTTTTTCACTCCCCATGTTCAATTCTTTGGCCATAAGTAACCAAATCCATGCCACACTTCAGAGGAAGGAGAATTAAGCTCCCTTTTCTGGAGGGAAAGTATTACATAGTATTTGGAATTCTTCTGTGAGGAAGATTTGTCTCTTTTTCCCTATTTATTTATCTACTCCATCATTTGTTGTTATCATTATAGACTCATGGATATTCATTTTATTTTTTTGGGTTGTAATCCGATACTGTATTATTTATTTTGTGCTATTTATATTTTTAGCATGCACGATTTTTTGAGAAATTAAGATTTAGGATTTTCTTATTATTTAGTTTCTGTTACATGTACAGTTTTCCAGCTTCAATGGTTGCCCCATAGTTCTCAGATTCTGAAATTTGCCACACAAATGTGTGTCACCTCCAGGGACACCACATTGCAGAGCCCCAGGGGGTACTGAACACCGTACAGATGATGCATGGTTCCCCTGGAGGTATGCAACATGAAAAGACAGGCCAGTTCTGTTTTTCCTGATTTTTATAAAGTTTAACCAGATCCTCTCCTCATTTGTTTGAAATGCTTCAGATGAAGAACAATCTGAATTTCCTTTTACTCTATTACAGTATCATAAGACATAAGGTGTATTTGTGCGTACCCAGTTGCTTCACTCCTTTCCAACTCTTTGTGAGCCCAGGGACTGAGCTCACCAGGCTCCTCTGTCCATGGAATTCTCCAGGCAAGAATACTGAAGTGGGTTGCCGTGCACTCCAGGGGATAGTCCTGACCCAGGGCTTAAACCCAGGTCTCCTGCATTGCAGGCAGATACTTTACTGCTGAGCCACCAGGGAAGCCCAAGGTATATTTATTTAGACATAAATTCTAAAACCTGAACATTCAGGTTTTAGCCTTTCTTCACTACATAGATCAATAGCAGTCTTGCTACTAAAGCATCTTTCAAGGATGTCTTCTTCCAGAGTGTTACATAAACAAAATTGCAGCTTGCTGGTTTTTATCCATCAGTAATTGAAACAGCAGCAGCAGTTGGTGACTGGGTTGGGGATGGAAGAAAGTAGTTGGCTAGATATCAAGAGATGTATTCATAAGATTGATTCGTACACTGAAATACACAGTGTCCCCACGTGGAAGTTAATCCCTTTTGTTATTTGAATTACTCTTCTCCAAAACATCTCCAACTTTTCTTTATCTTTCTTGAACCAATGAGAATTGCACACAGAGGACAGAGAGGTACTGTCTGGTCTGCCTTCTGATCCACTGTGTGCATATGGTGTCACCAGAGACTCTGTTCTGGTGTTTTGAGAGAACAGTCTACAATTACTCTTGTGCAAACGTCCATGGCAGGTGCCATCACCCCCAAGAGGCCTCTCAAGACCTCTCTCCTGGCTTAGTTCAGGGTCCCCAGGAACTCTCACAACACCTGTCTTGTAATAGCACATCATGCTCTATTACTATTATCTATCTGATTATGCACATAGCTGGTGACTTTCCTATCTAATTTCTCTTTCAGATATTTTAAAATTACATTAAATAATTATAAAACAAGCAAAAGTCTAGGGATTCTGTAACCAGTTTACACAGAGAAGTGTTGATTTACCCCAGTCTTCTGTTTGCTGCTCTGAAAAATGACTATTAATAAATAACTCAATGGTAAAATGATTTTTATTTTAAAAGATGTTTATTCACTTGTAATAGGCCAGCCCTCCATAAAGAGGAAGGAATTGGCTTTAAGATCCCCTTGCTAGTTTCCTTTCCTCATCACTCTTCACACAACTTTGTACTGCATGGCCTAAGTGTCTGAGAAATTAAAGATAAAAAAGAGGGGCTCTTGTTCAAAAGGAAATTTGGTATACATGTGTATGATTTTTTTAAAATAGACTTTATAGATATAGTTTTTCTTTTGGTTGTGCCATGTGGTATGCGGGATCTTAGTTTCCTGACCAAGGATCGAACCTGCACCTCTGCATTGGAAGGCAGAGTCTTAACCACAGCACTACCAAGGAAGTCACTAGATTTTGTATTTGGAGCATTTTTATGTTCATAGCAAACTTGAGTAGGAAATACAGAAATTTCCCTGCCTCATCACACACGGAACTTCCCCATATCAACATCTCCCACCAGAATGGTACTTATATTAGTAGATGAATTTACATTGATACATCATTATCACTCAAAGTCCCTAGTTGGCCTGAGGGTTCACTCCTGGTGAGTTAGAGTGTATCAGTTCAATGCACAATGACACATATTCACATACAGAATAGTTTCACTGTTTAAAAACCCTCTGTGTCCACCTAGTCATCCCTGCCTGCCTCCTAACTTCTGCTAACAACTGTCCTTCTTGTGTCTTCTCCAAGAAGACAAATATATATATATATATATATATATATATATATTTTTTTTTTTTTGGTCTAGGATTCTATATAGGTAGAATCATACAATACTTAGCATTTTCCATTTGGCCTCTTTCACTTTATAAGATGTATTTATGTTTCCTCCGTGTCTTTTCCTGGTTTGATAGCTTACTTCTTTTTGTGTGCTCAGTCATATCCAACTCTTTGCAGTCTGATGGATTATAGCCTGCCAGGCTCCTCTGTCCATGGAATTTCCCAGGCAAGAATACTGGAGTGGGTTGCCATGCCTTTCTCCAGGGAATCTTCCCGACCCAGAGCTCAGACCTGTGTCTCTTGTATCTCCTGCATTGGCAGGCAGGTTCTTTTTATCACTGAACCACCTGGGAAGCCCAATTAGTGCTGAGTAATATTCCATTGTTTGGATATACCACAAAAAGTAAACTTTTTAATAAACATGGTGTAGAATAAAGAACACAAATCATTAATGCACAGCTTGATGAATTTTCATAAAATAAACACACCTATGTAGCTAGTACCCAGATCCAGAAATAAACCATTTCAGCACAGAAGACCCCTGGTATCCAGTTCAGGTCAATGGCCCCCTAAAGGCTAATCACTATCTTGACCTCTAACACCATGTATTAGTTTTGCCTGTTTAGACTAGTTTGGATGTAGACTTTGGAAACATTTCTTTCAATCACTAACCTAGAGGCAAGTAGTGATTTCCTCCTACAATCTGGCATAAAGCTAGTTTAGTTTTCTTGAAAGAAAGTGTTAGTCACTCAGTCATGTTTGACTCTTTGCAACCCCATGGTCTGTAGCCTGCCGGCGTCCTCTGTCCATGGGATTTCCCAGGCAAGAATACTGGAGTGGGTAGCCATTCCCTTCTCCAGGGGATCTTTCCAGGTTTAATCCCTGGGTCTCCTGCATTGCAGCAGATTCTTTACTGTCTGAGCCACCAGGGAATCCATAGTTTTAACAACTACATTATGGTTATAAAAAGTGATAACTCTAGGAGAAATTTAAACTGGGGGATATTGATAGCTTAGTGAAAAACTGTATGGACAAAATAAAAGCATAAGAAAAAATAACATAGATGAGAAACATGACTCATGCTAGGTTGGTTCAAAATGAGGATTTCTTTCAGGCATTATAGATGTACCCCTGAAGAATGAACAGAGAAGCCCTTGTCACCTGAGACTTTCATGAAGATTTAAGAATGCTTAACAATTTTAACACTGTTAAAATTGTTCATCAATTTAGGGCAACCTACTGACCTGTTGAAATTTTTTTTTTTCAGTTAGGCAAGGAGATGAGCAGTGTCTGTAAAAAACATATGATCTCATGTCGATGCTCAGTGCCAAGAACATTTCTCATTCACTTTACTGAGTCACAGTAAAAACTTCAAGTGTTTCTGGATGAAACCTTCAATCTGGGGATGGCACGCATGACTAAAAATGGCTTTTCAAGTTAGCATCTTTTGTCCGTCCTTACAAAACAAGCTCACTTCAGTATTCCAAGTGTAGGTCAAAGAAAACACAGTAATTCTGATCTGGAGCTGAGGGATATACACTCTAGGGGGTGAGTTGGGCAATTTCCATGGTCTAAACCTCCTGGTTATATGCTTATCTGGCATATTTGTTGAAAATGTGTTTAACTTTGTTAATAAAGTCTTGATGGATTAGATGAAAAACCTTCATGAGTATTTTCCCAACTCAATCTAATGGCAGAGAAAATTAGATAAGCAACAGTTTCCCTACTAATTCATAGATCTTACCAGATAATCTGATATCTTCCAAAAGAATAGATGCTGGAGATCAGCTTGTATTCAATACAAACAATAGTGTTTCAATAGCTCCTTGAAGCAAAACTCAGCTGGAGACATTTGATTAGTGCTGCAAGCATTTGTCATTTTTGGCTGTCAACATTTTTGAGGTCTTTTCACATTTTGTTAATTTTCTACATAGGTGGAAACTCTGTAGATTTCACATTCCCAGAATGCCTTGTGGTGAGGGTAAAATGATTGACCTGACTTCAGCCAATTAGAACATCTACACGAGACCTGGGTTCAGGAGTAAGAATCATGAAGAAGTGGCTAGGTAGAAGTATTAATCTTTTGTACAACTCAGGGGCAAGGAATGTTGTTGCTTCTGAAGCATCAGTGCCCAGTGCTAAAAGTCATGTTTGCTCAGCAGCAATGGTCATTTTTTACAAAACATGCCTCAGTGTGGTTGGGTATTTATTCACAATTGTATAGCCCTAAAGTCTGGGCTTTCTGGCCCTAATGAGCCATCTGTGAGTTACTCAAAACCCTTTCATAAATTCCTTGCCTACTTAGAGTAGCCACAGTGGATTCTGTTGTTTGCAACTAACAACCTGTACCATTTACATCAACTAAATATTTTCTTTTTTTTGGCATACACAAGGGAACTGGGATGTGCTTAACATAAAACTGAAGCCTAGAATTACCTTACTCATCTCATCTTCACTGTAGCGACATATGGAGCCCAATATCCCTTATTGTTGACTAATAGAAACAAGTTTACACTTTCCAGGAGTAGCTTCTTACATATTTTTTAAGATCCATTTAGTATAGCTTATATTTTGTTTTTATTTTTTTAATTGGTAAATGTAACAACATGATTTTTTAAATGAAATTTATTTTAATTAATATTTTTTCTTGGGAAAAATAATAAATGTAATAGCATATGTGGTGTACGATATGAAAAATCATGAAGGTGATACACAAAGGACAGAAGTAGAGAAAGGAGTTCCAGAATCTCCCTAAAGCAGTCAGGGAAAGCATCCCTGAGAAGAGAGCACAAGACAGCTACTGAGGCAGGAGATTGTAGGCAAAGAGGAAAGAGGGAGCTCCCGGCAGAGGGACCAGCAAGTGAGCCAACAAGAGGGCAGGTACAGCGTGGTCCATTTAGGAAAATTTGTGTAGTGCAAAATGACTGACGAATATGGTATTAGACCGAAGGAACGGTCTGGTAAGAAAAGATAAAGACTCAAGTCATGGTCTCTGATCAGAAAGAGCCTCACATCCCTTGTATAAGATTTTTAGACACTGTGAAGATTGGGGAGCAAATGAAGAGTTTTAAGTGCTAGAACATATCATCAGGTTCACTTCTTAGAAATATAATATTTAAAGAGATATCCTAATTTCTTTTTTTTAATATAAATTTATTTATTTTAATTGGAGGTTAATTACTTTACAATATTGTATTGGTTTTGCCATACATCAACATGAATCCACCACAGGTATACACGTGTTCCCCATCCTGATTTCAATAGAGAACAAAACCTTATTAAAAAAAGAGAGAGAGAAAGACATAGTGTTCTAATGGAAGACTCTGAGGCATCATTCAGAAATGAGAAGACTGTTTCCAGCCTAACATTATGCTTTGCATTCTGCTTACGTATAAGTCTAACTATATAAAAAAAGAAAACAGAATGTTTTTATAGTTCACCGTAATCCAAAAGTAGCTTCAGTGATTAATACAGTCCCCTGAATATTATTAGAGCTCATATTAGAACACTGGTGAATCACTTCTTGGCCTTTTGGCTAAGATCAAGTGTAAAACACTGGCTAAATTGTCATTATTGAAAAATGCCATCTCCCTACTGACATGGGTGCTAAGTCATGAGTGAGGGACCACGGGTGACTTAGTGTTCTCTCTTTTTGCCCATACCAGTTTCCTTCTGAGATCCCTGCTGTGATCTTAGGACAAGGCATCTTGCACAGAGAATTCTTTTTTTTCAAATCCCTACTCACTACTTACATTGATATCTTGGTTCTAGACATTAACTGATAGTTTATTACATTTTTAGCTATATTGTCTTTCAAGATTGAGAAGCAAGCTGTCAATTTGATCTCAAATTTTCATGCAAATTTTTAGGATTCTTCATTAAGGTGTGATCACGATGCTTTCACTATTATGTGGACAAGGATCTGAGCATGACCAGAAGAAGCCAGATTGCAAGAGAATCAGAACTCTTTCACAGCCATTCTGTGTCCATGATACTTTCCTCTGCGAGCCTTGTGTTCGTGGGTTCTGTAGTCTGGCTTTACTTTCCATGGCCACACTGGACAATCTTCATAGGATTGGTTCAACCCGACACTTTCCTTTCTGCAATTATTTTTTATCCAAAGCTGAATAGGCCTTCTGGATTTATCAAGACATCTTGGACTGCTTGATAAGTAGATAATTCTGACTGTCTATATGTATATCTTTCTGTTTTTCTACCTCTCTCTTGTATCTTCAACTGCTGGTTGAACAGTGAAATATTCGGTTAATCATTTGTTTTGTTCACAAGTTACTAACCAACCACTGAGAAAAACATTCTTATTCTACTAAATTGACATTAGTATTTATGTATAGATATAGAGGTATGTAGAGATGGACATGCATATACATATGGATAGCTAGAGATACTTGGGAATGAGTCAACTAGGGGTTTTAGCACTCCACTGATAGGTTACTAATGCTGGACATGTGATGCTGACAACCCCCCCGCCAGGCTTTTCATTCTGCCTTTGTCTAGTTAATATAAACTCCTGAAGCAAATCCAACTGACCGAGTGATTTGCTGTTCTACTCCTTTTCCTATTATATTTGAAACCGTCATACTAAATATATATACCAATCTACATTTGAAAGCTTCTAAGCCGGATGTTCCTAGCCTTTCTTGTTTAGTTTCTGTGGGCCTAAGATGTTTAACTAAGATCCCAAATGTTTACAAAGTGCCAAGAAGAAGAGCCCTACTAAAGGGAGAAGCATGTAGTTGCCACGTGATAACCACACATCGATTGCTGTGCGTCTTCTGCCATGTATTTAGCTGGTCTTCACTACTTGGATAAATATTTTGGGCTTTGGCCCGTCCCAGGGAGGAATAGAATCATTGATCTTTGATCTGCGTGTCTAACTTCTGATGTTTAACATCACAACTGTCAGTGCAGCTCTGCGCTCTTGGCCTGGATTCTGCACAAATTCCAGCAACCACTGTCAGCTGTCTTTCTCAGAGGTCCATTTGCAACTGGACTGTATTACCGTCCTATTTGATTGTCCTCCCAATGTTGCTCTTCCTCACTGAAATGATTGCTGACTAAATGTCTTTGTAGACACAGGGATTATTTAAAATCAACTGAGACTAAGCTGGTGGTCTCATGGTTGGGGTTTCACCTTCCAATGCAGGGGGTGCAGGTTTGATCCTTGGTTGGGGAGCGAAGATCCCACATGCCTCATGGCCAAAAACCCAAAACCAGAAAGACAGGAACAATATTGTAACAATTTCGATAAGACTTTTTAAAATGGTTCACATCAAAAAAATCTTGAAAAAAAAACAACTGGACTCACAATGAACAGATACAATGTATAGTGACAGAAAGAAAGCTTTGGGTGAAATTGGTGTAAGTTTAAACCATAGAAAATGAAAATAAACCTCCATAATATCTCATGATGAATATCCTAGAAATAAAAAGAGAGAAACTATTTTTACTAATCTGAATTCAAATATACAATGTATAAATAAATAAATCATCATTTATAATGATCTAAAATGCACTGGTCATAGCAAACACCCTCTTCCAACAAAAAGAGAAGACTCTACACATGGACACCACCAGATGGTCAACACCAAAATCAGATTGATTATATTCTTTGCAACCAAAGATGGAGAAGCTCTATACAGTCAACAAAAACAAGACCAGGAGCTGACTGTGGCTCAGATCATGAACTCCTTATTACCAAATTCAGACTTAAATTGAAGAAAGTAGGGAAAACCACTAGACCATTCAGGTATGACCTAAATCAAATCCCTTATTATACAGTGGAAGTGAGAAATAGATTTAAGGGCCTAGATCTGATAGATAGAGTGCCTGATGAACTATGGAAGGAGGTTCGTGACATTGTACAGGAGTCAGGGATCAAGACCATCCCTGTGGAAAAGAAATACAAAAAAGCAAAATGGCTGTCTGGGGAGGCCTTACAAATAGCTGTGAAAAGAAGAGAAGTGAAAAGCAAAGGAGAAAAGGAAAGATATAAGCATCTGAACGCAGAGTTCTAAAGACTAGCAAGAAGAGATAAGAAAGCCTTCCTCAGAGATCAATTCAAAGAAATAGAGGAAAACAACAGAATGGGAAAGACTAGAGATCTCTTCAAGAAAATTAGAGATACCAAGGGAACATTTCATGCAAAGATGGGCTCGATAAAGGACAGAAATGGTATGGACCTAACAGAAGCAGAAGATATTAGGAAGAGGTGGCAAAAATACACAGAAGAACTGTACAAAAAAGATCTTCATGACCCAGAGAATCACGATGGTGTGATCACTCATCTAGAGCCAGACATGCTGGAATGTGAAGTCAAGTGGGCCTTAGAAAGCATCACTACAAACAAAGCTAGTGGAGGTGATGGAATTCCAGTTGAGCTCTTTCAAATCCTGAAAGATGATGCTGTGAAAGTGCTGCACTCAATATGCCAGCAAATTTGGAAAACTCAGCAGTGGCCACAGGACTGGAAAAGGTCAGTTTTCATTCCAATCCCAAAGAAAAGCAATGCCAAAGAATGCTCAAACTACCACACAATTGCACTCATCTCACACGCTAGTAAAGTAATGCTCAAAATTCTCCAAGGCAGTCTTCAGCAATACGTGAACCGTAAACTTCCTGATGTTCAAGCTGGTTTTAGAAAAGGCAGAGGAACCAGAGATCAAATTGCCAACATCCGCTGGATCATCAAAAAAGCAAGAGAGTTCCAGAAAAACATCTATTTCTGCTTTATCGACTATGCCAAAGCCTTTGACTGTGTGGATCACAATCAACTGTGGAAAATTCTGAAAGAGATGGGAATATCAGACCACCTGACCTGCCTCTTGAGAAACCTATATGCAGGTCAGGAAGCAACAGTTAGAACTGGACATGGAACAACAGACTGGTTCCAAATAGGAAAAGGAGTACATCAAGGCTGTATATTATCACCCTACTTATTTAACTTATATGCAGAGTACATCAAGAAAAACGCTGGGCTGGAAGAAACACAAGCTGGAATCAAGATTGCCGGGAGAAATATCAGTAACCTCAGATATGCAGATGACACCACCCTTATGGCAGAAAGTGAAGAGAAATTTAAAAGTCTCTTGATGAAAGTGAAAGTGGAGAGTGAAAAAGTTGGCTTAAAGCTCAACGTTCAGAAAACGAAGATCATGGCATCCGGTCCCATCACTTCATGGGAAATAGGTGGGGAAACAGTGGAAACAGTGTCAGACTTTATTTTTTTGGGCTCCAAAATCACTGCAGATGGTGACTGCAGCCAAGAAATTAAAAGATGCTTACTCCTTGGAAGGAAAGTTATGACCAACCTAGATAGCATATTGAAAAGCAGAGATGTTACTTTGCCAACAAAGATCCATCTAGTCAAGGCTATTGTTTTTCCTCTGGTCATGTGTGGATGTGAGAGTTGGACTGTGAAGAAGGCTGATCGCCAAAGAATTGATGCTTTTGAACTGTGGTGTTGGAGAAGACTCCTGAGAGTCCCTTGGACTGCAAGGAGATCCAACCAGTCCATTCTGAAGGAGATCAGCCCTGGAATTTCCTTGGAGGGAATGATGCTGAAGCTGAAACTCCAGTACTTTGGCCACCTCATGCGAAGAGTTGACTCATTGGAAAAGACCCTGATGCTGGGAGGGATTGGGGGCAGGAGGAGAAGGGGACGACAGAGGTTGAGATGGCTGGATGGCATCACTGACTCGATAGACGTGAGTTTGAGTGAACTACGGGAGTTGGTGATGGACAGGGAGGCCTGGCATGCTGCGATTCATGGGGTTGCAAAGTGTCAGACACGACTGAGTGACTGAACTGAACTGAAAAACATTTTAAATATTTTATTTTTAAAATTTTTATTTAAAAATTTTCACTAACTCTAGTTTTTTTTTAGAAATATTTCAATTAAAAAACTATCATAGTTTTAAAAGATTATGAGTACTTCTTTTTTTAAAAGTCAAGCAAAACTGAAGTATAAAAAATATAGTAAACAAATTAACAAATGACTTCAAACACCCAGAAATAGCTGACCAACATTTCATGCCTGTCATTCCAGACATCTGTCTGAAATGTAACATACAATTGGTCCTCATGAACAGAAATAATTTCAAAACATTTGGGGCATACTATACTTATTATTTATTTGTTTTATTTTTCTGCTACAGGATAGCTGAATATCTTCATGTTGGATCCTTTTGGTTCTTCATGTCAATCATTATCTAATACTTCTAAAGAATTTTTATTTATTTACATTCTTCTGGTTCTATTAGGATGTAATTGTGGTACAGCAAGTTTAAGGCACATAGCATAATGACGTGACTTACATATATCATGAGATGATTTCCACAATAAGTTTCGTAAACATCTATCATCTCATATAGAAACAAAAAACAGATGAATAGATAAAGAAGATGTGGGACCTGTATACAATGGAATATTACTGAGTCGTGAAAAGGAACAAAATTGGGTCATCTGAGGTGGTGTGAATGAAGCTCGAGTTTGTCTGTCATACAGAGTGAAGTAAGTCAGAAAGAGAAAAACAAATATCATATATTAACTCATATATATGGAATCTAGAAAAATAGTACAGATGAACCTATTTGTAGGGCAGGAATAGAGATGCAGATGTAGAGAGTGGACAGATGGACATGGGGTGGACAGGGAGGAGGATGGGATGAAATGGGAGAGTAGCACTGAATATATACACTGCCATGTGTGAAATAGACAGCTGTGGGAAGCTGCTGTGTAGTGCAGGGAGCTCAGCTCAGAGCTCTGCGATGACCTAGATGGGTGGCATAGGGGTGGCTGGGAGGGAGGGTCCAAGCAGGAAGGTGTATATGTATACATTTAGCTGATTCACGTTGTTGTACAGCAAAAACTAATACATTGAATTATACTTCAATAAAAAAATAACATGAAAAAAAGAAACAAAAGAAAAAAATATTTTTCCTTGTGATGACAACTCTTAGGAATCGCTCTCTTAACTTTCAGAAGTAACATACAGTAATGTTAACTGTATTAATCATGTTATATGTTATATCCCTAGTACTTACTTATCTTGCAACTGGAAGTTTATATCTTTTGACCACCTTTGTGACCATGCAGAGATATTACATTATTATAGACAATATTCCCCACACTGTACATATCATCCCCATGACTCATTTATGTTGTAACTAGATGGTTGTACCTCTGAATCTCCCTCACCTATTTTACTCATTCCCCCCACTACCTGCATCCCAGCAACCATCTCTTTGTTCTATCTATGACTGTTGGCTTTGTTATGTTTTTTTCATTTGTTTTGTATTTTAGATTCCACATATAGGTGAAATCATACAGTATTTGTCTTTGTCTTATTTCACTCAGCATAGTACCCTCTTGGTCCATCTGTATTGTTATAGATGGCAATATTTCATTCTCGTCTGTGGCTGAGTAATATTCCATTGTACACCTTCCTTATCCTTTCATTTTTTTTTGATGGGCGCTTAGGTTGCTTCCATATCTTGGCAATTGTAAATGATGCTACAATGAACACAGGGGTACATATATCTTTTCAAATTAATGTTTTTGTTTTCTTTGAAAAAATATCCAGAAGTGGGATTGCTCAGTCATGTGGTAGTTCTGTTTTTAATTTTTTGAGAAAACTCTATACTGTTTCTATAGTGGCTGCACCAATTTACAGTGACCAATTTCCCCCTTGTATGTCTATCTGATTTTGATACCAGGTAATGCTGGCTTCACAGAATAAGCTGAAAAGTAGTCCTTTCTCCTCAACTTCCTATGATACTTTTGTGAAATTGGTGATATTTCTTCCTTAAATGTTTGGTAAATTCACCAGTGAAGTCACAGTGATGGTAATTTCTTTGAAAGTTGGTTTTTAACTACAAATTCTTTGTATTTAATACATTTAGGGCTAGTCGAGTTACCTGTTCTTTTTCTTGAATGAGCCTTGGTAGTTTGTGTCTTAAAAGAAAACTGTTCGTTTTACCTAAGTTGTTAAATGTATTGGCATAAAGTAGTCTATTTCCTTATTATCCTTTTAATACTTGTAGATTCTGTATAGATGTCAACTCTCTCAATTCCTGTTATTGATGATTTGCCTCATTATTCTTTTTTCCCCCAATATATCTGGCTAGAACATTCTCAATTTTAAAAATTCATTCAAAGATCTAGTTTGTGGGTTAATTAATTTTTCCTGTATTTTTCTATTTATTTGTTTCTGCTTTGATCTTTATTATTTCCTTTTTTCTACATTGGGTTTCCTGTGCTCTTCTCTTTCTATTTTTTAAAGATAGAAACTGAGATCATTCATTTGAAGATCTTTCTTCATTGTCTAATACAGGCATTTAGTGTTATAAATCTCCCCCTAATTACTCCTTTAGTGACATCTCACAAATTTTGATAAGTTGTATATTTGCTTTATATGGTTCAAAATGATAACTACTTTTCCCTGTGATTTTTCCTTTGACCCATTAGATTATTTAGAGATATGTTACTTGATTTCCAAATATTTGGGGATTTTGTAGAGATCTTTCTGTTTAATGATTTCTGATTTAATTCCATTGTGATTAGAAAATACACATAGTTTGACTTGAATTCTTTTATATTTACTTAGACTTATCTTATGGCCCAGAATATAGTCCATTATGGTAAATGTCCCATGTGTGATTGAAAAGAATGTTTATTCTACTTTTGTTGAAAATTTTCTATAAATGTCAACTAGATCAAATCTGTTCAAAGTATTGTTCAGATTTTTAATATCTTTACTATTTTTTTATTTTATCAATTATTGAGAGACATACATTGACATCTCTGACTGTTTCAAAATAAACCCAGCCAAAGACATGTAGAGGCAAATCGAGTAACAAAATCAAAGAAGACCACATAACTATATTTTTAAAGAGAGAAGTTTGAAGGTGGGACATCAGTTAACACAAAGGAATGAATCGCTAGGTGTAGAATTGAAGGCATGGGAGGAGATCTGAGCCTTCAAGCATGCTTAATAAGGTAACTAACGATTCTACTTCTGAATAAAGATTGGACCCTTCTATTTGTGCCAGTGATGAATTTTCTAACGAAACAAGTTGATAATGTACATGAAACTAACCAACGTGAAACAAGAATTTGTCCAGTCATGACAGTCTTTAGGGACAACCTTAGCTGCAATCACAAGCAGCAGTATGTAACTGTCATTAACCTTATTCCTCTCACTCTGCAAAAGGTCACCTTATTCGTGAATTGTGCATCCACACACTCACACCGATAAGAAGCCATTTACAAAGCACGGGTGTTGGCGGCCCCACCAACTCTATCTAACCCAGTTAGCACATTTTCTAACATCCTGTCATGAAGTCATTGGCAGTGTCGGTGTTCGAAAACTGCATGGCTCAGATGTTTCTAAACCCTTTTAATCCATGACAAAGGCCTCCCTTTATTGTTGTTTTGTTTTCCTTTGCTGCCCTACAGCATGGCAGCCAGTGTGCGCTCCTGATAAGCAGTGAGCCATGCAGACGCGGTTCAGTTTCCTTGTGCACACCACCATGCAACCTGCCAAGGCCCCAGTGTGGGAGGCAGCATGGTTTCCCCTCCCCACACCCAGAGCCAATGCCAATGGAACCCCGTACAGTGGTTAGCAGGCCAGATAGCTTCAGAAGAAGATGAAATTAATGTTTTGTGTCACAAATGACATTTACCATTGCCTAATTTGGAGGCTATAGCATTGCTAGTGTAAATAAATTCATTCTAATCCAGATGAGGTAGCAGCAACTTCAAAGTTAGAGCAAAAAGGAAAAGAAACTGCTACAGTGATAATGGATTTTTTGAAAGGTTTTTTCCTCTTTTTCTTCTTGAGTTTGCATGGCAGGAATAAAGAGAGGACTATACTGATTCAAGACACAATGCTGATATTTGCTATTGTTAACAAGAGAGGCCCCTGTGTTATCCGGGGGAGTGCAACAATGGAAACAAGAGTAGACTCTATAAATGGTGAAAGCTTGAATAACTGGTTTGAGGAAGAGATTTGTAAGATTGTCAATTCCTTTGTGAATTGGAGCTTGACTTTGTAAGTTGGATGACTGTCTTGACTGCCGAGCTGGGATGAAGAACCAAGTCAGGGTTCACGTGGGGTGATTCTGTGGGAGAGCTCTGAGCTGCTGGTAGCTGAATGCTGGGCTGGGGGAAACCAATGTTCCAGGTAAACTAGAAAATAGTTGGGACAGAGAAACCAATGTAGAGGTCAATTCAGAATCCAACAAAGACCAGGTTCCAGGAGAGTATTGAGGATCAACGGGATTAAGAGATGGGGATCTATTGCAGGGATAAGAAGTTAATAGCTAAGTCTTGTTTGAAGATGAGAATCAGCAGGATGGAGGACCACTTCTTAAAAACCCACCCTTCTGCGAGCATGTATGTTTTAATTGTAGTGGTAAGTCCCTACTCCCACCCCTGGTTCCTACAGGAGCCTACAAGGTTTTGAAAGCAACCTCAGGTTCTGTGTACACTGCAGATCAGTACGTTTGAGCAGTTTGTGACAAGAGCTGTGGGTCTAAACTCTCAAGGCTTTTCCCATTCTTTTAGTCAGTTTTCAAATGATCAAGAGCTTGTTTTCTCTAGAAACATACGCTGAAAGCCAGGGAGCTAAAGAGAAGAGAATGATTATATCATAGAGATTTTATTTTTCTGAGAATATCTTTTTAGCATAGCCCCGATTTCCAATTCTCCAGCTTCCTACCACCTTTTTACCTTTCAGCCTCATCCATGCCACACCTTCCCTGGCACTTGCTACCCTCCACAGAAGAAAGACAGAAATAGCCATCCCAGCATTTTAACTAAAATGCATTTGGGGAGGTGAGAGTTCATTTTCCACCAAATCTGTAACTGAGGCCTCTATGAGTTTCTATCCATCTGTCAATCAGCTTTGTAATATAGTTTTAGACAAATAATTGGGAGACACCTCCAATCCTCTTGGGATTCAGCAGTCACCCACTGAGTCCTTCCTCCAATTTATTTCAGATTGCTTTCTAATCCACCCGCCTCCTCATCTCAGACTGGTCCCTACAGTTTCACACAAGTCCTGAGTTTTCTTTCTCCAAAGTCCCTCTACCTTGCCATTTCCCCAGATCACTGCCTGTAACATCTCTTCTGAACTTGGGGTAACACCCAGTGAATATGCTGTCTCTAGCACAACTGACTGCTCAGTGTTCAGAGGTTCTGATTAGAAAATCTGCTTCTCCTCCTACCAGCCATGAAACCACACCTCTGACATCTTTTAAGATATAAGTCAAGTGACATCTCTTAGTTTGCCCTGATTGTGCAAGTCAGCACTAATATCTAAGCTTAACTCTCAGCTCCTTCCTTCCTTCCTCCTTTCCTTTTCAGCAAATATTTAATGAGTTCTTAGTGTGCACCGGGCACTCATTCTTTAAGGAACTGGGTTACAGGAGTAAATAAGACATATAAGGTCTTGACTCTTATGGAGTTTACATTCAGAAGGTAGAGACAACAATCAACTGTTAAACAAGAAAATGATCATTCAAGATGTGCAATAGTGAATTGTGGATAATTAATGTGATAAGGCGTGCTCATAGGTACTTTAAGTGAGTGATAGGGAAGACCTCTTTGAGGAGATAACATTTAATCTGTGATCTAAGTAGCAAAAGGAGGATTCTATGCTCTGAGCTTCCATAGAGAAAATAACATTCCAATCAGTAGAAATTTCCCATGCAAAAGCCCTAAGATAAAAGATAAATTGAAAAAGTGTAATCTTGTCCTCTGTTGCTTCTATAGGCTTCCCTGGTGGCTCAGATGGTAAAGAATCTGCCTGCAATGCAGAAGACCCTAGTTCAATGCCTGAGTCGGGTAGATCCCCCAGAGGAGGGCATGGCAACCGACTCCAGTATTCTTACCTGGAGAGTTCCATGGACAGAGCAACGTGGTGGGCTACAGTCCCCTGGAGATCCCCTGGAGAAGGGAATGGTATGCCATAACTATACATGAAATATGTAATGTACATATATAAAGAATATGCAAAAAGCTTTAATGCTATGAGAATATCTGCCCTGATTATATGTTCATACATTGTTTTCTTCTCCAGTGGAATCTCTACAAAGCATTATCCAACCCGGTAAACTCTCAGTCTACATTTGAGGATATTGATTAGGAGGCAGATACATATTCAGGAGGAAAAGTGGCAAATTTGGGGGTAATAGGAAGTGAATTTATTCTCCAGCTGTTCTCTAGACTGAATGATGCTTAAACTCAACAGAGAAATTAATATACAGTTCATCAAGATTTACACTTAGGCGTGTACCTAACTCTTGACTTTTTCTCTTTAACATTTATTTAGCTTCCCCCTTTCACAGAGTGACCCCGTGCTCCACATCGTCCACTAACCAGCTTACCCTGGCTCAACTGAACACATTGTAAAATTACTTTCAGCATGAGTGAGAACCCACTGTCACATTTTATGACTGGTACAATAAAGAACAAGAAAATGCAGTTTTTAAATTATAATATGCATAGTGTGAAGCTTTTAACTCAATGGGACTTACAGGGAATGGTGTCATTAACAAAAAGAAGAGAAAGAAGAAAAGCAAAAGGCATTATTGTGCGCTTAGTGCTGCCACTGGCTGTGTTTGGGTCCACAGTGCAAAGGGTGGAGCAGAACCTCCTAAAACAAGGACTGTGCGTGTATTGTCACTTTGCTCCTTGAACTCTATAAAGTTTTCTGAATTGAAAAATAATGTAACAGCACAACTTCCATCAGTGAACAGAGGTGTGTGAACCTGCTTGTCTTGGTTTTCCAGCAGCGGAAGTACAGAAAATGCAACAAGAAGACTCAGATTTCAGGAAGGCTGGGTCGCCAAGCAGCCGCTTGGGATGGATGGAGTCCAAGGCGGGACCCAGCAGTCCCCAAACAGGTGTGATTTGTGAAGGAGGCTGCAGAGAGCGGATCAACTGTTTCACAGTCTGGTTCAGGTTTCATACAGAAAGAGGAAAGCGATGATAAATTTGCAAGTACACAGGAACAAAAGGTTCCCCACCACAGCTGGTACATCTTATTCCACTCTTCACAAAATCAAGGACAACCAGCACTGGCTGTTAAAAGCCTCATGATTTTCAACTACTGAGAAGAGCTAAGAGTAAGCAATATACAGACAAATTGTGGATTTGTTACCAGTTCTTCATGACAAATATTGAACTACTGATTATATGGGAAGCAATCTTCATTTCTGTTCTTCCTAGTAATAAATGTTCAGGACCCAAAATGCCTGGGGGCAAATCCTGCCTCCAGAATTTACAAATGTTAAACAACTTCAGTAAAGTTACTTAAACATGCTGCCTCTCAGTTTTCTCATCTGTAAAGTGGAAATATTATTGGTATATACCATACAGAATTGTTATGAGGATAAGTGAGGTGCTTAAAGTCCTTAGAACTCATACTAAGAATTCAGAAATTCTCCGCCAGCATCCTAACAGGAAACCGTGGCTGCACAGAACACTAAGACACTAACAGAACTCTAGTTTCCGGACACCAGTTTATTTTATAGTAAGAAAATCACACGCACATATGCACACTTAACAAAGTTTAGTGGTTATACCTGCTCTCTGATAAGAAACAGATTTAGAATCAAAATATGACTTAGTTATCCTATGAGAAATGCCTGGGGAAAGCCACACTACTCATGAATCTTTAATATGTTAAAAGTGGATCAGAAAGCCCCGTGCAGTCCCTCATCCAGTAAAGTGACTCCTTTGACTCCTGTAGATACTGCTTCTCAAATGTTGACTCAAGCACTGACTGCGTAACTGCTTCTTCACGTGGTCTTTAAAATAGCCTTGCAGACATGTCACATGGAGGCCCGCTAATCATCGGTGGAGGGCTCCAGGTAAGCAGTCGCCTTCAGAGCTGTGCCCACAGCAGCATCACCTGGGGAGCTTTAAATATCCAAAGCCAGGGCCCCACATGAGATGACATATCAGACTGGGTGGATGGGGCCCAGGCACTTGTGTGTGAGGCGCAGTGACCATTGGCTAACACCGAGGTGACAACTGCCTTATTTTATGAACAGGGACATACAGGCCACTAAAGCAATGTACTCAAGGCCGCCGGGGCTCATGAGTGCCAGAGTCACGATTAGTCTAAGGCTTTTTTTTTTCTAAGACATTTTTAACTCAAACAAAATGCCAGCAGTTCTCAAGTGGAGGGGGGATTGCAGGAGAAGAATTGCATATCCGAATCACATGGAATTCTTTTTGAAGAATCACCATCATCACCTCTACCACCACCTCTGCCCTCTTTCTTGTCCCACCCGTCATGTTGTCCAGGGATCTGATACGATGCTAATGCATACTTGCTCAGGAAATGTTCCCAAATATCCAGACCTGAGAAGTGTGGATCCTATCCCATCGGGAATCTGTAGCCCATAATCTTTGCTTTTAAAAAGCTCCTCAGCTAATTCGTACATGAATCTAGGTTTGAGAAATACTAGTTGATCAGATGGTCAGCTTTTGAGGCAGTAGCACATCATGCATCATTAATAAGACTTGGGTTAAGGATGGGCAATAATAGGCTGTCTTGAAAGGTGGTATTGAAATGAGGATACCAGAGCCCAGGAGGCACAGGTCTGTCACAGACTTCCCAGATCTGCCTCGCAGATATGGCCAGGACTTGGTATGACCTCCTATAATTCCTTGTTATTCCAGATAATTCAGTTGGCATTAAGACACCTTTGTTTTCTCTTATTTGCTCGGTCTATGAAATCTTGGTGTTTATCTCCAATGTGTTTACACTGGACACGGGGGGTAGACATGGATATTTTTGAAAACAGCCCCTGCTGCCAAAGCTTTGGAGAAATCCTGACACACAGGGGCTTTTCGAGAACTTGCTGATACTGTATTACATATCATATCAGGGTTCATAAGAGAAAAAAACAAACACTGGCTGAGATCCAAAGAGCAACACCACCAGCATGCCCTCCCTTTGTTTCTTACCAATAATCAGACGAGATCGGGTGTGTTCAGGGTGATTTGGCCATAGACACTTCCTAATAATAAATTCTGCTAGTTATGGGAGTTTGGATTGTTGGGTGATGATATATTTGGCCGAGATTACTGATAAACTTGGGGACGTTGTGAATGATTTTGTAATTTGGAAGAAATTCAGCAAATATATGCTGGTGAATTGGGCTTAAGTCTTTAAAGCCCGCTCCCACAATGCAGGTAACCTCACGATCAATGCTTCCTAGGATTCTTTCAGCCAGACTGTTGGAATATTTATCTTCCTAACAGCCCAGTGAATATGGTAAAATCTATTTCACCAGTGGGGGCATCTTTCTAGAACCACTGAATGGACCGGTGCAGCCACGGCTCGCTGCCCTCCACAGGGACCTTCTGTTTGTGCTGGGGTCTGTGGGAGACAGCAGCCTGGATGGGGCTTCTCCCCAGGAGGCACAGATTCATGCTTCTCAGGGCAGCAGCCTTACGGTCCAAGTGTGCTACAATATAAAAAAAATCGGGGCTTTTGCTGAAAGCCTTCCTTTGTCTGCTTGCTAGCCTAGTTTGCCATCCAAAAGATTCCACAGAGTTGATGTTTCCGTTCCTTTAATTCAGTGTTTGGGATGACACAGCCCCAGCCCAGCTGTCTCCCAAGTGAAGGGGTGTGTGTGTAAATGTTACCCAGTGTTTTCTCGGCCTCTTTTCTTTCTTTGGGTCGGAAGCAAGGCTGTCACGCTGTATGTTGTTATTTAAGGGGTATGCTGAGATGTTTCCTTTCTGCGATGGAAAAGATCTTTTCAAGGGAGTCTCTTTATTCCTCTGACATTTCCACTCTTGAAAAGCTGACCCAGTTCCCGCAGAATGACAAAAGAAGCACACAGAGAAAACAGATTCCCCTGGGGGACTGATAAACCCAGGTGAACTCTGGCCAACTGAGTTTCCCTTAGAGCACCAGGCAAACTGCCAGAAAGCTGAGGAAGAGTCGCATCTCAAAGATACGTGGACAAATTAGGATCTGTTCAGCTTTGAGCTGCCTTTCAGAATTTGTCTGTTTTTATAAGAGTCCACAAGAAAGTTCATTCAATCCCACACTTAGTCTGTGTGCAATGATGTCTGGACATCTGGTCTACCATTTGTCTTCCTTTGGTTCTAGAGGGTCCTACCTGGGGTCTAAGGATTCACCTTTAAGCCAGGGTTTCTGAGTCAACATGAATAAACCAAAGAAGTTTCCAAGACTCCAGAGACTTGAGTCAGCTCACATTCACTACAGGTATTGACCTCTCCAGAAACCAGCACTACTATTGGGTTGTAGAATCTGGGAAAAGGAAGAAGATAAATGGATATAGTACTAGGTCCTGTATACCTCACACAGCTTTAAACATTACAGTTGTTTGTCTAATCATTGCTCAGAAAATTCTGAGTAGAAGTTGACCCCTTTGTGTAACTTACTTGCAACTCTTCCCAGATCCTCTGTATTTACCAACATTTCAGCCTTTTTTTCCCCTGATAACTAGAGAGAGGCTCAAAGTTTAATTTCCCTCTACTCGGTTTCCTCTTATTAGGGTGAGTCTGAATTATAAAACCATGACTGCTTTTGTGACTGGCCTATAATTTGGCATTTTATGTACAAAGTAAAGAGGAATTCTTTAGGATACATGTTCTTTTCATCAGATTCTGTGAGCAAAGAACATCAATCGATGTATCCACTTGGCTTGTCTCATTCCATATGTTTTCTTAGATCATATTCCCTATCCTTTACATTTTCAACTGAATTTCATTGACTCCTTTCAACTATCTTTTTTCCATTTAGTCATTCAACCAACAATTTCTGTAAGTAATTGTAGGTATTGTCCCAGAGAATGGAACAAAGAGACTCCTTGCCCTCTAAGAGATGATGGTAGGTGGGAGAAATCAAAATAAGAGCATCACAGTATCATCAGTAACAGAACCAAGAATTGATGCTAGAAGAGAGACAGATACAGAGTGCCTTGGGAGCAGAAGAAATAAGAATCCCTTATTCTGCCAGGGAAGATTGCCAGTCAAGATTTCTGGGAGAGATAGCAATAACCTCAGATATGCAGATAACATTACCCTTATGGCAGAAAGGGAAGAGGAACTGAAGAGCCTCTTGATGAAAGTGAAAGAGGAGGGTGAAAAAGTTGGCTTAAAACTCAACATTCAGAAAATAAAAATCATTACATCTGGTCCCATCACTTCATGGCAAATAGATGGGGAAACAATGGAAACAATGACAGACTTTATTTTCTTGGGTTCCAAAACAACTGCAGATGGTAACTGCAGCCATGAAATTAAAAGACACTTGCTCCTTGGAAGAAAAGCTGTGACCAACCTAGACAGAATATTAAAAAACAAAGACATTACTTTGCCAACAAAGGTCCATCTAGTCAAAGCTATGGTTTTTCCAGTAGTCATGTATGGATGTAAGAGTTGGACTATAAAGAAAGCTGAGCACCGAAAAATTGATGCTTTTGTTTGAGAAGACTCCTGAGAGTCCCTTGGACTGCAAGGAGATCCAACAAGTCCATCCAAAGGAAATCAGTCCTGAATATTCTTTGGAAGGACTTACGTTGAAGCTGAAACTCCAATGCTTTGGCCACCTGATGAGAAGAACTGACTCCGTGGAAAAGACCCTGATGCTGGGCAAGATTGAAGGCAGGAGGAGAAGGGGATGACAGAGGATGAGATGGTTGGATGGCATCACAGACTTGATGGACATGAGTTTGAGCAAGCTCTGGGAGTAGGTGATAGACAGGAGGCCTGGCGTGCTGCAATCTATGGGGTTGCAAAGAATCAGACATGACTGAACAGCTGAACTGAACTGAACCAGGGAAAAACTGGAAATGTTTCACAAATGAGTTGTAGGTGATAACAGTACAGCAGTGAGCAAACAGTGGGTTAACTTGTCCTGTCTACTTATTAATAGTCCCTAGCTGAAGGTGAAAATGAAATCAGGATTTTCCTCTGTGTGAACTTAAATCAATTTTTGAAAACTTTACAGAATTAATGTTTAGCAAAAGGTAATAATGAGTCAGTGGCATTGAAACTATCAAATATTCTCAATGAGGGAATCTTGTCAATAATGATGGAAAACTGTTTCACACACACACACTTACATGTGCACAAGCATGAATTTAGTTACACATACAAGTAGCTCAGACAGTAAAGAATCTGCCCACAATGCAGGAGACCTGGGTTCGAGCACCGTGTTGGGAAGATGCCCTGGAGAAGGGAATGGCTACCTACTACAGTATTCCTGCCTGGAGAATTCTATGGAAAGACAACCCTGGTGGCCTTGGACTACAGACCATGGGGCCGCAAAGAGTTAGACACAATTGAGGGACCAATGCTTTCACTTTCACATATCCATTCTACCCTAGTGGCAGATTTGTGAGTGGGAGATGCAGGTGAGGTGTGATGGCTATATAGTCATGGCACCTCATCAAATCACTCCTGAGAAGGCCATAGACCCTCTGACCTGTCTGTGTGCACACCCCAG
This sequence comes from Bubalus kerabau, assembly GCF_029407905.1. Taxonomy (NCBI): domain Eukaryota; kingdom Metazoa; phylum Chordata; class Mammalia; order Artiodactyla; family Bovidae; genus Bubalus; species Bubalus kerabau. The sequence continues at coordinate 14,336,291 of NC_073626.1, forward strand.
TCCCTTGTCCCAAGTGTTAGGAAGGGCCATCTTCATGGCCATGCCAGCTCCACAGGGACCAAAATCATCACACCACCTCTGTCTCTGTGCCAATGTATTTATCACTCAGTCAGTTTTCTGAGTGTCTAAGTGTGTTCAACCCTAAAGAAGAGAAAAAGTATTTGTTGTCACTGTTTAGTTGCAAGTGTCCCACTCTTTGCACCCCCGTGGACTGCAGCCAGCCAGGTTTCCCTGTCCTTCATTATCTCCCTGAGTTTATTCAAACTCTTGTCCATTGAGTCGGTGATGCCATCCAACCATCTCATCCTCTGTCACCCCCTTCTCCCCCTGCCCTCAATCTTTCCCAGCATCAGGGTCTTTTCCAATGAGCTGGCTCTTTGCATCAGGTGGCCAAAGTGTTGCAGCTTCAGCTTCAGCATCAGTCCTTTTAATGAGTATTCAGAGTTGACTTCCTTTAAAATTGACTGGTTTGATCTCCTTGCTGTCCAAAAATATATATTGTATTTAATGCCTTCTATGTGCTAAGATCGGGAGAAGGCAATGGCACCCCACTCCAGTACTGTTGCCCAGAAAATCCCATGGATGGAGCCTGGTGGGCTGCAGTCCATGGGGTCGCTAAGAGTCAGACACGACTGAGTGACTTCACTTTCATACATTGGAGAAGGAAATGGCAACCCACTCCAGTGTTCTTGCCTGGAGAATCCCATGGACAGAGAAGCCTGGTAGGCTGCAGTCCATGGGATTGCACAGAGTCGGACATGACTGAAGCGACTTGGCAGCAGCAGCATGTGCCAAGATCATGTTTCTACCTTCATGTATTGTCACCTCACTTAAACCTCATAATAATCCTGCGAGACAGACATTGCCATTTCTAAATTTCGTTCCAGTAAGCCAAGTCTCAGAGGAGTTAAAATGGCTGGCTAACATCACAGAGCTTTCAAGTGATCTTCCTTTGTCATAAAAGGTATATGGATCAGAAGCTAAACTATGTGTGTTGGAGTTCTTCTTACATCTGTGTCCTAGCTCTGAGACAGATATATAATACTGGATCATCTTGGAAAAATTTCTTCCTCTTCCTTAGCCTCAGTTTATCTGTAACAGAAAGATAATACTAATTGCAGAGGTTTATAAGGATTAAATGAGACAGTGTTTATAATGTGATTAACCCTTTGTCCGGTACACAGCAGGCACCTAATATATAACAGCTGTCCTAAAAATGGTTAAATTGGGAGTTCAGGTCTGTTTTCATTACATCCCTTCCATAGGAAACTTTGGTGAATTTCCTTTTTCCATTTTTTCCAGCTCCACCCTTAATGTCAAAGAGATGTCACCGGTTCAAGGCCAGAGCCTAATGGACCATGAACAAGCAGCTTTCAGGTATGAGCCACCAGCTGGGATGCTTGTTACTCATCGTCCAATCCTCTCTCTCCTTCTGCAGCTTAGTCCCTAGTGGCCCCTAAGGATAAAAAGAGCAGTTATTCTGGGGCACACATGGCATGTGAGGATGTTTTCTTTTTACTGAGTGGCACAGGCAGTAATCCAATTCCAAATAATACATAAAGCTAAATGATGGAGTTAGCCGAGTATACCTGAAAAGGCCAACATTCAGCTCATGATTATTAAATGCCTACCTAGGCTAGACGCTAGTCATACAAATAATTCACAGCCCTGTCTATCTACCACAGGCTCAGGGTCAAGCCAGGAAGACCAATGAGAGAACAAGGTCCATTTAGGGCAAAGGGCACTACCAGCCTTGCAGAGAGGGTTGCAAGCTAAGGCTGCAAGTGTCCCACCTCAGCATCCAGGTTGGCACATAGACAGCATGTGAGTGGTACGGATGGCACCTGCTCAAGCCTGTCATCCAAGCCATGCTGTGATTGAGCTCCATTCATATGAAAGGGTGAATATTTCCCCAAATTTCCTTGACCATTTGTCTTGATCTGTTCATACAATTTCTTCCCATGTAAGGACTTAAATTTTAAATACAAAATAAATGCTACTGGTCATTTCACACCAAGTTCCCAAATATGAACTCCTTAACTGGATTATGAGACTTTCTCTATTTTTTCTGGTGGAGGATCAAAGGTGAGAACCTGATAAAGAGGCACGAGGGGGAATCTGCCACAAGGCCAGAATCTGCTAACATTGCCAAAAACATGAATCCACTTCACCTGGCTTTGGGAGTAGCTGAAGGAAGAAGATGCATTCCAGGACAGAAAGGCACATCTGAGGTTTACAATGGGAGTTAGAAAAACTTGCATCAACATTATTTAGATTTCTTAAAATATCTCCTTATAAAGCTTTGGTCATATCTAAAGAAGTTTAGTTAAGTGTGTGAATGTGTGTGTTTTTCTTTTGAGAATTGTGAAATACCAAGATGCTTGATACAGAGAAGGCGATGGCAACCCACTCCAGTACTCTTACCTGAAAAATGCCATGGATGTACGAGCCTGGAAGGCTGCAGTCCATGGGGTCGCTGAAGGTCAGACACAACTGAGCGACTTCACTTTCACTTTTCACTTTCATGCATTGGAGAAGGAAATGGCAACCCACTCCAGTGTTCTTGCCTGGAGAATCGCAGGGACAGGGGAGCCTGGTGGGCTGCCGTCTATGGGGTCACACAGAGTCGGACACAACTGAAGTGACTGAGCGGCAGCATAGCAGCAGCAAGATGCTTGATAATAGAATGCATCAAGACCCTTGGGTAGTGGTACTTGGCTGCTATGTTTTAGACTTTGCAAATACAATGACTGTTTTGGAGATAGTTTCTTAGCACCTAGTTCTGTGCCTGGCTTTGTGCTGGATACTGCAGGGCTGTGGAAAATGAAACATGTCTTCTGGGCGGCTTCTGTTCAGAGGCTGACACAGAGATCTCACCTACAACTGAAAAAACTTTGAGCAGGTATATAAATCAAATGATGAAAAAGAATAACACTCCGAACCAGCATGGGGTAAATGCTGCATATAAATCTTTGCATTACTGCAAACCTCGAAGGTACTGCAACTACCCTCAGGTGCTTTGGAAGCATTCCAAAATGCATAGTTTAGTTAAATGCGCCTATCCAGATGTTGAGATAAAATTAAGATCTTTCTTGGACTCCATACTAGAGAACTTCATCACATCTCTACATGACTAAGTCACTTCCTAAAGTGTTTAGTGTGATGTGAAGTGCCTGGAGGAGAATTTCAGAGAAGCTGGAAATGGCTAAAAAGTTAGAAAAGAAGTATTATAAGAAAAAAAACCCACAAAACTAGATAAGACCATTCTACTTATAGAAGAGAGCTAAGTGAAAATAAAATCTCTTCCCAGGTGGAGTTAAACTAAAACCTCCACAAGCCCCTTAGAAGCCAGAGGAAAGTGGGTGAAGGAATAAGTAACTTAAAGTGAGCTAGTGGGAAGGGCCGAGCATGAATCCAATTTTGTGCTTAATCTCCTGGCAAATTGGAATGGATCCTCAAATCCGTAGTACTTTTCTCCAGAAATCTGGGGAATTTGATTAATATTTGCTACACTTTGCCACGGTACAATGCTAGCAGGCAGATAAGATATTGGGTATCTTATTGGGTTCAAGTTCTCTGGGATGCAAGTAACAAATCTGACTAACAAAAACTGAAAGGGACCTTACTTGAAGGGCTGGGGTAACTTACTGAATGCAAAAGAAAGCTGAAGTTAACAAACGATGTGAAACACTTTGGGGAAGGACAAAGCCCATAGCCTTCTCTCCCTTTGATATCAAGATGACTCAAGTCTTCTGTTGTAAGGCATGTCTCTCTGGCCCCAGGGAGAGAAAAGTCTGTTGGGTCTACCAGCAGTCCTGACTGATTGTGAGGCCAGGAGAAGGAACAGGGACAGAATATAGATATGGCACATGGGTGTCCACTCCTATATTTTAGGAGTAGTTGCCAGAGGAGAGGGGACCCCTGTAAGCCATTCCAAGAGAGGGCTACAGTTCCCCAAAAGGAGCTGTTTGTTACAACAGTGCACAGTGAGTTGTTTCTAAACTCCATGGGTTGAGGGTAGGGAGACAAGGAGAAAGAGAAAAGAAGGGTATTCATCAGAGGAAGAAGCATTTACATTTACTCTGACAGACAATATTGTGATGAAGAATGTTGTTAAATATGGAATGTATGCATACGTGCTTGCTAAGTCGCTTCAGTCATGTCCAACTCTTTGAGACTCCATGGATTGTAGCCCGCCAGGCTCCTCTGTCCATGGGATTCTCCAAGCAAGAATACTGGAATGGATTAACATTTCTTCCTGCAGGGAGTCTTCCCAACCCAGGGATCGAATCCATGGTTCTTTTTTTTTTTTTTTTTTTTTTAATTTATTTCTTTGACTGTGTTAGGTCTTAGTTGCAGCATGTGGGATCTACTTCCCTGACCAGGGATCGAACGCCTGGCCCCCTGCTTTGGGAGCATGGAGCCTTAGCCACTGGACCACCAGGGAAATCCCGAACCCGTGGTTCTTAAGTCTCCTGCATTGGAAGGCAGGTTCTTTATGACTAGCCTGGGAAGCCTTATGAAATGTCTCCTCGCTAAAAAAATGAACTGTAAAAATAGAAAAGGATCATGCTTGGAAATAGGATATATTCTCCTTTGCTAACAATGGCTAAGTTGTAATTCTGTTAAAAAGACAGGATGACCTCCTGAGGCTCCTCTCACTAAGATTTTGTGATTTTGTGGTAAAATGTTCCCCTACTGCAGATCAGCATTTATTAAAATTTGTCCATTAGATGTTAATCATTACATGTTCTATTAATTACAGAATTCCAATTTCATCAGGTTTGAGAACTACTAAAGTTCATGCTTGCTGCTGTTTTGTTATAGAATTTCTCCCAGTATTAACATATACCATGATTCTTTAAAAGGTGAATAATATAATAAATGTGTAGATAGGAAAGACCCCTAGTGGGGTTTGGGGAGTTGTTAGGCAGTCAATCCACCATACTGCTTTAAAACCCTAATCTAGTCTGGAGGTTATAGTTGTCTTTGCGAAGACTTGAGCATAGCTCACATGGGAAGGATGTAGGGAAATTTGAGATAGGTAGGTGAAGGGAGAAAGGACTGGAGGAAAAAACATTTCATGTGCTGGAGATAGCCTGTTGGAAGGTCCCAGTGCAGGATAGAACTTTATGCATTAAAGTTACTGAAAGAAGCCCAGTGTAGCCAGTGTATCAAGGGAGTAGACAGGGGTCAAAACGGACATTGGGAACAGATTAAGTAATTTGAATTGCTCCCTAAAATTAGTGGGAAACTGTTAGTGTATTCTAACCATAAGTGTGACCCAGGTCCTCAGAGTCTTATTCTATTGGTCTTTCCACTCTTTCTCATAGGTTTTGTAATCTTATGGTATCAATAATCTCATTGCTAGACTCTCTTCAGAGAAAGTGAGTTATTCTAAAATTTAGTTCAACCAACTATCTTAAAGAGCTGCATGCTGAGGGAAATCTAGGGACTGATTTCCACATCTGACAGTTTAACATCTCAGCTGTGATACTCAATGGTAAAAAGTTGAAAGCCTTTCCTCTAAAATTAGAAACAAGGAGTAAGATGTTAGCTGAGTGTTTGTCATAAATGGCTTTTATTATGTTGAGATATGTTCCCTCTTTACCAACTTTGATGAAAGTTTTTATAATCAACAGGTTGAATTTTGTCAAATGCTTTTTCTGTATCTATTGAGATAATAATGTGATTTTTATCCTTCCTTTTGTTAATGTGGTATATCACATTAATTGATTCATGAATATTGAACCATCCTTGCTTCCCTGGAATAAGTCCCACTTGGTCATGCTTTATGATCCTTTTTATATATTGTTGAATTCGGTTACAAATATTTTGTTGAGAATTTTTGCATCCATATTCATCAGATATATTGACCTGTAATTTTCTCTTTTTGTAGTTTCTTTTCCTGGTTTTTGAATCATGGTAATGTTAAAAATGTTACAAATATTAGAAAGCTAAAAAAATAAAACTATACTTCCTAAGCTCTTGCAACAAGATCTGGACACAATCTGTGTTCTGCCAAGTAGAGGCATCCACAACAGACTTGGCAGAAGAAATGAGCCATGAAAAGCAGTGCTGGCAGGGGGCTAGGGAAGGGCAGATGAAGGGCACTGGGCTTCTTAGCTCTTCTGGCAAGCACAACTGCAGAGACACTGGGTCCTTTTGTGGTTAAAGTTCCGGTCAGGGTTTGAGTTTCGCTGGATCATGGAAAAAGCAAGAAAGTTCCAGAAAAACATCTATTTCTGCTTTATTGACTATGCCAAAGCCTTTGACTGTGTGGATCACAATCAACTGTGGAAAATTCTGAAAGAGATGGGAATACCAGACCACCTGATCTGCCTCTTGAGAAACCTATATGCAGGTCAGGCAGCAACAGTTAGAACTGGACATGGAACAACAGACTGGTTCCAAATAGGAAAAGGAGTACGTCAAGGCTGTATATTGTCATCCTGCTTATTTAACTTATATGCAGAGTACATCATGAAAAACGCTGGGCTGGAAGAAACACAAGCTGGAATCAAGATTGCCGGGAGAAATATCAATAACCTCAGATATGCAGATGACACCACCCTTATGGCAGAAAGTGAAGAGGAACTAAAAATCCTCTTGATGAAAGTGAAAGAGGAGAGTGAAAAGTTGGCTTAAAGCTCAACATTCAGAAAACAAAGATCATGGCATCCGGTCCCATCACTTCATGGGAAATAGATGGGGAAACAGTGGAAACAGTGTCAGACTTTACTTTTTGGGCTCCAAAATCACTGCAGATGGCGACTGCAACCATGAAATTAAAAGATGCTTACTCCTTGGAAGGAAAGTTATGACCAACCTAGATAGCATATTGAAAAGCAGAGACATTACTTTGCCAGCAAAGGTCCGTCTAGTCAAGGCTATGGTTTTTCCAGTTGTCATGTATGGATGTGAGAGTTGGACTGTGAAGAAAGCTGAGTGCCAAAGAATTGATGCTTTTGAAGTGTGGTGTTGGAGAAGACTCCTGAGAGTCCCCTGGACTGCAAGGAGATCCAACCAGTCCATTCTGAAGGAGATCAGCCCTGGGTGTTCTTTGGAGGGAATGATGTTTGAAGCTGAAGCTCCAGTACTTTGGCCACCTTATGTGAAGAGCTGACTCATTGGAAAAGACTCTGATGCTGGGAGGGATTGGGGACAGGAGGAAAACGGGACGACAGAGGATGAGATGGCTGGATGGCATCACCGACTCGATGGACATGAGTTGGAGTGAACTCTGGGAGTTGGTGATGGACAGGGCGGCCTGGTATGCTTTGATTCTTGGGGTCGCAAAGAGTCGGACATGACAGAGCGACTGAACTGAACTGAACATCATAGGAACCTTGTGATGAGTAACAAAAGGAGGCAGCAGTGAGATTTCTACTAGAGCCATCTAGAGGAGTTTGGGTAGTTCTGGCTGCTCTAATTCCTGATGGTTCTATCCTAGCTTGTTTACTTGTCCCTTCTGAAGTTTCTGAAACTTCTAACTATCGTCTAAAAATTCTTTTCTTCTTAAGCTAGGTAGAGGATATCCTGTTTTTGCAATTAACTATTACAGGTCTCCTGTTCTATACCCTTATTGTTCACTATACTTTTCCTTCATAGTATATATCACAACTGCAACTAAATAATTGTTTAGTTTTAGTGCGTATCTGTCATCTCCACTGGATGACAAACTCCCTGAGGGCCAGAATTGGGTTGTGTTTTCAGCGCCTAACATCATACCTGGCACATAATAGGTACTCAGTAAGTATCGATGAACACATGGCACTTTGCCCCAGCTCTACCTCTTCTTAGTAATTTTACCTTGAGCAGCTCAGTTCTCCCACCTGAGCTTCAGGAGTCTGTGAAGATAGTGCTCTGATTCACTGGGATTCATTCAAATGGAAGAAGATATTTGGAAATACTTTATGAAGATTTCATTCAAATGTCAAAGGTTGTTAATCTGAGCTAACAAGAAACAAAGAGTAAAGAAGACAAACATAGTCTAATCATTTTTCTGAGCCCAACTATAATAGATCTTTTATTTTCTTAATACTGCAAGTCAATGCAAGCCCACATATATGGGACTACTGTTCAAATTCCAGAGTCATCCTAAGCACTCCCGGATGTCCAGAACTCGTAATACAAACATTAGAGAGTGATATTAATTTATAGCATGGACATGGCACTGCTCTTAATGACAACCCAAGGTCAAATACACATATACTGGAAGACAGAGAGATTCTTCTCTTGGAAGATTTCAAAAAGGGTTTGTGGACATAAATGTTTATACAAAACAGAATAAGGATTCAAAATATATAAGCAGAATTATATTACTACTTTGGAAGTTACAACTTTTCATAACTCAAATGATACCTTATCTTGAAGTAAGTGCAACAAAAACTCTCCCATTCCTTTGCCTGTTGTGTGCACCAAGTTGAATTATGTAGGGCAACATGCAAGTAGTTGTCAAGCCATGTTTCTGGGGGTTAGAGCTGGACTTACTGATTTTTCACTCATATTTTTTCCCACAAAAATAATTTCAGGCTCTGCTTTGACCCAAATCCCCTGTTGACCTGCTTTGAGGGCTAGGTGAGAGAACTGAGGACTGAGGATTCATGAAGGCAAAGCATCTCCGTTTATAAGAGGGAAAGAGAAAAAAGAGTAGCAAAGGAAAATTGAACAGGCTTTAAGGTAATTAGCAATTTTCAAATGCAGCAATGGGCAAAGGAAACAAAATGTAGAACATGTATTAAAAGTCAAGCGAATGGTTTAGAAAATACAGCTGTAGGATCACACAGATTTTGACCATCCAAACCAAATTCAATTATCATGTCTGTGCTGCTTTTCTATTTCCGCCACTGAAAGGCTATTATTAGGTGCTTTCTCTCTTTTCTACATCTCCAAGTATTGCCTTCGTAAAACATTCCAAAAAGTAAACATTAGCTTTAGGCCATTTGATTACTGGTTTCCCAGAACGCTATGTTCTGTCCTGTTTCTCTCCATATTCCTTTAATATTAAAAATAGGAAGTGACTGAAGGCAGTTGAATGGCTCTGCCTTAGAGGCTGTTCCCCTAGCCAGCCTCTCAAGCATTGTTGGGTCCTTACCCTCTAAAATCCATTTTGTCCTTATTACATAGACAGTCCTCTGCCAAGCAGAAAAAAAATAAAATAGAAACTGAACATTTCTTTCCTCTCTACCAATTACTATTTTTTCAAAGTGCCTTTTGCTTTGTTTAACAAGCCTCCTTAGCTGTGGTTCATTTTAAGTAAGGCTCATTTTCTTTTTCGTGCTGGATTAGCATCTGAATGGGGAGGAGAGCTGGCTCTGGCAGTGTCTTTGAACAGGTGATATAAACAGAGCCTGGGATAAGGAGAAAGCACGGACACGGCCCCCCGCGGGTGGCACCCAGGAAGTGATCTGGGCTGATAGAGGTGTTAGCTGTGTTTACCGCAGATGCACTCTTATTCACACACTACTTCCTTCCAGCTCTGAGCTGACCCAGGGGAAATGGTGTGTGACATGCCTTGTGTAGGAACCATTCCTGGGAGTCTCACAGGGCAGAGAAACAGCTAGGAAGACAGACTGTGTATTTCTTTGACGATGCAGATGGATATGAGATGAACATAGGAACCTGTGCTCCACATTGCAATTCTTCCTACACTCCTCTAAAGCAACACGGAGCAAAGTTTGTCCCAGTCAGTTTATTTTTCCTTGTCACACACCTCTAAAGCAAAATGCAAAAAAAAAAAACCCACAAAAAACGATCATGCAGTTAAGCCAAGGAAGAACTTAATCCTGAAACCAAAATCATTTCAACATAGATTTAAATAACATTTTAGGGGACTACTCTGGTGGCCCAGTGGCTAAGACTCTGAGTTCCCAATGTAGGGGCCCAGGTTCTATTCCTGGTCAGGGAACTAGATCCCATGTGTCCCAACTAAGAGTTCATATGCTACATGAACCAACCAAGATTGAAGATCCTGCATGCTGCAGCTAAGATCCGGCAGAGCCAAATACCTGCATTGGCAGGTGGGTTCTTTACCACTAGCACCACCTGGGAAGCCCAATAAATAAATTAAAAAAAATATTAAAAAAAAAATAACATTTCAGAAAACCTTAAATCATACATCACTTTGCATTCTTTTTGGGGCTTCAGTAACATTAAAAAATACATTTGTACACAGATTTAATTGTTGCCTTTTTCTTCCAAAATTTAACACTAGTTCACATTTTCATGAACTATGTATCAACATAACCCTTGAACTTATTTGTAATACTGATATAGAACACATTCTTTCATTTACTTAATCACTCGTCAAATATTTATGAGTGCTCCTAGATACTGGAGACCTATCTATAACCACAAAGGAGATTCTGAAAGATAACTCACGAGGGTTGCTTTTCAGTAGGTTCTAAAGCCAATCTCTTTATATTTTATTTTGCAAAGTCAGATTTCCACATCATTAAATGCAGACAGTTTTTTCCCTAAAGAAAAAGTAAGCATAGAATACAAAATCTCATCTCACTTGTCTGGGCCTTCACTTCTATGCAAAATGAAGTAGGGGTAAATTTAATATCTAAGCTCCCTCCCTTTTTTTCCCCTGGAATTGTATGGTCTGGGTTTAAGGATATAGCAGGAAGATAACATGCATAGTGTCATCAAACATCTTATAAATGCCCTTAGGAGTCATAATGCTTTTTCTAATTCATCAGCGACAATTAAGCAAGAACCTAGATTTTTATTTCTTAGAGCCCTGCTAAGTATTTAGTTTAAAATAGGCATCTTCGGAAATGGAGACCAGGAATTTAGGAACTAGAGACAGAGGGGCTGACATAAGGAATACAATTTACTTCTGTTTCTTTCACTATGATGAGGAAAGACCAAGAAAGACTTGAGAAGACTAGAATAATCCCACTACAGGATCCAAAGAGAAGAGTGAAACACATTTCCTCCTTAATAAGTGTGCTTTTATGTTCATTCCGGCCACCTATTAATCCAAATTTTAAAAAAATGTTCTTGACATTCCCGTCTGAGCCCACGGCTGTTCTGATATCCCACTGAGATCTATAAGTAATCAAGAAATCAATAATTCCAAATAGTGTTTATAGGACCACTTCCGTCCATAACCTGTAAGCTGTTCTTTGATGAAGACAGATGGATAGTCTGTAGGACCCTGTCTTTGAAAACTGTCTTTGAGAACTTTTGACAACCAGTGGGGATGCACGTCTGTCTCTATTTAATTGAGTTCATTATAGTTAATATTTTTGTGACTTTCAATCATTGCTCAAGTGTTACATGTTTTAATCAAAAGTGAAACACTTTATGGCACAAATACTGTTAAAAATCCCAAGTTTGACTATATTATTTTTGGAAAAAAATCTTCTGGAGCAAGATACTTTTTAAAAAAGTAGGGAGGGGCACAGTTCTTATGATTTTTGTTTGCTGAAATCGATGTAAATGGAATAATAAACAGGCCCAAGTTACCTTAAGAATGAAGCATTGCCCCTTGTTACTTTCACAGATCTCTTTCTTTAGTAAGCCATTTTCTGGTCTGGCTTAGAGGATTTTATTTTATTGGCTACTAGTTTAAAAGACATAGTAAATATAGTACATTTGACATTTTATTGACCAAAATTATGTAGTAAATGGCGCTTCTGAGTTTACTAGCAAAATGATAGTTGTTACTGACACGGATGATAGAGAACAGTAGGCCATAAGTCAAAAAGTCAGATGGAAACCAAAGTGGTCCTTGGGGGCAGGGAACATTAGAAAGTGTCACTCATCGAAGAGAAGAAAATCCTCTTTATTGTAGGACTTCAGGGTGTGATTCTGGGGGTATTTCTAATACTGGAATTAAGAAGCCCCTTTTGATGTGATTAGGAAGTGAAAATTTAGTCAGTGTACACTTGAAATGATAACCTATTTGAGACACTGGTGATAAGGAATTGCCATGGCAAACAGATCTGAGAGGCATGGCCCTAAACAGAATCTAGGAACGTAGAGTTGAGGGTGTAAGAAATTTTCAACTGCTTGTTTTCAGTGCAAAGATAAAGCTCGTTGGAATGCTGAAAGTACTGTGATGTGGGCCAAGTAGGTAATTGGATGCAGGTAATTCAGCAATTTACCACCATGCCATGGAAATGACCTGGAGATCTCTCAACTCCCTGTGTTCCATAAACCAGCCAGAGAATCTTCTTTTTTTTTTTACTTAAAATTTATTTATTTATATTTTTGGCTGTGCTGGGTCTTCGTGGCTGCGCTAGCTTTTCTCTAGCTGCAGAGATCAGGGGCTACTCTCTAGTTGCGATGCTCGGACTTCTCACTGTGGAGGCTTCTCTTAAGGAATCAGGCTCAATAGTTGTGGTACACAGGTTTAGTTGTTCTGCCACATGTGTATCCTCCCAGACCAAGGACCAAACCTCTGTCTCCTGCATTGGCAGGCAGATTCTTTACCACTGAGCCACCAGGGACAGCAACAGAATCTTAATTTGGCTTCTTGATAAAGAACGGGAATACATTGATTGAGCCAAGCAAATCAGTCATTCAATTTGGTGGTAAATTATGACTCGTTTTAAATTAGTAAATTGACATTCAGGTACAGATTCATGTCGTGCTGAATGCTGGAGGGACTTAGAGTCCTGATTCCCATCATGCAGTGAGGTCCAGCATAAACCAATGTTGATTCTAACAGAATTCCCATGTTACCACCAAAGTGTTGCAAGGCTCTGCGCGCATTTTCCAAGAAACATTAAATCATGTTAAATGGAAATTATGTTATATTTGTAATTCCCTGAAAATCATGATTTAGATAATAATAATACTAATACCTAATAGTTATTAAGTCAGTTATCACTCGTTATTGATTCATGTCATGGACTCATTTAAGATTTTTATGTATGTTATTTTTTTAAAATCCTCATCACATGCCTTATACCCATTTTACAGATAAGACAATGGAGGCACAGAGAGGTTTAATAAATTGCCCAGGATCACACAGCTAGCAAAAGGCACGGTCAAGATTTGAGCCTTGGCTCTTAAGATCTTCAGTCCATCCTCTTAATCACTAGACAAAAGCTCTTTATTAAATAAATATTTCATTGAGTAGCCTGTGCCATTCTCCAATCAAGCCAGAAAAAAGTTTTACTAAGTGAAGGAAGACTTCTCCATTTGCAGTAGCATTCCCTAGCATTTTGTCACCCTGTTTTGACTTTTGTATTCAGGAATATATCTTTTCTTCATGCCTCCAATGTGTCTGAGGTCACAGTTTTGATATGTGATACATTCTTTGCCAGATCAACCCCTTGACTTCCAACCGCAAGTTTACTATGAGTAATTAAATACCCTGCAATGCAAAGATTATGGTTGGGTCAGAGAAAGGCAGAAAAGGGCAGGACCCGGCTGCCATTCTTATTTGTTTTTCAGTGTGGATACACTGCCAGCCACTTTCAGCTTATATCATTTTTTTCCTTTGCCAATTATTGACCCTGGGAGTGTTAAACAAAAACTTCTCTCCCTTGCTATTCTTGAAGCAAACACACAGTTAAAACACAGGTGTGTTTGTCTCACTGGAGTCTTTGCCGTGAAAATTCTTTAAGATATCACCCAGGGAGAATAAGGTAACCTCACTATGTCACTGAACAAGAGAGATGGGGCACTCTAAAGAGACACACTGATCTCAGAGCGTGACCTTGACAATGCATTCTGCATGGCTTGCCAGGGGCACCTGCACAGCAGAGTGCATAAAACAGGTGCTCCAACCACAGGCATTGCCTAAGGGGGTAGACATATCCCGTGGAACGGACTGAGGTCATCAGGCCCAGCCAAGACAACAGAGAACCCAGTTTGATTCTATTAAGACCCTGATTCTGGGAAAGATTGAAGGCAGGAGGAGAAGGGGATGACAGAGGATGAGGTGGTTGGATGGCATCACCAATTCAATGGGCATGAGTTTGAGCAGACTCTGGGACATAGTGAAGGACAGGGAAGCCTGGAGTGCTGCAGTACATGGATTTGGTCACAAAAAGTTGGACACTGAGTGACTGAACAACAGTAACAAAAGTAACTCGAGGATTTAGGCAGTAGTCCTGGATATTCTTTGGAAGGAATGATGCTAAAGCTGAAACTCCAGTACTTTGGCCACCTCATGTGAAGAGTTGACTCATTGGAAGACTCTGATGCTGGGAGGGATTGGGGGCAGGAGGAGAAGGGGACGACAGAGGATGAGATGGCTGGATGGCATCACCGACTCAATGGATGTGAGTTTGAGTGAACTCCAGGAGTTGGTGATGGACAGGGAGGCCTGGCATGCTGCAATTCATGGGGTCACAAAGAGTCTGACACGACTGAATGACTGAACTGAACTGAACGAAACACCAGGTTGGTGAGACAGGAATAGTAGCAGGAGACCTTGTAGCCTGAAGGGGTTGTTCATCTTCCACAGTGAACTCTTCATTCAATCTCTTATTTATTCATAAAAACATGTTATTATTGAAGGCCAACTATGTTCCAAGTGCTGAAAAACACAGGAGCTGTCTCTTGCCCTCAGCAAAAGTGTAGCCTAGCTCAGGAACCTGGCTTGACCAGAAATCAACTTCCAAGCAGCAGGCCCACCAGAGAAGTGGGAAGAGAGTGACAGCAAAATGGACAAGGTGGACAGTGTGGGGTGGAAAGAGGGCAGAGGATGTCCAGCCTAGGACCTGTGTCTGTAGGAATGTCTGCAAAGACTAGAAGACCACTGGCAAGGCTCAGAGTCTGTGAGGTCAAAGACAGTTAGGTATAAAATAGCTAGTCTGCCACCTAACAGCAGAGGCTGGTCTTAGAATGTCAGGCTGTGTACTATCAGCCCAGACTCAGTTCCTGCTGTGGGGCAGTCAAGGCTCCATGGACCTTGAGCGCAGATTAAAGATGGACCCACACTTGCAAGTAAACTGCCTCCTACTGATCCAGGTAAAATCCACCTCAGAAGCAAGTAGAGGACTTTGCCTAACCCCGGGTCCTTTTTGCATCTGTGGTGCAGCTCTAAGGATGAGGCCAGGTGCCAGGTGTGGCTTGGAGATCTGCAGAAAGCATGTGGCAATGGCAGTGAATTCTAGGACTGACAATACATACTCAGGCAAATGGTATTAAACTGAGCACTTGAATCATCCAGATACAAGAGACGGTGCAGGAGGATCTTATATCCCATTATAGGTGCTTCTTGGATTTCCATCCTCACCTTAGCTGAACTGTATGGAAAACTACTTGATACCTGTGAGGTGAAGGTCAGCTAGGTAAAGAGCTCAGGTGCAAATAAGAATCTCAGCCCAGGTATTGAGCAAGGAGGCCAACATAGATGCACGAACCCCGGATTTGGGTTCTTATGTCAGAATTCTTTTCCCCCCAAGGTTTGTCAATTACTCCTTCTTCCTGGCTTTAGCCCCTGTGAAGTGACAATCAGTAGTTATCTCACGGCTGTTCGGGTTAGCTATCCATCTACCTAAGTTGGAATGTTGTGTGCATGCTCCTTGTTCTTCCTCGTAAAGTACAAACTCGCTGCCCTCTGTTGCAGGCTCTTTATTTCCTCCCATTGTGCTCATCAGAAATGCTTAGCTGCTTTCCTGCTCAGATGCTGAATTAATAAATTACAAATGCCTGTTATCAGAGATTTGGAGGTTTTGACAAGTGATTTAGTTGATCACAAATGCAAGGTTGTGTTAGGGAGAACCTTTGTTTTCGGCCTATAGAATGTAGATGAGCCTTGAATCTGAAAAATAAACAGGCAGGTTTGATGAACTGAAATTCATGGCAGGGCTTCTTAATATTTCCTGAGGTTCTAATCAAAGGAGCATCTTAACTGGCCCCAGAGGGAAATGGAAGATGAAAGGCACTGACATTGATGCCCACTGCACCTTGCCTCATCACAACTCTTTTTTTTTCTCCTTCCTTTTGCCTGTTTCTAAAAATATCTGGGCAGGTAAGAATTAGTGGTAGGATGTTATTTAGGCAAAAACAAAAAACCCACTGCATAAGGCACCATATCTTTAAATTTTTTAACATCTATGAAATTAAAATCAAGGAAATTGACATAGATAGGATGAAAGAAGACACAGCACCTCTAGCTTATGCCAACTAAAAATAAGAATTATTAATGAAGCTCGGCTTTCTTCTGCTGTGCACATTAATTATTTATGATAATAATACTCCGCACTGCCATATTAAAGAATTTTCTTCACCCAGCTTCCCAGAAAACTCTATCTTCTTGGGGTGAAAAAAAAAAACGGAACCTTAACATGTTAAGCCCACAAAAGAATACATTCCTCTCGGTGTATTTATTATACAGGAAGATGAATATAGTCTTGGGTTATTAAACTGGAATGAAAAACACATCTTATTAGAACTTACATGGTGATTTTTATTCTCACTAGTTTCATATAAACTTAATGATGCAGACTGCATTTTTATGCTCATCTATTTTAAAATGGTGCCTGGAGCAAAAAAATCTTCCATTAATGCCAGTTTGGTATTTCAAATACAATTTGATGTAATTTACTTCAAATATATGTGAACAGAAAAGGATAATGCCAAGTGCATTTTCTAGATTCAGATGTGGGTTAGCTTATGGCAATGATTTGTAACCCTAAGTTTTCTGTAAAAAAAAAAAAAAAAAAGAAGAGTATTTCTTTGGGTTATAAAATGCAAAAAAAGAAAGAAAAAGAATATATTTCTACTAGGGTTAGAGGAGGGGGAAGAAAAATGCTGGGTTTTATGATAAAAGACTGGCTTTAACTTATTCTAGTTTTCAATATTTATTAACTATAAACCAATTATAATGCATTTCCCTCTGGTGATAAGCTTAACCATCAAAACCCATTGTTTTCTTATATTCACACATTATAGCATTATATTCATGAGCATGTCGACATCAAATCACATAGTTTAGAGGGGTTTGGTATACTCTAAGCTTGGCAGATAGCTATTAAATGCTTAGATTTCCCAATATTTACATTTTTCTCTCAATTATTTCTCGAATTATATTTTTTACAAATGAAAAAAAGAAGTTTAATTATTATTGCCCTGACAGTTAATTCTAGAAATAAGTCAAGACTGATTTTCTTGTTGAATCTCAAGAGTGGAGTTTGCATCACCTTCTCCTTTTTCTCTTGTGATCCACTTCTGTTCTCTGCTGCTCTGTGTTGATGCTGGGTCAGCCTCCATGTGAGGGATGGCTGGTGTGTCTGTTGGAAATGCCAAGGCGTCTTCACACACTGTGGTTGTTTGGTGAGATGACAAGTGTGTGTGCTTAGTCTCTCAGTCATGTCCGACTCTGTGAGACCCCACCAGGCTCCTCTGCCCATGGGGATTCTCCAGGCAAGAATACTGGAGTGGGTTGCCATGCCGTCCTCCAGGGGATCTCCCGACCCAAGGATCGAACCCAGCTTTCCCACATTGCCGGCAGATTCTTTACCATCTGTGCCACCAGGGAAGCCCAGCAAGATGACAGAGCTTTTGCTAATTTAAAGGACTGACTCTTCTGTGGTGATACTTCAGAAACAGTGAATCTCGCTGCCCCATCTTTATTCTACTTCCTATTTGAAATTGGTCTTTAAAGGGCCAACCAGTCATTACTTGTGAGCCCTAAAATATCCTTTTTACTGAAACACGGTATGCTGAAAGGAGTGGGTCCTGGTATTAGAATCTCTTAATTTTCAGCCCAATGGCACATTCCTGTGACACAGAAATGGTCTCTTTAAACTTGGGCTGCATTTTCACTTTCCTATTGCTTGGGGCAGGGCTGGGGCACAGTGAGCAGGGCAGGGCAAGAGGCCTGAGTGGGCAGGAGACGTGGACAGCTGCCCTCACTCTTCCCTTCCTGATTTTTCCCCAGTGGCTGGGAACGCTCGGGGAAGAGAAAACATACCCTGTTTCTCGCCAGGGTGTTGAAGAAATGACAGGAGGAGAGGGACCTGCTAGGGGTGAAACAACTGGGAAATTCTGGTGGCTTCTCTCTCAGAACCTTTGAAACACTGCCCCTGCAGGGGAGGGCGTTTCTCAGCCCCGCCGCCTAGAGAATACAGTCCATCGCCATCAATGACGAGGCTTCCCAGGGGGCGGTAGTGGTAAAGAACCCACCTGCCAATGCAGGAGATGTAAAATATGCGGGTTCAATCCCTGGGTTGGTTCAAGCCCTGGAGGAGGGCATGGCAACCCACTCCAGTATTATTGCCTGGAGAATCCCATGGACAGCAGAGCCTGGCGGGCTCCAGTCCATGGGGTCGCAAAGAGTCGGATACAACTGAAGTGACTTAGCACTTGCACGTCAGTGACAAGGCTCTGAGGGCAGGGCTATATTTGAGCAAGAAACTGGGAGGGAGATAGATATCAATCAGAAAAGTGTCTGTCCCTGGCTTCACCATGCCTGGATTTAACCCAGTAAGTGGCCTGGAATCTCTAGCATCAGCTTGCCTATCCCCAGGCTAGAGTTGGGGCTGGGAGAGGAGAGCAGATGAGAAGTTCCAGTGGAGAAAAAGAAGGGAGACGTGTTGGCCTTTATGTTTCATCAGTGTGTCTGTCAGTAACCAGTAACTAGGCCTGTTTTGCTGCCACTAATAAAGGCAGTTCTTAAACAAGCCTCTATTTAGGAAGACCCACACATTTCCAGGAGTCCTGCTTGTGTGTCTATGCCAGAGCTCAGCCCCCACCCCCATCCCCAAATAACGCAATGGTCAGTGCTTTCTTAAAGTTCTGCAAGAACCTGAAAAGTTATTTAATGGCTTTTAAAGCTACATGGTTTTCGCCTTCAAACTATAAGCTAGAAGTGATCAGCAACGACGTATCTGTGTCCAAAATCAGGGTCCTAGTGTGAGCCCAGTAAGAACCAGTAAGAGGTAAAAATCCCAGTAAGAAACTGACCTAGAAAGATTCAGAGAGATGCAAGAGTGTTCCCATAGTCCTCTCCACCTTCCCTTCTCCTCATTAGCCAAAAGATGAGGACGCTGAGCCTCAAGAGGTCAAAGAAATGTCTTTAAAAATCTAAGAAACTTTTCATGTTGCAGCTTAGGACACACACAACAGAAACAAGTGAACCTTAACACTACTTACCCTTCCTATAGACAGGAATATGCTGGTATTTTCTATTTCATTCTATTCCAATTTGAAGAACTAAGATGAAGAACTGAATGACTGCTCATCCCACTTCTGGGTTATATGGTGATGGTGGTGGTTTAGTCCCTAAGTTGTGTCTGAGTCTTTGCGATTTCTCTGTCCATGGAATTCTCCAGGCAAGAACACTGAAGTGGGTTGCCATTTCCTTCTCCACGGAATCTTCCCAACGCAGGGATCAAACCCAATTTCCTGTATTTCAGACTGATTCTTTACCAGCTGAACCACCAGCGTAGTCCACTGGGTTATACACCCAGTGTATAACAGTGTTTGAAAACTGTGGGATCAAAAAGACCAGCCCCAAGCCCTGTAATGCTTTAGGATTTTCCAGAATCCGATTTCTATGTTCAATTTCCTTGTATTTGGGAAGGAAAGTGTCTATGACTGACTGTCAAAGATACCTCTGAGAGAGCAGATTGTCTTTCTTTCACTACGTTTTTACAGGGAAGGAAAAAGCTAACATTGAAAGAGATAGAAATAAAAAGCCAGCTCATCATTTTGGATGAGGGATGGTCAGGAATTGGGTTAGGAAAAATGCAAACACAAGACTAATAACTTGTCGGGAGACTAGAGCCTGAGGAGAAAGGCATCTAAAGGACCTTTTAGAACAGAAACGTTCAGTGTGTTTTACACTGTTTCCCTTATTCCAATGTAAATTTTTCCATGTTCTTGAATGGTAGTAAAGTCTGACACATTCAAATAGCCATATGCTGGGTGGAAAATAAAGGACCCCATGTGCTAAATGGAGCTCAGACTCTCCCACACCCACCCTCTGCTGACTCTAGGGTGTGGAAGCAGAAGCCTACTAAGGGGTCAACATCAAGTCCTTCCAGAAACTGACCAATTTAAGGAGTTAGTGGTGCTCAGGAAGGGCAGAACAGGAGAGTGACACCCCGACTATGATGTGTTCTTGGTAAGAAGGCTGATTTTCATAAAGAGAACTCTGGTACACATCTATTTAAACAAGGGTTTACTTGTTTTATCTCTTCTCTTGTGGTTACCACATATCATAAATCAAAAACTCTTGTCAAAATCCAGCTGAAGCATCTATTATTTCAACAGAGGCCTCTTTTTGTATCACGTAAGTTATTTTTTATTTCTTTTATTCATTGAGATTTAATTGACTATAACATTGTGTAGGTTTAAGGTGTACAATGTGGTGATTTGATACATGGATATATTGTGAACTGATTGCACAATAGGCTAATTAACCCATCCATCACCTCACATAGTTATCATTTTGTGTGTGTGTGGTGAGAATACTCAAGACCTCGTCTCTTAGCAAGATTTACATATACACTACAATATTGTTAATAATGTCACCATACTGTACGTGATATCTCCGTAACTTATCCATCATATAGCTGGAAGTTGGTAGCTTTTGACCACATTTACCCATTTCTCTCATTCTCCACCACCCACCTCCTACCCCTGGCAACCACCAATCTAGTCTCTGTTTCTCTGTTTCTATGAGTTCAGTTGTTTTAGATTTTACATATAAGTGAGATCATACAGTATTTGTTATTCTCTGTCTGACTTATTTCACTTCACATAATACACTCAAGTTTTACCCTTGCTATTGCAAATGGAAAGGTTTCCTTCTTTCATAATAGTTGGATAATACTTAATTGTGTATTATAATACTCCATTGTATACACATACAGATACATCACATTTTCTTTATGCATTTATTTGTCAGTGGACACTTAAGCTGTTTCCACGTCTTGGCTACTGTAAATAATGCTTCAGTGAACATGATGGTGCAGATATTGCTTCAAGATACTAATTTCATTTTCCTTCAGAAGTAAGATGGCTGGTAGTTTTGTTTTTCATTTTTTCAGGAATCTTCATACTGTTTTCCTTAGTGGCTGAATCAATTTACATTCTCACCAGCAGGGTGCAAGGGTGTCTTTTTCTCCACATCTTCTCCAGCACTTTTTATCATTTGTCTTCTTTATAATAGCCATTCTACAAGGAATGAGATTTTGATTTGCATTTCCCTGATGATTAGTGATACTGAGCAACTTTTTCATGTGCCTCTTGCCCATTTGGATGTCTTCTTTGAAAAAATATCTGTTCAGATCCTTTACCCATTTTTTAATTGGATTACTTGTTATTTAGCTATTGAATTATATGACATCCTTATTTTGAATATTAACCCCTTCTCAGATATAAGCTTTTTCTCCCACACCATAGGTTGACTTTTCATTTTGTTGATCATCTCTTTTGCTATCCAAAATCTTTTCACTTTGATGTAGTCCCACTTGCTTATTTTTCCTTTGTTGCCTTTGCTTTTTCAACAAATATGTACTGAGCTTGTCTTAGCTATTGGGCAGCAGAGATAAACAAGGTCTAGTTTCTACACTTAACGATGATTGTATTCAACAAAAATGATATGTTTAAATATCCAAACTACTAAAAAGTAATAATTGCCATAAACAATGCACTGTGAAGTTTCAAAAAGTAGGTCATTTCTCAACTTTGAGACTGGGAAAGAGTTCATTAGGGACTGGAGAGATTATGATTGGAAGGTATTTGATAGTCAAAGAGTGAGGTAAGAGAGCAAAGGAATTAGAGCAAAAACATGGAATTAGTGTGATGAGATGTAAAATTGCTTCTTCAACTTTGTGACCCCAATGCCTGGCAAACAATAGGCACTCAGTAAATTATTTTTTAATGAAATAATGAATACAAATTTGGAACCTGACCTGAGGGCGTAATTCATAGCATGCTTAGGTGCTCAGACTTTACCCTGTACATTTTTGGTACAGCAGCAGGATTAGAGTCATGCTTTAAGACGATGAATTACGCATCCTTGAGAAAGAAAGAGAGAGAATTAGGAAGTTGAAGGCTAGTGTAATAGTTTATTAGATTTTTAGCAAGACAATAACAACATAAGGGTAAAAATGGATTAAAAAATACATTTTGAAGATAGAATTATCAGACATTGTAAATATTTAGATGTGAACAGCAAGCAAAAGAAAGAAGTCTTGGACTTTGAGTTTAGGTGGCTGTTTATGAAGGGAAAGTCCATTGAAGAATTAACTTAATAAGTTTAGATATTATATATGGAATATGGTTGTGCATATACATAACAACACAAAATGGTGAAGTCCTACAGCACTGTGATTCTCTATATATTCCTCTTTCTGTATTAACTCTGATTAACTATCTGTGGAAAAAAAATCTTTGAACTGTTCTCCCAAGAGAAAGCGACAGGTTTATATTGATTTATCCAGTTCAGTTCAGTCGCTCAGTCGTGTCCGGCTCTTTGCAATCCCATGAATCACAGAACGCCAGGCCTCCCTGTCCATCATCAACTCCCAGAGTATACTCAAACTCATGTCCATTGAGTCGGTGATACCATCCAACCATCTCATCCTCTGTCATCCCCTTCTCCTCCTGCCTTCAATCTTGCCCAGCATCAGGGTCTTTTCAAATGAGTCAGTTCTTCGCATCGAGTGGCCAGAGTATTGGAGTTTCAGCTTCAACATCAGTCCTTCCAGTGAATATTCAGGACTGGTCTCCTTTAGGATGGACTAGTTGGATCTCCTTGCAGTCCAAGGGACTCTCAAGAGTCTTCTCCAACACCACAGTTCAAAAGCATCAATTCTTTGGCACTCAGCTTTCTTTATAGTCCGAATCTCACATCCATACATGACTATTGGAAAAACCATAGTTTGACTAGATGGACCTTTTCTGGCAAAGTAATGTCTCTCTTTTTAATATGCTGTCTAGGTTGGTCATAACTTTTCTTCCAAGGAGCAAGAGTCTTTTAATTTCATGGCTGCAGTCACCTTTTGCAGTGATTTTGGAGTCCCCCAAAATAAAGTCTTTCACTATTTCCATTGTTTCCCCATCTATTTGCCATGAAGTGATGGGATCAGATGTCATGATCTTAGTTTTATGAATGTTGAGCTTTAAGCCAACTTTTTCACTCTCCTCTTTCACTTTCATCAAGAGGCTCTTTAGTTCTTCTTTGCTTTCTGCCATAAGGGTGGTGTCATCTGCATATCTGAGGTTCTTGATATTTCTCCCAGCAATCTTGATTCTAGCTTGTTTTTCCAGTAATTCCTATATACTTATCATTAAAATAGCTAGAATTAAGGGTGTAGTCTGAGCCTATCAACAAGCAGAGTTAATTAGCCACATAGAGAAAGAATTCTAAACTCTTAACTTCTTGGTCCCCAAATAGACAAGCTATAGTCTAGTGTTGAGTTTTCAAAAACAAATGAAAGAAAAGTGAAAAAGTTACTGAAATTTACTGAGTCAAATCTAAGTTGTTAAGTAATTATTTCACTTAGTTTGATAGTGGTTTTTTTTTCCTGATGATTTGGCTGCCCTAATCGGATTTCTCATCAGAATTATCTGGAAAGATTTTTAGCACTACAGATTCCCTGGCACCACTCTTGGGAATTCCAATTCAGCGGGCACATGGTAGAGTCCAGGAATCTGATGTTGTTCAGTCACTCAGTTGTGTCTGACTCTTTGCAGCCCCATGAACTGCAGCATGCCAGGTTCCTTCACTATCTCCGGGAGTGTGCTCAAACTCATGTCCATTGAGTCAGTGATGCCATCCAACCATATCATCCTCTGTCGCCTTCTTCTCCTCCTACCCTCAATTTTTACCAGCATCATGGTCTTTTCTAGTGAGTCAGCTCTTTGCATCAGGTAGGCAAAGTATTGGGAGCTTCAGCTTCAGCATCAGTCCTTCCAATTAATATTCAGGGTTGATTTCTTTTAGGATTGACTGGTTTGATCTCCTTGATGTCCAAGGGGAATCTGATAGAAGAGACAATTTCTTTGACAGTCCTTCATTCAACAGAGTATAACATGAGTTAACTTTTCATAACTACTCAACTTTGCAGTAATTCTTTATCAAATATACTTTTATTTACTTTTTGTTGTATTCATGGTCTTAATATGCTCTGAATGGAATATAGAGTAAAATTTAATACTATAAGCAAACTTGTTTAGATAACTGAATTTTGAATGTGGTCACAGATAATGTTAATTACCCTGTGAGCCCACTGAAACTACTGAAAACTGAAATCAAGTTTTCATTTTTGCTTTTCCTAAGGACTTTCTCAGCCAGGACTTGCATAATTAGTTATTTTTGTTGTTGTTACAGTTGTTGTTCAGTTCAGTCGCTCAGTCGTGTCCAACTCTTTGCGACCCCATGAATCACAGCACTCCAGGCCTCCCTGTCCATCACCAACTCCCGGAGTTCACTCAGACTCATGTCCATCGAGTCAGTGATGCCATCCAGCCATCTCATCCTCTGTCGTCCCCTTCTCCTCCTGCCCCCAATCCCTCCCAGCATCAGAGTCTTTTCCAATGAGTCAACTCTTCACATGAGGTAGCCAAAGTTTTGGAGTTTCAGCTTTAGCATCATTCCTTCCAAAGAAATCTCAGGGCTGATCTTCAGAATGGACTGGTTGGATCTCCTTGCAGTCAAAGGGACCCTCAAGAGTCTTCTCCAACACCACAGTTCAAAAGCATCAATTCTTCAGCGCTCAGCTTTCGTCACAGTCCAACTCTCACATCCATACATGACCACTGGAAAAACCATAGCCTTGACTAGATGGACCTTTGTTGGCAAAATAATGTCTCTGCTTTTCAATAACAGTTGTTGTTATTCTGATTCAAATAACAAATTGTACATTTACTGCAGTTAAATTGTACTGTGTTGGATTTAACTCACAGTAAATGTAGAGTTAGTAAATTGTAGTGGCTTAGTTGATTCTCCCTACTATCCATTGAATTTGTGAGCTCACCAGGCTTTTCATCATCTGCAGACATGATAAGAATACCTTCTTGTCCTCATGCAAGTTTCAAATTTTAAAATTTAAAAATTTTAAATTTTTAAGTGGATGAGAACAGGGTGAAAACAGCCTCCAATGGGCATGTCTCTAGAAATCTTTATCTAAGGCTGTATAAAGAGACATAGAGGCAAGGGTGGGATGATTTGAGAGAATAGCATTGAAACATGTTTATTATCATATGTGAAACAGATTGCCAGTCCAGGTTTGATGCATGAGACAGGCTACTCAGGGCTGGTGCACTGGGATGATCCTGAGGGATGGGATGGGGAAGGAGGTGGGAGGGGGGTTCAGGATGGGGAACACATGTACACCCATGGCTGATTCATGTCAGTGTATGGCAAAAACCACTACAATATTGTGAAGTAATTAGCCTCCAATTAAAATAAATTAATTAATTTAAAAAATAAAATATACAGTAGCTTACAAACAAACAAAAAAAACCTTTAGCCAGCACTCTTTGAAATCTAACATTCTACTAGATAATCTACCTTCGATCTAGTAGATAACTCCCACTTGGAGAACTCTTGCTCCATCTTGCTAGTAATTATGTTCACAAATAATTGTCTTAATAATCAAGTGTAGAATCTGATTAAGATTTCAGTCAGAAAAAGCATGCTCTTTCCAGGGTTGGTGCTAACTGTTGTTAGTTCAACCATGTTTTCATAGATAGTCCATCCAGCTTTTAGAGAGTTGACTTGAGTAAAGATGCAGATTGTGGCCATACAACAGTGCTTCTCCTTTGCATGAAACTATCACACCTATCCAGAGATCAGACCCCAAACCTTGACCTGGGCAATGCTACCCTCCATCATTTGAACTGGAATTCATCCATAGAAACAAAAGACTCAAGGGACCTGTGTGTCTTGATCCACTACCAATCTCAGTCAATGAAAAGGTGCTTAGAAAGTATTCCAGGTTTATTCAAGTTTACCTCTCAATAGACTCTCATCTTTCCACCCATTTTTGCTGATTATTGCTAAACATTTATATCACACAAATACACAATATTTGTAAACTTTTCATTATCCTCAATAAAAACTCAATAATGTATGGCAGGAAATTAAGATATGCAGAAGCTATTGATTTGCTAATGACAGAAACAGATATTTTTTCAAGCCTGTGATTTAGACCAAACATTTGGATTGCTGGCCAGATTTGGCCCACAGTAATTTTTGTAAGTTTCATAAACTAAGAATAGCTTTCAGGTAGTTGTTATATGGAGCTTTCCAGGTGGTGCAGTGATAAAGAACCCTCCTGCCAATGCAGGAGACCCAAGAGACCCAGGTTCTATCCCTGGGTTGGGAAGATCCCCTAGAGTAGGAAATGGCAACCCTCTCCAGTATTCTTGCCTAGAAAATTCCATAGGCAGAGGAGCCTGGAGGGCTCTTGGAGGCAGAGGAGCCCATAGTCCATGGGGTCACAAAGAGTCAGACATGACTGAGTGATTAACACACACACAGTTGTTTTATTTGAAAACTATAATAATTCAGATAATCCTGGTTTTCATTTGATTTTTTTTCTTAGCCTACAAAGCCTAAGTAGTTATTATTTAGTTAATAATTCTGAGGGTTTCTTTCTTATACAATAATTCTGATTTTTTCCCCCTTAAACTGTGAAGTCTAAATATTTACTATTTGGCCTTTTGCAGAAAAAATTCCCTGTTCCTGATTCAGAATAGCCAAACTTATCATGAAACTATCACCAATTTACTGAAATGTAGTGATAATTTTTATTTTACCTTTAAAAAAAATTATTGAGTTAGCACTTCTCATCTCCTTGCCACTAAGCAATATGTTGAAAGCAACCCAATATATTCAGGGCTTGTTTAGGAGGTAGAAAAAGACTCGAAACCACAGGGCATCAGGAACCCAAGGTCTCTGCCTCCTGGTTCTGTGAACCCTCCTAGTGGGCATTCATTTGATGTGAATTAGTCAACACAGCAGAAGAGAGAGATTTCACCACAAAACAGCATCCTTTCTCCATGGTTACCAAGAGAAAGTCTCCAAAGGGGCTAATCAGCCATATTAAAATGAAGATGACACAAATCATTGATGTAAATAAGCAAAATGAAAGAAGCAGGAGTCCTTTTTTTTAAAAAAAAAAAAAAGCTTTCTCTTTCCCGATGATAATTCAAAGGACCCTCCCAAGCTTCTTAACCCTAAAAAGTGTAACCTGAGGAAAAACATGGAAGCTATAAAATAGGAGATTATATGAATAAAGATAACAGATGTACTCCTAACCTCACATTTCCTGCACGTTTGCTACCATTCAGTGATATTTGAAGCCCATGTTGCTGTCAGATCCTTAAGTAAAGGTTAAGGGTGAAAAACGCACATGTTACCTTCCACGATACTGTTGTGGAGTTAGTGTTAAGACTAGTTGCTGTCAGATTCACTGATTTGGGACTCATCTTCCGACAAAGTATATATGCTGATGAAAAGCTGCTTTCGTTGCAGAGAGACTGCTAATTGTTTGATTATACAGGTCTTCACATTAATGAAGCACTATTCCATGGGTTTGCGGCATGGCGTGCAACCAAATTACCACCCCAGCCCTCTCGCTGTGAAATCTGATTATTCATTAGCCAGTCAGTGAGTGGTACCAACATCTTTTCTTTTTTCAAACCATCAAATGAGAATGACTGCTGTTCACCACTGCCCCCTCCCCCCAACTTTAAGAATATGAGGATTTAAATTTGCTGCATACTGGGAAGGGGCGCTGCAGAGAGAGATGGGGTTTCCATAAAAGTTGGTTCCACACGTTTAATGCAGTGTATGTTATGACAAACAAGGAGCTATATGGATTGCCACTTGCTGCAAAAAATGGAGCCTTGTTCCCATCATCCGGCTTCACATACTCTCAATCCTGGGTGTCCTTGAAAGAAGGTTTCAACCATCCAAATGTGGTTGCTTGAGTGATCTGGAATTTTACCACCTCAGCACTGCCTGATGAAAATCACTATAATACAAGTGTTCAAAGTAAAAAAAGGGGAAGGGGAGGTCTTTTGTACATGTGTTCGTACGTGTGTGTGTTCTATGCGCGTGTGTGTTCTATATGTGTTTGTTTTTTTGTTTGCTCATTATAAGTACTTTTATCCCCATAAAGAAAAGCAGAATAGTCTAAAGAAGACATAATTACTAGATTAATTTATTAAAGAAAGTGAAAGTGTTAGTCACTCAGTTGTGTCCGTTTGTGACCCCATGGACTGTAGCCTGCCAGGCTCCTCTGTCCATAGGATTCTCCAGGCAAGAATACTGGAGTGGGTTGCCATTCCTCCTCCAGAGGCTCTTCACAAGCCAGGGATTGGACCCGCACCTCCTAGAAGAATCTCCTGCATTGGCAGGTGGTTTCTTTACCACTAGCGTCACTGCGGCTGCCGCTAAGTCTCCTCAGTCGTGTCCGACTCTGTGTGACCCCATACACGGCGCCACTAGCCTAATCTATTAACATCCTTTAGATTTTTCTATAAGTGAGCAAAATGCTTTCCTCATTTAACTGCCAACAAAACCAATTTTTTTTATTATGCCCTTTATGTCTAAAGCCAAGACTGATAGAAATTTAGTGTGACAGGTTTAAAGAATCTACCTCATATATTTCAGCGCCAATATCAAAAGTCAGAGGAAGCATTCAGCCATGATCACTCTATTTTTAACTGGAGCTGGATTGGGTTTCCAAACAAATGGTAGGAATCCCTTCCTCAGTACCAAGGAAAGATACTGACACTTTGGCAAATGGGATTATCTTTAATGAGATTACACTCAGAGTGATTAAGATGTGAATTGACACTCCCCATGAGAGGCGACGAGGTTGCTAAAGAAGCAGAAACAGAAGTGAGTGAAGTATAAGAGGAAGAGCTGTTCCCAAGAAAAAAAATACTCTTTTTTCAAAGACCCAAAAAGAACTAGGAACCAACCTTGTTTTCTAAACCTGCCCACAAGAAAAGCTTGTGATCATCAATAAGAGGGTCTCAGAAGTGAATGAAAACTGCCATAAAACCTATTCTAGACCATTTTAAAAATGTTATTTATTTGTTTATTTTTGGTTGTGCTGGGTCTGCGTTGCTGCGCTCAGGCTTTCTGTAGTTGTGGTGAGTGGGCTTCTCATTGCAATGACTTCTCTTGTTGTGGAGCACAGGCTCTAGGCATGAAGGCTTCAGTATTTGCTGCACACGGGCTCAGGAGCTGCAGCTTGTAGGCTTAGTTGCTCCATGACATGTGGGATCTTCCCAGACCAGGCATTGAACTGGTGTCGCCGGCATTGCTAGATGGATTCTTATCCACTGAACCACCAGGGTAGCCCTAGACCATTTTTTATAATAGAACATTTTGAGTCTTCTCTTCCAGGTTGGTGAAGCATCTCTCCCGTAACTTTTGGCCTTGTTATTCCTCCAGTGTGAACACCGCCCTGAAGAAATCGTCTCCAGGTGTTTCTCTAGATTGAACCAGGTTCTTTCATTGTTAAAGGAAATGCAGAGATGCTGAAGCCAGTGTGCCCATTAATAGATGAAGAAACTGAGCTTTGGGGGGCTCAGGGACGTGCCTGGGTCCCACAGTCCATTGGAGGCACTGGCAGCTATAGGATTAGAGCACAGGTGCTGGGTGAAAGGCTGGAGAGGTAGTACACAGAGCAGGGGCAAATAGTGAAAAGCGTGCCAACCCGCAAAAGACAAGACAGAGATGGGGAAAGAAGGGCACAGGGAATATCATCTGCTGCGAAGTTCTGTTAAAATAAAAACAAAGCAGTATGTCCATCATGTAGCTCCAGCAGCTGCTTTGAGGCCACGGTAGAATACTGTTTCTCTGTGTCACCTTGAACATTCCACCTTCATGGGAGTCCATAGATCAGTCCTATGAGAGAGAGACTCAATACCCCCACAGGCATGAGATGAACTGGAGTTGCAGGGAGGGGGGTGGGTTCCAAGAATTACTTTAGTTTCTATTCTTATCTTGCTATACTCCCTTTAGAAACTCTTTTATCTACAGGTATAATGAAGTGAAGTGAAGCGTTAGTTGCTCAGTCCTGTCTGACTCTGTGATCCCGAGGACTGTAGCTTATTAGGCTCCTCTGTCCATGGGATTTTCCAGACAATATTGGACTGGGTTTTTCTCGTTTGTTGGTTAATTGCTAAGTCCTGTCTGACTCCTTGAGACGCCATGGACTGTAGTGCACCAGGCTTCCCTGTCTATCACTAACTCCTGGAGCTTACTCAAACTCATGTTCATTGAGTTGGTTATGCCATCTAACCATCTCATTCTCTGCCACCCCTTCTCCCCTTGTCCTTGGTTTTTCTAAGCATCAGGGTCTTTTCCAATGAGTAGGCTCTTTGCATCATATGGCCCAAGTATTGGAGTGGAGTGGGTAGCCATTCCCTCCTCCAGGGGATCTTCACAACCCAGGGATTGAACCTGAGTCTCCTGCATTGCAGGCAGAATTTTTTTTTACCATCTGAGCCACCAGGGAAGCCCCCAAAGGTATAATATAGGTGAAATAATACTACCTGTCTCACTAGGGTGCTGTGAAGTGTCACTAACTAATGTTTATAAAGCACCAAGAGACTTTCTAATGAAAAATTCCACATACAATAATTACGAGTATTAGCATTATTATTAACTTGCAACATTCATTACCAGCTTCATTATCATTCAAGCTGTAGGTTTTTTGTTTCGTGTGTGTGTGTGTGTGTGCGTGCGCTAAGAAAGACACTCCTGACATTTCTTGTATCTGCTCTTTTCTTCTTCTACAATTGGTCCTCACAAGGATTTTTAGCACAACCAGTACATAAGTTAAGAAACCATACATTAAGACACTTGTTACAATTTCACGTGGGTTTTTTCCTAATTAAATTATTTCAAAGAAATCCTCAAATCAACTACATTATAGGTAAGCATAACATAGTGGTTTTAGAACTTTTTTTTTTGGATCACAATTCCCTCTGATTATCTAATAAAAGCTATGTTACACTGCTTCCTGGAAAATGTCATACATATATCTTGCAATCAATTTCAAGGTGTTTATGGACTTTTAAATGAAGGAACTGTTTCTTTATCACCTGCTACAGGCTAGACACTGCCCTAGGCACTTAGGAAGCATCAATGAATAAAATACACAAAGATTCCTATACTACTTGATCTTACATGGATGAGAGAAAACAGATAATAAAAATAAATGTAATCAATAATGAAAGTTTATTATGTTAGAAGGAGGTAGGTTTTATGCAATAAAGAAAAAATAGAGCAGGCTAAGAGGAACAGAGAGAACTTGGTAGGGATTCTCTTTACAGCTTGAAATAGAGTAGTCCAGATAGGTATCATTGA
This sequence comes from Bubalus kerabau, assembly GCF_029407905.1. Taxonomy (NCBI): domain Eukaryota; kingdom Metazoa; phylum Chordata; class Mammalia; order Artiodactyla; family Bovidae; genus Bubalus; species Bubalus kerabau. Next base: position 14,367,561 of record NC_073626.1, read on the forward strand.
AAAAGTGAGTTTTGAACAAAGATTTGAAGGAAGTGAATGAAGTAGGCAAGTGTATGACTGCTGGAAAAATATTCTGTGAAGAGGAAAAAGCCCAGTTTGAAAGCTCTAAATCAGGTCAATGTGCTAGAGCAAGTAAGCAAGGGGAAGGACAGCAGGAAATGATGCCATTATTGCCATGATGGTTGTAACCAGGATGGTAGCAATAGGGACAAAGTGGTTGAGTGGTCAGACTCTGGTTAGATTTGAAGAGTCAACAGGATTTTCTCTTAGTTTGAAGGCAGAGCATGAGAGAAGGAGTGATGAACAGATCAAAGCTGATTCTGAAGATTTTGGTCTGAACAACTGGAAAATGGAGCAAGTTTGGGGGTAATCTTACTCAAGGATCACTGTACCACCTTTACCCTCTAACGTTAAGAACACTGCATCAAGAGCATTTCCTTTCTAAGAGAAGGAATTTCTCTCTCTTTCTCTTTTTTTGTTCTTAATTGACGTACAGTTGAGTTTTCCCAGGTGGTGCTATTGTTAAAGAACCCACTTGCCAGTGCAAGAGACGGAAGAGACATGGATCTCCCCTGGGTCAGGGAGATCCCCTGGAGGAAGGCATGGCAACCCACTCCAGTATTCTTGCCTGGAGAATCCCATGACAGAGGAGCCTGGTGGGCTACAATCCTTTGACACAACTGAAGTGACTTAGCACTCACACATGAAGTATAGTTGATTTATAATATTTTATTAGTTTCAGGCATACAACAGAGTGAGTCAATATTTTTATAGATTATACTCCATTTAAAGTTATTACAAAATAATGGTTCTGTTTCCCTGTGCGGTACAGTATATCATTGTCACTTATCTATTTTATACTTAGTGGTTTGTATCTTAATCACCTACCCCTATTTTCCCCTTCCCCCTTCCCTCTCTCCACTGGTAACCACTAGTTTATTTTCTATATGTGTAAGTCTGTTTCTGTTTGGTTATATACACTTGCTTAGTTTTTAGATTCCACATATAAGTATTAACAGAGTATTTGTCTTTCTCTGTCTTATTTCACTAAGCATAATACTACTAGGTCCATCCATGTTGCTGTAAATGACTAAATTTTATTCACTTTTATGGATGAATAGTATTCAATCATATATGTATGTACCACATCTTCTTTATCCATTCATTTCTTCAGTTCAGTTCAGTTGCTCAGTCATGTCTGACTCTTTTCGACCCCATGGACTGCAGCACGCCAGGCTTCCCTATCCATCACCAACTCCCAGAGCTTGCTCAAACTCATGTCCATCAAGTCAGTGATGCCATCCGACCATCTCATCCTCTGTCATCCCCTTCTCCTCCTGCCTTCGATCTTTCCCAGCATTAGGGTCTTTTCCAATGAGTCAGGTGGCCAAAGTATTGCAGCTTCAGCATCAGTCCTTCCAGAGAATATTCAGGACTGATTTCCTTTAGGATTGACTGGTTTGATCTCCTTGCAGTCCAAGGGACTCTCAAGAGTTTTCTCCAACACAACAGTTCAAAAGCATCAATTCATCATTTCATCTCTTGACGGACACTAAAATTGCTTCCATATCTTGGCTATTGTAAATAATGTTGCTATGGTCATTGGGTTCCATGTATCTTTCTGAATTAGTGTTTTTGTTTCCTTCAGAAATATATCCAGGAGTGAAATTTCTAGATTATATGGTAGTTCTATGTTTAGTTTTATGAGGAATCTCCATTCTGCTTTCCATAGTCTGTACCAACTTATACTCCCTAGCTGAGTAAGGAGCTAGGTAAGCTTGGGTAAGATTCTCATCCCATTAACAGATTCTGTTGCAACTTCCTGCTAAATCTGGAGAAGGCAATGGCACCCTACTCCAGTACTCTTGCCTGGAAAATCCCATGGATGGAGGAGCCTTGTAGGAGGACCCCATGCAGTCCATGGGGTCGCTAAGAGTCAGACACGACTGAAGCAACTTAGCAGCAGCAGCAGCCTGCTAAATCCCACCCACAGGACTCAAAATGTCCATTGAGTTTGAAATTGACACAAAAGATCAGGCTAAGGAGCTGAAATGTCAGACCATGAAAATATCAACTAGTATAATGGGATCATTGAAAAGTGAGAAAGCTGAGGTCAGGGAGATGAACTTACTTATGCTGAACTTGCTCAAACCACACGGTTAGATGAAAGCACAGCTGGATCCCATGTTCCCAGAGAGATCTCTTCCCACCGTAGATGTGGACTCAAGCCCTTCTTACTGACAATCCAAACTTTTCCCAGAGAGATCTCTTCCCACCATAGATGTGGACTCAAGCCCTTCTTACTGGCAATCCAAATTTTTCCCAGAGAGATCTCTTCCCACCATAGATGTGGACTCAAGCCCTTCTTACTGGCAATCCAAACTTGTGTGAACAGGCAGGCCACTTGGCTTTCTGATTAAGCCACACTGCTGGTAACAATTACTTCAAAGGTTTAGGCAGTGAGATGAATATCTGCTAAGGAAAAGTGCTTTCTCCTTTTAATATTTGTTGACTTGCTAGGAGCAAGGGGTTATAAACCTGGTTCTGCTGTTGGCTGGCTGGGAAATCCTAGAGAGCCCGGGTAATCCTAGAGAGACTTGGTGCTTCAAGTTCCTCTTATACAAAAGAAAAGCATTATAATCCACTCACTCAAAGGCAGGTTTGCAGGTTTAAGACTCCATGAGTCAACCAACAATCTCACTTTGAAAGAGTAATGTCTTTGCTTATTTGAAGACTTACAGCAATTGAGTGCTTTTCTTCTCTCCACAAAAATAACATAACATTAGGAATGCAGATCTGTACATTTTGATAATGGAATATGAAATAGATAATAATTTTAAAATGATGCTTGTGAAGAGTTCATAGTAATGCTGCTAATGTTTTTGTTATGGTGCTGACTGAAGAAATCAGAACGAGAGTCTGTTTATGACGTTATCCCACTTATAGGTGTTTTCTAACTTGCACAACAGCGAAACATTGCTTGCCTCTGACAGGTGGAAGCATGGTGGATCACTGGTTTTTCGTTTTCTTCTTTGAGAGTTTCTCTATTTTTCATGAAAAAATAAAGCACTTTATTTTCAAGCAAAATAAATAAGCTTTGTTTTTTAAAAAGATTTATGACCCTGGCATTTTGCAAGCACCTGAAAATTTATGCAGTTAGCAAACCTAGGCCACTAGACTCTGCCAAGAATATAAATGAGCCCTGATAGGATAGAATGTATCTCATGCTTCTTTCAAATTCCGGCAGCTACTTAACAAATATTTTTGCCCTTGACTCTGGTGCTAGAAAAATCTTATCTTAAGAATATGAGGTTAGAGCTAAGAAGTGGGATCTTTTGCAAGAGTCAAGAACCATGTGATTCTCAGAAACCAGTTTGAATCCCTACGTAGTATAAGACGCATGTTAGGCAATAAATAGAATCAGATTAATTGACTGACTTAAGGCCCAAAAGCGTCTGGCTTCAGCTTCCCCCTTATGCCATTTGTCAAGCCTGCCTCGGCTCTGGGCCCTTGTCCAGGCCAAGTGATACTTAACCAGTCTGTGGGCTCCTAATTGGGGATGTAAGCTTGAAAAACACAAATCAGAATACCTAGACAATAGACAGCAAATACATTTGTAGTTCATGAACCACCTACTACTACTTCCATTTCCCTAGCAAGTATTGCTGATGAATAAAGGTTTGCACCCTTTATTCTTGGAAACAAACTTAGAGACTTAGAAACAACACTAGCAGTCACTTGAGCTTCTCTGGTGGTTCAGACAGTAGAGGATCTGCCTGCAATGCAGGAGACCTGGGTTTGACCCCTGGGTGGGGAAGATCCTCTAGAAAAGGAAATGGCAACCCACTCCAGTATTCTTGCCTAGGAAATCCCATGGACAGAGGAGCCTGGCAGGCTGCAGTCCAGGGGGTTGCAAAGAGTTGGACTCGACTTAGTGACAGACTCACTTTCCAACCAATGGGAGCTGAAGTGTAAGAAGAATCCAAATCACCATCTCTTCTTGGGTAAGGTCTTAAGAAATAAATGAAGAGTATTGGATGGATGGATGTGAATCTTGTAGTAAAATGTTTTGACAGCTCTAACTTGTAGGCCTGAAAATCTTGACTGAGGATGGAGGGAGATCCATTTCAAGATGGCTTATTCACATACTTGCCAACTTAGTGCTGGTTGTTTGAAGATAGATCTGCTTACGCATCCTTGCAACATGGCTGTTGGCTTTCCCTGAGCCTGTGATCCAGATGAGAACAAGGCAGAAGCCATAATGATTTTTATGGCCTGGCCTCAGAAATTCCACCCTATCCTTTCCACAGTATCCTATTGGTTGTATGGGTCAAGCCTATTCCTGATGGGAGAGTATTACTCAGAAGTATGAGTACAGGATGTAGAGAACATTGGGTGCCATCTTGGAGCTACCATACATATGTGAAAAAGCCCATCCTTGCTCTCACAGAGCCTATAGTGTAGTTAAAGGGACTTCATATATGCCAAAAAAAAAAAAAAGTTAATTAAGTAGAGAACAAAAAACAAAAACTATAACAGGCTAATAGGACTCACCAAAATATATATTCTCTGCTTCTTGTTGGATGTACTACTACAATCCATTTCCTATCCTTCTTGGATTTTGGTATGACTATGTAACTAATCCTTAGCAATAAAATGTAAGAGGAGGTAGTATACGTCACCTCTAGGCTTAGGCAGTAAAGAGCAGCTTTGTTATCTCCATGCTTTTCTCCTTTATTTGGTGGAACTAGGACATAGAACAGGGCTTCTCACGTGGCACTAATGGTAAAGAATCTGCCTGCCATTGCAGGAAGCCTAAGAGATGTGGGTTCAGTCCCTGGGTCCAGAAGATCCCCTGGAGGAGGGCATGGTAACCCACTCCAGTATTCTTGCTTGGAAAATCCCATGGACAGAGGAGCCTGGAGGGTTACAGTCCATAGAGTTGCAAAGAACCGGACATGACTGAAAAGACTTGGCATGCAAGCATGCATAGGACATAGAACAGTGGCTTAAGATAGGAGTCCAGATTCATTCTTTTGTATGTGAATATCCAATTTTCCTAACACAATCCATTGAAGAAAGTATTCTTTCCCCATTGGATAGTCTCACCTCCCTTGTCAAATACTGACTGACCATATATGAGTGAGTTTATTTCTGGATTCTCAGTTCTGCTGCATTCGTCTATGTGTCTGTTTTTATGCAAATACAATACTGCTTTGATTATTATCAGTTTGAGTTTGGGAAGTGTGATTCTTCAACTGTGTTCTTTCTCAAGGTTTCTTTGGCTATACTGGGTCTTTTGTGACCTCTAAAACATACAAATTTCAGAATTGTTTTTCCTATTTCTGTAAAACTTTCTGTTAGAATTTTGATACATATTGCTTTGAATCTATAGATGGCTTCAGGTAGCATGAACACTTTAACTATAAAATTCTTCCAATTCATGAACATCGATATCTTTCCATTTATCTGCGTCTTCATCAGTTTCTTTAATCAATGTCTTATAGATAAATTATGCAGGCCTTTAATTTCCTTGGACAAATTTATTCCTGGTTATTTTATTCTTTATGCTATTGTGAATGAGACTGTTTTCTTTATTTCTCTTTTGGATAGCTCATTGTTAGGATATAGAAATACAACTCCATTTCTTTAGGGTCAGTTATTGGAACTATATTAGTTTCCTTTGGTAGTGTCATGTTTATCTGTCTCTCTTTTTAACATAAAATTCACAGTCACATGCTTGGGGTTATATACTAAATTGAATGCAATCTTAGAATCTTTCTTGACTGTAAAGTTTCCAAGGAAAGGCTTGTGCCCTTCTCTGTTCATCATCTATATTAGATCAAATGTCACCTTTCAGATGCCTTTATAGACTATTTGGTCTAAACGAGTGCTCTCCTCACTGCTACTAGTTACTTAAAAAAAATATTATTCTGTTGAATTTTCTTTATAACACTCCTTACTGGATGATTATTTATATTTGCTTATTTACTTGTTTATCATCTGCCTTTTCCCAATGGAGCAGCAGCTTCTTGAGATCAGGAGTCTTGTGTTTCTTGTCCCCAGTATCTCAAACAGTGTCTGGTTTGACACACAGCTGGTACTCAGCAAATGTTTATCAGGTAAATCAATGAATCTTCACATTTCCCACTATGTCTAATGACTGGTCTTTGAGGGATCAATAACTATTTACTAAATGAATGAAATGTCTAACTCCCACAATACATGTTGATATGGCTAAAGTACAGTTTTATTTGTAAAATTCTGATTGATAAAAATCTTTTTTTCAGGACAACATTGATATTACAAATCAAAATAACAAATAAGGAATGTTTCTTCCCTGTCAGGCAGCTGACTTAGCTTTCTAATTATGTTTTCTCCCTATTAACACTGGAAAAAGTCAGTGTTCTCTCAGCGCACATCATCTGGTTACATGATGGAGAAGAAGAGTGGAAACAGAGGGAATCGTCTCAGGTGCTGAGGGGATCTGGCTCATGCTTAATTAACAAAGCAGCCACTGAGATGCGCCTGGGTGGTTAGATAATATAAAGACTGGCATAGGATGAATCAAGAAAGAAGGAAGAGAGAGCTGGCCAGCAAAGCCAACTACCTAAATTTGAGTTCCATATGGAAGAATCATTAAGAAGGAGATGAGAATCTGAGAAACAAACAGCAATCCTTTTCCTGCACTAAAGAGGTGATGGAAATTTTGGCTTTTTTTCCTAGGCTATTTGGTAAAAATTATCAACGGCTGACATTTAAGAGAAATGAAATCTGATGAGGCAGAGTAAATGCAGTGTGAATGATTTGCTTTTCCCCATAACTGAGTGGATAAACACGATTATTTACCTAATAAAGATTTCTTTGATGTTCCCAAAACAATCCTATTAGTTTAATAAATGGTTGAAAAATTATGATTGATACAAGCTTGGTTAATAAATATACTGTGCAATCTCTGCCCATTTATCATTGATTTCCATATGTTTGTACAGACAGCTGAGTTCTTTCTTTTCCTCTGAATGCTGCATTTGCAGAAAAATCAGGATTGAATTTAAAACATGAAATAATCATTATAAACCTTCTAGGTAAATAGTACTAACTCATTACTCAAATGCTGAAGAATCGGGGGCAGCATCCAGTAATGAGAATTTTCCTGCTTTCTCTGTTTCGTGGAAGCGAAGACTGTCCCACAGTATACATACCATCAACCTCTGGTGGTTCAGATGGTAAAGAATCCACCTGCAGTGCACAAGACCTGGGTTCAATCCCTGGGTTGGGAAGATTCCCTGGAAAAGGGAACAGCTACTCACTCCAATATTCTTGCCTAGAGAATTCCATGGACAGAGGAGCCTGACAGGGGTCCATGGGCTTGCACACGACTGAGTGACTTTCACTTTTCATATCATCACCCCAAACACAGTGCCAGAGTTGAGGAAGACAGGAGAAAGAATCTTCACTTCATGATCATTTCTTGGCAAAAGTAATTACCAAGGCATCAGAGATGAGCTCCCTAAAGGGATACAGAATAAAAATATTCCCTAAAGAATAAAAATCTCTGATCTCAAATACAAAAAGCAGTTCTGAGTCATTTTATAAGTTGTGCTCTTGACTCAGTTGTGTCCTTCTAAAATTCATGTTAAAATCCTAACCCTCAATGTGACAGTATTAGGAGATGGGGGCCTTTGAGAGGTAGTTGTTTATGAGGTCATAAAGTGGGACCCTCATGATGGAATTAGTACCTTTATAAGAACAGACACTGAACAATTCTCTCTCCCTGCCAAGTGAGAATGCAAAGAGCAGGCGGCCATCTGTAAGTCAGTAAGAGAGCCCTCATCAGAAACTGAATCCTGCTGGCTTTGATCTTGGACTTCCCAGTCTCCCAGGCTCCCAGTGAGAAAATAAATTTCTGCTGATTAAACCACCTATTCTATGTTATACCGATCCAGGTTGCCACAGTGTATTCATATATCTCATAAGCTTGCTCTAGGTCAGATTTCTAAAATAAAGAATTGTGTTATTCTAGTAGAACCCTTTAATACCTTTACATGGCAGGAAGGTAGTGATCCAGTTTCAGCAGAAGTTTGCAAGCAGATGCTGAAGGAGTATCTGTGAGAAATGCTTTGAAAGAATGAATAGAGCAGATGGAAGATTGACTTGTCAATCAAGTGGATGCTAGTAAATATTGAGAACATGCAATAAAAATAATTAATTGAACTGTTAGTTCACTCATTCGTGTCCGATTCTTTGCGACCCTATGGACTGTAGTCAGCCAGGCTCCTCTGTCCATGGCATTCTCCAGGCAAGAAGACTGGAGTGGGTTGCCATTCCCTTCTCCAAATTAAATGAAATTAACTCATAAATTAGGTGAAAGCATCTGGACATTTAGTGGGAAGGTGAGGGAAGAGGGCATGAACTGTAATTGGGAAGCAATCTCCTCCACATGCTGAGAAGGTAGGGAAAATATTCTTACTGGAATGACAGATTAATATTTCAGGAGTTTTTGAATGATAGGTGGGACTGAGCTGTCACTGCTCCAACCACAGCCACCTAGGTCTTATCATGGCAATGTAAAAAGCAGAGACGTCACTTTGCTGACACAGGTACATATAGCCGAAGCTATGGTTTTTTGCAGTAGTCATGTGCGAATGTGAGAGTTGGACCATAAAGAAGACTGAGTGCTGATGAATTGATGCTTTTGAAGTGTAGTGTTGGAGAAGACTCTTGAGAGTCCCTTGGACTGCACGGAGATCAAATCAGTCAGTCCTAAAGGAAATCAACCCTGAATATTCATTGGAAGGACTGATGCTGAAGCTGAAGCTCCAGTACTTTGGCCACGTGATGCGAAGAGCCGACTCATGAAAAAACACCCTAATGCTGGGAAAGATTTAAGGCAGGAAGAGAAGGGAATGATGGAGGATAAGATGGTTAGATGGCATCACCAACTCAACAAACATGAGTTTAAGCAAGCTCTGGGAGATAGTGAAGGACAGGGAAGCCTGGTATGCTGCAATCTGTGGGATTGCAAAGATCAATCGGACACAACTGAGTGACTAAACAACAATGCTTATTTTGCTCTTTTTTTTCTATTGAGTTGTTTGTATATTTATTATTGATTTCTAGCCACTTTTACATATTCTAATACTAATCTTGACTGATAGAGAAGAAGCAGAAATTTTGTATGATCTGACCTAATAATAAGCTTTGACAACCATTAAGTATGATATTTGGTAAAAGTCATCCATCAGGAAAGAATATATCTTTCTATCTCTAGTCATCTAGAGTACATTTAAATGTGTGTTGAATTTTACCAATTGCTTTTACCACGCATTTACCAAGAGGTATTTTAGTCTTAGATTTTTTAATGGAATGAATAGTGAATTACATTTTTAAAAAATATTAAGCCATTCTTTAATGTCTCAGATAAATCAAATAGTTGAATACATTGATGGATTTTTTTTTTAGTACTTTGTTGGAAATTTCAGGATCTATGTCCTTAAGTAAGACTAGCCTATAATATTCTATTATTACATTGTCATTTAAGTGAGCTTAGTTTTCAAATGAGTTTTTGGATTTTCCTTTTTTTCTTATTCTGTAGAAGTGTTCACAGGATCTGAATCTTCAATCATGAGATGTGTTTTAGAACTTTCCTGTTAAATATTTTTGTGTAAAGTTTAGAGAAAGTATATATTTAACTCCCAGTTCAATTTCTTTATTGGTTATAAATCCTTCCAGAGTTTTCATCTTTTCTTAAGTCAGGTTTGGTATTCAGATTTTTCTAAGATATTGTCTACTTTGAATGTGTTTTTTTTTTTTTTTAGCCTAAAGTTATTAATTCAACATCCTTGTTTTTATTATCTCTACATCTATCCTTTTCATTTTTAATACTAGATATGTGTGTCATTTCTTCTTTTTCTTTTCAGAAATTAATTTTGTTTAGTTTCTTAGAAAACCAGTTTGGGGCCTTATTGATATTCCCTCTCATATCTTTGTTTATTATTTACTAATTTCTTCTGTTTATCATTTCTTTAAATTTACTTTGGGTTTTCTTAAGTTGAATGTGTAGCATGTCATTTCAGTCATTCCTTTTTTTAAGCCACCTTACTAAGCCATGCTGTGTAGGGCCACCTAAGACAGATGGGTCATGGTGGAGAGGTCTGACAAAATGTGGTCCACTGGAGAAGGGAATGGCAAACCACTTCAGTATTCTTGTCTTGAGAACCCCATGAACAGTAGGAAAAGGCAGAAAGATAGGACACTGAAAGATAAACTCCCCAGGTCAGTAAGTGCCCAATATGTTACTGGAGAACAGTGGAGAAATAACTCCAGAAAGAATGAAGAGACGGAGGCAAAGCAAAAACACCCAGTTGTGGATGTGACTGGTGATAAAAGCAAGGTCCAATGCTGTAAAGAGCAATATCGCATAGGCACCTGGAATGTTAGGTCCATGAATCAAGGCAAACTGGAAGTGGTCAAACAGGAAATGGCAAGAGTGAACGTTGACAGTCTAGGAATCAGCAAACTAAAATGGACTGGGATGGGTGAATTTAACTCAGATGACCATTATATCTACTACTGTGGGCAAGAATCCCTTAGAAGAAATGGAGCAGCCATTATGGTCAACAAAAGAGTCCGAAATGCAGTAACTGGATGCAATCTCAAAAAGGACAGAATGATCTCTTTTCGTTTCCAAGGCAAATCATTCAATATCATGGTAATCCAAGTCTATGCCCCGACCAGTAATGCTGAAGAAGCTGAAGTTGAACGGTCCTATGAAGACCTACAAGACCTGCTAGAACTAACACCCCAAAAAGATGTCCTTTTCATTATAGGGGACTGGAATCCAAAAGTAGAACATCAAGAAACACCTGGAGTAACAGGCAAATTTGGCCTTGGAGTACAGAATGAAGCAGGGCAAAGGCTAATAGAGTTTTGCCAAGAGAACACACTGGTCATAGCAAACACCCTCTTCCAACAAAAAGAGAAGACTCTACACATGGACATCACCAGATGGCCAACACCGAAATCAGATTGATTATATTCTTTGCAGCCAAAGATGGAGAAGCCCTATACAGTCAGCAAAAACAAGACCAGGAGCTGACTGTGGCTCAGATCATGAACTCCTTATTGCCAAATTCAGACTTAAATTGAAGAAAGTAGGGAAAAACCACTAGACCATTCAGGTATGACCTAGATCAAATCCCTTATGATTATACAGTGGAAGTGAGAAATAGATTTAAGGGACTAGATCTGATAGAGTGCCTGATGAAGTATGGACAGAGGTTTGTGACATTGTACAGGAGACAGGAATCGAGACCATCCCCAAGAAAAAGAAATGCAAAAAGGTAAAATGGCTATCTGAGGAGGCGTTACAAATAGCTGTGAAAAGAAGAGAAGTGAAAAGCAAAGGAGAAAAGGAGAGATAGGCCCATTTGAATGCAGAGTTCCAAAGAATAGCAAAAAGAGATAAGAAAGCCTTCCTCAGTGATCAATGCAAAGAAATAGAGGAAAACAATAGAATGGGAAAGACTAGAGATCTCTTCAAGAAAATTAGAGATACCAAGGGAACATTTCATGCAAAGATGGGCTCAATAAAGGACAGAAATCTTATGGACCTAACAGAAGCAGAAGATATTAAGAAGAGGTGGCAGTAATACTCAGAAGAACTGTACAAAAAAGATCTTCATGACCCAGATAATCACAATGGTGTGATCACTCACCTAGAGCCAGGTATCCTGGAATGGGAAGTCAAGTGGGCCTTAGGAAGCATCACTACAAACAAAGCTAGTGGAGGTGATGGAATTCCAGTTGAGCTATTTCAAATCCTGAAAGATGATGCTGTGAAAGTGCTGCACTCAATATGCCAGCAAATTTGGAAAACTCACCAGTGGCCACTGGACTGGAAAATGTCAGTTTTCATTCCAAACCCAAAGAAAGGCAATGCCAAAGAATGCTCAAACTACTGCACAATTGCACTCATCTCACACACTAGTAAAGTAATGCTCAAAATTTTCCAAGGCCGTCTTCAGCAATACATGAACCGTGAACTTCCTGATGTTCAAGCTGGTTTTAGAAAAGGCAGAGGAACCAGAGATCAAATTGCCAACATTCGCTGGATCATGGAAAAAGCAAGAGAGTTCCAGAAAAACACCTATTTCTGCTTTATTGAGTATGCCAAAGCCTTTGTGTGGATCACAATCAACTGTGGAAAATTCTTCAAGAGATGGGAATACCAGACCACCTGACCTGCCTCTTGAGAAACCTATATGCAGGTCAGGAAGCAACAGTTAGAACTGGACATGGAACAACAGACTGGTTCCAAATAGGAAAAGGAGTACGTCAAGGCTGTATATTATCACCCGGCTTATTTAACTTATATGCAGTGTACTTCATGAAAAACGCTGGGCTGGATGAAGAACAGGCTGGAATCAAGATTGCCAGGAGAAATATCAGTAACCTCAGATATGCAGATGACACCACCCTTATGGCAGAAAGTGAAGAAGACCTAAAGAGCCTCTTGATGAAAGTGAAAGAGGAGAGTGAAAAAGCTGGCGTAAAACTCAATGTTCAAAAAACTAAGAGCATGGCATCCGGTCCCATCACTTTATGGCAAATGGGGAAAAAATGGAAACAGTGACAGATTTTATTTTCTTGGGCTCCAAAATCACTGTAGACGGTGACTGCAGCCATAAAATTAAAAGACCCTCCCCCTTGGAAGAAAAGCTATGACAAACCTGGTTGCTGCTGCTGCTGCTGCTGCTAAGTCGCTTCAGTCGTGTCCGACTCTGTGAGACCCCATAGACGGTAGCCCACCAGGCTCCGCCATCCCCAGGATTCTCCAGGGAAAAACACTGGAGTGGGTTGTCATTTCCTTCTCCAATGCATAAAAGTGAAAAGTGAAAGTGAAGTCGCTCAATCGTGTTCGACTCTTCGCGACCCCATGGACAGCAGCCTACCAGGCTCCTCTGTCCATGGGATTTTCCAGGCAAGAGAACTGGAATGGGGTGCCATTGCCTTCTCCAATGACAAACCTAGAGAGCATATTAAAAAGTAGAGACATTACTTTGCCAGCAAAGCTCCATATACTCAAATGTACGGTTTTTGCAGTAGTCATATACAGATGGGAGAGTTGGATCATGAAGACTCAGCACCAAAAAATTGATGCTTTTGAACTGTGGTGTTGGATAAGACTCTTGAGAGTCCCTTGGATTGCAAGGAGATCAAACCAGTCAATCTTAAAGGAAATCAACCCTGAATATTCATTGGAAGAACTAATGCTAAAGCTCCAATACTTTGGCCACCTGATGCAAAGAACCAACTCATTGGAAAAGACCCTGATTCTGGGAAAGATTGAAAGCAGGAGAAGGGGACGATAGAGGATGAGGTGGTTGGATGGCATCACAGACTCAATGGACATGAGTTTGAGCAGACTCTGGGAAATGGTAAAGGACAGGGAAGCCTGGTGTGCTGTAGTCCATGGGGCTTGCAAAGAGTTGGACACAACTAAGTGACTGAACAACAAAACTGGTCATTCATACATCATTTTATCAATTGTCTTTTCCCAATTTTGGTCTTCTTATTATTGCATTGTAAAAGTTATTTGCATAGTCTAGATACAAAGCCATTTATTATATATATTGATTGATAATGTATTTATATTCTGTATCACTATATTTAAAATTATATATATGTTCATTTTCATGAAACTAAGTCACCACAAAGTGAGGCTAAAGTGAGTTCAGCTTCACCATGGAGACCCATCCAGTTCTATATGGTAAAGATAGATTTTTGTTTTAAAGTGTGAACTCAAGCCAGACTGCCTCTGCTCAAACCCTACCTCTGCCGCTTCCTGGCTTCAGGAACCTGAGTTGTTGCCCAACTCTTCTTTGCCTTAGTGTCCTCATCTGGGAAATGGGGGAAACAGTATAGTACCTACCTGCCAGAGCTGTCAAAGGATCAAGCATTTTCAGCAGTCCTTAGGACACACTACCTGTTACATATTGCACTCAGATTGTTTTCTGTTGTTACTTTGGCTTCCATACTCTCTTTCACACAACCAGCTGCGCGCGTGCGTGAGTGCTCATTTGCTTCAGTCATATCCAATTCTTTGAGACCCCATGGGCTGTAGCCTGACAGGTCCTTTGTCCATGAGATTCTCCAGGCAAGCATACTGGAGTGGATTGCCCTGCCCTCTTCCTGGGACATAACTAGCTACACCTAATCAAAGTAGAGTGTCCTGAACTGTGCAAATATTTTTGACACAAAGATTGATATAGCTGATATTAGCTCTGACCTCTGACCCAATAAATGAAGTAATATCAGCTACAGCTGAGTTAGTTGCTTGCTAAATGCATTGGAAACTCATAAAGAATGCAAAGAAGCAAAGAGAGTAACTAGTAAGTCACTAACTTTTTCATTTGTCCTAGGGAAAATTATTAGATTATGGAGTTGTTTAGCAATAATGAGGTAATAGCCTGGGGTTGTGGACACCTTAGTTGATTCATAATGAGAAAGGGCAATATGGTCAAAGTTAATGAGAATTCTCTAAGTTTAACTGGCCGTCCAAGACACTTAGCTGAGATATTCCTAATTACTTCATTGCAGAAGGTTTCTGGGGGACATTGGCACTTAAAGACAGCTGAGGCCCCATGCTGCAAGTTTCCAGGGTGGAATCTGCCACAGCAAAACAGCAGAGGACTGTTAGGAAGTCCCAGTCGTCTTTGCTTGAGTACCAAAAGGCAGTGCCCACTGGTTACCACTCTAGGTTCATAACCCTGGTACAGGGGTAGGTTCAGAGCTCTGGGAGGTTCTCCCGGAGCTTTCAAAGGTGGTCTAGGATAACCCACTCCAGTACTCTTGCCTGGAAAATCCCATGGACGGAGGGGCCTGGTGGGCTGCAGTCCATGGGGTCGCTAGGAGTTGGACACGACTGAGCAACTTCACTTTATTTTTTCACTTTCATGCATTGGAGAAGGAAATGGCAACCCACTCCAGTGTTCTTGCCTGGAGAATCCCAGGGACGGGGGAGCCTGGTGGGCTGCCGTCTGTGGGGTCTCACAGAGTTGGACACGACTGAAGCGACTTAGCAGCAGCAGCAGCAGCAGGATAAAGGAGAGCTTCCAGCTGACCCAAGTCTCTACAATAATCCCTGTTAGGTAAACGTGAGGGCTGAGGGGGAGAGGTGGGTCATTTCTGTACTCTATGCCTCCCAGCAAATCTAAGCTACTTTAGCTGTGAGGATCCATTCTCAAGGTCCCAAAAGTACTATTATGAAGAAATATAAAAAGAGGTGTCTCAAAGCTGTAAAGAAGTTGGTGCAGACACTTCAGCCCCCAAAGAACTTGCTGGCCTCAGGATGTGCTTATAGGGAACATCAAAAATGGTAGACCGAAGTTGCACATATGAGTGCCTATAGAGCCAAGTAGGTAATATAGAGTAAGGAGAGATTAGATCAGTGGGAAATTGGAAAACATGTCTATTTCAAGGGGCTGCAGTTGATCAACTCCAGAAGACTTGTACACACAGAGACCCAAAGCTAATCTACTTCTTCAAGAGAATCCAGCAGTCAAGTTGTACCTTGAAATCTTTCCATTTGTAAATGTTGGTAACTAATTAAAAAAAAAAAAAATACTAACCCCAAACTCATCACTACCGGTTGCCTTTGGCTTGTGGCTGCCAATTTCCACTTGTTTTAAAACATGGATCTGTAACCCTTTTGTAATCCATCACGGCACAACGGTCTGGGGCAAGGCCACAGTGCCTGTGACCACTGGGCAGTTACTACAGCAATAAGCTGAAGGAAACTGACAAACGTAGTTAATGTGATATATGTATTGTTAAGGTTGCAGACAGTCAATATAAAACACCCCTTTCTCTACTGAGTTTGGATACACTTGAAATGTAAGATACAGGAGACAGATAAAATGATGAAAAAAAATCAACTTTCTTAACGATAAATAATGTGATAGAGCTCTGTGGCTAGACATGCTCCTCATATCTCCAAGAGTTTGATTTACCCCGAATGAATGACACAAGCGGACAGCTATGGACTGCTCCAGTGAGGCAAAGCCCACCCTGCTGAGTTTACCCACAGAGCACACCCTCTCACAACAGGAAGATAAGGGAGAAAAGCTCATCTCTGTGGCTTAAATAAGCTCAGATCCTTCTCCCAAACTCACCTATCAGAAGAGGAGTGACTCACAGGATGAGGAAAAACAGATGTTCCCATTTTAAAGCAAAGAAAAGTGCTCCCCCAATATAGATCTGGGGGAAAACAGATATTTCAACTTGGAATGGATTGGGGAAAGCTTCAAAACACAAGTAGAATGTGAGCTGCCTCTAAAAGAATCAGTAGATTTTTCTTAAATTGTGTTCAGTTCAGTTCAGTTGCTCAGCCATGTCCGACTCTTGGCGACCCCATGAAGTGTAGCACACCAGGCCTCCCTGTCCATCACCAACTCCCGGAGTTTACTCAAACTCGTGTCCATTGAGTTGGTGATGCCGTCCAATCATCTCATCCTCTGTCGTCGCCTTCTCCTCCCACCTTCAATCTTTCCCAGCATCAGGGTCTTTTCAAATGAGTCAGTTCTTTGCATCAGGTGGCCAAAGGATTGGAGTTTCAGCTTCAACATCAGTCCTTCCAATGAATACTCAGGACTGATTTCCTTTAGGATGGACTGGATAAATTGTGTTAAAGTACACATAACATGAAATTTGCCGTTTTTAAGCTTACAGCTCAGAGGCATTGAGTACATTCACATTGTTGTGCTACCATCACCATCATCCATCTCCAGAACTGGTTTCATCTTGCAAAACTGAAACTCCATACCTGAAACTCATACTGTTGAACAATGACTCCCCTGTCTCCCCTCCCCCAGTCCCTGGCAACCACAATTCCATTTTCTGTCTCCATAAAGTAGAGTACTCTGGGTACCTCATGTAGGTGGAATTACACAGAATTTGTCCCTTTGTGACTGGTTCATTTCATTTAGCATAATGTCCTCAAGGTTCATCACTGTTGTCACATGTGTCAGAATCTCCCCTCTTCTTAAAGGTGAATAATATTCCTATGTGTGTATATCCCATGTTTTGTTTATCCACTTATCTATGGAAGGACACATGGGTTGCTTCCACCTTTTGGCTATTATAAATAGAGCTGCTTATGAATATGAATGTACAAGTTTCTCTTAAGTACCTGCTTTCAGTTCTTTAGGGTGTTATACTCAGAAGTAGAATTTCTAGATGATGTGATAATTTTATTTTCAATTTTTGAGGAACTGCCATAGTATTTTCCATAACAGCCGCACCATTTTAATCTCATCAACAGCACACAAGGGTTCCAGTTCTTCCACATCCTTACCAATACTTGTTACTTTCGGGGGTTTTGTGTGTGTGTTTGTTTATTTGTTTTTAATAGTAGCCATTTTAATGGATTTGAGGTAGAGGAATTGATAGTTTCTTAACATGAATGTATAAGGCATTTTTAAGAAGAAAAAGGAATATGTATAAAGATGCAGAAGTCAGGATCCGAAGGACTATGAAGGGAATAATTTAGCTGAGTCTTTATAGAAAACACTGGAAAGATTGTGAAGAGGTTTGGATGCCAAGCTAAGGCATTTCAAAATTGTTCTATAATCAATGACAGCTCCTGGTTATTTTTAAAGGGAAATGACAATATGAGAACAATATTAAAGAAAAATTGGAGAACACCATTTCAAAATCTGCACTAGCTCAGGAGGGGTGAGGCAGGGCAGTAGCAATGGAGATGTGGAAGAAGGGAAAGAAAAAAGTGAAAAGGAACTTTGTAGAAAGAATTGTCAGATCATATTCATTGGTTAACTATGAGAAATAAGAGAGAAAGAGGAGTGCAAAAAAATAATTACGTTATTTCTCCTCCCCTCTGCACACATTATTTCCTACTTGTTAATTATGATTTTTCCTAAATTCTCTTAGAAAAAAATCCCTCTTATTTCTATGTCCCTATAATTTTATTTATTATAATTAAATTTCTGTGTACATGTCTCCTACAGAAGAGCCTCTTGAAGCTTTTAGATTGCAAGTACCTTGTCTCCTGTCAAGGCAGCAGGCTAAGGGTGGCATAATACTGAGGGAGAAGCAGCAAAATTCTCAGTTAAATATGCAGCCACCATACCAGTCTTCCACTATCAAACCTCTGAATCTGCTCCAGGTAGGAGAATGAACCTTGTGTGATCAAGACATCGGTTTTGGTATGCATAATCACACTCTTTTTGGTACAAATCTCACTCTCACTCATGTAGCCTGATTATTCTTTATTATTAGAAAAATAAAGCCTTATAATTCATCTTATAAAATAGAGACTTTTTGGATGTTGTTTATTTTTTGATATAGAAAAAGTCAGGGAGTCAGCAAGGGCCAGCCATATGCTCCGACTCTGTGTGTGTGTGTGTGTGTGTGTGCGCGCGCGCGCACGCGCGCGCGCTCAGTCTCTGACTCTAGACTAGCAAATTGACTGATTGCTTTCTTCAGTCGTTAGGGGAAAAAGCTTCAAATTTAGAAGATTTAACTGAAGTGGGTAGTAATGAAAATGCTGTTTCCTGAGGATTTGGAAACATTCTAAACATTCTGTTATCAGCTCTCAGAGAGTCTACAGAGTGGACCAGAAGGTAAGTTGATACTTGCTGCCCTTCTCCCATAACCTTCAAGTTCCTTTCTTGAGATGTCTAAGTTTATAACTGTTAACATGTTTCACTAAACCTAAAAAGGATAATTCAGAACTGCTTTTTATTATTTACCCAATAACTACATCCCAAAGCCTATCTATTCTTTTTCCTTCCACCCTTCTTCTTCTTCTAAGTCACTTCAGTCGTGTCCGACTCTGTGCGACCCCATAGACGGCAGCCCACCAGGCTCCCCCGTCCCTGGGATTCTCCAGGCAAGAACACTGGAGTGGGTTGCCACTAGAACACAGGTTTCCTGAGGTAAACATGCCCATAATATTGAAAACGACTAGGAGCTTTAACGTGAGCACAGACACAAAGACTTTAGTAATTATGCCAGAAGTGGGAATTAGTTAAGAAAGGTGATTCTGTAGTGGGAACCACCAGCATTTGTTCTCAACCAGTCAAATTAGAGATGTAAGACTGTTAAAAAAAAAAAAAAAAAGCATCCAAGGCAAACAATAAAGCAAGCAGTACAACCAATTTCAAAAGACACGAATGGAATCACAGGTGAAAATTAAAACTTACATCATTTTAGTTGATCACATTCAGTGGTCTAAGATTGTTATAATGAGCTCGGTACTGCAGTCATCTGAAGTTAATGGTTCACGTGGATGGTTTTATGCTATAAAAACACACTGAGACTTTTCACAGAAATGCCCTGTTGAAGATATTAAAGTGTGTATCCTCTTTCCCTCATCCCTTGCTCCCTGCTGTGTGAGTCCAGGAGCTTCGATAAAATGCCCAAGCTGAAGTTTTCAGATCCATTTAATGAGGCATCCTGACTCAACTTGGCAAGGCTTTTTTTTCCCCTTGCTTCTATGCCACCTCAAACTGTTTTGATTCATTTGTGAGAAATTTACTTTTGCCAATTGAAAAACCCTTTTGTGGCTGCCAGTCACTAATCTCCCCTCTGACACATTCATTCAACCAGACTAAATCCAATATTGACATTTGTATCTGGGGAAAAGAGGTTAAGCACTGGGAGGAAAAGCAACTCCTGTGCCCTGCCAAACACTGTGCGGCATCTAAATGAGCTACGATGGGTTCAATTCACGGGGGAACCCCCGAGAACGGAGGGGGGCTTTGATCACATCCAGGGGCCGTCATTTGCTACCTAGGCAGCCAAATGGAAGTTGTTTGATGCTATCTATAGGTATCTGCAGCAGCCTAATTTAAATTCTGCCTCGCTCTACCAGAAATCATTTTCTAATACCATCATCTCAAGGGACTATCTTGAACGTTTTTACTAGACTTTGCTTTCTCTGACATTAAAAAAATCCACCACTGTAGTCCCTTGAACATTCTGCCCACTTCTAGAACATTCCCTCTCTTAGACTCTTGCCTTAAGGTAACAGGGAGGCAATAGTGGTTTTTCCTACCAAAGAAAGCTGTGTGGGGTGATCTGTCTGGTTAGGACCCTCTCATACGTCCTCACCCCCACCCAGCGCATATAACTCTGTCTTCACGGCAGAGTGACACACAGGGACAGCTGCTTATATAGGCATTACTAGAAAAGGATTTGTCTTTTAGTAAGAAATAAACAATACAGATTGGATTGAAATATACGAAAATAAACATATGCCATGTAAATCAAAAGTACAAGTGCAAATTTGACAGTGACTGAGAAGTCTAATGAAAACAGAGGTAAGAAAAATCAAAGTACAATTTGCAGGCAAGGGGATACCAGTCAGTGTTATTTAATCCAATTTCTCTAATATCTCCTCTCATCATTTACCCTGCCTCATCACTGAGGCATTACTTGCCTTTCTTCATGTTTCTTACCAAATTAAACAGAAAGAAAAATATTATACAGAGAGGGTACAATCCTTACAGCGTTGTAGTGTTTACTGAGTGTCAGTTTGTTTGTTTGTTTTTTCCTTCTAAAGAATGTGCTGTGCTCAGTTGCGTCTGACTCTTTGTGACCTATGGACTGTAGCCTGCCAGGCTCTTCTGTCCCTGGGATTCTCCAGGCAAGAATACTGGAGTGAGTTGCCATGCCCTCCTCCAGGGGATCTTCCTGACCCAGGAATCGAACCTGTATTTTCAGCGTCTCCCAGATTGCAGATAGGTTCTTTACCCACTGAGCCACTTAGGAAGCCCTTTCTTAAGAATCAGTTCAGTTCAGTTCAGTCGCTCAGTCGTGTCCGACTCTTTGCGACCCCATGAATCCCAGCACGCCAGGCCTCCCTGTCCATCACCAACTCCCGGAGTTCACTCAGACTCACGTCCATCGAGTCAGTGATGCCATCCAGCCATCTCATCCTCTGTCGTCCCCTTCTCCTCTTGCCCCCAATCCCTCCCAGCATCAGAGTCTTTTCCAATGAGTCAACTCTTTGCATGAGGTGGCCAAAGTACTGGAGTTTCAGCTTCAGCATCATTCCTTCCAAAGAAATCCCAGGGCTGATCTCCTTCAGAATGGACTGGTTGGATCTCCTTGCAGTCCAAGGGACTCTCAAGAGTCTTCTCCAACACCACAGTTCAAAAGCATCAATTCTTCAGCGCTCAGCTTTCTTCACAGTCCAACTCTTATATTCTCTGGTAAATAATATCAGAGAGCAGTAACACGGAACCACCGTAGACTCTGCGCCGTCTTAATATTGTATTGCTACATTCCTTTGCTTTAGGAATGTGCTATGTTTGTCTGAGTGGCTGATGGGGTGCAAGTTTGTCCACAGAATTCTAATACAATACCCTTTTA
The DNA here is from genome assembly GCF_029407905.1 of Bubalus kerabau. Taxonomy (NCBI): domain Eukaryota; kingdom Metazoa; phylum Chordata; class Mammalia; order Artiodactyla; family Bovidae; genus Bubalus; species Bubalus kerabau. Next base: position 14,388,957 of record NC_073626.1, read on the forward strand.
TGTCTTTCTGCAGTTATTGACATATCTAAGTTCTTACTATTTTAAAAATGCCACACTTTAAACTGTGGGAACAGGTAACATACATCTTTTAAACCGTTTCTATATGACAATTTACATTTCATCTCCAATTACTTCTCAAAAGAAGGTCAGCAGTAGTGAATTCCCCTCTTTATTTCTAAACCAAGAGTATTTAATCTTTGTTCCCCAACAGTTTATGATGGTAGACTACCTTGCACCTCTCACACTGCAAGCTGGTTTCGTTACCTATTAACAGTCACATCAGCATCACTTTGCTCCTCGAATTCAAGCCAGACGTGCCAACTCCCTAGTTCCCAGCCTGCTAGATTCTCTTTCTTACCCACCTTTCAGTTGTGCTGATTGTCAAGCTCCATTAAGTAAGTTATTATTATGTAAATGTTATAGCGTGCCAGATCAGCTATTCATCACAATTGCCAACAACTCCATAGATCAGTCAGAAAAATGGTGACATATAGAAAATTAATCGTGTTTTCTGCAGAATAAAACTGAAACTTCAACATGTAGAAAGAAAATTCAGTCTATACTCTATTTCCCTGAGAGAGTACTATTGGTCTGGGAGTACAGATCAGAGGGAGAGATCATTAGAGACTCTTAAGAGTTGGAGGGACTAGTGAATATCTTCTAATATACAGTTTCCTACTGGGCCACCTAATGTAGTTTAGCAGACAAATTCACTGTCAAAGTATAATTGTCAGAAAGTTAAAACCATGGCCCTCATACACATGCAAAATGGATGGGTGTTAAAAATGTATCCAGCTAATTGAGTTTAACCATTAAAATGGTAAAACTGATCAAAATGAAAATAAGAAGAACAGATATATTACTAGGAAAAAAGTTTAAGTAAGTTTGCTGAAAGAGAGGGAAAAAACTGGCTAATGTTCTGTAGAGTTATAAATAGTTACTCACTTGCGCCAGGTTTTAGTTGCTTTTGTTGCTGCACGTGGAGTCTTTAGTTGCAGCATTTGAACTCCGAATTGGGGCAGGTGGGATCTAGTTCCCTGACCAGGGATCAGACCTCAGCCCCCTGCACTGGGAGTGCAGAGTCTTAGCCCCTGGACCACCAGGGAAGTCACCCATGGAGTTATAAAATCAAAACCTTTGGAATTATCCTTTCTACTGAGCAACAGTTAACTTGCATCTCTCCCTGAATAGCTTTACAAGCTATCATGTGCTGCCCAGTGTCTGAACCTTTCATTAACAATAACAGCAAAGTCAAACATAGATATACACCTTAGATAATTAAGTAATGTTGGGGTGAACCTGTTTTTTAAAGCCTCAGTTTTATCATTAAAAGAACATGTCTCCTAACTTTTTGCTTTATTTCCAAACATTAAATAACAAAAATAATAAATTTCTAGTTTATTCAGTTGAATAGTGTTCTGCCCCACCAAAGACTGTTGTTTAGTCACTCAGTCGTGTCCGACTCTTTAGCACCCCGTAGACTGTAACCCAGCAGGCTCCTCTGCCCATAGGATTTCCCAGGACAGAATACTAGAGTGGGTTGCCATTTCCTTCTCCAGGAGCTCTTCCCGGACCAGGGATTGAACCTGTGTCTCCTGCGTTGGCAGGCAGATTCTGTACCACTGAGCCACCAGAGAAACCCCCACAAAAGATGCACATGCCCTATTCCCAAGAACCTGTAAATATGTTCATCTTACTGGGCAAAAGGGGCCTGGCAGTGTGATTAAGTTAAGGACTTTGAGATGGAAGATAATTGTGGATTATCTGGGCAGCCCCGATGTAATCATGAAGATCTTTATAAAGGGAATGCAAGAGGGTGAAAGGCAGAAAAAGATGTGAACACAGAGGCCAGGGTTGGAGTACTGAGCTATGCAGATGGGAGCCAAGGAATGCAGGCAGTATCTAGCAGCTGGAAAAGGCAAGGTACTGGCTTCTCCCCTAGAACCTTCAGAAGCAAAGTAGCCCTACCAACCCACTTGGGACCTCTGACCTCCAGAACATCATATGTTTGGATTGTTTCACGCCTTTAGGCTTTGATACTTTGTTATAGCAGCCTGAGAAAACTAATGCAGGGCTCCAAAGGAGAGCTCGCATAGCATCTGACATATGAGGCTTGGTAGAAAAACGGCAAAATCTAGAAGTCCACCTCTTTTCTTTTGTAGTTTGCCCACCTACAAATTAATGGATCCACAATAGAGAAAAGGCTTAAAATTTTTAAAGCAATTAAGGTCAAGAAACTATTTTAATGAGTTAAAAAAACTATCTGGGGAACTTCCCTGGTGGTCCAGTGGCTAAGACTCTGCACTCCCCAATGGAGGGAGCCTGGGTTCGATCCCTAGTTGGTGAACTGGATCCCACTTGTCACAACTAAATATCCCACATGCCTTAATGACAACTGAAGATCCTGTGTCACAGCTAAAACCTGCTGCCATCAAATAGATAAATTCATTTAAAAAAAAAAAAAATCTGGCTAATCAAAACTAAACAAATCAACACACCGAAAATCCCACCTTGTTGTGTTTGCAAGTTTAAACAAGAAAACCAAAACATGTCTCATTATGCCCACCGATGTTATGACTGCATGATTAATGCAGTGACTCATAGACTCAGTAAATGTGGCTGAAGTCTTTACCTCTTTTAACTGGTTCCCTAAACTTTGTTATATTACTATACTCTATTTTCTATTAATATAGCCATAATTTAGAGTTTGTTGCTTGAAACCCTCTTTGATATGGATTTCTAATAGTGACTAAACCTAATTTTCAAGTCTTACCAAAGTTTCTCTTTGGTTTTGATTCCTATTAGAGGTACAGTTGCTTTACAATGTTGTGTTACTTCCTGCTGTAACAACGAAGTGAATCAGCTATATGTATACATCTACCCCCTTCCTCTTGAACGTCCTTTCCCCATCGCCCCATCCCGCCCCATCTAGGTCATCACAGAGCACTGGGTTGAGCTCGCTGTGCTACAGAGCAGCTTCCCACTAGCTATCTGTTTTACACATGGCAGTGCACATACCTCAGTCTCAGTATCCCAGTTCATAAATCCAGATTCCTCACTTCTCTGAACTACACATCTGATAAGCGAGTTTTGGGAATGAGTGGTCCGTACTTGTCACTGCCCTCTATAGTACCCTTCAGAGTGTTCCCATTGCTAACTACTCACATAAAGCTGTCCATGACAGGGCATGATGGGCCCCGTCTCGCCACTCCAACCTATCTCCTCAGCCTCACACTCCAGCCTGGAACCCACTGAACCTCTCTACCAGGAGAACACACGTTGCCCTCCACCCACAACCGACAGGAACCATCTCTTCGGACCCAAGCTTGACATGGCCCTCCTCCACAAGCTTGCCCTGTGCTTCCAAAGCGGAGACAGAGACCCTATTGCATGCTCCAAAGCACCTCCTTCTTCCCCATTACAGTTTATGTCTGCTTCTCGGCTGTAAGATTTGCTGAAAGTGGGGACAGGGTCTACCAGTTCGCCCTTCGTCGGGTTCTAAACACTTGCTTCAGTATCTGTGCTTCTCTCATCCAGACTACTAACTGTCAGCAGACCAGGAATGATGTCTGGACAACACTCTGAGTAGCACTGGCCAGAGGAGTAGTGGTGACTGGTGTACAGACAAGCAGGAGGATAGACAGGCTGGAGGCAGGGCTATTTTGAGAACACTTGCCAGGCCTGAACCTGAGTAGGAGAGCTACAGACATGGGAGAGATGGCACAGATGTGCACGAGAGCATAAGAGAAATCTGCTATTGCAAAGGCAGCCGTATGGGCACCCAGTGGCACTCGTGGTAAAGAACCTGCCTGCCAATGCAGGAGACGCAGGTTCAGTCCCTGGGTTGGGAAGATCCCCTGGAGGATGTGCCCACTGGCACATTTTTGCCAGGAGAATCCCCTGCACAGAGGAGCCTGGGGGGCTACAGTCGACAGGGTTGCACAGAGTCAGACACGACTGAGCACGCACGTAGGCAACAACATGTGCTTCCCTGGTGGTTCAGCAGTAAAGAATCTGCCTGCACTGCAGGAGGTACAGGTTCCACTCCTGTCAGGAAGATGCCCTGGAGAAGAGCACGGCAACCCACTCCAGTCTTCTTGCCTGGAAAATCCCATGGACAGAGAAGCCTGACAGGCTACAGTCCGTGGGTTTGCAAAAGAGTCAGACACGACTGAGCGACTAAAACAACAGCCTTTATGTAGAGCATGTAAATGTCTTCTTTCTAATGATTAGAAGTTTTTGCCTGGCTTTGGTGCTAGTGATAAAGAACTTGCCTGCCAATGCAGGAGACTTTTAAGAGATGTGGGTTCGATCCCTGGGTCAGGAAGATCCCCTGGAGGCGCGCATAACAACCCACTCCAGTATTCTTGCCTGGAGAATCCCCATAGACAGAGGAGCCTGGCGAGCTATTGCCCATGGGGTCCCAAGGAGCCAGTCACGACTGAGCACACAGGCACATGGGCAGCAGAATTAGGTACTTAAGAGGAATGTGACTGCCTCTTCAAGTTAAATCTTGATGATATTACTGTAGTAAAGAATGACCACTCCTCCGATAAATGCTGCATCATCAACATTCTTAATGGTACAGGGAATGAAAGTAATGGGAGAAAGCACAAAAGAAAAAGATTTGGAATAGACCGGATTCTGTGCCATTCAGAGAACTGTCAGGAATCAGATTTCCCTATCGGTGAGTCAAATAAAAAAGACTTTGATGAAAGGACTACTTAAAAAAATGTGGTCCCACCAAGAAGCCATTATTACTCCTTAGACTGAGGAAATAAGGGAAAGTGAAAGCTGTTCAGTCGTGTCCAACTCTTCGTGACCCCATGGACTATACAGTCCATGAAATTCTCCAGGCCAGAATACTGGAGTGGGTAGCCATTCCCTTCTCCAGGGTAATGGGATTGAACCCATGTCTCCTGCATTGCAGGTGGATTCTTTACCAGCTGAGCCACAAGGAAAGCCCAGGAATACTGGAGTGGGTAGCCTATCCCTTCTCCAGCAGATCTTCCTGACCCAGGAATCAAACCCGGGTCTCCTGCACTGCAGGAGGATTCTTTACCAGTTGAGCCACAAAGGAAGCCCTAGAGGAAATAAGGGAAGGAAACCTTAATAGGAAACTCAGTGAGAACTGGAGAAGATATAGTCCTGGAGGGTCACAGCTACTAACAGAGACACTGGCACAGCTGGAAGAAATGCCCCAGCCTCCCTTTCCTCGTGTCCTCTGGGCTCCAGATGGTGCCTTCCATTGGCTGAACCAATCAGCATCCAGTTGGCACTAAGCATGGAAGATCCAGTCCACAGGGGTCAGCCACACACGACACAGAGCCAGGCAGGAAAAAGAAAACAGATCTGAAGGGCCAAACAGAGAATGTGAAAGAGTGTTAGAATACTTGACAAATTTATTTCCCTGACATTTTCCTTTACAAGTATCTAAGCACTGAAGACATAAATGACAAAGACGAACGTCTAAATATGTATAAAAGAGCTGCTGCAAGAAGTACAAAACAAAAATTCTAAATAACAAAAACATGGTGTCAGTTTAACTGGAAGCCTTTTTGCTTTCCTCATAGTTTATAAAATACTGGTGAGTCATGTCAGTAGCATCATTGTTGTGTTCAGTGGCTAAGTTGTGTCTGACTCTTTGCAACGCCATGGACTACAGCATTCCAGGCTTCCCTTGTCCTACACATTGCTGCTTTAAAAAAAAGAGAGAGAGTTCAGTAAGTTAAGAGACTTTCCATGTCAAGTAAGTCCATATCTAGGTGGACTTTAGAGTTGAGTTGATCTGGTAGCCCGAGGATATTGTCAAGGACATGATCTCTTTTTTCCTGTTTGCTGCATTTTCCATTGTTTCATATTCACCCTGGATCTGCCTCCCTTCTTGTGGCTGAAATAAGGCAGCAAGCAACTCCTTGAATTATCTCGCTCAATATTGCAAGGCAAGAGCAAGAGCTGTTTTGCCAAGAAAAGGACAAATGGATGCTTGGGAGATAAGTACTGCCTCTGCGATACTACTTAAAAAACTGTTCCATTACTCTTAATTGCATTAGGAAGCATGTAACACCTGTGCAATGGTTAAGATTCTTAATAGCAAACAAACACACAAAATCCATTCTGGGTAATGGGAGAAGAAAAGGCTTTTATTAAAGGGTGTTAGATAACTCCCAGGATCTTCCGAAGGGTCAGAGATCTGACCAGAGAGCTGTGCAGCCACACAGGTTCTTCGCTATGGAAACACCTGGTAAATACCACTTGGCACTGTGGCATTCAGAGCTGGGTACCAGAAACTTTGCTAGCACTGACACCAAGAAACAGAACACCTTTGCCACCACGCTTGCCGAGAGGTTCATCTTCAGTGATGCCAGTGATGTCTTCATGTGCACTGACATGTGGAAGTCTGATGGGCAGAGCCCAGACCATGTGCCAGAACCCTAGCCCCCGAGAGAGTATGGTGATGGTGCGTCTAGTAGGATTCCACGTGGGGAGAGCCGAAGATAAGAAGAGCATCCAGAAGACTGTGTACCACCACAAGAGGTAGTGCCGCATGCAACCCTACTCCCTGCTTGTAGAGGTCCAGGAGAATGTGCACACGTGTGCCAAGTTGCGTCAGTCACGTCCAACTCTTTGCAATGCTATGGATGATGGCCACCAGGCTCCTCTGTCCATGGGATTCTCTACGCAAGAATACTGGAGTGGGTTGCCATGCCCTTCTCCAGGGGAGCTTCCCAACCCAGGGATCGAACCCACATCTCTTACATCTCCTACATTGGCAGGTGGGTTCTTTACCACTAGTGCCACCTGGGAGACCCCCAGGAGAATGTACTTTAAGGCAAATCAGTCCCAGCCCAGAGAAAGAAGGATGTGTTCATTAAATGCCTCACAAAATGCCTCACACAACAATTAATAAGGTGGAGTTATGAACAGAGTGCTGGGAAAGAAAGGCTTCCTAAAATTTTAACCTATATTGCCATAAAGCTCAAAATATATAGGACCAGCAGTGATCCCTGACATGACATAAACACTCTATTTTAACAAATTCCCGTGTATTTTCTCTGCATCATTTAGTTTCTCAATTCCTTCTGACAAGATCCTTATCTTTCATAATATACTGAGATATGAAAACCTACTAAGAACAGCAAGATACATTTAGGATTCATATCTCTTTTCTGACATGGCATGTTCACTATTAAGATTCCCGAAAGTGGACGACCACATGGACAGGCTACTGTGATTGCTCTTGTTGTGTAGTCACTAAGTCGTGTCCAACTCTTTTGTGACCCCCATGGACTGTAGCCCAGCAGGCTTCTCTGTCTGTGGGGTTTCCTAGGCAGAAATACTGGAGTGGGTTGTCATTTCTTTCTCCAGGGGATCTTCCTGACCCAGGGATTGAACCCGCGTCCCGTGTCTCCTGCATTGCTGGCAGATTCTTTACTACTGAGCCACCAGGGAAGCCCTTACTGGCATTTTTTTTGTGTGAGAATGACCTAATCACTTATAAAGGATTATAATTATGTTATCATATAATTGACACCAACCACGTGCACCTGTGTTAGCCATTCTACAAACACTATCTTGTTCAATCTTCCCAGTGAAAAGACGGTAAGTATTATTATCCCCACTTACCCGAGAGGAAACTGAGGCTCAGAAACATTATCTATCTTCCCCTTAGTCACACCATCTGCCTCCTAGCATCATCCACTTTCAAAATGCTGTCACGTGGAGACACAGGGATGGCCCGCCTCAGAGTTGAGAGGAGGATTCTTATATTTCCCGGAACTTTTCTGATGTGTGCCTTCAACATTTGTCTCTCGTCCTGAGATACCATGTCTGGTTTTAACCTGCATCTCCGATGACAGTCTCACCAACCCATCTGGCCTTGGTTTCTTCCAGCCTTCATTAACTCTAATTTCATTATCACCTGTTCTGGTGTGACCCTGAGTTCCCCGTGCACTTCTCTCCTTTCTCTTGGGAAATGAATTTCTGTCTCAGCATCAGCTCACTATCCAACCGTGTGAGCCCTGAGGCGAAGCACTCATTTGTATGTGAGTACTGTCCATCTCTCCCGTCATTGCCAGCCACCTCCGAAGGCTCTGACTTTTCGGTCATCTCTGGCTGCAGATGAGACCAAGGGGAGTTTCTTAGCCAGCATGATTGTGTGTGTGTGTGTGTGTGTGTGTGTGCGCACACATGAACAATATCTCTCAGATAATTTTTATTTCATTTATGACTTGTCTTTCTACATTTTATTTAAATCTACTTTCACCTTTTTAATTTCATTTCATGAATTCTCATCTAATATAGCTCATACACCCTTTGGGAGAAATAATAAATAATTTTCTAGTTTGGTAACAAATTAGGTGTCATTTGGCAGCATTATTTGATTTGTTCAGAAAGGTCAAATTTCTCAAAACAGTACGTAAGGGGGAGGCTATTTTAGAAATACCAATGAGAGTCCGCAGCAAAAAGCTCAGAAGTCATACCAAATACCAAAGACAAGAAAAGGAAAAAAAAAAAAAAAAAATCCCTGCTTCTCCTTTCTCCTCCTTCCCCACCTAATCCTCCCACCTCCCCCACCCCGCGAGCCCTCTGCAGCAGGAATGTTCTCTGATTAGAGGCCAGATAAAATAGCAGAGCAGTAACGTTTTATTTCTGTTCTGTTGCCAATGAGCTTGTGCTACGTCCCTCTTATCTCCTCTCTTCACATAAACATCTCAAGCCCAAATAGGGCAGTGGGATTAGAGTGTGTGAAGTCAGGGTAAACACACACATATATATGTATATATACAGATACTGTTCCTCTCATTTTCACTCTTTTACAAGTGCAAGGCAGTTCTTTTTATGCTCTAATACTTTTAAAAATAATCCTGAAAAAGATAAACTACTAACTAAACATTAGGTGACATTATTACACATTACATGGAGTCTCCCTTAAGCTTTTTAGGTTTTGTATTTTTTTTTCCCCAAGAAAATAAATGTTGTCATTATGGTCGTGGACTCTTTTAGCTTTAGCGGGCATTATGAAGGCCAACCATGAAAAGTAGGATAAATATCTATTGATTTCAAAAAAGAAACAGGACATTGTGCTCCTCTGATCAAGACAGAAAACGAAAGCAATTGCAATATGTCAAAAGAAAGAAGTCATAGCTATTTGGCAAAGGGAATGGCTAAGACAAAGTTGAATCTCTCCAAGAAGAGTTATGTTTGATTAAACTTTTTCCTCTGATTCATCCTAAGAAGCTATTTTTCCCCAAGGCCTGAAGTGGACTTCTGAAGGACACATGTCTGTTATTGATATTGAATTCAGCTTCAGTGCACTATTTTTAAAGCAGTCCCAGTCATAGCTGTATGCCAGTATGTGTATAGCCTTCAGATAAGCAATTGACCGTGAAATAATGGTACATGGCTTTTAATATATACCCTCTGGTTATGGGTGTGCATACTAAACATACAGTATTTTTAAATATATGCCTATACGTATAAACACACAAACCCTGTAAGTTAAAGCTCTCTATATCTAAATGGACTGGCAGCTGCTTGAAATTTCCCCCTCTACTCTCCCGAAGGTCTCAGGTGTAGGATTCATGAGCCAATGTCTCAGCTAGAACAGGTGTCTATCGCTGGGTAAATAGCAATTAGGCCCAAATTTCAGACTTTTTTTTTTCAAATCCCTTTCGGAGGAAAAGCCCAGGAATAAATAGTTGCTGTAACGGCCAGGGGTATTGTGTAGCATTATAGCCTCCAGCTGGTCTATTACATACTATAGACAGGCAAAGAATACGAGCACCTGACAGATGTGTTCTGTTAGCTTCATTAGGAAAGAAACAAAGAAACTCCTCAATTAATAGCAGCGGAGCCAAATGGGGGTGGGGGGGAGCTTGAGGGGAGAGGAATCATAGCCTGTTATTTAAACAGAGTCAGGGAGCCTTTCTCTAGTGGCTTAATATGATTCATTAATAAAAACAGCTTTTTGAATGCCCAGTTTAAGTCAAAAGAAATCACCAGCATTTTTTTTTTTCCCCCAGCAAAGGAAGGGCAAAATGACAAATTGCTGCTGTTAAATTCATTTCATGTGGGGATGGCCTTTCTCAAAGATCTCTTAAACTGCAAGGCTGGATGTTTGTCACATTAAGTGGCAGACCAGTTCTCAAAAATCGACTGTGGCCCACCAGGGTCTCAGATGGATGGCCAGAAGTGGCCATCCAATAATTTTATATATCCAGACCAGGAAGCATTTAGTATTGCTTAAATGAACGAGGATTTTTAAAGTAATGAAATGCGGCTCTTATCCTAATGAAAGGAAAATGTGTCCACAGACTCGCTTTTTCCCTCTTCTTGGAATGGTGTGAAATGCAGGGGAAAAAAGCCCTGTGACAGTGGGTATCACTCTTTGCGAGCAGAAATCGGGAGGTTTCTCCTTTTATATCTCCTTTCCTGAAGATGAACGGTGAACTTACCTATCACATCATATATCATTGTGAAAGGGTGAGCTGTACATTGTGTTAGTAATATATGAGTTCTGAATGAAAACGGTTCTTTTTCCATGGAAGTTAGAATCTGCTGTAACAACTCAGCTTTTATAATAATAATTCTCCAGCGATGACTTGGTGTGATATTTTTTAAGAGAACACAGTTTGCTACCAGGAGGTTACAATAGACAGTCTGACCCAGTTACCAGTCTTCAGGAGAGAAAAATGAATTCGCTACCTTTTCCTCTTCGTCCCCAGGTCACCGCCACTCAATTTACACAGCATGGAGTGAAAAAGGCTCAGAGGCAAGAACCTAGAGAATTCAGGGAAACAGGTTTCCCTGGTGGCTCAGGCAGTAAAAGAATTCAGGCATAATCAAGGTCAAATCACCACTAGTATATTAACCGTTACAGTTTTCCTATATGCTAAGAATTGGTGGATAGCAGGATTATAACCATCAAGGCACAACTGGGGGAGAATAACCATTGGAGCCCTGGAGTAACCTAGGCCAGCAAGGATGGGCTCCAAAATCCAAACTGAACGCTCATCTGTCTAATTGGGGTGTTGTCCCGCCAAAGAAATAGAAATCAAAACATAAATGGTCATGGCCAAAGATGATGGGCCAGGGTCTTTGTGATGGAAATGTAATTGTAAATCTTTATGGCCAACTCAGGCTGTGATGTCTTGATGCTCTTCAATTTTTAAAATATACTCTTGGCTTCTATTTGTATTTTCCCCCTCAAATAAAAGCTGCAGAACAAGAAGGGCTAATATCTGCTCCCAAATGGACAGGAATAAAAAGGAAAAACAGCAAGCTTTCCTGAAAGCAAAGGCATTTTTCACCCCCTAGTCTCTTTGTACACTGCTGATATTTCACATTTGACACAGAGTTGAAAGCATGAAGGAAAAAGTTCAGAATGTGAAACTGTTCTGTTTAGACTTTATGTCTTGTGGATCTTAATCTTTAGAGACTAGTAATAGTTGTAGTTTCTTTTCAGAGGCAATTTATAGAAACCTTTGTTACCAAAGGTTGGCAGAGCTTCATTAAATGCACTGTTCCATTCTAAAATCAGATTTCAAAAGGATGCAGGAAATCCACAACCCCTCATGACCACCACCAAAGGATGAGGTCAAAAGTCAACATCATGAAGACAATCAGTTTAGGACAAGCTGACAAATTATCATCCCACCTGTGTGTTTGAATCATAAAATACAGTGTACATCAGCTCATTTAGAAAAATGTGCTTTGGATTTTTATTATTTTCCTTTCTCACTTCAATACCGAGCGCCATTTTCCTCTTTCAGTGTTTTAAACAACTCAGAAGCACTGATGTCCATTTGGTCCCTTGTACTGTAAGCACCTGGCAGCCAGGTATGATGTCTGTGTAATTTCCTTTGCTCATTTGCATGCCAAATCCATGACTGCATTTGATTATCATTTGGTAAAACTGAAAAGTATAGGGTTTCTGGTTTTATTTCTCTTTCACTAGAACTAATGTTTGAAAAGAAAACTTGAAAATAGAGAAACTTTCAAACAGAAAAATGTCTTGCTTATTGAAATGTGTACATGTAGCCAACTATGTTTGCTGGGTTTACGGAATTTGCTACAAAATCTGTTGAGATATCTTAATTGGGACCATAATCTGAGAAAGACTTTTCATTCTGTGTTCCTGTGAGCTGAGGAAGAATCCCATTCTTGGAGATGCTTTCCCATGGGGAAATTACTCATCTCCCTTTAGCTGTTCGCAGATTCCTGGGGCCAGATTCAGTTCGATATGCCACAGGCAGGCTCAGACAAATGCAAACGGGAAATGTGTTTTCGAGTAGCTAAGTCTGGGTAGATTCTGCCACTTTCTATACTGTCTCTTGTCTCGAACAGCTCCTCATCTGTCAAGCCTGCAGGTTTTAACCTTCCGTTTTGTTGTCAGCAGCTCATCCTATTCTCTCCAACCCTTGAAACCACACAATGGAATTTTATTTGCATTTGGATTTAGAAAAAAAAAACTTACAAATCTGTTCTACCATGTTTGAAGTTCCTCTTTGTGATCTTTTCTCCCATTCTCTGCCCTTTAGTTCCTTTAACTGGCATCAAAAAAAAAAAAAAAAAAAAGGAGAGAGAAGGGAGAAAGAATGGACTTTTTGGTACAGCATAGAAACCCTTGGGTCAGCACAATTTTTAAAAGAAAATCAAATAATAACCCCAAGACCTTCTCTTAGAGGGTTAACCTTAAGAGAAAAGAGACATTCATGAGAAAAGAATAAATGCAACTTTAAAAACTTAAAGCAAATTCCATACGTATAAAACAAGGTAAGAGATAAGGTAGAGAATTATCAGCAGCAAGTGTGACCAAGTGTTCAACTTCTCTATAGAGAAAGTACACTTAAATGGATGGGAAAATCTGGGGGTCCCAATAGTCAAATGGCACAGGGTGTGAACAGACAATTCGGAAGAGCAAAGCATTCAAACACAATAATAAAGAAATGCTAATTAATAGGGCAAAATACCTTTCTTCACTTTGGCAAAAATTTTTGAATACTACTATTCAATAAAGTTAAGGGGAAATTGAGATTCTCACATTCCTGATGGTATATAAATTGATCCAATTTATAAGAAATTAGTTTGTCAATGTTCCAAAACTCCTAAAAATGATCATATTTACTTATCCTGAAATTCCCTTGTGGAAAATATCTGGAAATTATTTAAGTTTTTAAAAATATAAATATATTTATCTCAATGTGAATTTCTATAACAAAACATTGAAAATATCATGTTTGTGATACACGTGTACATAAATGAAATACACAACCAGTAAAAATTACATATGCCAAAAGTTTTTTTCCTAATATAAGGAATGCTAATGGCACTATATTCTGAGAAAGAAAAATAGAATATAGTATTGTAAATATTTTACTCTCATTTGGCTCATTTTAGGAAAAATGCTCTCCCACTTTAATCATATGTATATATAATATCTAATGTAAAAATACCTTTAAAAGACTATCATAAATGCAGTAAATTGTTAACAGACAAATATTGAGTGGTAAGATTATGACAATAATCTTTTTTTAATATTTTGCATTTTAATTCTTTATAAGAATATGTGTTACTTTCACAATTGAGGGAAAATATGGGTTTAAAGGACTTAGAAAGCTGGAATTTTTTACTTTTCCTACTTTAGATCTTCTATGATAAATGAAATTTTCTAAATATTAATCCTTAGAAGGGAAATTATTGTAACCCATATGTGTCAAGCACTATGCTAAGCAGTTGGACATATTTAATCTTTATGGTAACCCTGAAAATAGATATTCATCCCTTTTTTATGTATGAAGAACCCCTGACACTCAAAAAATTTAAGTATCTTGCCCAACATTATAAGTACTAGAGCTAGTCTTTGAATGCTGTATTATTTCCACATTATTACCAATGCTAGACACACCTGAAGTGACCTCCCTTGCGGGTTAAGTCATTTATTAAGAAGAAAAATAATTACAAATTTAATTATTTAAGGAATGAGATTAAAATGTGCTTTTAATTTGAGCTTTTGCATTGCCTTGGTTTGTTTTGTTTAGAGATTTAATGAGCAGCAAAAGACTTCAAGAAGTGTCTTTTCTAAAATCAGGCAGTGTTGTTTTAGCTTTTCAAACGAGAGCAAAACAGCTAGCAGTCTATAGGCACCCTTGTTTTCTTTCTACATGCCTCATCTGGCAATACCACCTCTGGATGGAAAATACATCCTTCACTAGTAAAACAGTAAGGCCATACAGAATCTTTCCCACAGACCTTTTCTGTGATACTCTGTGATTGGTCTAAAAAAAAAGATTGGGTAGGAGACTGCCTTCAAGTCTGTTAAGTGACTAGATTCCTCTTTCTTAAGCTTCTTTCACATCTGTGCATCAGAAACAATTCATGGATGTAGGTTCACTTGGGAAGTCTGAGATAGCTTTGCTCCTGTGTTCTTGTTCCTTTGGTTCCTTTGTTACTTAATTTATGCCTATGAGAGTGCGTTCTCGTTCACTTCAGTTGAGTCCAACTCTGAGACCCTCATGGACTCTAGCCCACCAGGCTCCTCTGTCCATGAATTTTTCCCAGCAAGAAAACTGGAGTAGGTTGCCATGCCCTCCTCCAGGGGATTTTCCTGACCCAGGGATCAAAGTCGCGTCTCCTACGTTACAGGTGAGAAACCAGGGAAGCTTCAGTTTATACCTACTGCTACTGCTGCTGCTAAGTCGCTTCAGTCGTGTCCAACTCCGTGCAACCCCATAGACGGCAGCCCACCAGGTTCCCCCATCCCTGGGGTTCTCCAGGCAAGAACACTGGAGTGGGTTGCCATTTCCTTCTCCAATGCATGAAAGTGAAAAGTGAAAGTGAAGTTGCTCAGTCGTGTCCGACTCTTAGTGACCCCATGGACTGCAGCCTACCAGGCTCCTCCGTCCATGGGATTTTCCAGGCAAGAGTACTGGAGTGGGGTGCCATTGTCTTCTCCGAGTTTATACCTAACTGACTGCTAAATGCCATTTTAAGTACTTTCCTCACTCTGAGGGCAAAGCTCACAGGTGACTAAAATCACTTAAAATGTAAGCCAAGATGCTTCAGGTTTGTTTCTAGGTATGTCACATGCTTGAGCCAGAAGCCAGAATCTCATTCATACCCCCCACCCCCAAAAAAGATTGTACTCTCTCTTCTCTTGACGTTCTCAAAAATTAGAGGAACACAGATTATTCCTCTTGACTCACGTATCTTCCCGTGACACTAGGAACAAAGAGATTATAGCCGAACTTCTGTATCCTTGTTATATTTATGGAATTTATGGATAACTTCTTACAATCAAGGAATGAATGCAACCGGAAAAGTCTGTTTTAATCTGCATGCATATATTTTGTTTTATTTTTTAAATTTTCCTCTTTCATCTTTGCTTCACACACTACCACAAATTATGCAGGTTCTGTTTCTCCAGTGCATTCAGCCAGCGTGCTGCTGTGTCCCAGCTCTCCATGTGGGTTCCGGCATCAAAGCCTTAGGCCAATTTTATTTCATTTGTATTTGCTGTCAGAACAATGTCTTTATTCTAAAATGCCCTTCTCAAATCACCTCTCAGGTGGTTTGATAGAAGCAGCATGCAGCAGAAAAATAATATCTTTTTAAAAATCCATGCTATTTCTTTTATGTTTTACCCTGTGAATACTGAATGCACCGTGCACTTAGTTAAACAGCATCCTGAATTCCATTTTTAAGATGAAAAGTACCTTTCATTTTAAATATCCCAGAGACAACTGATCTGCTTTCCTTCTATGTGAGGGATTTGGGGAGGTGGGGAGGGGAGGTGGTATTCAAATTGCTGCTTGGCAATAAACATTTTTACAATATCATTTGTTTTAGGCTGCCAGATGACACCTAGATTGATTAAAAAATTCTCACAAAATAAAGATTGAAGTACAAGCAGGGTGCTGACAAGGCTGTAGGATTCCATCGCGTCAAATTAGCATGAAAAGGAAAATGAGGGCGAGGGTGGACTCAACACCGTACCATCTTGCCTAAGCACACTGCAATTGTGGGGTGCTTGTGGGACAATGCCTCTCCTTCAGCACGCGCATCGTAGGATGTGGAAGGGAGGGAGAGGAAGAGATTTAAGGAGAAATTGCTGTGAGCTGGCAGGTAGTGGGCAGGGGATCAATCCAGTTTGTCACATTAAGGATTGTAAAGAATCCATCTCAGAATGACATTGATGATTCAGGGTGTTAAGTGAAGTTCAGAATAAGACAAACCGCGGCAGTAAGCCGAGAAGTAAACAGGGAATTCAGGCCCAGAGCATGTTGAGAGAGGGGAGACCAGGCACAGCACCGTGGCCAGTTCTGAAAGGCTGTGTTTTCAGAGGAGTTAAGGTTCTTCCCTTCCCCTCACTGTTTCTTTCTGACCATTTCTTCAGCCACCCTCAATTACATTTAAACCGTCAGTAGCTGGCCTTCGCAGATGTCAGTCAACTGGATGCTAAGGAGAGTAAACTGTTGTGCGTACTTGTGTCTGTGTAGGGCTACGGGCAGGAAAGCACACAATGCACAGCCCAAGTGTATTCCTGAAAAAGTCTCGGTTGTGAGCCCAGCGAATGCAAATGCCCCACATCTGCCATCCCTTCCCGCTTCTTCAGAAACAATTGCTCATTAACCCCCATCAGCCCCACAGAGGGGTGTATACTCAGACATTCACCAACTACTTTGACCTTCTCTGTCTATCCATCTAGGTGACAATTCCTCTTTCTCCTTCATTGCACTTATCCTAATTAGCAGCTATATATTTATTTGTGTGCGTGTTCAGTTTCTGTCTTACGTCCTAGGGTGCAAGCCCCACGAGGCATCTCATTACCACTATATCCCAACCGCCATGCATAGGGCCTGGCACACAGTAGGCCTTTGGTAGCTATACGTGAAATAATGAATGAATGGTTGGATAGATGGGCACATGAATTAAAAAAAATAGATTTCTAGGAAATGGAATATAGCACAAAGTTTAGTCACTCAGTCATGTTTGACTCTTTGCGACCCCCATGGACTGTAGCCTACCAGGCTCCTCCGTCCAAGGGATTTTCCAGGCAAGAGTACTGGAGTGGGTTATAGAGTTGCTATCTTATAGACCAAGTTAGGTCACAAAAGAAAAGCATTTTGTCATGTTGCTTCAGTTCTGAAGTTTTCTCATATTTTAACATCTCTCAGATGGAACGGATGTTTATGGATCCTTAAAAATTTAATCTGAAGAGTTTCCTTTCTTAATAATGCATAATATAATGGTGCATTTTACAATCACTGCTATCTTAAAAGAGTTATAATCACAAACCATAGCCAAATAAAACAAATAAGAACACCCGTATGGAAGCTGTCCCTCATAAGTTTTCCAGGGTTCCTGTAGACCCAGGTCTATCAAACTTTACATCAGAATCACTTTGTCAAAGACACACATTTCTGGGATTGACCTAGAGATTCTGATTCAGTAAGTCTAAGGCAAGGGCCAGAAATCTGAAATTTTAAAGTCTCCCAATATTTGGGGTCCAAGTAATCCTCTGCCCCATTTGATAAAACGTTTTAAAATGCTTCTCCATTCCTAGAAAGGCAACTGGAAAGTTTTCTATAATTCTTTACAAATCACGGAAGATCTAGTCTTCAGAAAAGGACTAACTAGTATTGACCTTATTATTTATGTCTTCCTACCCAAAGTCATTCCCTCCTGTTCCTATGGAAAGACACATTTAGTAATTAGTGAACACATCAACTAACTATGGGACAACTAGAAAAAGCAACTGTATTCCAGGTTGGACATTGTCCTACAACCAATTCATATTAGAAAGTATAGTTGCTTCCCTGGTGGTCAGATGGTAAAGAACCCACATGCCAATGCAGGAGACCTGAGTTTGATCCCTGGGTCAGGAAGATCCCCTAGAGAAGGAAATGGCAACCTGCTCCAGTATTCTTGCCTGGAGAATCCCATGGACAGAGGAGCCTGGCAGGTCATAGTCCATGGGGTCACAAAGAATCAGCCTCTACTGAGCAACTCACACGCATAGTATCTGAACCACAGTAACATATCCAGGAAGTCATATTTAAGTGCATTTGCAGGAGATTATTTAGCAGTTCTCAGCTGAACAGGGCTGAGAAGGAATGTTCTCTAAACAGGAGGACACGCACATGCAAAATAGGTGAATGTGGATGCCACATCAAATCTTCTTTGGAAGCAGAATCAATCAATAATTCCAAATTAAAATACTGATGCCACTTTCTTTTTTCAAAAGCTTTTGATTTATTAAAGCAGGTATGCAACGAATCTCTTGTCCTTTCCTTGTAACAACTCATAAAAATGAGAATACTATGTGTGATAGGAGCCTCTGGGGCCCCCAGTGGCCCTCATCATGCCTGTGTGATCTGTGCCCCTTGTGTGATAGGAGCCTCTGGGGCCCCCAGTGGCCCTCATCATGCCTGTGTGATCTGTGCCCCTTCTGTGATAGGAGCCTCTGGGCCCCCAGTGGCCCTCATCATGCCTGTGTGATCTGTGCCCCTTGAGTGTGGGCTGGACCTGGTGGCTTGCTTCTAATGAAGAGAGGACGGCAAAAGTGATGGGATGTTACTTCCAAGATCAGGTCACAGAAAGACCTGCTTGCATCCTGCTCCTGCTCACTTGCTCTCTCGCTCCCTTGCTCTGATGAAGCCAGCTGCCACACTGTGAGCAGCTCTAAAGAGAGGTCCACATGCAACTGAGAGAGGCCCCTGGTGAACAGACTGCAAGGAACTAAATCCTAAAAACAATCACATGAGCGAGCTCAGAAAAAGACCTCACCCCACAGCTCCCAAGTCAAACATTCAAATGAGACCAGAGCTCTGTTTGATGGACTGACAACAAGCTTATAAGAGATGCTGAGGCCAGAGGCATCCAGCTAAGCTGGGCTCAGATTCTGGATCCAAGGAACCTATGGGATAATAGATGTTGTTTAAGATGTGCAGTTTGGGGTAACTTGTTACACAGCAATAATAAATAATACAGTACTCTTTTTTGTATTTTTGCCTAGAAACACATAAAATCCTTAAGAGATAAATAGAGCAGGTGTTTTTAAGCCCATTTTACAGATGGGAAACTGAGTTTAAGGACTTTGTTACCCGAAAAGGTCATTTAGCCCAAGTAGTTACTCCTGAGACTCAAACCTAGACTCCAAGCTCATTCCTTTCAATTACATTTTCAAGAGTATTAGATTAAGAATCTGAGAATGGAATTCTGATCCTAGCTATCTGGCCACTGAGTAGCTCGATTAACACATCTGGATATTAGATTCTTTGTGAATATAATGAGGTTATCGGGAGTTGGGAGTTGCTAAAGTCTCTCTTAGCTCAAAATTTCTCCATTTTATAAAAGGAAGACAAACTAGGTAACTGAAGTTGTTTCCATAATTAGGGGCAAAAAAAGAAAAACCTTTCTGTCTCTCAGTTCTGAGCTCTGTCCTGTGTTAAGCATGCTATGTTGTTCTGATTTCCAGCACTGCCAACCCCAGGAGGTGTGTGGACCTTCATCATCCTACCTTTGAACTTCCCCTTCAGGGACAGTCTCCTGACACGACCTTCATACATCTGACGATGCCCAGCTGTGGGGCCTATAAATACCAGGTGACATTTATTTATTTATTTATTTTTCCAGGTGACATTTAAAAGGCTGATTTTTATTAGTAGGTTCTACTCACCAAAGCATTGAGTTGCCCATGCTCAGAAAAGCATAATCTCATTTTTGTAACTTCCCTCTTTTAGTTAATACCTAATAATTTGGGGAGTCAGAGGCATCACCAAGAGAAAATGAATATGTAATATATTGCTCGAGTATTCTTTGAAAGGACTTCCCATTACATGATGAGTTAACAGTGCGTTATTGGAAATGTGACTACCTTTGTTGTAAATGATTTTTTTTTTTTAATCTACACGCAAGAGGAGTGGGAGAGTAAACGTACTGTGCCATTATGAACCTGTCAGTCACGTACGGATGAGACATCAGCTCCATCTAGAACAAAATTTCCTGCCACTCAGAAATCATGTTTCCCTTTAATCTGTTATTCTGATCTGCACTAACTAGATTTTTGATGGACAGATGAACTTAGGAAATTTTTAATATAGTCATTTTCTAAAAAGCTAAAACTTGAAACCAGATTTACTCTCTGGTAAGAATTAACCTTCATTATCCCATGTCCATTTCCATAGTCTGTTCTACTCTTACCCATCTTACCATGACTAAGTAGCTAGTGAGACTCTGCAGAGACATTCAGAGTATAGACAATCTGCTTAAGATTGTGGCCAAATAATTGCTGGTGGCAAAATTAAGAGTGAGAAAGTACACTCTGGCACTACAGCAAATAAATACTAAATTTATCTACTCACAGATGCAGACAACAATGCATTTTAAATCCTTGTTTTCCCTCAGGCAGGATAAAGATGGATAAATAAATAAAAATCAGCAATACTGTGTCCAGGGCACAGAATTTTTTAAAAACTGTTTTTCATGGGATGGCATCCTAAATTAAAAGAAACAGCAAAGATTTAAAACACAAATGGCAGACCAAAATGAACTGATGAGCAAACAGAAAAAAAGAAGTAAAATAAAAGACATTTTTAAAAATTATAGAAAACATTATAATTCACCTAAACTAGGAACAGAGCCATCATCTTAAATAGTAATAACCCTAGAAGTTTCCTTACCATTTACACTTTCTTTTGTAGACCCCTTCCCCCACCCCCACCCCTATTGAACTGCAAGTTCAGTTCAGTTCAGTCACTCAGTTGTGTCCAACCCTTTGCAACCCCATGAATCACAGCACACCAGGCCTCCCTGTCCATCACCAACTCCCGGAGTCTACCCAAACCCATGTCCTTCGAGTCGGTCATGCCATCCAGCCATCTCATCCTCTGTCGTCCCCTTCTCCTCCTGCCCCCAATCCTTCCCAGCATTAGGGTCTTTTCCAATGAGTCAACTCTTCACATGAGGTGGCCAAAGTATTGGAGTTTCAGCTTCAACATCAGTCCTTCCAATGAACACCCAGGACTGATCTTCTTTAGGATGGACTGGTTGGATCTCCTTGCAGTCCAAGGGACTCTCAAGAGTCTTCTCCAACACCACAGTTCAAAAGCATCAATTCTTCAGCGCTCAGCTTTCTTCACAGTCCAACTCTCCCATCCATACATGATTACTGGAAAAACCACAGCCTTGACTAGAAGGAACTTTTTTGGCAAAGTAATGTCTCTGCTTTCAATATGCTATCTAGGTTGGTCGTAACTTTCCTTCCAAGGAGTAAGCGTCTTTTAATTTCATGGCTGCAGGCCCCATCTACAGTGATTTTGGAGCCCAAAAAAATAGGGGCTAGTACAATTTGATGAATGCTATCTTCAATACTTAGAATTCAAAAGTAACCTCTTTGGCAAAGGTTATATATAATTTGAGGCTTTCCAGGTGGCTCAGTGGTAAAGAACCCACCTACCAATGCAGAAGACTCAGGCTTGATCTCTGAGTTGAGAAGATTCCCTGGAGGAGGAAATGGCAACCCACTCCAGTATTCTTGCCTGGAGAATCCCATGGACAGAGGAACCTGGTGGGCTACAGTCCAAGGGGTCAAAAAGAGTCAGACATGACTGAGCACACGTATACTATTTGTTCTCCCAAATCAGTAGGGGTCACCCACAAGTAAAGAACACCTTTTTAAACAAAGCAACTACTTAACATCTCATAACATTTGCATATTTCAGGAAGTTTTAGCAATCTGTCTCAGAATGGAGCATACTTACAATTTAAAATGCCTTTGTTACTTACCTGAAATTGAAATTTAACTGGACAACCTGCATTTTTACTTTCTAAATCTGACAACCCTGTCCCGAAGTCCTGAGAGGAAGCAGAACAGGTAGCCAGGTAATTGATGCAGAGCTGAGATCAGAACTCAAATCTCTAGACACTTAACCATGAGCACCTTCCAAAGAGGAACCTAGGAGGACAATTTCAGCTAAGCCAATATGAGATGCAATTCATTAACCCAAAAAAGTAATGAGTCAGGAGGAGAAGGGGAAATATACCTTCCCAACTGGCCAAGGGAAAAAAATGCAAGGCAGCTGCAACTGCTTGAAAATTATTTTAAAACAACAAATGTCTCATTTTCTGAAAATGTCTCTCCAAAACTCAGTTCCTGAAACCCAGATTTGATTCTTTTTACAAAAACTTTGACCATCACCTCTGTGAATTCCTAGGAGAGGTCAGATAACTTAGAAGTCATCAGAATCCAAAGGTAAGATCTAGAAATATGAGCTGACAGAAGATAAATATTCAGCACCATGGACAATGGTTGTTATTGCCATAGAGGAGGCATTCTCCTTTTCACTGTTCTTGATATTGTGACTTTTCAAAAATTAGCTTTTCCCTCTGTGAACCAGCTTCATGTTCTCTCTAATTTCCAATCAGTATGATGGGTTGGCTCACCACTGTGGCATATAATGTTTTCAAAGAGATGTTGACACCAATACCCAAGGTACCTTCTATCACAACTATAGGCCCTTCTTTTGGTCTGTCTTTGCCCCTCTCCAACCCTTTTCTCATTTTTAAAATTCTCTTTCACTTTATTTATTTTTAATAAATAAGCCTTTTGCTTACTTATTTTTTCCCCATCCTTTTTCCCTTTTTTAAAAATTCCTTATTCTATCCCTTGTCATGTACCTTGTGCAGTCCTAATGAGGACCCTCATACTAAAACAATATTTTCCTTAAGTAATCGAGATGGCATAGAAGAAATAAAGGCAAGACCATAGAAACACACGGTGGATTAGTTGTTGCCAGGGGCTGAGAGTGAAGGGTGGAGTTAGCTACAAAGGGAGGAAGGTGATGAAACTCTACTATATCTTGATTCTGCTGGTGGTTACACAGTGGTACACATTCATCAAAAGTCATAGGGCTGTATATTATAATTATACTGCATGTAAATTACTCATCAGTAACCCATATGATTAAAAAAAATGACATCAGAGGAAAGAGTGATATATGTTTGATAACTTCAGGGCAGATCATGGTCAGTCCTGCCCACTTGCATTAAGGCATCAGCTGAATTGAATTCATTATGTTTGCTCTGGAAACTTCATTTAGAGAGGGACACTCGCAAACTAAAAACAATAGTCACCAACAGCTGTTGGTGTTGGTGACTATGCATAAAGGGTTAGACCTTTCTGTGTGTCTCCAGAAGGCAGAATTCATACCAGTGAGTGGAACTGAGAAGAATATGGAATTGAATTATCCAAGAATAGAATGGGTTGCCTTTCTAAGATAAGGGGGAAGTTATTCAAGTAGTAGCTGTATAACATTCCATCAGAGATTTTACCAAAGAGATTTGGAGTTATATGGGAGGTTAGACTAGATGTCAGCTAACATTCCTACAATGCTCAACTCTGTGAAATTTACCTGAAGTCCCATTTATTTGTGCTGCTTAGTATCCCTTAACAATGGGTTGCTTACACAAAGCAGTTGAAGGCACACTTTCTGGTAAGCAATCATGGCTTTTCCCCTTAGAGGACAAAAAATATATATTTATTATTCCAAATTAATTCTTCATTACATCAGTAATTGTGGCCTTTAAATAAGAGGAACAATATTTGCATTAACTTTATTAAAAGTACAGAACAAGTTTTTTTGTGAAATGATCTATTAAGGACTTAACTTGAAATTAAGGACTTGATTTGAAATCTTAACAATGACATTCCGCTAGCCACTAGGTTTTTTTCCCTTTTTACTTCTGTGGAAAATGGAGTCATTAACCTTCTATTCTCTAGAATTCCAAAATAAAAATTTTGAATGTTTAACATTTCCCAATGGATCTGAGATCCTTTGATGCAATCTTTAAACTGTCATAAAATTGTCAGTGGTAGGGACATTAAACTGTTGCCCTTCTAAGATTAGTATCAAAAACAGGATAGTCTTTTCCTTAAGTTACCTACTCATTTTAAGTAAATAAGTGGTAATTGCTTTAATATTAAAAGTACTTGAATGACAAACAACATACACAAGTCTCGGAACAGTCATGTGTTTAGATTTGCACAGTACTACATTCTAGAAAAATCACTGCAAGAAATTTTAAGGGCTCTGAAGAAATCAAGCTTCTCTAAAGAAACCACATATGTCATTTAACCTTTGTTCTGGATATTTTCCTGTAAACTAAGTATATGAATATTGGCTAAAGTAACTTGTTATTTTTAGCAGTATATATGTTACATAAAAAACCAAGTCTGGGTTTCTTCCCTAATTGTTCTATATTGTATATATCTCGTTCATTATGAAATCTAGCCAAAATTTTATTACAAAACATTTTTGCTCTGTCTTTATAAGTTTTAAAGTCCTATGAAGGATTCAAACCAAAATAGAAACTTTCTGGAAGGAGATGAGAAAGATGCAACTTGTGTTAAAAATTCCAGACACCATGCAGGGGAAAATCTAACTGTTACTTATAACTGAGTTAAGTAAAATACAAAAATAAATGTAAAAACAAGAAAAAGAAACAAAATCAATTAAGGCTCTTAAAATTATAAGCTGCATGGCAGCAAATTTCAGGTTTGTTAGTTCTTTTTCCTGGAGTGGAATTTCATATATGGAATGTAGGAATCATTGAATATTATTTGAGAGGTGTAGGCTTCCTCTCCCTTGTTATATAAACATATAATATAAAACTCTATTAAGCAATGGCATGAGCAATATAAGAAGCAAAAGACAAGCTCAGTATTCACTCCAAAGCCATGGTTTTTGAACATGAGTGTACATCCAGATTACCTAGAGAGTTTGTCAAAGCACAGATAGTTAAACATCACCCCTAGAGTTTCTGATTCAATGAGACTGGTGGGGTTAGAATTTCCCAGATGATGTTGATGCTGCTAGTTGGAGTCATATTGAAGAACCACTGCCCTACAGAGAAGATAAGGGTTACCCCAGTAGCGGGAAGGGCACTGGTGTGAGAATCATGAAATGCCAATGCCAAAGGCAAGAATAAGGGTGGGATATTGGGAGAAAAGATGCCAATCTGAATCCCAACTTTTAAAGCATTGTTTTTTTTTTCATTTATAAAATGGGGATAATGATAACTCCAATGTCATTAAATTATATCAATAATTTAAATTACTTGGCACATGCCAGGATTTTCTCACGAATCACTAGCTAGAATTATTAACTGTGATTAGGAATGACACATATAAGTTACAGTTTCAATAGAAATAGAATATTATATTAAACAATGTTTAAGAACTTATTACTCTAACACTCTGATTCGATATATTTTCCATTTTCCTTATTTAACACAATTTAATATTAATAAAATTTAAGATATTTTATGCTCCACTAAGTGATTTGGAGACACAAAATTAAGGGTAACACAAGCTCCCTGCTCGTGCCCTTGAGAGGCTTCCAATCAGGTTGAAGAGAAAGACCACATATACATGAAACAGTTAAATAATAATTATGATAATATATGATGAAGTAACATAGTTAGTGGTTCAGACAGTTCATAAAAAAAATGTAGGTTCTCCAAACTTAAAAAGGAACTTGGGCCTTAAGCTTCATACTGAAGGATATGCATGATGACAATAATGAATAATAATTGCTTAGTGCTTTTTATAGCTGTAATAATATAATAACAATATACTAATGTAATATTAATCATTTTGCACAGCTTTCAGGAAAATTTATATAGATTATTTCAGATATTATCCCATCTCATAAATGAGAAAAAAAAACAAGGCTCAGAGATGTTAAGTCATTTGACCACAGTTACACAGATAGTATGGTGGGAAGTAAGAATCATTCTCTGGAGAAGGAAATGGCAACCCACTCCAGTATTCTTGCCTGGAGAATCCCAGGGATGGAGGAGCCTGTTGGGTGCCGTCTATGGGGTCGCACAGAGTTGGACATGACTGATGTGACTTAGCAGCAGCAGCAGCAAGAATCATTCTCAGCTCTTCAGTCATCATATACTCTCCATTATACCAGGGAATAGATGGCAATTTAATGAAGGGCATGGAAAAAAAAAATGAGCATATGATATTCAAGGAATGGGTTGATATATCTTGACCAGGAGATTTAATTTAGTAATCAGTAGCCCCCAAGTTAAGTTAGAGCTAGAGTTGGGTAAGGCGGATGGTAATTACGGGAACCCTTAAAATTCATTTTGAGGGTTTACATTTTGGTTTGAGGTCAGTGAGTTAGTACAAACTGGATTTAAGGAGAAGCAAGTTAATCTTGTTCATTCATCCACTCTACTCAACAATAATTTATTGGGCATTAAGTGCCAGGTTTTGTGCCAGGTCCTGGGACTACAAAGATGAATAAGACATGGTCCTGTCTTCAAAGAGGGTGGGAGAGAAATGTACATTAAAGATTACAGTGCCATGTGACAGATGTAATACTAAAAGGAGAAATCAGTCGAATGCAAACCTACATTTGCCTTTCAAAACTTTCATTTATAGTGTGTTCTCCATTTAAGTAGATTTAGCATTAAATCACGGAGAAGGCAATGGCAACCCATTCCAGTACTCTTGCCTGGAGAATCCCATGGACGAAGGAGCCTGGTAGGCTACAGTCCATGGGGTTGCTAAGAGTCAGACACGACTGAGCGACTTCACTTTCACTTTTCACTTTCATGCACTGGAGAAGGAAACAGCAACCCACTCCAGTATTCTTGCCTGGAGAATCCCAGGGACAGAGGAGCCTATCGGGTGCTGTCTATGGGGTCACACAGAGTCGGACACAACTGACGCGACTTAGCAGCATTAAATCAGTTGCCAATGAGTGTCTCTAACTCATGTGAAAAAACTCCCAGTTACATTTTGGTATAACTCCTAGGACAGCAGATAAATTTCTACTTGAGGAGGAATGAAATTCCTCCAACAGGGCAAGGGAAGGAGCAAGAAGGACTCATATAATGTGGGATACTTAAGCTGGTTCTTAGAAAATGAGCAGAAATACATCTAACAGACTAAGAGAAAATGCATCCCAGGCATTGCAAAGGCATGGGGCCCTGAAATAGCCCATCCTATTAGGAGATTTGCAAGAAAGTTGCTTTTGCTGGTGCCTGGACTCTGGTGATTGCAATAAAAATAGATAGTAAATAAGTATGCTTCTTAGAGAACTTATATGCAATTATCTATAGCAAATGCCTAACAATCTCCCTGGCACATCCTAGACCCTCAATATATGTTAGTTCTTTCCCTCTGTCTTCACTTCACACCCATTTCTGTTTTAAAGATACACATAGGTTTGAATCAAAACACTTACCTTTTTATTCACTGGTGTCTTAACTCAAAAATGGTAGATGTGATTGTGACCAGATGCTTAAAAATGTCTACCACTATCTAAACCTTAGAATTCTCTCCCTGAAGGGTGATCCTTGGAAGCCCCAAAATGCAGATTCCTAAATCACACCCACAGAATCAGAATCTTTGGTGATAAGTCAATCCAAGGCATCCTAAAGAATGCACACTCCACAGAGAAGTCTAATGTGCAGCCAGGTTTGGGAATCACAACCAGAGCTCCAGGAATTCATCAAAGATCCTTCAGTTGTGGAACACTACAGTCACATTGGCTCTGTTGTTTAGTCATTCAGTCCTGTCTGACTCTTTGCGACCCCATGGACTGTAGCCCACCAGGCTCCTCTGTCCATGGGATTTTCCAGGCAAGAATACTGGAGTGGGTTGCCTTTTCCTTCTCCAGGGGATCTCCCTGACCCAGGGGTCAAACCCTGGTCTCCATGTCTCCTGCACTGCAGGTGGATTCTTTACCAGTGAACTACTTGGGAAGCTCATAAAACCCAATATTTACTTATAAAAATTAGTTGCATTCATGGAGAAAATATTCAAATATATATATACACAGACACATACATATATGTACACATATATCATGAGAAACGCTGGGCTGGAAGAAGCACAAGCTGGAATCAAGATTGCCGGGAGAAATATCAATAACCTCAGATATGCAGATGACACCACCCTTATGGCAGAAAGTGAAGAGGAACTAAAAAGCCTCTTGATGAAAGTGAAACAGGAGAGTGAAAAAGTTGGCTTAAAGCTCAACATTCAGAAGACAAAGATCATGGCATCTGGTCCCATCACTTCATGGGAAATAGATGGGGACACAGTGGAAACAGTGTCAGACTTTATTTTTTTGGGCTCCAAAATCACTGCAGATGGTGACTGCAGCCATGAAATTAAAAGACGCTTACTCCTTGGAAGGAAAGTTATGACCAACCTGCTACTGCTAAGTCACTTCAGTTGTGTCCGACTCTGTGTGACCCCATAGACGGCAGCCCACCAGGCTTCCCCATCCTTGGGGTTCTCCAGGCAAGAACACTGGAGTGGGTTGCCATTTCCTTCTCCAATGCGTGAAAGTGAAAAGTGAAAGGGAAGTCGCTCAGTCGTGTCCGACTCTAGAGACCCCATGGACTGCAGCCTACCAGGCTCCTCCGTCCATGGGATTTTCAGGCAAGAGTACTGGAGTGGGGTGCTATTGCCTTCTCTGACGACCAACCTAGGTAGCATATTGAAAAGAAGAGACATTACTTTGCCAACAAAGGTCCGTCTAGTCAAGGCTATGGTTTTTCCAGTGGTCATGTATGGATGTGAGAGTTGGACTGTGAAGAAAGCTGAGCGCCGAAGAATTGATGCTTTTGAACTATGGTGTTGGAGAAGACTCTTGAGAGTCCCTTGGACTGCAAGGAGATCCAACCAGTCTATTCTGAAGGAGATCAGCCCTGGGATTTCTTTGGAAGGAATGATGCTGAAGCTGAAACTCCAGTACTTTGGCCACCTCATGCAAAGAGTTGACTCATTGGAAAAGACTCTGATGCTGGGAGGGATTTGGGGGCAGGAGGAGAAGGGGACGACAGAGGATGAGATGGCTGGATGGCATCACTGACTTGATGGACGTGAGTCTGAGTGAACTCTGGGAGTTGGTGATGGACATGGAGGCCTGGTGTGCTGCGATTCATGGGGTCGCAAACAGTCGGACATGACTGAGCGACTGAACTGAACTGATACACATATATATATTTGTAGTCCACTTTAAATTTTGAGAGAAAATTTGCATTTCATGAAATGTGAAAATCTGACATTTTATGTCCAAGTTTTGATGACTTTTGACAAATACAAATTCCACATCACCCACACTCCATTAAGATATGTAACAGTTCTATCACCCTAGAAAGTTCCTTCATGCTGCTTCTTAGTTGATCCCTACTCTCTGCTACCCAGAGACAACTCTCTTCTGATTTTGATCATTAATGATTAGTTTTGCCTGTTTTAGAACTTAGCATGAACGCTTGGCTTCTTTCACACAACATGATTTCTGTAAGAGTTATCAATGTTCTTTAGTATATCTATAGCTCATTCCTTTTTATTGTTGAGTAGCATTTCATTACACAAATATATCATAATTTATTTATCCATTCTCTTCTTGATGGACATGTGGACATTTCCAGCTTTATTAGAAAAACTACTATGGACAGTCTTGTAAAAATGTTTTTATGAACATACTTTTTTTTGTTTATCTTGAGTAAATACTTTTGAGTCATAAGGTAGATATAGGTCTAATTTCATAAGAAACTACCCAGCTTCTTACAAGTGAGTTTTGAGTTGTTCTGTGGCCCTTACAACTTTTCCCTTGACCAAAGATTGCATTACTGTTACTACCTCCCAGGCAGGAAGCTAAACAAGAATTGGGACCTTCCCACTCAGAGCCGTGAGACTACCGTTTGCTGATCATGGCATTTACACATGAGATTTTTTAAGCTCCTTCCTGACAGCTGCAGCAACCTGTGATTCATGAGTTAGGTTTCAGTTCAGTTGCTCAGTCGTGTCCGACTCTTTGCGACCCCACAGACTGCAGCACCCCGGGCTTCCCTGTCCGTCACCAACTCCCAGAGCTTACTCAAAGTCATGCCCATCGGGTGAGGTTTACTTGATCACAAGAAGAAAACTTAGTCCCCCCAGAAAAATCCTAAAACCCTAATGCTGTAAATTCAGCCTTTGCACTGTCAATGGACAAATGACTTACTGTAACAGAGGGCAGTGCCCTTATGAAGTGAAACATTTGGAACTCAAAGAATTGAACTGGAACAAGTGATATGTATTAGCTGCCGGAGAAAGTAACTTTTTAAAAAGATAACAAAAGATCCGGCCTAATTTCACTATTTTATCAGCTTCAGTTTCCACTCCCTAAGCACAGTTTGTTTATTTTTAGATTTGTTCCAGAAATGTATTTTATTATATGATATGTTAGGGTGGGGGAGAGAGGAGCAAGAAGAAAACAGCTGTGGTAATGACAAAGACTTCCTTCCAAGACATGCCAGGTCAGTAACAGAATTCCAGCACTTTATCATAATTCCCCCTTCCCGGAGAGTGGACGTTACCTGAGCTTCATTTCCCCAAAGTGCACTCCTCAGCGCTTCAATACTGTGCTGAAAGTATACCTATTTTACACTATTCATTTGAGCATACTCAAATGAGCCAAAAAAGAAAAAAAAAAGGTCTAGCCCGTCTGTCGGAGTTGGAAGAGAAGAAGGAATATAGGAAGAATTTGTGCATACATGTCAAAGAGAAAATAAAAGGAGACTGTTCTGGAAATATTAAATGATCTTATAATCACGAGATGTTAATAATGTATATGAAGCAGAGCCTGCATCCTCCATGGTGCCGGGGGTAGGGGGTGATTAGAGGGGTGGTTAGGGGAAGTGCGAGAGGGAGAGTGGATGAGCTGAAGTAGAACAGAAACGAAAAAATGAACATCCAAGGAAAATCTATAGTAGCACCATACATGGTAATGGCCTGACTTTATAGGTCAATGTTTTACGGCAGCTTTTTTGCAATTCAGTTTCCTGCCCTCTTCCCTAGGTGATGAGTCTCAGCTTCTCCCAGTTAAGACAAAAAGGAAAAAATGATTTACAGCTACCTTCTGGATAGCAATACAGAAAGCCCACTCAGCTGGTGACCTTGCTCAAGGTATGAATTGCAGAGCAAAAAGGGCAGTTCTCAGAGCTTAAATAGCTATGAGCAGCTTCCTTCCTGGAAGCAGAGAGATAGATAGTCAGGTAAGAAGAATATATATAATAAAATAATATGTATATATATGAAGTAACATATACAGTATATATAACTAATGTATACATTGCCAGTTACATGGTACATCTCACATAATACATCAAATATCAAGATGAGGGCACACAGCGCTAAGGGAAGTGCAGTTCCCATCTCAGCTCTGCTATGAGCTTTGGGGTTTTAATTCAGTACAAGGTAAAACAACAGTAAAATGAAGTGCTCTTTCCATCCTTTCAAAGCACGGTTTTCAGGAACAGAGAGAGGCGTTGCCAGGTGGGAGGAGAGAATTGACCGGGAGAAGCATTACAGCCAATCTAGACATGATTGTCCCTGGTGTGCCACGTTCGATTCAGGGAAGGAAAAGAAAGCTGACCCTGGATTAGTTCTGTCCTTGGATTGTCCTTCCACCAACTGCCCACCCAGCGCTCAGGGCAGCCTCTCCTGGATCTAACCTGGCTTGTCGGAAACCAGCAGCCCCCCTCCCCTCCACTGCACCCCAGATAAGTTCTGACTGCTCTACTTTCTA
Organism: Bubalus kerabau; assembly: GCF_029407905.1. NCBI lineage: Eukaryota > Metazoa > Chordata > Mammalia > Artiodactyla > Bovidae > Bubalus > Bubalus kerabau. The sequence goes on from NC_073626.1 coordinate 14,420,564, forward strand.
CCCGTTCTGGAGAACAGCATCAAGTTCTCAGTAGTCCTTGTAACTCCTGCTCTAGATGTCCATCCTCCCGCTGCAGGGGCCAAACCAACCTGCTATCTGTTGCCACCGTGAGAACTGAGTGAGGGCTTTGAACATAACTGGGGAGCCAAGCGGTAGGGGGTGGACAGAGCTGTCTTCCCTTCTGTCTCCATCCGTCACTGCCTCTACCAGGCCCCACCACACTGCCACCAAAGAGTGGGGGAAAAATCAGGGTGTGTTTCACTGCCTATTGTTTCATGTTTTAGTGAACAGTCTGCAATGACCAAAAGAAGAAAAATAAAAAAGGCCCCTCATCAGAACCACGGGGCTCTCTGGGGTTCAACAGCATCATTCCCAATACCCAGATCACTCCCCTACACTTCGTGGTTTTTTTGATCCAGTCCGGCCTCCTTGCCCAGCCTGGGCAGCAGAGCAGGGGCAGCAGGCCGAGGGGCGAGATGATGAATTCAGAAACACAGGATCAGCGGGGAGATTAGGCTGTCAGCCTCGGAAGCACTTTCCTGCTGAAGAGGAGATAAGCGGGAAAAGGTGAATGAGAACACTAGTCACGACAGATGGTTTGGGAGATTTGGAAAAGAAAGAGGGGAAAAGGGAAAGGTGTGGGGTGCGGGAGACAGACAGGGTTTAGGAGAAGGGCTGGTGGGGAGAGAAAATGGTCAGCAAGTGGTCTCTGGATGGAGCCTCTGACCTTGAGACCACCTTCCTAGCCATTAGGATGGCTACTATAAAAAATGTTTTAAGAAAGGAGAAAAATCAGGAAAAAGGGTTGGTAGAGATGAGGACAAATTGGAACCCTGACGCACTATTGATGAGGATGTAAAATGGTGCGTCCACTATGGAAAACAGTATGGTGGTTTTTCAGAACTCAAGAATAAAAGTATCATATGATCCAGCAATTCCACTTCTGAGCATCCACCCCAAAGAATGAAACTAGGGATTCAAGGAAATATTTGTATACCCATGTTCATAGCAGCCTTGTTCACAATAGCCAAAAAGTAGAAGAAACCCAAGTCTGCTGACAGAAGAATGGATAAATAAAATGGGGTATATACACAAACCATGGAAACACTACTTAGCATGAAAAATGGAGGAAATACCGTCATGTGCTACAGTAAGGATAAACCTTGAGGGCATTATGCTAAGTGAAGTAAGCCAATCACAAAAATACTGTATGATTTTACAGATATGTGATACTTCAGGGTAGTCAAATTCATGGAGACAGAAAGTAGAGGGATGGTTTCTGGGGGCTGGAGAAAAAGGGAAAGGAGAGTTATTGTTTAACAGGTTCAGAGTTTCAGTGTTGCAAGGTAAAATGAGTTCTGGAGATGAACGCTAGTTATGGCTGCGCAACAATGAGTGTACTTAACCCACTTGAAAATGAAAGGGGCAGCCCAGGGTACTCAGTCTACAGTCTCCTGTAAGCTGCCTGCTGGGCCAGCTAGTGTTACTTGCTCAGTCGTGTCTGACTCTTTGCGACCCCAGTGGATTGTAGCCCACAAAGCTCCTCTGTCCATGGGATTCTCCAGGCAAGAATACTAGAGTGAGTTTCCATTTCCTTCTCAGGGGATCTTCCCGACCTAGGGATCGAACCCGGGTCTCCCACATCGTGGGCAGATTCTTTACCATCTGAGCCAGCAGGGAAGCCCAGAACTCCTTCCAAAGCCTAGTGTGTCAATATGCTTCTATGAAGACCACTATATCACAGCTTAATTTTTTATCATTGCAACAACGCTATCAGTTTAAAAGTATGCAGAGCAGGGTTTTTCTCCTTTCAGTGTTTTCCTCTGTTTGAATTGTTTCTTCCAGTTAGTAAAAAAAATGTTGACACTGCCCCCCCATGATTAAAATGGTAAATTTTATATGATGTGTATTTCACCACAATTTAATTTTTTTTAAGTGGGTGCAGGGAAAGTAGGGAAATATCTGAATACCTTGAGATCAGGGCTGTGTTTGCTATTTGTACTATGAGGCTATTTTTCATGGTTACAGTCTCTAACCAGAGAAACCATATAAGAAATTCATTCACTAGCCCCCACATTCTCATCACATCCTTCCTCAAACTTGATGTCTCAGAAGGCTGAATTTGAATCTGTTTTTCAGATTTCATTGCTGACACAATTGCCCGTATGTGGACAGAATTTCAAGCCTTCTCATTTTAGCTTTATTCTAGCTTTCTCTTTCTGCTTTGGCAAGCCTGTTCAATCAAGTACACAGGACCATGCAGACAGGTACCGCTTTAACCTAAGAGTCTCCTTGTGCCTGTCTTCCCTTGAGTGGTACAAATATGCTCTCTTCTCAGAAATATTGATCAGGCATTTCTGCTCACTCAGCCTGAGCTGAAGACTTAAGTGCGAGGATTCCAGCTCTGCTGGTATTATGCATTCTATTAACATTATGTTAATTAACTGAAAAGCCACACATTGATTTTCCTTGAGAGGTTCCAAGGATCAAATATCAATGAATGGACCCAGCTAAGCCTAATTCGCTAATGGATTTTTAACCTACATGGAGAGAAAAGCTTCAAGGGAAAAGTAATTTTTCCATCTGCCAGAAGAAATGAAGAACTTACCTTTTCCAACTGATTTAGAGATTTTCCACATTCTAAGAAATCCAAAAATAATTTCTACACATAAGCCTTATGTTTTCTTTAATTGTTGTAGAAAAGGTCAGACGGAAAGAATCTCAAAGCAAGACCCCAAGTTCAATTAATTATGGAATATCCAGGAGTTGTGGATTACAATAAACATATTCGTTGAACCTGGGCATTAGTGTGTTATTCTGACAAGGCTCTTAACAGTACTACATATCAAAAAATGTTTAATGCTTGTATTTAGGAGGGTAAAAGGAAAATTCTGACAATCCAGTATAGCACCCAGCTCATCACTGGGACCCCAAAGTAGATGAAACATGTTTTCTCCTAAGAGGGAACAGTTTAATAAATCAGGGGTTGAGGATCCCTTCAGTAAATGGCAGTAGGTAGAACTGAGTGATGTGACTTTGTCAAGGTCTCCCTAAAAATCTCTTTTTACTCAATGCTGACTACATTATTATCATCATCCCTTAGACTGATTTCCAAGCAGGTTTCCTTAAATCATAGTGAAATGGGAGGTACAAAGAGTAAAACTACTAGTAACAAAATGATAGTTTCTGTGAACACCCACAGGACAACACATCTCTAGTCCCACAGTGCCACAGACCCAAACGTTTTCCCTGGTTCAAGAGGATATTGGATGGGGTGGGGGGAGAGTAAAGGAAGAAAATAGAGCTTATGTATCTTACATCAAAAACTGGGCAGCATATGTAATAGAAGAAGCAAAGACTTTACAATTATGTAAATACATTTGTAGAAAAACTCCATTACTTTCATCCTAAGGGACAAAAAAAAAGAGAGAGAGAGGATATTGGGAATTCCCAGAAGCTCCTGGGGGCTTCCCAGGTGGGACTAGTGGTAAAGAACCTGCCTGCTAATGCAGGAGACACAGGTTGGATTCCTGGGTCGGGAAGATCCTTGGAGAAGGCAATGGCAACCCGCTCCAGTATTCTTGCCTGGAGAGTCCCCTGGACAGAGGAGCCTGGCGGGCTACAGTCCATGGGGTCACACAGTCGGACACAGCTAAAGTGACTGAGCGCACAGAAGCTCCTGCTGCTTCTCAGCGCCTCCTGTGGCTCCAGCAGAGTGGGCTTGCTGTACGTGTGTCACTCCAACCCCAACTGAGGGCATGTCCTGTCTCTTCTCATGTCAGAGACTACTGTGAATTACCAAAGTGTGTTTCCTCTTTCCCCGGGTATAGGTATACTACACTTCCCAGCCTCCTTTCAGGTGCATGGCCCTGGGACTGAGTTCCAGCAGGTAGACTATGAGAAGAAGTGAAGTACCATGTCCTGGCCTGGCCAATAAAACCTCCCTCGTGACCTCTTGCTCTCTCGCTTTCTCTCCCTCTGTCTGGCAGCTAGTTATTGGTGTCCACAGAACGTGCTGAAGATGCCAGAGCCTCTGTTGGCCTGGGTCACTGAATGACTGCCCCAAGCAAGGTCTTCCCTACCTCTTGCCTCCACGCTCCTCTCCAGATTCACTACCACTGCCTACCAACTGCTCTTTATGTCAACAAAACATGAAGCCATGAAATTCAGAATTTTTTCTATTTCAGCCAGGGGTATATTTCATGAAAAGGTAATGAAGGCTTAAGTCTGGGCACTCCTCACGTTCATGGCCCCCTTCAAAGAACCAAGAAAGGTCCCTGGCAATGATTTCATGTGGTCATTTTTGTTTTTTTCCTAAAATTTGCAGAAGTCAAATGTTTTAGTTACAAGTGGAAAAGCCCACGTTCTTTTTCCTCTTTAATTTCCTCTCCATTATGTGTCACTTTGTCTCTAATGGCATTGGAGTGTCCAGGGGGCATTTTTGGAATCTGGCTAAAGGAAGTTTATTTTGGATTTCATGGGATCATTTATCTGGTTCAAAGTCACTTCCAGGTATATCGAAGTTATTGCTGGCTGAACCAGGATAGAAATGGTTTTCCAGGAATTCTCCTAGTGCCCTCTGTGCCAACCTACCTGGTGTCCAAACATAAAAGAGCAGGACCAGAGGCTCTAACGCAGCATGTACAGGTTCTGTGACTCCTGACATCAGAGCCATGGGTAATAGAGCACAAAGTTTGAAATGTGCCCTGTCAGAAGCTTCTCTGTGGGAATTCCCTCTAATCCTTAGGCATGTAAATGTGTAAGCAGATAATTTGGTTCTCAACAACACCTAGTCAAAACAGAGATTGTCTTTGGTGAGTGTATGCAGTTATAAATATGCCATACATTTCCTCCCCCTTTTATTATAGAAATCACTCAAAATCTTTCAGAATTCTTGTTTGTTGAGCACAAGCTGGTAGGAATATTACAAAGAGTGCATCATTTGCATTGTCTTCATTCTTTTATTCACCCTAACAATCAATAATTGAGAATTAATTCTGATTAACCATTCTAGAAAAAAAAGACCAAATTATGTTTTCATTCTCTCTGCAGAAAGTGATATTACAAAATCATTGGCAGATGAAGAAGTGATCAAAAAGTATGCCACCCAAGAGAGTAAGGATAAGAAGTCTTAAAGAGATGTGTCAGGCAACTAGTAAAAATATATTGTTACATTTCTGGGCTTGGTACTATTTATCAGCTTTTTAAAAATTATTATTCTTTGAAGTACAGTTGATTTACAGTGTTGTGTTTCTGCTGTACAACAAAGTGAATCATTTATACATATACACACGTCCACCTGTTTTAGATTCTTTTCCCATATAGGTCACCACAGAGTACTGAGTAGAGTTCCCTGTGCTATACAATAGGTCCTTATTAGTCATTTATTTTATATATTTGTTGTTTTAGTCACTAAGTCATGTCTGACTCTTTGCAACTACATGGACTGTAGCCCACCAGGCTCCTCTATCCATGGGATTTCCCAGGCAAGAATACTGGAGTGGGTTGCCATTTCCTTCTCCAGGGTATCTTCCCGACCCAGGGATCGAACCCACGTCTCTTGCATCTCCTGCATTGGCAGGCGAATTCTTTACCACCAAGCCACCTGGGAAGCCCCATTTCATATATACTGGTACATGTATTAACATGTCCATCCCAATCTCCCAGTTTATCCCCCCTTTCCCCTTTGGTAACCATAAGTTTGTTTTTGACATCTGTAACTCTATTTCTGTTTTGGAAATAAGCTTTTTAAAAGTTTAAGTTATTGGGATTCACCTAATTATTCTAAAAAATAGTCCCTTTTGTGCCAAGTTTTATATTTGTAACTGTGTATTCTTTTCTTAAAGAGCCCCCAACATTTTATAACCCTCAGGCCCCACTAAGTCCAGCCCTGACACAGCATCTAGCACTATTCTAGCAATGCACCCCCTTCAGTGCCACCCGGGCCACTGTGTCTCGAGGGGGACGTGCTGACGACCTCAGTAGCCAAGGGCATCTCCAGGGAGGAACCTGTGTCCCTTGGGCCACTCTCACACCAGTTCCCTGTCTCAGATGATAGGAGGCAGGTTCTCTGAGGCTGCACAGAAAGCCAGCGCAGAGGCTTCTTTTAATCTGTGCTCACAGCGATCAGTGCCTCCCTTCTAACCATCATTCCTGGATGCAGCACGAGCACCTGTGTTCTAGCTCCCCATCAGACATGGTGCCAGGTGATGCTCTTGGGAGCCAATTGTCAGATTTAATAAAAACCAGTCAGTATGGCTCCCCTGAGCTGTCAGACAAGCTCAAACCTGGGCAATGTGCCAATTAACCTTCCAGACTTGCCCAAACATGTCTGGTCACAGCCAAGATACCCAGCTCGGATACTTGGCTTCCAGTCTTTCTAGCCAAGATGCATTTCTAAGTAATAAAATCTCATTCAGTCTTGAGAGTTTATGAGTGGGGGTCTTCCCTATGCTACAGACAAGGGAAATAGATTTAGAAATCTTCACCAACTTCCCCATGATCTCAGAATCTACAAGTCATAGACTAAGTGCCGAAACTCAAACCTTCTGCCTTCTGAATCTATGCTCTGCGCCCCTTCAATCCATTGAGATTAAAAGCACTGGTTACAGAAGGATTGGACAAGATGAAGATGCTGAAACATGAGCATGGTTGCTGAGAGTTTTCAGGGGTTTCAGGGCTGTTGTTTTGTCTTTATAAGCAGACAGAGAGAAAAAAAAGAGTTGGCACCTTGCACCAATAGTAACTATGAAATGGACTATTTCTTCCTTGATCCACTTAATTCTTGATGAGGAGAGAGTTAAATAGATGACCCCATAATGCTTTTCTGTTTGAAATAATCATCAGTACTACATAACCAGGACAACAAGTTGTGTCTTCTTTTCTCTTACCGTTGATATTCATGGTACACAAAAGCACCACAATGTGTTCAAAGTGGTTATAGTATCAATTTTCTTACACTACAGAAGAAAGAGTGATCCCTAAAGCCATTGTAGAGAGTTGGTAAGAAGAGAAATGGGAAAAAAAGATGAGGATCTGACCTTAAAGAGACTGAACAGCTCTCACACGCTAGAGGTGTAATTCATAGCAGAGGAGATGACTGTGTCAGAAATATTTCTTGATAGGTCTTTGGTTGAGGAAAGTGAGCCCCACCCCCACCTGCTGCTCCCAGGGGCCAACTAAAAGAAAAGATGAAACTGGAAAAGAGCTGCATTTCTTGATAAGAAAATAACAGAATTAGGAGCTGTTCATTGATGACTTGAGAGAAATGGGTGAGGTAGATGTGGGAACCAGGAAGGAGGAAGGAGGTGAAATAGAAGGAAGATCTTGAGGAAAAGAAAGGGGTTTGAGTGGCATCCATAAGCTGAAGTCAAAATGGGAGATGCTGGCCCAGTAAAAAATGCCCTGAATTAAGAAAAGACCATGGAACCGTAAGTCAGGGAGGTCTACCATGCATTTTAAAGGTTTTTACTTGCAGTGCCCTCTAATGTTATCATCCACACCATCCCTTCCCTTTTCCCTAAAACCTTGGGTCAGAATCTGCTCCACCATCCTTGCTGGGACACTTTGGAGAGAAGGGACTGAGGTTGAGTCCTGCATTAGCAAGCTGATCCAAGAAGACAGAGGTGTCAGAGCCAAGACCAATGACCAGTTGCAGCCCTGGGAGCCCTAGAGAGTGAAGCCCCTCAGAAAAGGCAGGCACATCAAAGAATCCTTCTGCAACCTGTGAGATACTCAAACTATCTTATCTGCATAGTAAAAAATGACCACAGAATTTTTCAGAAATGAGAGACATCAGGAATGCATAAGCATAATATAAAATAGCTCACTAATAAAGCTGATATTAGTCTTGGAGTCTTAGCATGAAGTGAAAGACATTATGCAGGAACAGAAGCCCTGAGATCTAAGACTAAAAGCAAGGAACAGGGCTAGCGGCAAGGCTGGGATTAACTCAGTGATCTGCTTCTCTGATCATGGCCTTTCCCAGAGCATCATCTGTTATGGGCTGAAATGTGTCCTCCCAAATTTTATATATTGAAGTCCTAACCCCCAGTACTGCAGAATGGAACTGCATTTGAAGATAGGGTCTTTAAAACAGGTAATTAAAGTAAAATGACGTTATTAGAGTGGACCCTAATCCAATGACTCATGCTCATGCTAAGTTGCTTCGTCTTGTCTGACTCTTGGCGACCCCATGGACTATGTAACCTGCCAGGCCTACTCTGTCCATGGAATTTTCCAGGCAAGAATACTGGAGTGGGTTACCATGCCCTCCTCCAGGGGATCTTCCCGACCCAGGGATTGAATCCACATCTCCTGCGTCTCCTGCATTGCAGGCAGATTCTTGCCCCACTGAGCCACTGGGGAAGCCCTAATCCAGTGACCAGTGTTCTTAGAAGAAGAAGCAATCAGGACACAGAAACACACAGAGGGAGGACTCTGTGAGGACACAGGGTGAAAGCCATCAATAAGTCAGAGAGGCTTCAGGAGGAAACCCACACCTCAATCTTAGACTTCCAGCCTCCAGCACTGTGAAATAAATTCTATTTAAACCAGCCAGTCTGTTTCGCAGAGCAACCCTAACAAACTAGTACAGCGCCCCCCTCTCCTCTGGTCACTGTTAACTGAGGTCAGACGAGTCCCATCCCTACATCCCAAGGTGGTCCAAAAAAAAAAACCCTCCAAAGCATGAACAAAACTTCTGAGATAATTTTCACTTTGTGGTTTGAATAATTTGATCCAAACTAAATTTACTCTATATATACAAGGTAATTTTGCACATAAATGTGTGGTTTCAACAAATGAAACCCTATTGTGGACCAAGACCAGCAAAAGCAATCCGTGCTCTCTTTTACTCTGATCTCCAGGAAAGCAAAGTATTTGTATTATGTAGGGATAAAAAATATTTCTAATTGCTTTGTATTAATCATACAAAAATATTTTGCATTTCATTCAGTATTTGATTCTATATTTCTAGGGATTTTTACATAGCACCCGATGGTGTGAAACCTGGCAGTTTGGAGCCATTGTGGAATAGTTGGCCGTACATTCTTTGGTCATGTTGCTTTTAAGGTATTTGTAAGTTTACAGTCAGTATAACTGATTTCTACACTTTAGAGTTTACCTAGTGAATTATTATGATCTTCGGTCTTTGTCAGTATCAAAAAAATACTATGAAAACAAGAGGATACCCTCAAAACTCTATACATACACAACTCTATACATACACAACTCTATACATACACAACTCTGGCAGTGTTGGTTTAGTCACCAAGTCATGTGCAACTCTTGCAACCTCATGGACTGTAGCCCATGAGGCTCCTCTGTCCATGGGATTTCCAAGGCAAGAATACTGGAGTGGGTTGCCATTTCCTCCTCCAGAGGATTTTCCTGACCCAGGGATCGAACCCAGATCTCATGCATTGCAGGCAGATTCTTTACAGTTGAGCCACTGGGGAAGCCCCATGTACAACTCCAATTGTATCCAAAAGGCAACATAATACATGCCTTGGAAAATGTATCAGTTGTCACTTCTGTCTGAGAAACTTTGGTTCCACTTATACTAGTGTATACAGCTGACCCTTGAACCACAGCAGGTCTACATATATGTGGATTTATTTTTTCACTAAATACATACCATAGGACTACATGATCTGGGCTTGGTTTAATCCATACACGTGGAACCTTGGATAGGGAGGAACCGCAGATCCAGAGGGCTGACTATAAAGTTATACCCAGATTTTCAAATGTATGGGGTGGAGGTCATCGGTGCATCTAACCTCCAGGTTGCTCAATGGTAAACTACACTCAAGTTTTACACCCCCAAATTATAGGCATGCCAAACAAGTTATCTTTCCTCTCTCTTCTGATTGCTCTTTCAGAATGAATACACATGGTAGACCCATGTTTTAGAGTTTCCTATTTGATTTCTTGAGTACTCCAAGTGAAGACTTCAACTTTTTCAGACTCATTTTCTCCTCCCCTACACTGACTCTGGCAGTGTTGAACAAAATGGCAATCAAATCCAAAGAAATGCAGAACTAAATGCTGATACAGAAAAAGCAAAACGTAATATATCTTTATCTCACAAACAAAATTATTTTCTAGACCAGTGCTTCTTAACATTAATGCTCATAGGCAGGTGTTGTAAATTGCTGTTGGAGGACGCTAAAGTGCTTACCAAACTGAGAACTTAGTTTGAGACCAAAAAATGAGGGAGGCAGTTCCATGCAATCGATGGATCCATTTATTGTAGAGCAACTCACTCACAGGGTAAGACTGGGAGGGCAAGGATTCAGAAGCATCCACAGCTGCACCCCGCACCAAATATCCATAGGGACAATTTTATAGTTAACTTAGGGTATAAGGTATGTGCTTGGAAACAGTATGTGCATTCCTAAGTCAAGATTTATGAATGGGTAACTAGTCTCGTGGGTGCTGCGAATACCTCAGCAAAGGTCTTCATCATTGTTTGGGGACTAACAGAGCATTGAGGCCACCTGGCCCTGCTGTTGCCACTGCTAAGACAGTTCAGTCGTGTCTGACTCTGTGCGACCCCATAGACGGCAGCCCACCAGGCTCCCCCGTCCCTGGGATTCTCCAGGCAAGAACGCTGGAGTGGGTTGCCATTTCCTTCTCCAATGCATGAAAGTGAAAAGTGAAAGTGAAGTCACTCAGTCATGTCTGACTCTTCGTGACCCCATGGACTGCAGCCCACCAGGCTCCTCCGTCCATGGGATTTTCCAGGCAAGAGTACTGGAGTGGGGTGCCGTTGCTTTCTCCCCACCTGGCCCTAACAATCATTAAATATTATCTATTAACTACAAAGCCCTTCAGGACAGAGAAGTGACTTGCTACACAGTATAGTCCTGGGTCAGGTGAGTGGAATGACAGAAGGGACTGCGCTGGCCCAAGATGGCAGTGGTTATGCTAACAGCCATACAGTTGCAGACCCGAGGGGCTCTGGAATGGGTCCTGAGATTCTGCATTCTGTATGAAAAGCTCTAAGGTAATGCTGATGCTGCTGATTTATGAAACAATTTAAGTAGCAAGATTCTAGATCTTTATTTCTAGATCTATGAAAATGTAACTACACAAATCATTAGAAAAATGTAGGAGAATATTTTTTTAATTGGAAGGTCAGAGTCTTTTTCCATAGTAGGTTTAAAGAAAAAGGCAATTAGATTTAATGCATAAAAATTTAAACTCCTATACAATGAATACTTCTGTATGATGAAGCGAAGGACAGTAAAGAAACTGATAGCATATTTCCAACGTATATAACAAAACTTCCTATTCAGAATAAATGAAGGACTCCTTGAAATCATAAGAAAAGACTGAAATCACAGAAGAGTTACAATTTAGCAATAAACATGTGAAGTTGCATCAACCTTCTAGTAAGGAAGGAAATGCAGATTGAAACCACATGAGATATTTTCTATTCACCCACTTGTCAAATTTAAAACAATGCTTTTTGGCATTTTATAAGCTGTCATTGTTAATTTTAAGGCAATACAGCTCCAAAAATAGGTATTTTTTTTTATCATAGATTCCAACTTAAAGATGAGGAAACAGATGCTTAGAAACATGAAACAATTTGCCCAAAATTACTTACTGTAGTAACTGTTTAGAACAGTGGCCTCCTGGCTGGCAGTTTAGCTTTGGAGATAAGAGATGTTAGAGTTAAAAATTTCAAAGGCATGCTGCAATCCTTAACAGAAAGACTTACCATTCTGTCCCATTTATCACTGTTGCAAATGGCATCAGTGCTTTATTTTCTATAATAGATGATGAAAACATAGAATTCAATTTTGTTTTGATCATATCTTTCTATGTATATTCATGGTATGATATATGTACATATATATACAACTGAGATCATATCATGAAATAACTGTATAAAACATTACATAAAAATATGTATTAACATTATGTAAAAATACTTTCAGGGAATTCTGCGGTGGTCTGGTGATTAGGATTCTGAATTTTCACTGCCAAGGGCCTCGGTTCAATTGCTGGTTGGGGAACTAACATCCCACAAGCATTGTGGCCAAAAAAAGTTTTTTTTAACTACTAAGAAAATACAATTTTAATGATTCCTTAATGGATCATCATATAGTGGAATATGTCGTGATTTATTCAACATGTCCCCAGAATTGAATGGTCATTTCCCCCTCTTCCTTGCTTATGCTAGTCTAAAAACCATCTTGACAAACAAGTAAATCTGTTAACAATTCGGCTATTATTTCCTTGGGAGAGTTACTGAAAAGTAGAATGTGAATCAAAAGATTGAAATTGTTTTAAATCTTTTAATACATGTCAGCAAATTCCTATCCAGAAAGATTATGCCAGTTAAGGCACACACTATTATTGTTATCAATATTGTGTTTTTAAATGAATAATGTGATCACTAAAAAAAAAATAATCACTGTTTAAATGTTTAGTTTGTTAACCATGAGTGAAGTTAAACATTTTTTCAGGTTTATTAATAGATCTATGTCCTGTCTATGAAAAATTTCCATCCACTTCCTCGGCCCTTATGGGGGTTAGGTCTCAGTGTCTTTTTTTGCCTGTATCAATTCAGTTCAGTTGCTCAGTCATATCTGACTCTTTGCGACCCCCTGGACTGTAGCATACCAGGCCTCCCTGTCCATCACCAACTCCTGAAGCTTGCTCAAACTCATGTCCATCGAGTCAGTGATGCCATCCAACCATCTCATCCTCTGTCATCTCCTTCTCCTCCTGCCTTCAATCTTTCCCAGCATCAGAATCTTTTCAAATGAGTCAGTTCTTCGCATCAGGTGGCCAAAGTATTGGAGTTTCAGCTTCAGCATCAGTCCTTCCAATGAATATTCAGGACTGATTTCCTTTAGGATTGACTGGTTGAATCTCCTTGTAGTCCAAGGGACTCTCAAGAGCCTTCTCCAACACCACAGTTCAAAAGCATCAATTCTTCATCACTTAGCTTTCTTTGTAGTCCAACTCTCACGTCCGTACATGACTACTAGAAAAACAATAGCTTTGACTAGATGGACCTTTGTTGGCAAAGTAATGTCTCTGCTTTTTAATATGCTGTCTAGGTTGGTCATAGCTTTTCTTCCAAGGAGAAAGTGTCTTTTAATTTCATGGCTGCAGTCACCATTTGCAGTGATTTTTGAACCCCCCAAAATAATCTGTCACTGTTTCCATTGTTTCCCCATCTATTTGCCATGAAGTGATGGGACCGGATGCCATGATCTTAGTTTTCTGAATGTTGAGTTTTAAGCCGACTTTTTCACTCTCCTCTTTCACTTTCATCAAGAGGCTCATTAGTCCTTCAATTTCTGCCATAAGTGTGGTGTCATCTACGTATCTGAGGTTATAGATATTTCTCCCAGCAGTCTTGATTCTAGCTTGTGCTTCATCCAGCGCAGCATTTTGCATGATATACTCTGCATGTAAGTTAAATAAGCAGGATGACAATATACAGGCTTGACGTACTTCTTTCCCTGTTTGAAACCAGTCTGTCGTTCCATGTTCGTTTCTAAGTGTTACTTCTTGACCTGCATACAGATTTCTCAGGAGGCAGGTCAGGTGGTCTGGTATTCCCATCTCTTTCAGAATTTTCTACAGTTTGTTGTGACCCCACAGTCAAAGGCTTTGGTATAGTCAATAAAGCAGAAGTAGATGTTTTTCTGGAACTCTTGCTTTTTTGATGATCCAGTGGATATTGGCAATTTGATCTCTGATTCCTCTGCCTTTTCTAAATCCAGCTTGAACATCTGGAAGTTCACTGCTGAAGCCTGGGTTGGAGAATTTTGAGCATTACTTTCCTAGCGTGTGAGATGAGGGAAATTGTGTGCTAGTTTGAACATTCTTTGGAATTGCCTTTCATTGAGATTGGAATGAAAACTGACCTTTTCCAGTCCTGTGGCCACTGCTGAGTTTTCCAAATTTACTGGCATATTGAGTGCAGCACTTTCACAGCATCATATTCTGGGATTTGAAATAGCTCAACTGGAATTCCATCACCTCCACTAGCTTTGTTCATAGTGAAGCTTCCTAAGGCCCACTTGACTTCACTTTCCAGGATGTCTGGCTCTAGGTGAGTGATCACACCATCGTGTTTATCTGGGCCATTAAAATCTTCTTTGTATTGTTCTTCTGTGTATTCCTGCCACCTTTTCTTAATATCTTCTGTTTCTATTAGGTCCATACCATTTCTGTCCTTTATTGTGTCCATCTTTGGATGAAATGTTCCCTTGCTGCTGCTGCTGCTGCTGCTAAGTCGCTTCAGTCGTGTCCGACTCTGTGCGACCCCATACACGGCGGCCCACCAGGCTCCTCCGTCCATGGGATTTTCCAGGCAAGAGTGCTGGAGTGGGGTGCCATTGCTTTGGATGAAATGTTCCCTTAGTACCACTAATTTTCTTGAAGAGATCTCTACTCTTTCCCATTCTATTGTTTTCCTCTATTTCTTTGCACTGATCACTGAGGAAGGTTTTCTTATCTCTCCGTGCTATTCTTTGTAACTCTGCATTCAAATGGATATATCTTTCCTTTTCTCCTTTGCCTTTCCCTTCTCTTCTTTTCTCAGCTATTTGTAAGGCCTCCTCAGACAACCATTTTGCCTTTTTGCATTTCTTTATCTTGGGGATAGTCTTGATCACTGCCTCCTGTACAATATCATGAACCTCCGTCCTTAGTTCTTCAGGCACTCTGTCTATCAGATCTAATCCCTTGAATCTATTTGTCACTTATATTTAGAATATTCATTTTTGTCCATCATATTTATGGCAAGTATTTCCCCCACATTTTGCCTGTTTTTTCTTTCTCACTGAGGAGCTTTTCTGCAAGGCCAGTAATTCTATACTTTTTGACTTGTAACAAATTCTTCTCCAGTCCCAGCGCTACCATGGCAGGTCCAGGCTCTCACGATCTTAATGTTAAATAGCAAGAGTCTTATAATGACCTCCTGTTCCACACTTTTCCTCCCAAACCCATCCTGCTGGAGAGCCCCAGGTTTCTTATCCTAAAGCCTGTTGTGAACCACTATACATGTGAAAGGAGACAACTTCCTTGCACACAGTGTAAATGAGTTCATGCTGATGAACCTGCATTTGCCTAGAAAGAGAATCAATACCTTCCCTAGCCTTATCCAGATTAGAAAAAGATAATTACTTAATTTCTTCTAGATACCTCTATTAAGGACTCACATCCAGGCTATTGTCCTCCCAGGTTTATTTTAAGCAGATTTTTTTTTTAATCTGTCTTTATTTCCAAATCCACTTATTGTCTGGTTCAAAGAAGTTACCAGTTCCTATCAAGTCAAATTTGGTCCTGACTTAAAACCTTTTGGGCTTCCCCAGTGGCTCAGCAGTCAAGACTCTGCCTGCAGTGCAGGAGACGCTGCAGGTGGGGGTTTGATCCCTGGGTCAGGAAGATCAACCCAATGGCAACCCAATCCAGCATTCTTGCCTGGAGAATCCCATGGACAGAGCAGCCTGGCAAGCTACAGTCCTTGGGGTCGCAGAGTCGAATGTGACCGAGCACATAAAACCTTTTGTTTCGTGATCACTTTCCCTCAGACAGCATGAGAGCCTTGCTCTGCTCTGAGCTACTCTTTTCTCAAATCAGTGTTTTAGTTCAACTCCTGAATAGCTAGACAGAGGCACCCATGTGTCTGTGCTTCCCCCTCATCCCTCCTCGCTACTCTTGAGAACAGACCATAGTTATCTGTTTCGCCAAACACCAGAGACACACTGTCTCCTTCAGAGGGTCACCTCTAGGTCATTCTCATGAAAGGAGGGGCTTAAGTTGAAGAGAATGTGACAGCCCGAGGGCTGGTCGTGAAATGAGATGTGAGTCCCTGGGGTCAACTCACCAGGGTGCCTGCAAGTGTCTAGAGAAGCAAGAAAAAAGTCTCTTCAAGGACAGAGGTGGAGTCAGCTGCCCGGGTCCCTCAGACTGAGGGCCCCCTCCTCTGCTGCCTGTGAACTTTGCTTCTCCGGAGACAGTGTCTGAAGGGGTCGTAACCCATTCTCTCACCACGAAAGACACAGACTTTTTCCAGCTCCGAGAAGAATGTGGGGCAGGGGTGTGAATCTCCTTTGAGTTCATTGCCCTGTGTCTTCTCTCTCTCCAGCCCCTCACAACTTGGTGAGGGCAGGGGGTATCTGACTAATGGATCTGAGTCCTGTAACCTTCTGAAAATGCTAATGCATAAGAGAAGGGCCCCAGGAAGCATAAAAAAACTGACGTGACTAGGGATGTGTCTGAACCTGTGCAGAGGGACGCGGCATTTTTATCAGGCAATTTTCCAAGCATGCTGGGTCTCCTTGAAGATGCCACAGGCTCAGGAGCTCCTGGATGTCACGAATCTTGCATGTAATGGCAAGATTATTTTCAGTTTAAGTCTCTTTTGCTTCACTGTCTTCTGCTACAGGTTGTCCAAACAGGCACAAATCTGCTTTTTCTTTGGAGGTTGTTTCTGGAGGAAGGAGTAGGAATGGGGCAAGAAAGGCAATAACTAACTTCTTTAGCGCGTCCTTGCTTTACATATTTTGCTCGTTTTCTACCTTAGCTCTTTCCTTGATTTAACCATTTCCTACTATCTCACGATAACTCACAGAATGAGAATTGAGAAGAACCTTGGAAACCTTAAGACCTTACCCCTTCATTTCGCAGATAAGAAAACTGAAGTCCAATGAGGAGAAACGAGTTGCCTAAGGTCACACCTGTACAGGGTGGAGATCCCCGCAGACAGAATGCTCTTACCCCACCCAGGTTACCTAGTGACCAGCACACCTCCCCACACTCTCCGCTGTTCTCCTTTCCCTCAGCCCTTGGAGGTCCAGATGGCCCAGGCATGTCCTCACAGGCACCTGCGATGTGATGCAGTCCTTCTCTGGCTGTTCCACAAATACGATCAAAAACAAACTCCAATCTTTGAGATTGTTCAGAAATTCTCCCACCCTGCCCCCTCAGGTTCCTAGCTTGTATTGGGTCCCAAGAATTACACGTGGTCCTTGGGAAGGGCAGTGCTTCTGTACATGGGTCTTATTTCCCCAGTTAGACCACAAGAAATGGAAGCACTCTTCCTTCCCTCCTCTTCAAGCAGAATTCAGTTTGATGGCTGAATTGAAATCTGCAATGAAAAGAATCCAAACAAATGAACTCAGACCACTGCACAAAGGAGGGCGTGCAGGAGGGAGACAATGAGAAGGGGGGCGGATCTCTGTCGGGACCAAGACTACAGGAACAGGAGGGTTTGGCTCCAGCTTTGCTGCCGTGAGCAGAGATTCTCCTTACAGTGCTGCTGTCCTCACAAAGATGGTTTTTGCTTCACCTGATAGACATTTTTGTCAGCCCTCCACCTCCGTCCTGGGGCTGAATCCGACAAAGCACATGAAAGGCATACCAGCATACCAGGCCTCGAGGATTCCCTACCCTGGAAACAAATCCAAGGCTGTTGCATCCTGTGGCCAAAGCACAGCCGGAAAAAAATGCTGCCTGATCACCCCATCTCATTCTGTTCAGGCCGCTGGACAGAGCACTTGCCAGCTCCAAACTCACTTTTTGTGCAAAGACTCAATACACCTATTGAGATCATGTCCAGGAATGGCCTTTCCTTCTGCTGCCTCCAGGCAGGAAGCCCAGCAGACTCTGTTTTGTGAGCTGAGCCCCAGAGAGGGAGAACCAGGACACAGGGAGACCGCCCCACCCCATCCGCATTCATCTCTCTTGCTTTGCGTCCTTGTCCTCCTCCACAGCAGTGTCCCATTTACAGAGATCCACCTGGGCACAGCACTCTGCTGAGTCCTGAGAGAAACAGGATAAAGAGAATGGGCGCTTTGAGTCATGGTAGGATTTCCAAGTAGCAACGTCCAGAAATCTTGTGTAAACGAAAGTATCTAATCACCAGGTACCACCAGCAGGCATCTTTCTGAAGGGGGTCTTCTGCCTTCAGCCTGCACAGAAACTGTTTTTACCACCTAATCACTCCAGTGTGTATAGTTGAGAACTGCCAGGAGTCTACTTGGTATTTATTTAGTTGTTGGAATTTTGGTGAATTCCCTCTTTGTATTGATTTATATTCCTTCTCACCTCCTCCTTCTCTCTAGCATCACTGCCTCCCAGTTTTCAGCGTTAAAGACACGTCTTTATTCATAGCCATATGAACACATACAAATGTTTATAAGTATACGTAAGAATTTTCCTTTTTGTATTTTTTCTTTTACAAAAATGAATTCATACTAGGTTAGTCTCCTTGTTATTTGATTTCTCACTTAGCAAAGCAGGGGGGATAAATATCCCCCCTGGTGAATGGATATAGTTCTCATTCTCTTCAATAGACACATTGTATTCTATGGTTATGTGTTCATCAACTCATTCAATCATTTCTCTACTAATGATAACTGAGGTTACTTGCACTATAAAAGGGCTTCCAGTCGCTCAGCCGCAAGAATCCGCCTGCAAAGCAGGAGACAAAGGACACATGGGTTCAACCCCTGGATCTAGAAGATCCCCTGGAGGAGGGCATGGCAACCCACTCCTGAATTCTTGCCTGGAGAATTGCATGGACAGAGGAGCCTGGCAGGTTACAGTCCTTGGGGTCACAAAGAGCCAGACATGATTAAGCGGCTGAGCACGCATGTACGCACTACAAAAAATACCACTATGAACAGTGTTGCTGAAAAATCCCTGTTTCCATGTCCTTAAAAGTTGAATTTTGTTTCTATAGAATAGCTTCCTAAGAATGGCATTCCTAGGCCAATTACATGTATTTTAAAGTAAATATATAAAGTATTATAAAGTGATTATAGTAGGTATATTTAAAATGATGTATTTTAAAATACATGTAATTCTAATAGAAATAAATGTTGTTAGATTGTTTTCCGAAAAGGCTATGGTGTTTCCCAGTCCCACCAGCAATAAATGGAATGCCCCTTTCCCCATTTTCTAACCAGCACTGAGTTTTAGCACTATTTCTTAACTTTTGGCAAATAGTTGAGTGAAAAAAATTTTAATTACACTGGCACATCAATTTGCATTTTCCTGATTACTAAGAAGATGAATCATCTTTTCACAAATTTATTGGCCATTTGGACTTTTTCCCTATAAATTGTCCACTCATGCATGCCCTTTGTCCATTTTTCTATTGAGATATTAATTTTTTTTTTTTACAAGTGAGTGGAAACAGTGTCAGACTTTATTTTTGGGGGCTCCAAAATCACTGCAGATGGTGACTGCAGCCATGAAATTAAAAGACGCTTACTCCTTGGAAGGAAAGTTATGACCAACCTAGATAGCATATTGAAAAGCAGAGACATTACTTTGCCAACAAAGGTCCGTCTAGTCAAGACTGTGGTTTTTCCAGTGGTCATGTATGGATGTGAGAGTTGGACTGTGAAGAAAACTGAGCGCCGAAGAATTGATGCTTTTGAACTGTGGTGTTGGAGAAGACTCTTGAGAGTCCCTTGGACTGCAAGGAGATCCAACCAATCCATTCTGAAGGAGATCAGCCCTGGGATTTCTTTGGAAGGAATGATGCTAAAGCTGAAACTCCAGTACTTTGGCCACCTCATGCAAAGAGTTGACTCATTGGAAAAGACTCTGACGCTGGGAGGGATTGGGGGCAGGAGGAGAAGGGGACGACAGAGGATGAGATGGCTGGATGGCATCACTGACTTGATGGACGTGAGTCTGAGTGAACTCTGGGAGGTGGTGATGGATAAGGAGGCCTGGCGTGCTACGATTCATGGGGTCGCAAAGAGTCGGACACAACTGAGTGACTGAACTGAACTGAACTGATGAGCACTTATATATTTTGGATGTTAACACTATGTTATGTTTTTCACAGCATGTAATCTATCATTTGCCTTTCTTTTGTCTTATAAGTAAAGGCAATCTAATATATGCTTATCTTTTTTTCAAACCACTTAGTTCCAGGTACTATTCTAAATACACAAAAACCCAGGAGATGGGTAATCTTTAATTTTCACAACAGCTCAGTGAGGCAGATAGAATTGCAGTACAGAGAGACAAAGTGACTTGTCCCAGCCATACATCTGTTAAGTAATAGAACAGAGACTTGAACTTAGGCAGTAGGATTCCAGAATCTTCACTTCTCTGTCATCCTGCCTCTTCCACGGTTTTTACTTGGAATCAACCATTGTCTTCATTTCCATCTGACCCATTTCTGGATACCCTGCTTTTCCACTTATCCCCAGGGGCTGCTACTGGCATTGGGATGGACGAGCCTGGTGGGCTGCCATCTATGGGGTCGCACAGAGTCAGACACGACTGACACGACTTAGCAGCAGCAGCAGCAGCTACTGGCGTTGTTGTGTGTACACTTCTTCCTGTGTGTGTCTTATGTGTGTCATGAGTTGCTTTTTGCTATTTGCTGAGAACCTACCATGTGCCTTGGATCAGTCAGTGCTTGATCATCTCATTTATTATCTCAACATGTATCATCTCATTTATTATCACAACATCCGTATCAGGTAGGCACTTTCCATCTTTCAGCTAAGAAACCCGAGGCACAGATACAGTGTCAGGGCACACAGGTAATAAGTGGCAGGGGAAAAAACATTCAAACCTAAGTCAGCCTGATTCCAAAAACTGCTCTGAGCCAGGCCTCTACATCCTCCCAACTTGCAAAGCTAGAGAATGCTCTGATTACCATCTAAAAGAAACTTGGCAAATGCAGACACAAGCCTCTCTTGTCGACCAGCTTCCTCGCCCAAGGGAGCAGCATTACACCCTCATGTGCCACCCAAGCAAGAGGCCTGGGGTGACTCCAGGACTGCTCACCGCCTCCTGTCTCCAAGTGCACGGCTCATGTGCCATGAAACCCCTCCACTGTTTCTTCCTCTCCTCTCACAGAGCTCAAGTTTTGATTCCAGAGGCTGGTGCATCTGCCCCACATGGTCAAAAGCTACCTCTCCGTGCAGTTACCTAAGAAATGTTTTTGATCATGATGGTGCTGTATGACTAAGTAATATTTATTTATTTCCCTGGTGGCCGCTTAGGAACAAAAGTACTCTACTATGATTTCCCAGGAAACATTTTATTTCACAAGTAGCAAAACTGGAGGATAAAGTCTCACCTGGATGTGACATTAATCCATAATCTGGATTTCTCTAGTACTTAGCTAGTTAAGATAATTTTGTAAAAATTACTGAGTCTTTCAAGAAGTTACCCTTCTCACATAGCAAGTATTGCAGAGTTAATTCTATAAATGTGTGCAATCAGGATGCATTCATTTTTTAAAAAATCTCATAAGCACAAGTAGAATAGTTTTCACATCTCTTTATCACTAGATGTCCTTTTTTCTTTCTACTTATCTAGAGTCTTACACAAAAATTCATAAACAAATATTTGAAAATTCCCAATGGAAGCACATTAAATGGTTTTACACTGAGAACTTGAACAAACTAGAATTTACACCCATATTTTCACATCCAAAAGTTCAGCTGTTCTGAACAAATTCCAACAATTGTAAGAACTTTGGCATGAAAAGAGTCAAAACTGAAACCTTGGAATTACAGCATCTGCATTCGATACGGATTCCCTTAGACTTGAAAAAAAAAAAAAAAATCCCACTCTATGCATAACAGCCCCATGGCTTTTTATCTGATGCTAATCAGAAGGGACATCCCTGGCAAGTCCATGAGTATGACCCTTACACCTCAAGGACAGGCCCAGTGACTTCCGGGCCTTCTCTAGGCAATTGGCACAAACATTCAAAAGAATGTTCTTTTCTGGACCTTTTTTTTTAATGTATAATTCTATTTATTTATTTACTTTTGGCTGTGCTGGGTCTTCCTTGCTGCATGGGCTTTTCTGTAGTTGGGGAGAGCATAAGCTACTCTCTATTGTAGTGCCCTGGCTTCTTATTGCGGTGGCTTCTCTTGTTGCCGAGCTCAGGCTCTAGGGCTCAAGGGCTTCGGTAGTCGCGGTACGTGGGCTCAGTAGTTGCAGTTCCCAGAGCCTAACCCACAGGTTCAGTAGATGTGGTGCACATGCCTAGCTGTGGGATCTTTCTGGATCAGGGATGGAACCTGTGTCTCCTGCACCAACAGGCAGGTTCTTTTACCACTGAGCCACCAATGAAGCTCTAGACCTATTATCATTTTTTTTTTTAATGGTTTGTTATTTTTTAAATTTATTTATTTTAATTGGAGGCTAATTACTTTACAATATTGTGGTTTTTGCCATACATTGACATGAATCAGCCAGGGGTGTACATGTGTCCCCCATCCTGAACCCTCCTCCCACCTCCCTCCCCATCCTTTTTTGGATAAGAAAGCTGTGGTACATACACACAATGGAATATTACTCAGCTATTAAATAGACCTATTATTTTTTGATTTGTATTAAGGCTAAATATGCATGCTGCTGCTGCTGCTGCTAAGTCGCTTCAGTCGTGTCTGACTCTGTGCGACACCATAGACGGCGGCCCACCAGGCTCCCCCGTCCCTGGGATTATCCAGGCAAGAACACTGGAGTGAGTTGCCATTTCCTTCGATGCATGAAAGTGAAAAGTGAAAGTGAAGTCGTTCAGTCGTGTCTGACCCTCAGCGACCCCATGGACTGCAGCCCACCAGGCTTCTCCGTCCATGGGATTTTCCAGGCAAGAGTACTGGAGTGGGGTGCCATTGCCTTCTCCAAAACATACATGCTAGTGAACCTTAAAAGTAACATAAAACCAACTTAAATGATAATAATAAGCAATAACCAAACCAATAAAATTGCTAGTTTATTCTCACTCACAGGCCTTTAGAAAATGAAATTGTTGTTTGCATTTCAGGTTTGAATTTCAAGTGTTCTATTTCATACCAGAAGTTGAAATGAACGAATGACTGCTTTCGTGATGGAATCCACTCTGCATTCTCCCTTCTGATCCTGAAATCCCCTCTATAGCTCTTTGAAGAGGTGGTCTCTTCTTCAGGTGGGCTTGAATTCTTCTAGTGACAGAGAATTTATTACCTCATTATTTGCCACAGTTTAGTGAGTTACTGTTTACCTTCTTGTACTCCTGTTGTTGTTTAGTCACTAAGTCATGTCCAGCTCTTTGAGACCCCACGGACTGTAGCCCGCCAAGTTCCTCTGTCCTTGGGATTTCCCAGGCAAGAATACTGGAGTGGGTTGCCATTTCTTTCTCCAGGGGACCTTCCCGACCTAGGGATTGAACATGCGTCACCTGCCATCTCCTGCATTGCAGGCATGTTCTTTATCCACTGAGCCATCAGGGAAGCCCAAGAGCCTGCATAACTGATACCAAAAGAGAATAGCAGCATTTATACCTAATGATGAAAAAATTTAATGGGTTTGTTTAAAGTTATTTCATGGAAAAACTTAATGGGCTTGTTTTAAGTTATTTCATGGAAATGTCTTGGAAAAACAGAGTATGAGGCCATTAGTCCACAAAGATGAACAGAAAGTTCACAAAGGTCCCTGAAGGTCCACAAGGACCCATGAAAGCTTTATTTGTCTCAGGATGTGGCTCCGCTGGTGTGTTTTGCTCTGTGATGGATATAGATGCAGCCTCTAATGTCTTCTCTGTGGCTCAGGCTTTCTCTTCCTGTGTCTCTTACTTTTCCTGAGACACTCTTTCTCTACTGCATTTTCTTCCTTTTCTTTCCTCAGTCTTGAACTTTTTAGGAAAACTAAAATTTAATATTAAAATTTTAATTGATTGTGCTTAGTGACTAAAATTTACATAGTCTGATCTTAATGTATGAGTGATTTTCTTCTTTAACAAGTTAAATTTTTAAAGGGTGAAAAATAAAGTCATAGGTTTGTTTTTGTTTGTAATTGCACAAAGAAACTCTGTAAATATACCTTAAAAATTAATCTAGAAATTCAACTACAGTGGGCAGGATGGAAAACTAAGCAGATGTGGGGAGAGAAATGGGCACAAGAGTTTCCACGAAAAAATTTATTTTTTGGCTGTGCTGGGTCTTTGTTGCTGGGCTGGCTTTTCTCTATTGCGGAGTGTGGGAGCTCCTCTCTAGTACCCATGGTGGCTTCTCTTGTTGTGGAGCACAGGCTTTAGGCACCCAGGCTTAGCTGCTCCCTAGCATGTGGAATCTTCCCAGACCAGGGATCAAACTCATGTCCCCTATATTGGCAGGCAGATTCTTATCCACTGTACCACCAGGGAAGTTTGGCTAAATTCTTAAAAATATTTAATTATCAAACTATATAAATGTATTCCAAAAAATGAAATAGAAATGTCAAACTAAGTAACCACACTTTTTCCTCTTGTCATTATAAACACCCTAAATAAATAATTCCCTACTTCTTGCATACAGTCTGATTTTACATAGCATGTCTTTTTTAGAATCAGAATTGAAACAGAAGAGAAATCTATTATTTCCCTGATATCAAAATTTGCCAGTCTTATTTTTGCTAGAATATTTGCCTAGGTAAAATATATTACAGCTAGATAAAAATTTCCTCAATGAAAGCAATATTTTCAAGGTTGCCTAGAAAATAATGTCAGTGCCTATTAAACTATAGTTAAATCAAGTGCAATGATTTCATTTTATGAGATGATTTAATTTTATGTGTCAATTTGTCTAGACCACAGTGCTCAGACATTTGGTCATTGTTCTGGATGTTTCTATAAGAGTTTTTTTTTTTCTTTTCTGTCCCAAGTCTTAGCTGTGGCTCTTGGGATCTTTGTCACAGCATGTGGGATCTAGTTCCCTGACCAGGGATTGAACCTAGGCCCCCTGCACTGGGAGTGTGGATTCTTAACCAGTGGGCCACCAGGAAAGTCCCTACAAGGGTGTTTTTGAATGAGATTTACATTTAAACCAGTGGACTTTGAGTAAATCAGGTTGCCCTCCATAATGTGGATGGGTATCCTGAACAGAACAAAGACTAGCCTCCCCCAAGCTAAAAGAGTTCTGCCAGCCAACTGCCTTTGGATATGAAACGCAAGTCTTTCCTGAGTCTCCAGCCTGCCAGTCTCTTGCATCAGATTTTGCACTCGCTATGCCTCACAATCCCATGAGCCAATTCCAAACCCCACCCCCCACACTCTCGCCTGTTGACACTTTAGGCAACTAAACACATTTATTCAACATCTGTGATTCGTGTGCCAGGTGCTGGGCTAGGGCGGGGGCAGAAAGACGACTAAGAGAACCCCTGCCATCAGGGAGCCCATGAGTCAGGTGAGGGAACAGGTAAGTAATTGATAGGATGTTGCAGGTGCTACCCCTGTAGTAACAGGGACTCCAGGAAGGAGCGGTTGGTTGGGGGGCTCGGGTTAAAGGAATGCCTAGAGAAAAGGACACTGAATTGATCTCCTTTTGCTCCTTTTTGGTGCAAGGCATGAACAGTAATGATCTGCAAGGTCCAGAACCCCAGCCTGCTGACCTGGATTCAACTGCCTGCTTCGTGCCTATGGCCTAACAGCCACTCAGGAGCACCATAGGATAAGCAGGGACCCACCTGCTGGGCTTTGAGTTTATCAGATAGGAGAATTCCTATAAATACCAAGTAGAAGTAGAATGAATAAATCACACTCCTTGTCTGTTTTTCTGTTTTCTGCAAAGTTAGTGAAAATTTTTTTGCCAACTATCATGTCCTTTATATTTCTGGAAATCCAGCTCATAGTATATCAGTGCAATATGTATAAAGTTCATTTATCAGATATATACATTTAGAAATAGTCACTAAAATAATTCATTAATTTTTAAACAGAGACAAATGGCATGCTTATTCATTATTCATTTACTTATTTACTTTATTAAAATTTTAAAATGAAAAAAACTACCATTTTTTCTTTGCCATAATGCTCTTATAAATCTAGATGCCATAAAGGATGTAAAATATACACAGGGTGTGTATTTTCATAGATTATTAGTTGAGACATCTTGTATCTTTATCAGAAATTCATGAGAATGTACAGAGATCTTTACCACTCATGAGACAATTCTGGCCTAAATCTGTCTTCAGTACCCAAAACCAAAATATTTCCCCAAATCAAGATTCAGTTTGTGAAGGGAGATCTGGAATTCAAAGCAGAGTAAGAAAATGGAAATATGTAAAATGAGTTGAGGCTAAAAATCATTAAAATGGAGGGATTTTCACAACAACAATAACAAAAAGATGTGGTAAACAGAAAGCATAAGCTGTTTGATAGCAGGCTTTGATGCTGAATTTATAGGATGTAAACTGCCCGGCACATAAAGTTAATGAGAATAAAATATTCCCTAAGCCAACCTCCGAGAGTCATAGGTGAAACAGGACTGGGAGAAAGCATAGCACCACCAAACAAGCCTTCCAGGAAGTATGGAATAAGTCAGAGATGAAATGAAATACCTGTTTTCCAGCTGTCTGGTTCCTGGCTCCAGCAAGAGAAACACCTCTTTTTACCTCAAAAGGCCCAGCCAGCTGCGGGATGAGCAATGCCCAGCCTCTTTCAAGCCAGAGCATCCTTCGGGCCACCTTGACCCTCTCCTTCCAGTTAGCACTGGAAATGCACCGGGCATTTGCTTTGCTGATATACACTGCTTGGTGAGGCGTCCAGACCCTGAGATGCAACCAGGCAGGCGATGGATAAGCTGTTGCTGGCTGCAAGTAGGCACATCTTTTTATTACAGTGAGTTGTAAGAAGTGTGCCGTTGGGGGGTGTGTGTGTGTATTTAATGGTTTAACTATACTAAAACCAAGTATTTCCCACAAATCTCCAGAATGAAATCACACTCATTAAAATAGTAAAAACAAGAGATAAGAACATTCTATAACCCTTCAGTCAGTCCAAAAAGGATATTAACACTGAAAATATATATACACCAGAGAAGGCGATGGCACCCTACTCCAGTACTCTTGCCTGGAAAACCCCATGGATGGAGGAGCCTGGTAGGCTGCAGTCCATGGGGTCGTGAAGAGTCGAAGACGACTGAGCGACTTCACTTTCACTTTTCACTTTCATGCATGGGAGAAGGAAATGGTAACCCACTCCAGTGTTCCTGCCTGGAGAATCCCAGGGACGGGGGAGCCTGGTGGGCTGCCGTCTATGGGGTCGCACAGAGTCAGACACGACTGAAGCGACTTAGCAGCAGCAGCAGCATATATATATACACCATGTTCAGATTTACAACTTTTTAACAAAGTAGATACTTTGATAAATTTTCATTTTACAGAGCTTATGGTTGGTTTGACTTTAAAACAGTGACATCCAATTTTAGAAGCATGTGTGAAACAGCTTCTTTAGACCAGATATGTGCTCACTGGTATCCTCTCTGCACTGCATGCTCCCTGAAGCTGGGGGCTAACCTTGCAGATCCAATCCCTGGTGGAATGCTTGAAGAACCAGTCACTCCACTAGGAGGTCAGTAATCATTTATCTCACTTCATACTCATAAGACTTTAAGTAGGTGGTTTTTAATCTCCCTTTTATAGATAAACAAGTTCAAAACAGTTAAATGTAATTAGTCACACAGCCAGTCAGTAACTAGTGACACGGACTCCCCTGGCACTACCGAGGGTAAGAATGCACCTGCTAATGCAGGGGAAACGGGTTCAATCCCTGGTTCAGGAAGATCTCACCTGCCTCGGGGCAACTGAGCCCGTGAGCCATAACTACTGAGCCCATGTGCTGCAACTACTGAAACCCATGTACCTAGAGCCTGTGCTCTGCAACAAGAGAACCCACTGCAGTGAGAAGCCCATCAGATCAGATCAGATCAGATCAACCTATAAAGAGTAGCCCCTGCTCACCACAACTAGAGAAAGCCCATTCACAACAGCCATTAAAAAAGAGCAGCCAAAACAGTAATTAATGACACATGTGACAATGTTTCTTCAAAATGCCAAACCCCAAGTGAGATTCAAATCCTCACATGAATTGTCCTCACCATCATGCAATACTTGCCTTGGTGGGAATTAATATCAGATCTTCACCTC
The DNA here is from genome assembly GCF_029407905.1 of Bubalus kerabau. Classification (NCBI taxonomy): domain Eukaryota; kingdom Metazoa; phylum Chordata; class Mammalia; order Artiodactyla; family Bovidae; genus Bubalus; species Bubalus kerabau. The sequence continues at coordinate 14,448,473 of NC_073626.1, forward strand.
GGGTGTGCTTAGTCGCTCAGCCGCATCTGATTCTCCATTAGCCCCATCGACTTTCGCCCACCAGGCTCCTCTGTCCATGGAATTTCCCAGGCAGGAATAGTGGAGCAGGTTGCCATGTCCTCCTCCAGGGGATCTTCCCGACCCAGAGATTGAACCCAAGTCTCTTGCAGCTTCTACATTGGCCGGTGGATTCTTTAAAACTAGCACCACCTGGGAAGCCCTTCGCCTCGAGTGATGGGCACCATTATAGGAGCTATTGCATGTTCTGTGAATATTCTTAGAAGGAGAGATGCTGATGGCTCCACCAGCGTTCTTGCTGCTCTGAAACCAGTGTGGTTTCAGGGTATTTACCTTCCTGAGCCTCTGACGCCTTGTTAGTATTATGATCAAATCCAGATTGAGCAAAATCCCTGCTGGAGATAGTTCTGATTGCTTTCACACTTCTAAGATTATTTGGGAAGAAATTCAGAAGCAGTAAGGAAAAGGGTGGTTTTGAACTGTGGCGTTGGAAAAGACTCTTGAGAGTCCCTTGGACAGCAAGGAGATCCAACCAGTCAATCCTAAAGGAAATCGGTCCTGAATATTCATTGGAAGGACTGATGCTGATGCTGAAACTCCAATACTTTGGCCACCTGATGTGGAGAACTGATTTCTTGGAAAAGACCCTGATGCTGGGAAAGATTGAAGGCAGGAGGAGAAGGGGAAGACAGAGGTTGAGATGGTTGGATGACATCACTGACTCGATGGACATGAGTGTGAGCAAGACCTGGGAGTTGGTGGTGGACAGGGAAGCCTGGCATGCTGCAGTCCACGGGGTTGCAAAGAGTCAGACACGACTAAGCAACTGAACTGAACTGAAGGAAAAGGACCTAGAAAAAAAAATACAAACGGGAAAGGGCCAGCCCACACATGGCAGCCAAATACCTAAAGACTATCGTCTGCCAGAAGATTTACATGAATCAACAGAGCTTTCCTGACATTGATTAGAGAGGTGAAAACTGGACCTTGGAGGAAAGATTAAGTGGATTATTGTATCTAGGGAAGAAATGGTGAGGAAATGGCATAATAATAGTCTTCAGTTACCCAAGAAGATAAGTCTTCATTTCCACCAACCACAGGAAAGATAGAAAATAAAAAAAGTGAAATAAATCTATGCTGAAGCAGGAGGCATTGAGACTGCCAATAATAAAACCTAATTTCATCCATACCCTGGTGATTCTCAACCTGTTTGGGCTTGTCATTCCTTGTTTTTGTTTGTTTTTGCAACAGAGTTTTGAAAATCACCCAAGGGGAGAAAAGACTGGGTGACATATGTACACACACATTAAAATTAATAGGAATTGAAATTAATTTTGTTGCTAGTGACCAAGCCAGGGTTTTACCGCCACAATCTGGCCGACGGGGCAGGCAGGCTTGGTGGGGGAAGGACATTTGAGATAAGGATGTCCTACCACGTTCTGTGCGTAAGCTGAAACATTCAGACTGGGGCTTTGGGGACAGAAATTTCCAGATTTCCCTTTGCTTAAGAGTGAATGGAGGCAGCAAGGTGTTCACGAAAGAGCACTGTCGAGAGTCGGACAGACCCAGCTTCAGATCCCTGCTCTTTCTCTTTGCTATAAGACCTTGAGCAAATTATTATAAGACCTTGAGCAAACCCTGCCTCAGTCTTTTCAACTATAAAATGGAAAGATAGCACCGGCCTTGTTGAGATGTGAGAATTGCATGAGGCCGAGCACAGAAATGGCACCCCACTCCAGTACACTTGCCAGGAAAATCCCATGGACGGAGGAGCCTGGTAGGCTGCAGTCCATGGGGTCGCTAAGAGTCGAACATGACTGAGCGACTTCACTTTCACTTTTCACTTTCAGGCATTGGAGAAGGAAATGGCAACCCACTCCAGTATTCTTGCTTGGAGAATCCCAGGGACGGTGGAGCCTTGGTGGGCTGCCGTCTATGGGGTTGCACAGAGTCGGACACGACTAAAGCGATTTAGCAGCAGCAGCAGAAGCAGAGCACAGAAAAAGCTACGTATGCAAAGGACACTAAATTATTAGCTACCTTCCTGCTCCTCCCCAACCTCTACTAAATTACCCCTGGGGTGACCATGCTCTGGGGACTGCCTGAGCAGAAGGCAGGATGCTCATGACCCCAGGATCTTCATTTGTCTCTTGAAAATAGGAGTGAAATACCTGGGCTCTGCTTTGCCAACCAAGAAGATGAAAAAAAAAAAAAAAATCAGTCTTTCTTACAAAAGGCAATGGCTTAACGCAAAGTACATGTGGTTGGAGGGCTGGTAATGAAAAATGCTTCTCTGATTGAGGTTGGGGACCCACTAGTACCAGAGGCTACTCACTACCCAACCCGAAGGAGGAGGAAGACAACCCAAATCTTAAGCTTCCCACCTAGGGTACTGGAGATGTTTTGGCAGAAAATGAATCTGGAATTTGACTTCAACCTATCTCTGGGAGTGCTTGTGATTTCAGCCAATTTCAGCCTCACAGCCAACTCTGCACACGTATGGATGTGCATTTTCACATGTGCATTAAGACGGGGACTTAGTCATGGACGAAGGCACTTTGATTGCACAGCTTCCATGGGTAAATCTTAGCAATGATTGAGTTGCATAAGCATCTCTCTCACCAGATCCCTACAAATGATGCTATTTCATCTACTGCTACCTACCATGGCTATACCCCAAATCAGTTTGCTGATCCCTGACACCAGCATCCCTGACCTCTTGTGAGGATAAGTAATTTGATTACTCACCAGATATTTGTCAAGTACAGATATACCAATTCCTTCAACAGGCAAGGGCTTCATATACTTTCTGATCATGAGCGTGTGTGCGTGTTCAGTCATGTCTGACTCTCTGACACCCCATGGACTGTAGCCTCCCAGGCTTCTCAGTCCATGGGATCGACCAGGCAAGAATACTGGAGCAGGTTGCCATTTCCTCCTCCAGGGGATCTTCCTGACCCAGGAATTGAACCCACGTCGCTTGTGTCTCCTGCATCGGTGGGCAGGTTCTTTACCATTGAGCCACTTGGGAAGCATTCTGATCATGAGGCCTCCTTTAAGTGTCAACAGTTTGTAAGGATCACCTCCAGGACAGCAGTTATACTTTTGTTCTCTACTGAGTAAGACTAAAAAGGACAAAATGTAATCAATTTACATAATCACAAAAGCACCTACCTCATGGACCCAGCCTTTAAGGACACTGTGCTGGGCCCACGGGGAATGGTGATGCTGGGCCCACGGGGAATGGTGATGCTGCCTCCCTCACTGTGCAATGCAGGTAACACGAGCCTTCGTGGCTAATGGACACAGCGAGCGTTTTTTAAAATTAAATATGATAAATTACCAGTCGAGTCACAGTGATGTTAACGTGACACGAACTCAGCATCTCAACTTGATTTCAATTTGGCTCTTATTATCCGTGTTCCTAGGCAGCCTGATTGACTTTAGATATTTATTTTTAATTTGGGTCTATAGAGCCCTGTGGGATGAACATATTTCCCAAAAGGCAACAAACTATGTTAATTCCAAGGGACTTCACACTCAATAGCAAAGTGTTCTCTAAAATATGAGATGATAAAGGACACTGAAAACTTGCGTTCCTTTTTCCTGTCTCTTGTAAAAGCTCACCGTGAGATGTGCTTCAGGCTCTTTTCTGGACTCACAAAGCCCTGGGTGGTCTGGTCTCTGTGGGTCGTTACCCTGCGTTTCCCTGTTTATTTACTCTGTTGTGCCCTCATCACTCTGGCCACACCAGTTTTCTCATCCCCTCATGTATACAGAGTGTCCCTCCTACCTCAGGGCCTTTCCATATGCTCTTCACTTTACCTGGAATGCCCGTCCTTCTCCCATTTCACCCTGTTAAATCCCCTAAGAACTCAACTCAAAAGCTGGTCTCCAGGAAGATTTCTCTGATATCCCTGATGTGAAAGTGTACGTGTGTGTGTGTGTGTGTGCTTCTGTAGGGTTTGTGGATGGAAAGAGTAGGGAAAGAATAGTTTCTCCTAACACCTGTATCTCTCATTTTCTTTGCACTTTTCACAATGTCTACATTTGTTTCATAGCTGTTCTATTTTTACGTCTCTGCCACTAAACTCTAAGACCAACAAAGATGGAAATCATGTCTGTATTTGTTCACTAGTTTCTCTAATATTAGGAATGCTGCCCAGAGCATAGGAGAACCTCAGTAACATGAGACACTTCATTTGTTGAAAGAATGAGTGACTATATTAAGTATAATTATTCTCTGTATTTTAAAAATCATAATTGATAAAGGGAAAGGGAGAAAGTCACACTGAGATATCCTGGTTTAACTAAAGGCAAATAGATTAAAAAGCAGGAAAATGACTTGGGCATTTTCCAGCTATGTGATCTTGAGCAAACTATTTAATCTCTCTGAGCCTCAGTTTCTTCAACCGTAAAATTGTAATAATGTCAACCTCAAAATATTGCTATAAAGACTAAATAAGTTACCTATGAAATAAAAACTGATTGGTTCCCATTCCTTTTATTATCTTCTTATATTTGGCTTTGCAAAGACCAAGTGTTAAACTCAGCACCATGATATGCTCAAGGGGACCCGTTCAACTGGTCAGTGTTTAGAGACCCCCTATTGTATTCTGCTTCTCTTCACAGCTGAGGGGGCAGATTTTCAATAGAGCAGGACACAGAACAGAGTTTCCAAGGCCAAACCAGCCTTAGGAGTCAGAGGCCCATGGTGGACTACTGCCTCCAGTTAAAGACACTTTGAAGCCAGAGCCCTTTGTATAGATAACTCTTGTGGATTTCAAGAGCATGTCTCATTTACCCCTGGTTTCCCTCTTTCCAAGTTAGTGTGGCCTTTTGGGAAAAGCTTCAAAACAGCTTTGAAAACAAATTCAAAATAGCATCCAGCGATATCATTTATTTTAAGTACACAAACAGGCAAAACCAATCCAGGCTGTCGGAAATGAGGGCAGCTGTAACCTTTGGGGATGGGGGGTGGTGACTAAAAGGGGGTGTGAAGGGTGTTGGAAGGTTCTGGTATTGATCTGATACTGACTACCCAGGTGTGTTTACCTTGTGAAAACACATTGAACTTCACTCATGTGATGGACGCACTCTTCTGTCTATACGTTATGTTTTATTCAGGCTCTGTGGAAACTGCTGAGACTTGGCATCGCCCTGTTCCTCTCCTATGATGGCTATGGTTCAAATGCCGGGGTCTGGAGGTCAGTTTGCACTTTTTCTCCCTCCCTCGTCTCCTTTCTCCTTCTTTTCTGACTGCACGCCTGCAGAAGTGCACGCACACACACACACATACACACAGTTCTTACGGTCACTCACTGTCATGACCCATAGGCAGCCTGCTTCCACAACTGATTGAGCTTGTTTCCAGCTCTCATTTGCTGAAACTCATACTATGGAAGATTTTCCTGTCCTTTGCAAAAGGAATTTATTGCGAAAACTTAAGTGACTCCGTATCTCAGACCCTTAGCAACTCCTGTCACCCTCCTGCAACTGCTGCTGCTAAGTTGCTTCAGTCGTGTCCGACTCTGTGTGACCCCATAGACGGCAGCCCACCAGGCTCCCCCGTCCCTGGGATTCTCCAGGCAAGAACACTGGAGTGGGTTGCCATTTCCTTCTCCAATGCATGAAAGTGAAAAGTGAAAGGCAAGTCGTTCAGTCGTGTCCGACTCTTCACGACCCCATGGACTGCAGCCCACCAGGCTCCTCCGTCTATGGGATTTTCCAGGCAAGAGTACTGGAGTGGGGTGCCGTTGCCTTCTCTGCCTGTCACCCTACCTCACTCAAACACATACACACACACTCCATTCACACAGCACACAACTGAACAGTTCCAAGTGTCAAGTCACTCCACTATGGACCGAATGTCTTTGTCCCCCCCTAAACTCATGTGTTGAAGCCCTAACCCCTGACATGATGCTCTTCAGAGGTAGGGCTCTCAGGAGGTAATTATATTTAGATGGGATCAGTGTCCTTATAAGAGGTAAAGAGACCAGAGCTCTTTCCCTGTGACTCAAGGACAGGACAAGAAGGCAGCCGTCCACACGCCAGGCAGAGGGTCCTCACCAGAGCCCAAAGGTTGACACCCTGATCTCAGGTGTCCAGCCTCCAGAACTGTGAGAAATAAATTTCTATTCCTCTAGAATCACTCTTGGTACCAAAAGATGCACCGCCCCCCCCGCCCCCCCCCCCCCCCCCCGCACTTCAATGACATTCCACTTTTCTTAGAATAAAATTCAAATCCCTGGCCGTATCCCACGCTGAGACCTGGCCCTTGTTCCCTGGGTCATCCTCCAGCCCGGCACAGACATCGTAGCCCTCCTCCCCTGCCAGTCTCCTCGCTATTTCTCACTGGCCTCTGGGCCTTGGCCTGTTTCTTCTGCCTGGACTCAAATCTCCATACAGACGGCCAGATCCCATCCTTCCAGGGGCAACACCAAGGGCCTTCTGCTAGGCCTTGCTTACCCATCCCTGATAGCCACGTTCACCATTCAATGTTCGTTTTTTAACAGTGCTCACCACTATCTGGTATTTTTCTGTTTTTCAGCTTTATCGGGGTGCAATTAACAAATAGAAGTTGTATGTATTTTAGCTGTACAATGTGATGTTTTGATTTGGCTGATATTTTCTCAGTCATTGATTTGTCTGCCATCTGCCTCCTTTTGCTAGAATGTGGGGGTCCATGAAGTTGGGGATCTTTCTTGTAGTATCAACCCTCCCCAGCACCTCCCCTCTGGCCTGGCAGTGTGTCTGGCACACACCAGGTACACAACTCACATTTATGGAATGCGGGAATGACTGGATAAACATCAAACCCTGTTTTATTCTTGCCTCTGCTTTTTCTCCTTAATCAAGTCCCCACCCTGTAACCCAGCTCATTGTCTGACACCCCCATGTCTGGGTCTCTGCCCTGAAGACCTACCCTGTTCTCTCAAGCCTGGTCCTTGCCTCACGCCTGCTGGGCCCACCCATCAGCCCTCCCATCGGCAGCCAGTCCAGGGAGATGGCTCTCGCCCGCCCCTCGCTTCCTGTGCTTCACCCCACCCGCTCCAGCCCTGCCCCTTCCCAACGCCCACCACCTGCCTCTGCTTCCACATGCCACCTGCCTCTGGATTCCTGAACAGCCAACCCCGCCCGCCAGCCTGCACGCTCCCTGCAGCCTGGCACTATTGGGTGCGGCCAGTAGTTTGGCCAGAGGTATCCTCATCCTGCAATTCAAAGGACTTAGGGCTCCAGGTCAGACCAATTCCACCTGCTGAATGTCGTTCCACCAGCTTCCTCATCTCCCACGGCCACTCCCTTTGTTGAAACCCCATCATTCCTCCAGGACTATGGCAATCACCTCCTCACCAGCCTGACTTTTCTTGTACCCACTCTTTCTCGCCTGCTCATTGGATGGCTTTCATAATTAGAAAAGCCAGCCATGAAAACATGAATGAGCGTGTATTTTGTGTCATGTATGATCAGACACTAGAAACTGGACAAGATGGTACAAGAGATGGTTCTGTGCCACCAAGGTTCTGTGCCCACCATCTAGTGGGGCTGATGAACCAAGTGTACATGGAGTGTGCAAGTGAAACGTGGTGAGTGCCGTGAGGAGGGAAGTAAGCAGTGCCTGCAAACAGAAGATTCAAAAATGAATAAAGTGGAGACTGGACGAGTCTCAGAGACCAGAGAGGATGAGCCTTGGGCTGAGAGACCCGCATGCTGAGCCCTGGGTCCCCCATGTGCTCCCCAGTGGCTCTGAGACCCAAGCAGATTCTCTTGCCCAGAGTTGATGCTCGGTTAATTTTAATGCATGTGGAATGAGTAAGTGACTCTAGAGATGCTTAGTGCTCACTCGCTCAATCATATCTGACTCTGCGACCCCATGAACTTTAACCTGCCGGGCTCCTCTGTCCATGGGGTTATCCCGGCAAGACTACTGGAGTGACTAACCATTTCCTTCTCCAGGGAATCTTCCCAACCCAGGGATTGAACCTGTGTCCCCTGCATCTCCTACAGGCTGGCAGATTCTTTACCACTGTGCCATCAGGAAAGCCCAAGTGACTCTTAGTACAACCCACTTATTTTATATAAGAGGAAACTGAGGTCCCCAGGAGTTAAAGGAGTTGTTAAAAAGTCATAGAACTGATTAGCGTTTGACCAAAGCCCACCCTTTGGTGGGCTCCGCCCTCCCCCGACCCCACCCTGCCAGAGCTCTTTGGTCTGCACTTGGCCTTTTCTTCCCTGAGCTAATACGGCCAATTTATTTTATCATTTCTTTTAGGGTCATTTTTATATCCTCTTAAACATCTTCTGTAAGAGAAGAGCAGAGTAGGTAATTCTTGACATTCAAAATAAACTTTTCCCATGTTTGAAAAATTGAACATAAGAACACCATGGTTTACTTAGCATGTTGCTGGTGTGTTTGATTATTAAATATGAAATAAATAGAACTGCATATGATGTCAGCTTGCTGGAAAGAACGCACACACACTGATGCTCTCCTTTTGCCTTTTATCCTCTTGGCAGGGTGTCATGAACTAAAGTACAGCATTTCTCCAGAAGAATTCTATATCTCTAAAATACTACATAATCTGCATCTTGTACGCTTTCAGAGAACACAAATATGGTTATGTGGTGTTTATTTTTATTGTGGTAAAATATACATAAAAATAAAATGCACCATTTTATCCATTTTAAAATGTACAATTCAGAGGCACTTAAATACATTGACAAGACAATGGTGTACAACCATCGCCACCGCCCATCTCCAGAACGAGCCTCTGTACCCATTAAACAGTAACTCTCCATCTCTCCTCTCCTCATTCCTGGCTACCACCATTCTACCTCCTGTCTCTATCAGTCTTAACTACTCTAGAGACTTCCTAGAATATTTGTCCTTCATGTATGGCTTATTTAACATAATGTCCTCAAGGTTCAACCATGTTGTAGCACATGTGAGAATTTCCTTCCTTTTTAAAGCTTGAATAATATTCCATTGTATGTACAGAGCACATTTTGTTTATCCATACATCTGTGGATGGACTCTCGGGTTGCTTCCACCTTTGAGCTATTGTGAATAACACTATGACTATTGAAGTCCAAGTATCTGTTTGAGCCTGTGCTTTCAGTTCATTTGGGTGTACACCCAGAAGTAGAAACTGCTGGCCAAATGGTAATTCCAAGTTTAACTTCACGAGGAAACCCCACACTACTTTCCACACCAGCTATACCATTTCACATTCCCACCAAGGCTCAAAGGTTCTACTAGCTCCATATCCTCACCAACACTTGGCATATTCCATTCTGTTTTGGATTTTTTTTTTTTTTGGCTTTTTGTTTTTAATAAATATCATCTTAATGGATGCAAAGTGGTATCTATCTCACTACCAGGTTTTGATTGCCTCTGTGTGACTTGCTAAAGATGGAAAGAGAGTAGCTTCCTCTCTTGGGGCCGGAAAAGACTTCTGTCATTAGATTCCGAACCCCATGCTCTCAGTAAGGCCAGGACAGCAGTCCCCAGAGAAAGGACATAGCTCTTGATCGCAGCCCAAAGGCTGTGAGCAAGTTCACAAGCCTGTTAGGCTGAGGCGCTGGCATCTTTCCATATCTTTTCAAACTCACTTCCTAAAGATTCTTCAGAAACTTGGAGGGAGAGGAAGTGGGATGGAGAGAGAGGGAGTGGGGTGTGTAGGGCAGAGGAGACAGAAGGAGCAAGATCATACATCAGAGCCCGGTGAGGCCCAGCAGAGGGTCACACAGGCCTATGAGAGTCTTTACTAAGACACAGGACTGGGTCCTCTCACTGAGCTGCTGGAGCTAATTGTAGGCAGGCAGGGTCCAGCTCGAACTCCAAGATAGAATCAAATACTAACAGGGGAGAAATCAAGAATCCGGGTAAGGTTACCAGAGAGGTCAAAACCTCAGAGATTAGGATCTGGATTAAAGTAGAGGCAAAATAACAGGAAACAAGGTCAAAAAACCAGAAGGTCCAATTTGAGCTTCTAAATTGGGATCAGTTACACAGGAAATTAGAGGCAGGAAAAAAAAAAAGAGGAAGTAGTAGGGTTCAAGGTCACTGACAAAGACCTGTTAAGCACAGAGAAGCAGATTTCCAACAAGGCTTTGAGGTCCCCCAACCCCCTGGCTGTGCCTGGTGGCGTGTCTTTTCCCACCCAGTTGACAGCTATTCTCACGAGCTCATCTTCCATCCCTGTGCTCAGCAGCTCAGTCATGCCTGACTCTTTGCGACCCCATGGATCATAGCCTGCCTGGCTCCTCTCTCCATGGGATTTCCCGGGCAAGAATATTGCAGCAGGTTGCTGTTCCTACTGCAGGGGATCTTCCTCACCCAGGATCGAACTCATGCCCCTTGCGTCTACCTGCGTGGGTCGGTTGGTTCTTTACCACTGTGCCACCTGGGAAGCCCCTGCTCTCACTGGAGGGAGATAACACCCTTGCAGTTATTCCAAAAAGCTATTAAGCAAACCATTACATATATTTCTCATTTCTTCAGTGGAGTGAAGAGAGCACACACAGAAGAGTTCTCCCCCTGGTCAAACTGGGTCTGCCCCCACCACCAAACATACCGGAGAAAGATGCTAAACCTGGTTAGCGGGGGCGGTGAAGGGTCCTAGAGAAAAGCCAGCAGAGAATCTGGAGACTTGGCTGGTAGGTGGGATTCTAAGATGCCCATCTCCTGACATGCATATATAAACCTCTCCCCTTGAGCAGGGGTGGGGCCAGGGAACATGACGGGCTATCACCCTAATATAAAAAGGGGGATGTCCGGGGTGGGCTTGACCTAATCAGAGGAGCCTTAAAAGAAGAGGAAGCATCAGAGAGATCTTCTTGCCATGGGCTGAAGGGAGGTGAGCACCGTGTTTTGAACTGCCCCGGGAGCGGGGGGCACACAGGTGGGCACCACAGGCAGTCGCACCACAGGCAGTCCCCGGGCACTGAGAGCCAACAAGACAGCAGCCTCAGTGTTACATCGCAAGGGAGTAAATGCTGCCAACAGCCCGGACAAGCTTGGAGGACGACCTGAGCCTCAGTTGACATCACAGTCCTGGCTGACACCTTGCTTTTCACCCGGGCCAGAGGACCCAGCTAACCCATGCCTGGGCTTCTGACCCTGAGAAACCATGGTCAGAATTTGCTGCGGTAAAACCTGAATGCACCTTGCCTACTGGATGGAGGACATAAGCAGTAGGTGTAACCAGGACCTTGAGTGTCTTTGATACACTCCTTGTAATGCACGACAACAGATCAGTACTCACTTCATAGCCTCACAGTGTCACGTGGGGCCACAGAGAACATCATTTCCAGGCCTCAGAGAGGCTTAGATAGATGACTTGCTCAAGGCCACTCTGCAAGTTAGTGGTAACTGCAGTGGTCAGACTTCAACATGCCCTTATCTGGAAAGATCTGCGGCCAAATGGGTCAAGAAGGTCAAGAATGCCGAGTATTAGAAACTGCAAGAGGCTTCAACATCATCTGGGTGAAACCCCCTGCCTTTGAGACAGGAGGAAACTGAGGCCTGGAGAGATTAGGGGATTTGCAACACTCTTTCCAGTTCAGGAAGCTGTGACAAGGCACGGGTTCTGCCACCTAACAAATAATGGCGCGTGTGTCACTGCCCTTCCAGACAGAAATCCATGGCGTGTGCCAACAACTGATCCCCAAATTAATAAACAGCAAGTAAGATGCAAAAGAGACACTCCAACTCCTCTGACAGCCAAGTTGCTCTAGCTCATATATAGGACATGGTCACTAAAATGCCCAGGGCTTTATCCTTTCCAGGAAGCCTCAACTGCATTGAAAGAGAAAGTGGGGAGAAACAGGGACAGGCTTGTTAGGCTTTTTAATTTTTTTTAGAAGCTTAGAAACGGAAGTATTGCTGCTCTGCCAGTCAAGGACCTTTTGTGGAGGTTGATGTACGTCAGTCAGATTTGGGTGCATGTGTGTGTGTGTGTGTGTGTGTGTGTGTGTGTGTGTGTAACCGAATAGCCTGTCACAGCCTCATTTTCCACGAGGCAAGTCTCCTCTAACTGATAACACTCTAAATAACAGGTGAGTGACTCCTGGCTGGAAGGAGATTGTCTGACCTCATTGTTTGCCTTTCCCCCCCCTCTTTGTTCTTCACAAATAAAGGTTTTTTAATAAACTGAAAGGTCCTCCGCTCTTGCCTGATGATAAAATGAAAGGAACCAGTGAGGTATGGTACAACGAGGCAGCAAAAAAGGAGAAGCTCATCAGAAAATAACAAAGGTGCAAGTTAAAGATAAGGCAGCTGTCAGAGATTAATCCTGCCCGCCTGATTGTTTTCTTTAATACCAAAGCCTGCAATAGCAAGCGATAAGTTTGCTGAGTAATTTGGTTTTTGGTGAAGAAATAAAATTCAGGTAGGCCCCATAATTGATTTCCCTTTCTTTAGTTTTCTAAACATTAAACAACAACAAGGAGCCTGACTTGGCTACACTTTCTTCCTTCCAGCTGTACTGCCAACGCCGTCCTCAGGATTGGGCCCACCTTCTTCATCCCGAAAGCTTCCACAAAGAGGCTAGGAGTGAGCAGGAGATGTTCCCTTTGCCCAGAGACACGAGGTGCCATTTACATGAATCCGCACACTCAATGTCCGTCAGGGTCTGAACTGTGCCATTCTTCCCAGAAAAGATGCTAAATGTGACCTTATTTGGAAACAGCATCTTTGCAGAGGTTATCAAGGTAAAATGAGGTCCTTGGGGTGCACCCTAATCCAATCTGCGTGCTATCCTTATAAAAAGGGAATGTTAGACCCAGACACAGGTCCAAGGGGAGAATGCCATCTGGAGATGAAGGCATGGATCTGTGTGCTGCATCCAGATGCCAGGAAACTCCATGGTAATGGACAAACTGCAGCAGTCAGGAGAGAGGCAGGGGGCAGCTCCTCCCTCAGGCTCCAGAAAGACCCAACCCTAGGACAGCTTGATCTCAGACTTCTGGTCTCCAGGACTGTGAGAGAACACGTTTCCTTGTTTAAGCCACCCCATCAGTGGTGCTTTGTTAGACAGTCCTAGCAAACGAACCCAGCATCTACGTCCAACACACCCAGGCATCAAGGAACCCTCACTTCCACCCCGAACGTCTCCTTAATCCAATTCCCCTCAATGTCTTCACATCCCCACCCCACCTCCCACCCTCCGCGGTTTCTCATAGCTTTAGGTGAAACTGTAAAGAAGGCAAAGGAGGGAAAGAGAACCCTGAAGGCCCAGCGCTATCCCCGCTTTTGAGGGTATGAGAGGCTCGGAGCCCTCCCACCTAGCACCCCGAGGCATTTACGGGTACCGGGTGCCTAGACCAGGGCCCTTGCACACATGCAGCCACTTCCCCTCTGCGGTCCCTAGTTGGTGTGAGCACAGAGCAGCCACCCAGGGCCCATCCTCGAGAGGGACCCGGGGAGGGGAATGCTGCTTGGAAGCCCCAAACAATCAGGCAGGGTGCTGTATCTCCAGGTCCTCAGCTTCGGGATTTGCATTTGCGCACTTTCAGATCTGTGATCTTCCAGCTTGAACGTGCGTAGGAGTGACTCGCCCGGGGATCCTGTTGAAATGCTCTGACTCAGTTAAGTATGGGGTGGGACCCGCTCAAAGCTGCTTTACCAACAAGCGCCTGGGTGATTCCCACGCTGCTGGCGCGTGGACCACGCCTGGGGTGCAGGGTTTGGACCCTCACAAGGTGGAGGTGTGGGAAGGGGGCTTAGAACAGGGGTGGTCCTTCTTGGTGGCCCAGAGGCAAAGCTTTCAGTGGCCACAAACCTCCGCAGATTCCAATGTCTCTGGGCTGGAAAAACCTTCAGTAGGGTCAGAGGGGGAAACACAAAAGGAAGCATCCGAGGGGGTGCAGCTGGGGGAGGGGGACCCCCAAACGAGAAATGAGATGCGTTCCCGTGCTCCCAGACGCACGCTCACAGGCGGCGCCCGCAGCAGCAGTTTTCTTTATTGTGATAAAATGAACAGCCCCCTGGTCGCTCGTCCTGCAGCTAATTTCTCATCTTATCTATTATGTGAATGAGATGGGAAAACAGTTTCCTGTTTCTCACAGATATCACTGACAGGAGAGATACTGAGCGAATTCCCTGGAAAATCCTGCAGTCCCATCCCTCCGCGGGCGCGGTCGGTTCACCAGGAGGAATCCATGCGCCGTAGGGGCTAGCTCTCAGACTGAGAAACCCATCATCGCAGACGCTCCTCGCCTCCCCCGTGTAAATATCACCTTGGAAAAGGGCTGAGGGGCCCCCAGGTCTTTTTCAGTTGTATTTCATAGCAGATATTCCCTGAGGCCCAAATGACAGGCCTGGAGGTGGCTGTGTGCTGGGCCAAGGATCTCCGTCAGGCCGCAGCCACCTCCTGTTCCTCCCACCTGCCTTCCCACCCTCGCAGCGAGCCCCCACACCCTGTCCCCAAGACCCGCCGATCACAGATCTTCCCCCTCAGATGAAGGAGAACCCTGTCCCAGTATGACTGCCTTGTCAGCCACTCAGTCATGTCCGACTCTTTGTGACTCTATGGTCTGTAGCCTTGCCAGGCTCCTCTGCCCATGAAATTGTCCAGGCAGGAATACTGGAGTGAGTAGCCATTCCCTTCTCCAGGGGATCAGGGATGGAACCAGGGTCTCCTGCACTGCAGGCAGATGCATTGTAGGCAGATTCTTGACCATCGGAACCACCAGGGAAGCCTGCAATGGAAGAATCTGCCTGCAATGCAGGAGACATGGGTTCAATCCCTGGGTCAGGAAGATCTCCTGGAGAAGGGAATGGCTACCCACTCCAGAATTCTGGCCTGGAGAATCCCATGGACAGAGGAGCCTAGCTGGTTGTGAAAAGTCAGACAGGACTGAGCCACTAACACTTTCCCTTTCAAGCTTCTTGGGGAATCACAAATTTTCATGCACATTTGGCTCAATTCTTATTATCAGTGAAGAAACTGAGGCTCAGAGTGGTAGACAGATTTGGCCAATGTCACCCAGCAGGGATATAACGGAGCCTTTTTGGTCCATGCTGGGGTCAAGGTGTGGCAGAAGGGAAATCTTAGACAGCAGTGTTAGTGGAGCAGAGCCCATGAGATACCCAGAAAAATCCTCCTAACTCAGGTTGTTCCAAGTTTTGACCTGGAAACACAACACATCTGAGAACAAGTTCTGACTGGGCGAGACAGCAGGCCCCACACAGGAGGGACCCAACTTGGGCTGCTCGTTATAGTCATTTGAGGGTTTTTTTTTTTAATTTGAGGGTTTTTTTTTTTAATGCTAATGACTGGTCCACACCTCTGACAACTTGAATCCCAATCTGTCAGGCCTTTCAGTCCCTGTGAGCTTGTTAGAAATGCAGACTCTCAGCCAGCTCCCCCATCCCCCACCCTGCCATCCAAAGGCGTCAGAATCTGGGTGATTCCTGTGCATGCCAAGACTTAAGAAACATGCTTGGGCTACATGTTGGAACCACCTGATGCACAGGCCGCAGTCCAGGCTAAAGCAGTTATAGTCTCTGAGGGTCAAGGCCTGCCATGAGTGGTTTTTTAGAGAGGCGAGGACCTCAGAGAGGACTGCAGGGCACAAACTGTAAGTTCAAGGGCCTCAAAAACATGTTCATGTGTATTCCAATTTGCAGAGGCCCAGGTGTCTTCATGGGAAATAGATGGGGAAACAGTGGAAACAGTGTCAAACTTTATTTTTGGGAGCTCCAAAATCACTGCAGATGGTGACTGCAGCCATGAAATTAAAAGACGCTTACTCCTTGGAAGGAAAGTTATGGCCAACCTAGATAGCATATTGAAAAGCAGAGACATTACTTTGCCAACAAAGGTCCATCTAGTCAAGGCTATGGTTTTTCCAGTGGTCATGTATGGATGTGAGAGTTGGACTGTGAAGAAAGCTGAGCGCTGATGAATTGATGCTTTTAAACTGTGGTGTTGGAGAAGACTCTTGAGAGTCCCCTGGACTGCAAGGAGATCCAACCAATCCATTCTGAAGGAGATCAGCCCTGGGTGTTCTTTGGAAGGAATGATGCTAAAGCTGAAACTCCAGTACTTTGGCCACCTCATTCGAAGAGTTGACTCATTGGAAAATACTCTGATGCTGGGAGGGATTGGGGGCAGGAGGAGAAGGGGACAACAGAGGATGACATGGCTGGATGGCATCACTGACTCGATGGACGTGAGTCTGAGTGAACTCCGGGAGTTGGTGATGGATAGGGAGGCCTGGTGTGCTGCAATTCATGAGGTCACAAAGAGTCGGACATGACTGAACGACTGAACTCAACTGAGGTGTCTTCAGGAAAAGGAAATGTAGGTGAGGAAGTGGAGCCCAGAGAGGTGGTCCAGCTCAGCTCAACTTTGTGTTGTTGTTCAGTCCTCAGTCATGTCCGACTCCTTGTGACCCCGTGGACTGCAGCACACCAGGCTCCTCTGTCCTCCACTGTCTCCCGGAGTTTGCTCAAACTCATGTCTATTGAGTCAGTGATGCCATCCAATCATCTCATCCTTTGGCAACTTTATGACCTGGAGCCAGTCACAGCAGACTCTTGTGATCTTGACTGGAAGGGTGATGATTCTGGGTTCACTTTGATACAGGGTAAGAGCGGCAAGATGGCTCTGAAATCTCCACGCACCACCCTGGGTATGTAAGGGAGGGGAGGGAGGGAGGCAGGATGGAATAGCTGCTAGAGTCAAAACTAGCTCTGCGGCAGCTCTGTGGCCTTGGGCAAATTATTTAACCTCCATGCCTCAGTTTGATCATCTGTAAAATGGAGAAGATAGCAATTCATTCACGGAGCCATTGTGACCTGTCAGGAGCTAAATAAGGCTGTTGACAGTTTGGGGTACTCGTGCAAAAACAGTAGCTGTCATTAGTGGTAATTCAATTTCAGCTCCATGGTCATTTTGAGGAAGATTTTTATAAGTGAAAGTGAAGTTGCTCAGTCGTGTCCGACTCTGCGACCTCATGGACTATAGCCTACCAAGCTCCTCAGTCCATGGAATTTTCCAGGCAAGAATACTGGAGTGGGTTGCCATTCAGCTGGTAAAGAATCCGCCTGCAATGCGGGAGACCTGGGTTCGATCCCTCAGTTGGGAACATCCCCTGGAGAAGGGAAAAGTAATCCACTCCAGTATTGTGGCCTAGAGAATTCCATGGACTGTACCCTATGGTGTCGCAAAGAGTCGGACACAACTGAGCGGCTTTCACCTCACTTTTCAAGGAACATTAACTATAACAAAACTGTTTTTAAGTTAAAGACAGATCAAATGTGAACAATAATCCTCTCCTTACAGAATGAAAAACTAACGTTGTGGTTTATAAATAACTCCCCTGGCTATAAAAGACTACTATCTCTGTCTCCTCCAGGCAAGCCCAGTTAAATTCACCGCTGTGGTTTCCTACAAATGCAAAAAGAAGCACAATGACAAAGAATATACAAGAACACATGGGGAGGCATGGAAATCAAAAAGACGTCAACTGATAGGGAAAAGGGAGCAAGGAACTAGGTTAAAATTATGCGGAAGACCCTCTAGATAAATAGCAGAGTGAAAAGGCAGCTAATTGAAGAATGAGGGAGTTTTCTTAACCAGTGCTAGCTGAGTAAAAATATAATTAGCTTTGATTCATGAAGATTGCTACAATATGACTCATTTACCAAAACAGTTACTAGCAGAATTACATTTGTTACTGTGAGAAGACCACGTGGGAGCGAGGGCTGTAGTAAATACCAAGTAATGTTTCTACTTTCGGCAGTGGCACCTTGGAAAAGAGTTCTGTTTCCTCATCAGCGGTTTTCTGTGATGCTGCGGCTCTGAGTGGCGCCTTTGGCGACCAGCAGGAACGCAGAGACCTTGTACAGAGACAGGAGATGCCGGCATCACTGCTCCCAACCAGGACCTTGGAAAGGTCTCGCTTTCCCAGCCTGCATTCAGCACGTCTGGGTCTCAGACTTCTTTCCACCAAGCGACGTCACAGCTCCTCTGCAGCCGTGCCCTTGGCTTTCATGCCTTTGGTGCTGAGGTCCCTCTCCTTGGAGATTCCATGCAAACCTCAAAATCAGAAGACCTTCCTTCTGGTTGATTGGTTGTCTGATGGCTTTGAGAATGGAAAGCCAGTGTTTTTTCCATTTCGATATTTTCTGTTTATTCACTATGCTTGGCTTGGGCGCTCCTCCCCATAGCACACAGCCCTTGAAAGATTCAAACCTTTATAATCAACTACACTTCAATCAGAAAAAGAAGAAGAAAACAAGTTTCCTTTGCTGACCCTGGAGACATACCACCCAGTCTCTGGGTTTGGAGCCCTGGGCCCAGTTACACCTGAGGCCCTGAGTACCCACAGTTCTGGTGCCCCAGTTCCTGTCGCAGGATACTTACTGGTAAATCCATGATTAACTATGTATGTCCCCCCCAAATCTACCTCCTCCTCCCCCTGTCCTTACCGCCCCCCATCCGCAAATTCAAACCTTCCATGATCTGTGTGCACAATTCAAAGAAGATGCCGGCTAGGTTGGCACTAAAACAGATGGGAAGATAGATGCTGGGTAGAGGGTCACAGAGATCTTAGAAAAGTCTTGGCCCAGCCTCTTTAAGGATGGATGTGGATCCAGGGAATATGTGTGTACACGATGAGAAGAGCCATGTGATTTCTAAAAACAGAACGCATGGCGCAGGAAGAAATAAGATGCATTTCTCACACGGAGAATGAGCACTGCAGGGAGAAATGTCCAGAAGAAGGCAGCAGCAAACAGGTCTGCAAGTCCAATACTAATGAAAATAAATACAGCTTACAAGCCTAATGAAGAACATCTCAGAGCAGGTTGAGCCCCTAACTGATACAAATGAGGACATTATCTTGCCTGGGCTCTCCTGTTCAGTGTAGGACAAGAATCGTGCAAATAGAAGGAGATGACCAGGCCTGTAATGGTAGAATTATAACCCCACACCAGACCAGGGCCTCTTAATAAGAAGAGCCATTTTCATCCAGACCCCAATCCACTTGAGGGCCTGAAGACCATCAATGTAAATGATGCTTAGCTCTCCTCATTGTAGGGTAATTAGTATTTTAAGAGTCACTCACATCTCTTTCCTCCAAATGTATGTTAGTGCGTCAGTACTTCCCTAAAGCCCAGAAGCGAAAAATGATTCCAGAGGTGATTCTCAGCCTGAGACCCACCACCACACTCTATTAAGCGCCACTGTTTTCTAGGCATGGGCTAAGTACTTCACACGCATGGTTTGGTTAATCTCATCCACAGCCTGGGAGGTAGGTATTATAAAATACCCTTCATTGTTTCAATTGAAGTACAGTTGATTTACAATGTTGTATTAGTTTCTGGTGTACAGCAAAATGATTCATATATGTATTATGTATATATATTCTTTTTCATTATGGTTTATTCTAAGATATTGAATACAGTTCCCTGTGCTATACAGTAGCACCTTGTTGTTTATTTTATTTATAGTAGTTTCTATCTGCTAATCCCAAACTCCTAATTTACTCCTTCCCCACCCCCTTTCCCCTTTGGTAAACATAAATTTGTTTGCTATGTCTATTTCTCTTCCACAAATAAGTTCATTTGGGTCATATTTTAGATTCCACATATTAGTGATATCATGATATTTGTCTTTCTCTTTCTGACTTAACTTCACTTAGTATAATAATCCCTCGTTGCATCCAGGTTGCTGCAAGTGGCATTATTTGGGTCATTTTTATGGCTGAGTAGTACTCCATTGTGTGTGTGTGTACACACCACATCTTCTTTATCCATTTGTCTGTCAATGGACATTCAGGCTGTTCCATGCCTTAACTGTTGTAAACAGCGCTACTATGAATGTTGGGGTATATGTATCTTTTCTAATTAGAGTTTTCTCAGGCTATATGCACGAAAGTGGGATTGCTGGATCGTATGGTAACTCTGCTTTTAGACTTTTGAGGAATCTCCATACTGCTTTCTGTAGTGGCTATACCAATATACCTTTTCACAGCAGTGTAGCGGTTCCTTTTCTCCATACTTTTGTCTCCAATATTTGTTATTTGTAGACTTAAATGATGTCCTTTCTGACCAGTGTGAAGGGGTACCTCATTATCATTTTGATTTTCATTTCTCTAATAATTAGTGGTGTTGAGCATCTTTTCATGTGCTGATTGGTCATCTGTATTTCTTCTTTGCAGAAATGTCTATTTATGTCTCCTGCTTATTTTTTAAATTGCATTGTTTGTTTTTTTGTTATTGAGTTGTATGAGCTGATTCTATATTTTGGAAATAAGCACTTGTTGGCCTTGTCATTTACAAATATTTTCTCCCAGCCCACAAGTTATCTTTGTGTTTTGTTTATGGTTTCCTTTGCTGTGCAAAAGCATATAAGTTTCACTGGGTTCCATCTGTTTATTTTTGCTTTTATTTCGGTTGCCTTGGGAGACTGACCTGAAAAACATTGGTACAATTTATGCTGGAGAAAGTTTTGCCTATGTTCTCTTCTAGGAGGTTTATGGTGTCATATCTTATATTTAAGTCTTTAAGGTATTTTGAGTATCAATGCTCTCATTTTTAAGAAACGGATAACTGAAACTCAGAGAGGTTGAGTAATCTGCCAAGGTCAAACAGTAAGTGACAAGTCAGAGATTGGAACAGAAAACCAGCTTTGATAGGTTATTTTTAGGGTCAGCCTCTGTGAGGAAATGAGAAATGAAACAGGAAAGTAAAGTGTATGCTCTGGATGGACGTGTCACCTTAGCTTCACATACCCTGGGCCCTAAAATGAGGAGCCGAGGCAGCAGAGGCCAGCGTGGTGCTCTTTACAGCACAGGTGCAGAGCAGGGCCCCTCTCGCCCAGGGCTATGGGTAGAAGAGCCTGACAGCCTCCATTTTCTTGGTGAAACCTGAAAAAAGCCAAGTTATTTGCTCAGACAGGTTGGGTGGAAATCCACTTAGAGGAATGCCACCTTGACTGTTTGGTCCTTTTAACTCTTGGGAAACATAGTATCTAAGCAGTTTGCCAGGAGAGTTTGTTTCCTAGCTTGAGGAAGAACCATGCTCCAGGCAATCAAATATTGATTACAGTCCCTAAGGTGCTGCAGTTTATAGGCATTCACTTGATAGATTTTTTTCTTCCTACCTGCCCACCTCAATCACCCCATAAAGTTTGCTTTGTGACAAAAGCATGAACTAGAAAGGGGAAAGAAAAGTACACCACACTCCCTACTTCAAAGCCAGAGAGCTGTTAAACCTGATTTTGACTCAGGAGTCCTCCGCGGTGTTGCAAGCAGGTCACCTTGAAAACAGTCTGTTCATCATAAAGACTACTGGGCCTCGTTTCAGGTGGGTCTTGTCCTCCTGCCTTGAAGGCAAGTCTGAGTTCAGATGATACCAATGGTCAACAGAGACGGGGGCAGCTGAAGGTGGGAAGTCCAGAGACCATTTTTTATAGTCTTAAAATAATATGAACTTTCAAAGAAAACGAAATGCTTGAAAAAGGAAGAAGACAGTGTGCATTAGATAACACAGCAAAGACTAAACACCAGTCATCTACTTTTTAAAATATCTTTATACGTTTGTGAAATGTTCATATTGTTGCTTTGAAGGAACTTGACATTCTCTCCCTGTATATTATACCTGGGCATTGACCAAATGGTGCTTTTTTTATTATTATTATTATAAATACTAGGATTTCAAAGACCTTTCTACTGTTAATTTCCTATAATGGCCCTTAACATCTTATTATCTGCATTTTATTGCTAGGAAAACTAAAATATAGAGCAGTTAAGTGACTACCCAGTAAACAAGGGGCAGAACTGGAAATAGCACCAGTAATTCATCCTACCTGTGAAAACATACTTCCTGCTAACCTAGAGGTGCCTGTTTGCACACTAATCTGCTTCTGACTCATGGCTGGTGACATCCTGTATGCCGACCTTTTAGGACTCTGTAGTCAGTCAGCACCTAGCTGTGTATTAGGTTAAATAATTTCATTATAAAAATAAGGGGGGATCAGACTTGAAACTTTGTCTTTGAGGACAACATAACTTATGACCTGTCATCCAGTAGACCACAAGCCAAAAAAAGGAAAGCCTGGTTTTGAAGGGGGTGGAACGGAGAATGTCCAAGGATTTAGATTAAATTTATGCACAATGTATCCATAATTTATGGCCTTATATTAAAAATCTTGGTTGAACATCCCTCCCCCACTTTAATTTATCTTTTCTCATAGCAATTATAATTGACTGCTTTACATTTAGGTCCGTGATACCTTGGAGGAGGAAATGGCAACCCACTCCAGTATTCTTGCTGGAAAAAAATCCCATGGACAGAGGAGCCAGGCAGCCTACAGTCCATGGGGGTCACAAAGAGTTGGATGCGACTGAACACACACAAACATGCCATTTTATTTCCCCTACGAAATTCTAAAGGCAGTGATTGTGTCTCATATGTTGTTTGTCCTCCGTGGTACATAGCAATGCCTTACTCATGCTAGCTGCTCATAAGATGATGCTAAATAATAAGAAAAAGAAAAGAATACTTCGGATTTACATCAGTAGCCTCAGATTCACATCCTGTAGAACTAGTGAAAGTGAAGGTCGTTCACCCGTACGCAACTCTTTGCGACCCCATGGACTATATAGTCCATAGAATTCTCCAGGCCGGAATACTGGAGTGGGTAGCCATTCCCTTCTCCAGAGGATCTTCCCAACCCAGGGATCGAACCCAGGTTTCCCACATTACAGGAGGATTCTTTACCAGCTGAGCTGCCAGATAAGCCCAAGAATACTGGAGTGGGTAGCCTATCCCTTCTCCAGCGGATCTTTCTGACCCAGGAATCAAACAGGGAACTCCTGCACTGCAGGCAGATTCTTTACCAGCTGAGCTGCCAGGGAAGCCGGTAGAACCAGACCTACCCATAAACTAAATCCTAGGTCAGAGCCATGGGTGGGAGGAATTGCAGGTGGAAACCAGGCACAATTCTCATCCTTCACAATTACAGGCCAAATGAAGGATTGTACCTGAGAGGAAAACTGCTGTTGGAACTTAAAAAGAAAATAGATACAAATTCTTCAGTTAGTTTCTATTCTGACTGCAAGGAAGAGGATCCATGTATTTCTCATCAAGCCCAAAAGACTACCTAGGTAAGAAATAGAAATCTTAAGGGAAGGATGTTCATTGCAACTATATGGGGAACTCCTTGATGGCGAACTTGTACTCAGGGAAAATCTGTTTATTGTGAAATAAATGGAACGTCCCAAATAATGAGGAAGCATCCTGCACAGGGGAAGAGAGGAAGTCAATAACAGTATTCCAATGTGTGTTGTATCTAAACTAAACTACAAAAGTAGCTTTTTACCATTGCATGCAAATGATGTCTGGAAACTAGCCTAGTTTACATAATTGCACAGCTGTGGGCAGTCTGGCTTCCAAAATTCAGGATGCATCTTGATAGCATGTGTCGGACCCATAAAAGGGTTAATTTTGAAAACAGCCACTTTCCTATACAGATGGAGACAGAGTGCCATCATCAATGTTTAATCAATCAATAGGCGTTTATTCCTGTGATCCAAAGTTTACATTATCCTCCGTCTGGAGCAAGTAGAGGAATAAGGAAGGGAATCTGTCAAAAGCAAAATTACTTCTTGTTAGCTTTGCCCCTGTAATTTCAGTTCAGCTCAGTACATGTTAATCTTTTTTATGACTTAAATAAAGCAATGAAAGTGATTATACTTTAACCCTCTTGTGCATTTCTTAAACAGTTTAATCTAAACCCCACAATTTAGACCAGGCTTGGGATGAGCTGTCAGATCTCTGTCTCAAAACGTGATCAGATAATTGGCCAGTTACTATGTAGTTTCCATTTCCTTCCCAATTCTCTTCAACCCTGTAGTTCCAGATTTCTTCTCAACCCTTCTCTTTCTGTGCAACTCTGCTCTCTGTTGTAATTTCCAAGTTTACATGAGGGTGGACTTTCTGTTCAAATAGACACACATTTGAATTCTGGTTCCATGGAATTGCCTGTATGAGTCCCTAAGCAAAATGTTAACCCCCTTAAGTCTCAGTTTCTCTTATCTGTAAAATGGTTACACTAACGTCTGTCTTGTAAAGTTGTGTGCACGCATGCTCAGTCACTTCAGTCATTTCTGACTCTGCAATCCTGTGGACTGTAGCCCACCAGGCTCCTCTGTCCATGGGATTCTCTAGACAAGAATACTGGAGTAGGTTGCCATGCCCTGCCCCAGAGGATCTTCCTGACCCAGGGATGGAACCCATATCTCTTATGTCTCCTGCATTGGCAGGTGGGTTCTTTACCACTAGCACCACCTGGGAAGCCCTCTTGTAAAACTGTGGTGAACCTTAAATGAAATAGCATGTATGAAATGCCTGGTACAAGCAGACCACTTAATTCATGACTACGACCTTTCCTTGCTCTCAAATGGGATCGCTTGTTTCCTCTGCATTGAGAATAGTGTTTTGTTAGTGTTGTTTGTTTGTTTCGTTTACCAGACTGTGGCTCATTAATTCACATGGTCAAAGCACAGTGCAGAAGCAGCAAATTTATGTCTTTCGTTTCTGCAAAGACTAATTAGTAAAAAGGGGTGGGAGATCAAGCGTGCAAATGTGCTTAGTTGATCACCAGAAAGGAAGATTATTTGTATATTTTTATTGTTATGTGTGTGGTAATTATTACTGGGATGGGCGGTGGTCAGTGAAAGTCTATACCCTCCTAACAGGACAAATAATACAGAGGAAGGCATAGTGCCTAAATGCATGTATTACAGAACATGCATGCTATTCTCCATCATATCTTATCACCTAAATTTTCTTAGTAAAGAAAGAAATGGATGGGGATTAATAAATTCCCACTGTGCTACTAGGATTTCCTCATTCATGCCTATCTATTAGAAACTCCTAAAGGAAGGGTCTCCAGGCTTCCTGTACTTCCCGTGACAATAATCATCTATTATGTACAGAAGGCCTCCACGTAGAAAATAGAGACCTGCCACCACTACGCTGATGTTCTCAGATCAGCGTTGGCATTTAAGGTGACACAGGGTTCTCATTGTGGCAGTTCCGTATATTCTGTCCAGGGTGACGTGGACTTTAGAATGCAGCATAAAATTAGTGAATACTAATGAATAATGAACAAAGGTTTACTCCCAAACCAGGCTGTCAAATGGAAAGTCTAACTTGGTTTCACAATCCAAACCATTGTTCTTCCACTTGTTCTGCTTCTCACCGTCTGTCCTACTTTTCTGTTCACAAGCTGCTAAACCATTAAGCAAACCTATCACACATAACAAGTTCAACCTGCTTCTTAGTCTTCTAACCTAGTCTTACAATCACAATTAGAAATTCTTCAGTAGTAAGACTATAGAGCCCAGATCCTGAATATTTGGTAATTCTTAAGTTGTGAGGGTCCCACAAGGCTGTCCATTGAAGATGCTCACAGCATGAAATCAAGGGGTGAAATTCAGCATGAAATTCACCTGTCAAGGTGAAAAAACAGTGGTTTTATTTCTGATAAGCCTTCCCGGGGCGGGGGTGGGGGTGGGGGGAGATTGGATAGAATGTAGCCAATGACAGAGAGTGCAAGGAATCCTGCATTTCCTCCTTTCCCTTTAAATCAACCCAAGTCAGATTCTAAATTCCAGACTCTGAGTCATAGAAAAGTCAAATTCAGTCCCTATGGGAGTGTCCCACCTTCAGGCCACGCAGGCAGTGGCCTGAAGTCTGTGGATTTTGCCTGTGTGCTTAGTCACTCAGTCGTGTCGGACTCTTTGCCACCCCATGGACTGTAGCCCACCAGGCTCCTCTGTCCATGGAATTCTGCAGACAAGAATACTGGAGTGGGTTGCCATTTCCTACTCCAGAGGATCTTCCCAACCCAGGGATCGAACCCACATCTCTTGCATCTCCTGTACTGGCAGGTGGATTCTTTACCAGTGTGCCACCTGGGAAACCCCAGTGGATCTTAAGTAGGAGTAAAGGCCCCACTGGCCATGAGACGTTGGGGGACACAGAATACCAGTGGGGACTCCATGGTCCCAGCCCCTTGGGATATGGCCGCTCAGTTGCTTCTGGTCCACTCATGGGGCTGAGAAAATCTTTGATGACCTGGAACACTCCACCCCGAGTCCTGCTGTGTGCATTGGCAGACAGCCTTCTGATAGCACTTCTTGCTTAAGCAGCTGCCACTGGGGTCCATGCTCCCCGTTACCACTGAAACTCACCAGCCTCCAACCTCCACGCAGTCCATGTGAACCATCTCCTGCCTTCCCTGCCAGTGCTCCTAGAGGCCCTGCCAGATCACCCCATCTTCTCTGGGGACACCTATTTCACCTGAGAGTCTGAGGCTTCAACAAAAAAGAGGAAGAGCCGCTATTGCTGAGGAAAGAGAATGACAAACTTCAGGTTTCTGTTCAAAATAGGAAGGGCAGGAGTGACTTAGAAAGAGCAAAACTGAAACCTCAGAAAATTATCCTATCCTGTAAGCCTCATAGTCAAGCAGCAGACAAGAGTTACCCTTGACTGCTTGGCCTGGGAATGGGTAGACCGAATGTTCCTGATTGAAAAGTAATTGGAGCCACAATTATATGCCCCAGCTCCAGGGACACTGGCTGAGGATGAGAACTGAGAAATACCCACGGGTGTTTCAGGGCAGCCCCCTGGGCACTTCCATCCCATCCCAGTGTTTCTGGGCAGAGGTTCACACGTGTTAGGAGTAGGAGTGGACTCAACAGAAGTGGGAAGATGAAATGATACCAAAAGCGCAGCAGGTGTCTGCAAACACAAGACCATCCTACCTTTGAACCTAAAGCCTAACTGGATATTCAGAAAGGGGTCACTGCATCAGTGGCCAAAGGAATGACCACATCCAGGCCAAGAGGGGTGCCCACGAGGAAGGAACTTGGGCTCAGAATTGCCCAGAGCTCAGTCACTGCCCAGAGCCAGCTTGTAGGGAACCTGAGACCCAGGCAGGACAGAAGAAATCAGGTTTCTCCCTGGCTACCTAGAGACTTGCGGGAGACACAGACGGCAGGGCAGGGGGACAGGAGGACAAGCCAGGCAATCACACGCAAAACTCAGAGACTCTGCCAGGGAACTGGGCCCCCCCCCTCCAGGGACCCCACTGCTGGAGGTTCTAGAAAAGTCCACGTCTACTGCATTGGCCCCTGGGAACAGAGTCCTCTCTGACTGGGCCCTCGGAGTCTGATGCTGCCAAGGAAACTCCAGCTGCACTTTCAAACACAAGTATAAACTGTAAAACAGAAGTCAGTTAATCTTCTTAAATGACCAGGTATCTGGATCTGGTGCCTCTGTGATTTACTGAGATTGAACTTAAGCAAATATTTATGGGAACAGGAGGCTACGATGAACAAATTCATTAATTCAGTGATGGCACAGGGTAGCTCCTCAATAAATGGTGGTTGTTGCTGCTGCCGATGATAATTAAAATCCTGTTTATAGATGGGTTGTGATGTATAATCATTTCATAACTATCTAAGTCCTTATGCCTTGATGAGAACTATCATTATGTGTAAATATTGACTAAGGCTGAGCCTTGAGCATGCCGTGGAAATTCAAGTTTATCATCTCCCACTAACCAACAGTAATGAACTAAACTGGGATCTCTCAGTCCAAACAAACAACTGGGTGCGTTGATGGGGGGAGTGCAGGCGTGATCCCAGGTCAATACATCTTGTCACTTTTTTCTACATTTTACACACAATCTGGGCATTTTGCATGAGACTTTTGGTATTTCCTCATCATTTGGGAACTTTTAGGTCTTCTAATGGGGAAAGTCCTCGCTCTGATTCAGCCTCACAAAGTACCAGGAGGAGGTTGGGAGGCTAGGAGCTCCTGGAAGTTTCCATGGACCTGTGATATACCCAATTTCACCGTTGGGCATTTCCCTAGAGATAAAGAGGAGGAGTAGCTTTTTATTTAGGAGACTCTCTTGTCCCTGCTGCTGCTAAGTTGCTTCAGTCGTGTCCAACTCTGTGCAACCCCATAGACAGCAGCCCACCAGGCTCCTCCGTCCCTGGGATTCTCCAGGCA
The DNA here is from genome assembly GCF_029407905.1 of Bubalus kerabau. Taxonomy (NCBI): domain Eukaryota; kingdom Metazoa; phylum Chordata; class Mammalia; order Artiodactyla; family Bovidae; genus Bubalus; species Bubalus kerabau. The sequence goes on from NC_073626.1 coordinate 14,476,536, forward strand.
AGAATACTGGAGTGGGTTGCCATTTTCTTCTCCACTCTTGTCCCTAGATTGACCAAAAACATATCTATCTAGATGTCATCCAAAACTGGTAAGAACTGAAGTGCTAAACTGAGTTTGGTTCCAGTCCAAATGTGTTCCTCATGTTCAGTAGGAAATCAAAGACTGAATGGATGTACAAATGGGATGCCTTGAAATACTTTGCCACACCCAACACCCCCCACCACACACACACACACACAAACTATTTCATAATTTACCAGGTGGAAACGATTTACAGGATACTCTTTGAGAGGGAATTAGAGTAAGTCAGGCAGCAACTTTAAAAATCAATAAAAGCAAGCTCACATTTTGTCATGTTACCCTTCATCACCGTCCACCCAGACAAATCAGCCGAGGTGTTTGCACAGACAGGACTACTAGAAAGTAGCATTTCCTCTGCGTGGAGCTTGGGGAGCGGGTGGGGAGGAAACAGTCTCCTTTGCAGGCATGAGTGAGATTAGTATGAAGGGGACTATAAATATTAACGCGCTTTTCTCTTCTGCATTTCTGTATACATACTTTCATTTGGAAGTTTCTACCGAAGGGTTGGGGTAGGATAGAAAACATTAAGTTTATTCAAGCAGAAATTCAAAGAGAAAGTGTATTTAGCCTTCGGCATTCAAAATTGAGAAACACAATAGAGTGAAAAATGGACTTTGGTAGAGAAGAGGGAGAGAGAAAGCAAATTTTCTAAATTGTTTTAGTATACTAGGAACCAAGCCCAGGGGCTTAGATCTTGTATTTTTTCTCATAACACAGATAAGATTTCCCCCTCTGCTATGATCATCGGGCCATTACATTTGTTGCCCTAGAGTAGAAAGGAGGGTATGCCATAGTGGGAAATGTGTAGATGGAAGACTCTGAGCTTTTAAGAAAAATCTGGAGGTTGGATTTTCTCAGAAGGACTCATGGGAATTGTTGAGAGACCCCAAGAAAGCAAGTTTCAACATCAAGATCCCACTCTTTATCCTTGCTGCTGCTGCTAAGTTGCTTCAGTCATGTCCGACTCTGTGCAACCCCATAGACGGCAGCCCACCAGGCTCCCCTGTCCCTGGGATTCTCCAGGCAAGAACACTGGGTTGCCAAGGAGTGGGTTACCATTCCCTTCTCCAGTGCATGAAAGTGAAAAGTGAAGGTGAAGTCACTCAGTCATGTCCGACTCTTCGTGACCCATGGACTACAGCCTACCAGGCTCCTCTGCCCATGGGATTTTCCAGGCAAGAGTACTGGAGTGGGTTGCCATTGCCTTCTCCAACTCGTTATCCTTAGGATGTGGGAAATCTCTTGAAATGAGAAAGGTGTGGGAAATCCAGCTGACTCTGGGCTAGCGGTCAGTTCCCAGGATGTAGCAGGGAGCTGTCCCCCTCACCCCGGGGGACCGGAAGTGTCATCAGTGGAAAGGGCAGGACAGGTCTTCCAACATCCCCCTGCCCGGGGGTGTACATGGGGATTCCAGAAGAACTTGGTGCATGTGTGAAGATGCAGAGGGGACCAGCACAGGCTCTCAGGGGGCCTTAAGAAAGTGCCAAATGGCCCAAACCTGTGGTAGATACTAGCACATCAGCCCCCCTGCCCAGAGCTGGCTGCAACCAGCCACGACTCACTGGTCATCAAACCAGGAGCCGCAAAGGCCAGCCACTCTGTCTTGGAAGACAGCTAGCTGGGCTACAGAGGACCTCACTTCCAGGAGGGCACATGCTATCTGGCGGAGGAGCAGAGTCAGGGATGGGAAATCTGAGAGACCCAAAGAGGCAGAGGTCAACCTAAACATCAAACAGCTCAGAGTCTCTTAAATAAAAGGAGAAGTCCCCTGGTCTCCCTGCCTGCACCACTCAGCAGACAGGGGCTCATGACACAGTAAGGACCATAGAGAGGCCACCTTTCCCTTGTGTAGCGGGAGCTCCACAATTTGAGATTCAGTTCCACTGGCTTCAAGAAAAGTCCAAGTCAGCTACATGTATAAATGGAAATTTCTGAGCTTTGGGAAAAGTCGACATCCCTGATTTCAAGAGCATAACAGTTCATTCTTTAACGATGTTATTTTGTGTTGTGGTATTAGTTTTATACTGTGTTACATGTTCACATATAATCTAGACATCTTTTACAAAATTTTCAAGTTGACAAGCACATGTGGCAGGACATTTTGTCTCCTCCTTCTCCTGCCGTGTCTAGGTCATCCAGACACGTACCCACCCTGGGGCAGGTCAGAGGAGCGCTCCTTGGCTACCCAGGAAGAGGCAGGAATAGAACCACTGGAGACAGGGTAAGAGAGGGCCACAGGGAGAAGGGGGCACTCAGAACTGCGGGCGAGGGAGGAGAGGGAGCCTGTTCAGGACGAAGACTCTTCTCCTGAGGTCTGGAAGGGAGGCAGCCATGCAGGTGGCCACAGGAAGAAAGAGTGAAGATGTCTGTGTGTGCGTGGGGAGCGGGAGAAGCCACCTGAATACTCTAGAAGCCTCTGCCTAGGCTCTGACCAAGGGGAATTATGGATTGCATGAGCCTATACTGTACATCCTACCAGATACTCTGTGTGTGTGTGTGTGTGTGTGTGTGTGTGTGTGTGTGTGTGTAGACAGAGAGAAACAGTAAGACTGACTAGTCAGGTATTTCCTGGGAAAGGACATACTGTCCCTCTTCCCAACATGAAAGGCAAGGTCACAAGTTTACACCACACAAAGAATCCCTGCGAATACATTTTATAATGTTAATCTTTTATTATAATTTGGAGCAATTTCCACAGCTAAGTAATATTTAACTCTCGCTTTCTTTTCTAATAGGGAAACAAAGTGTATGCCACAAAGATACCGCCGGTGAGAAACAGAAAGTAGTGACAATTTTCAAAGTTATTTTAGACCAGACCCATTTGCTTGTATGGATGTGTGTGTGTTTACAATAGCCATGCCCCCCCCCGCAAAGTAAAATACACTGGAATGGCGGAGTATGGCGTAGGGTGGGGTGAAGAAGAATGTGTCAATGTTTTCAGTTCCTGAATAACAGTCCCCGACTCACCAGTGAGACACTGGACCACAGGCAGGATGAATGTTTGGGTCTGGACAACCGACTCCGTTGGTTGATTTTGCTACCTTGGCCCAAACAAGCATGTCCACTATCCTTCTTCTTGCTCCTGAATCTCAGCGTGATCAAGTGTCAGGAGATAAGCAAGCAGCCAAATGGAGCAAAGAGAAGAGCGATCATTGCAAAGAATTCCTGTGGGGTTCACTGGGGTTTTCAGAAAGTAAGGGATACTCATGGTTGTGAGTGGACGTCTGACTTACCTGCTGTAGGTGAAGGTGGTTCTTCCTACAGAACGCTGTCTCCAGAAAGACATCCCCTCTCTGGGACATGAGGTGGAGTAGAAGGACTAACCATCTAAAATTGTCAGCTATGTAATTTCTTTTCAGCATTAACTTATTTCAGCCTGAAAATCTTGACAATGCAAATTTGTTCTCCAGCGGGGGAGAGAGAATGGGAGAAAGAAACAATATTCCTCCCTTTAATCTGGTGAGAATAATCAGGAAGGATGGGTGAGAGGCACCACGCGTTCTGTGCTGTGCTTTTGAAAAGAGAACAAAACACCATGTCCAGAGATAAATTGTCATCGTCTGAAGCTCCAGTTTTCTTACAAATTCTTAAGGAAATGTTGCCCCCTTCTGGACAAAAAGTACAATAGACAGTCACCACAGCCTTGCCATCTAACCTGTTTATAAACTCATCTACCTGGGTTAGTCAGGAAGGGTTTTGCTCTGGTGTCTTTTCTGTCAGTATGCCTAGACAACAGTAATTCACTTTTAAAAAGTCACTATACCAGCATGAATCATATGCATAAGAGATCAGAAAGCCCATTTTACCAATTAGGCAGATTCTTCAAAACAGGAATAATCAATCACGCTGACGAAGTTTACCAGATTTTTTTCTCATTCACAGCCTCCTTACCTCCTATAGGACTTGAGGAGAGGTGGATAGAGTCTCAATCAAGTTTTCATTTATCTCTCATTGTTTATTTTATTATTTAGTTTTAAAATTAATACTCTTTCAAAAATGGGTTGAAATTAGGCGTTTGGGATTAACATAGACACACTAAATATATATATAACAGATAGCCAACAAAGACCTACTGTGTAGCACAGAGAACTCTGCTCAGTATTTTATAGTAACCTATAAGAGAAAAGAATCTGAAAAAGAATAGACATATATATGTGTGGATAACTGAATCATTTTGCTGTACTCCTGAAATTAATATGACATTGTAAAGCAACTATGCTTCAATTTAACAAGATAGAAAGAAATGGGTTCAGGTTTGCTTAGCTAAATAACCTTGAATTTGATTTTTTCAATAGATTTTAGTATTTTAAAGTCATATACTTGGAGCATTAGAAAAATGAAATGCCAAAGCTGATATCCTGACCCGAGCTATAAGATGCCCATGCTTTACCTTTATAGCGTGCCCCTCCTGGCAGTCACTGCCCACTAGCAAACGTGTTGTCAATACACAAGGCAATTGAATGCACATGTTTTTCTATTTGACCACCTATGTATTTGCTCCTCTAAAGAAAAATCATAATCGAAGAAGGAACCGGCAGCCTGCCCAGGACACGCCACCACCCCAAAAGCAGAAAGTCATCTTTCTGCTGTTGAAGTCTCTAACGTGAAGAAGCCTGCAAGCCCAGAAAGCTTATTTCTCAGCTGAGTGACCAGAGCAGAAAGGACCCACGTTCTTGTCTAAGCCCTGTAACTGCAGGCTTCTATGGTAAGGCCAATATCTGCCTTCGTGCAGAACTGCCAGAGGGGTTAGAGAAACGAGATACCACTTCTCTGAGAAACTCTGCTCATTTCTGTGAGCCCATGACTGATGGTGATTGACAACCCTGCACACCTGCAATCACGGATGCCCCGTATTTATCCCAGGGCAACACCTGTGGGGAGACCGGTTCTCACTCCCTGAGCACGTCCCGCAGGCAGCTGGCAGAGTGTCTCCTGGTCCTCTCTTCCCTAAAGCTCCGGGAAGGTGGCCAGGAGCCCGGTCACCTCACCCCTGTGCAGCAGTCCTGTGCAAGCATGTCTCTTCTGCGTTCACCCTCTGGCCGGAGGCAACAGCAGGGTCCTCTTTGTGAAGGAGGTAAGTGCAAGGGGAGGAGAGAAGGTGAATTGCTGAGACCCCCGGGCATGCGCTTGTTTGTCGCCTACCAGACCCTGCCTGAGATAACTACAGTAGATATCACCTGTAAGGCCAATGGTCAGGGTGTGTGTCATGACGGGCCCCCTGGGGGTGCTAAGACGGGCACAGAGAGGCCGCCGGACGCCTGCCTCGTGTAAATCTCAAATTGCTAGCTGCACTGCTGACTTTAAAAGCATTGTCTCAAAGGGCGACTTGTAGCCTTTCAATGGCGGCAGCTCTAGCGGGGGCCTCGAGTGACTGCGCGGAAAAGCACAAAGGGAACGAACTGGGGGTGGGATGGTGTTCTTAGAAATCCTGTTTTGAATTGGGAAGTTCCTGGTGCAGAAATGTCTTTGGTGCGGGTGATAATCTGGGCCTGCAGGCGCTAAATTGATTCACTGTCCTGCAGACACCCAGGGGCTGAGTATCAGGGAACAAATGCATTCATCATGGCAGGGCCCGTGTGCCAAGGCGCAATAAAGACCTTGCTCCCCGCGGCGGGGAGCGTGGGGACCTCGCCGCAGACCACACGCGCTGGAGTCGCTCTCTGAAGTCTCATTACTAAGCATGTGTGTATGTAGCGGGGGGTGATGGAGGGGATTCCATCTGACTTTCTCTGAAAACATGCATTGAGAAATAAATGTATTTACACTTCACTTTATGTTTTCAAAAAGGAGGAGGGTGGAATCTTTGGACCAGAGTCGTTACAGATTAAAAAAAAAACACACACGCACCCGGACACAGACACGCACACACATATGCACGCATACACAAAAGCTTTCAGGGAGAAACAGAAAATAATGTTTAGCAATTACGGTCCACAGCTGCTGCGGTTCCAATGTGCGCGTACTACACAGGTGCGGCCATTATAACAATGAATAGCGCGCATTAAAGGTGCCATCCATAGGGGTAATAATACTGGGGTTGAAAAGGTATTTTCATTTGCGGCCTGATGTTAGGCAGAAAATAAAATGAGGCGTTTCACAGCCAGCCTGATGGCTCAGCTGCCACACGGGAGGCCCGAGCCTGAGATTAATCTAGGACTCTTATGTGAGCAGCTGACGGTGGGAACCTGGCAATGGGTACCTGGAGGGACCACCAGCTCGCTCCCCGATTCTTCAAAAAGCCTGCTGATTGGGGAAACTGAGGCACCCCGCAGTTTTACAATGTGAGCAGCATCAGCCGGTGTGAGATCCAGCCCTCCCTACCACCCACTAGTCTCTGGATGCTGGAAATGTTGGGGAAAATATTACAGAGAGAGCGTCCGAATGGATGGAGGGGGAGAATGAACCCCGAAGGGGAGCGGGGAGGGTTCTCTACCTCGGGCCTCCTCGTCTCTGGCTGTTGTCTCCGTACCCTAGAAACGCCCTTCCCAGGGTGCGGCTTCCAAGGCTTCGGCAGCCTGTGTTTCTCACGTCTCCCTTTGAACGCCCAGCAGCTAATGGGTACCATATTCTACCGCATTCACTTGCCAGAACTTCTCAAATTGCTGAACTTGTCCGCCTGGGTGGAAAAAAAAAGTCTTTAGGCAATTCCTACAGATTGATAGCTGGAAAGCTGAGGAAGGGGTGCAGGGGACTGGGGTTGGGGGGAGGGTGGTGATGAGAGAGTGAGCTCTAGAATCGGGAAAAAAAAAGACCAGATCTCAGTGCCATCACATGGGAGCTCCGTGACCATGGGCACCCTATGTCAACCCCCTGAACTGCTGCAAAATGGGGGTGTTAGGATCTACCGCAGAGGACAGTAAGAAGTTCCAGTGAGACCAAGGATTTGAAGACTACACCAAGCCCAGACCAATAGTTGGTGAATAGCTGTAATTTCTCCATGTTTATATTCCTGAGTGGGTCTGTGGATAACTTGAGTGATTTTTTTGGCAAGGAATGGAAATCTACATCATGCAGAAAAAAAGACATTAATAGCGGTGTACATATTACTCAGTACTGTAGTCCACTTCAGAGCAAAGATGGTAGGCTGCCTGGAGGTGGTGGTTTTTCAAGTTTAAAGCTCAGTGAAATCATTGTTTTCATCTTGTCTACTTTTAACGGGGGGTAAAAACAAACAATAAAATAGTGCATGTTGTGGGGTAAATTTAAAAACAAAATGCTCAGTTTCCATCAGATCCAGGTGGGCGCTGGCCCAGCTGCCATGAGCAGGGTTGGCTTTTCCAGGGCCCAAGTAAAGAGTGGTCTGAAAGCCCCCAACCTCGTGTGGGGGAGGCTCAGGGACGTGTGGCCATGCAGACCCCACCAGGCTGGGCGCTGTCATAGGGAACAGGAAGGGCCCTGGTTCACCAAGGAAGGCAGGAACACAGCCCTTTTTAGAGGCCTTAAAAGTGAGAAGAGGATGAAAATTAATTTGAAACTTCCCAGGAAGCCTGCATAATGAAAACAAAGCTCGATTGCAGTGCTGGCTGGCGCTCTCTGGATCTGGAAGAGCTCACACAGTGGAGCTCTAAACAGATCGCTGAAGCCAGCTTGGGGGAATCAACAACAGTTACAGTGGTGGGGAGGATGGTGGAGAAGAGAGTCTTAGTCAAGCTCTCATGGACCACAGTTCCCTGAGGCTCATTTGCAGTGTGTTCATTTATTCATTCAGCACAAGTTGAGGACCACGTAGTATGAACTGGCACCATCCAAAGTCTATAGTAAGACATCAGACCCCCTGTTGATGAAGCTGCCTGAAAGCAGATGGGGATATCAACACATAATTATTAGATAGTTTGTGAAAGTATTCAGCAGAGGAAGAAAGGGGTGCTGGGAGAACACTAAAGAGGGTGTTTAATCCAAACAGGGGGGTTAGGAGAGGCTTTTAAGAGGAGCTGATATCCAGACGGAAACTAGACAGGGAAAGAGAAGGGTGTGGATGCAGGATTCACAAAAGCCTAAGGGTGAAAGTACAAGCCATTCTGCAAACTCATAACTGAAGGTTGGACGGTGAAGGGGGAAGAAGAGAGGCTGTGATGGCAGGAGCTGGTGCAGCCCTGTGTTCTGTGTGGACTAAGGAAGGCCGAGGGTGCGGGGAGGCCTTTGAGCCAGAGTTGTTACAGATGAAATACACACACACAGTGGTAGCTAGACTTCAGGGTGGGAGGTTCCCACCTCCCGGGATTCATACTTTGGGGTAATCGCTTGACGCACTGCCAGAATGGGTCTGTGTAATCAGTGGAATGTGACAAAGCAACGGTATGTCATTTCTGAGGTTATACAAGACATTGCAGCTTTGCTTCTCAGATCACTACCCTAGGGTAAGCCAGCTGCCATGCCTTAAAGCAATCCCATGAAGATCCCCACGTCACAACAATCTGAGGCCTTGTGAGCGAGCTTGGGAGGAAATGCTTCAGCCCTGGTCAGTCTCAAACAACTGTAGCCCTGGTTAATGTCCTGACTGCAACCTCATGAAAAACCATGAACCAGAACCCCAGTGAAGGTGTTTTTCTGACCCTCAGAAACTGCAATACCAAATGCTTGTTGTCTGAAGCTGCTAAGTTTGGGGCTAATTTATGACAGCAACAGATGGCTAATATATCTGATAACATGGGGAAAATGTATGTACATTTCTATGTGAAAGAGCAAGTTATAAAGAAAACAAGTTTAATATCCTGATTTTTATACACTACACATTTGTTTGTTGTATTAATAGTGGTGTTTCTTTTTTAAATTTTTATTGATTTACAATGTTAGTTTCTGGTGTACAACAAGGTGATTTAGATCTACATTTACTTTTTCAGATTCTTTTCCATTATGTTTTATTACAGATACTGAATATAATTCCCTGTGCTGTACAGTAGGATCTGTTGCTCATCTATTTTAATAGGCAGTAGTTTGTATCTGCTAATCCCAAACTCCAAATTTATCCCTCCCCTACCTCCTTTACCCTTTGGTAATCGTAAATTTTGTCCTATGTCTGTGAGTCTCTTTCTGCTTTGTAAATAAGTTCATTTTTATCATTTTTTTAAGATTCCACATATAAGTGACATTATATACTTGTTCTCTAAGTTTCTTTATTATTATAAAAAATGAACCACAAAAGTAATCTTGTCTAAGGCTCCATGATAATGTCAATTAAGGCTCATAAGCAGCATAAAAAGCAGAGCACCAGAGGTGTTTTGAAATCGCAGGCTAACTCTGGAGTGTGGTTAAGCCATAGAGAAGTCCTGCCCACTTTCTGCGCAGCACCTCCTCAGCAGGTGTAAGGTAGGGCGTGGGGTGGGGAACAGAAAGGAAGTCACCTTCTCACCAGGGGCCGGAGATGTTAACCAGAAGAGTAGGGGTTTTTTTAAAAAAGGTAAAGGGCAGCCAGATCATTTCCAAGGCAGTTTTGGGGAGCTGGGGGCGGGGAGCAAGACAGATACCCAGAAAGGCTCCACGTTATCCATAGAAGAAGGTGAGAAGGGGCTGAGTTGACGAAAGAGGAAAAACGTACCAGCTAAAGGATTCTGAAGCTGGGAGAAAGGCAGCCCTCTCCGGCTGGCCTCAGCAAGACCAACCAGAAGTCCCAGCAAGTAGAAAAACATTTTCTCATGTAAATCATCCTGGGGACACTCCTCAAGGGAGGGTCTGAAGGTGCTCCAGCATGCCAGCCTCTGGGATGTTACTCAGAAGCTGCTTGCCTTTTGCTTGCCTAAACAAGCTTAGCCTGATTGCCTTTTCCACCATGTTGGGCATGACAGTTATCAGTGAGTTGATTAAAATTACATTAAATAGTTGTTTTCTTGCAATATTAACATCTCTTCTCCTTAACATTTTTGTCATATATTAAAGAATTTTAGAAAGTGGTATTTAAGGTCATACCAGGTTTTGTTTTGTTTTGTTTTTCCCCCTTGGATGGGCACGAAAACAGGAGATTCTTAATGTGTATTAGTCACAGATGTTTGAGAAACTCCCCACAGCAATGCCTCTGAATGAAGAGGGACTGGTCTCAGGGCATTAAGGTAACAAATCGTCACGTTTCCAGTCCAGAGTGGAACCAACTGTTCTCAGTGGACAGGAGGCTGCCACGCTGTGGGAGAGGGGAGAGGAAACAGTGCCGTCCCGCACCCTGCCCGAGCAAAGACATGGAAAAGTGAGGCCCCATTCTGCTCTCTTCCCTGAAAAAGCCCACTCACCAGTGGACCCCCAAAGTCTTTGGGGGTTTGAGTGTGGTTCTCAATGATGATGTCCACAAGGAAGGAAAGGTGAAGGCATTAGTTAGACAAGCATTGAAGTCACGGAAATACATGCCTGGAGAAGATTTTATTAAATTTCTTTCTAGTTAACTGTGATTAGAACAAAGCCACATTTATCAAATTAACTGAATCAGTGCTTGACTTCAATAAGCATTTGCCCTGAAGACCAGGCATCCAATTCGGTGTGTTTAGACTTAGAAATTTCACCTGCCTGATTCTTTCCCACTAAATAGAGCCCCGCTTGTTAGATATAAAGATGGCGTTTGTTTTTACATGTGATAAAGCTGTTATTACTCTCAGATGGTGTCACGCTGACTTTTCCAGGGTACTGGGGAAGCCCTTGATCCCTGTAGTCTCAAGTATGTGCCACCAAATTGCCGACCTCCTTTTTATGTGAAGGCGCTCCTTTTAGATCTTTCCCTACGTGGAAGAGGTCCTTTTGTTCCAATACCCTCCATAAAATAGCACACATACAGTAAAACACAGTTAAACCACATAAAACTTCAGTAACTACTTAGGCAACTACTCCTGTCAACAGATGAATCACTAAGAGAAAGGAGGTGCTTGGCAATGATGGTCCTGTTGGCTATGGAGTTAATAACCACTTAAGTGAGAAAGCTTTTCTTCATTATATATACTATTGCTTATAATTTTTCTTTGACATAGACACCATCACTCACATATTCAGCCTTTATCATGTCACTCAAAATTGACAAGAGATCAACAGTACTTTTTTTTCCATGTGTGGATAGGCTTCCAAATGTTTTTACTTTTTAGAAATGCCTAAAAGATACTGATAACTTTATTTTTAAGTGAAGGATAATTGCATTACAATATTCTGTTGGTTTCTGCCATACATCAACATGAACCAGCCATAAGTATACTTATGTCCCCTCCCTCTGGAACCTCCCTCCCACCTCCCACCCCATCCCACCCCTCTAGGCTGTTACAGAGTCATGGTTTGAGTTCCCTGAGTCTTACAGCCAATTCCCACCAGCTATCCATTTTGCATATGGTACTGTATATGTTTCCCTGCTACTCTCTCCATCCGTCCCACCCTCTCCCTTCCCCACCGATATCCACAAGCCTGTTCTCTATGCCTGCATCTCCCTTGCTGCCCTGCAAAGAGGTTCATCAGTACCATCTTTTATAGATTCCACATAGAGTTAATATATGACATTCATTTTTCTCAAAAAGATGCTGATATTATCTTGGAATTATTCTGATAAATAGCTTAAAGCAAAGGTGACATCTTGCTTCATTCCAGAAACAGGTTAGTGGTGGAAACTGACGTCTGTCAAATGGCTTTGTCATCATTTGGTGGTGATCATGATACAGCAGGAAGAGGTTTGGTTTTGTGTTTTTAACCAGACTTTTTGACTTTCAAACCTGAAATGAGTTGAACATTCAGCATGCTGATGTACATCACCACATCTCTCTGTCTCATGCTTACTCCTTTGTTTTCTTTGTATTACTATACAGTTCTCTATTATTGGCAAGGATGTTTGAGATAAACCATAAAACCTGCAGACTTTGTTAATCTGATGTGACATAGCAACTACTAAATTCCTTTAAGAAACAAAAAACCAAGCCTACCGTTAGTATGCTTGAAATAGATTTAACTCAGCTGGTAGTGAATAATGTTGGAGTCTGAAGGACGTGGCTGGAATGAGCTAAGTCTCTGCTTCACAAATGCTGGCTGTTTCTGGGAGGAGGTGCTGACTAACTTCAGGGCTGCTGCCTTCTGACACTGGTCGTAGACGCTTGCTGAAGCTTCTTTGCTGTAACTTTTGCGGATGACCCATTTAACCAGATCCTCAGGGCATCTAGGACTCACCGCCTCCTTGTTATAAGGTCCATTGTAGGTTATTAAATTTTGGTATAAGCACTTTATCAAAATCCTTTCTATAAAGCAGGTTTAGCAACAGGCTGACCTTTCCCACCTAGCAGAACCCACTGGAAAGGTGTCACTTCTTGGTCATTGGGATAAACTTTGCGGGAAGCTGCTTGCTACTTAGCATTGGTTTGATTTATGCCTTGCTTTGATAAGCTTGTGTGTGTGTGTGTGCGTTTTCATTTAAAGATATTGAGACTTAGTTCACATTTATTCTAAGAGGGGGTTGGGATGCTTATACTTCTATACTTTTGTTTGTATTGGGGTATAGCCAATGAACAATGTCCTGATGGTTTCAGGTGGACAGCAAAGGGACTCAGCCATACATATACACGTATCCATGCACCCCAAACTCCCCTCCCATCCAGGCTGCCAATAACACTGAGCAGAGTTCCATGTGCATTAAATTTGGGGAAATCCTTACTACAGAAACCAAATGCTGGGTAACCTTTTGTTCAATGAATTTTGAGTGTCAACCCTGTTCTTAACAGAGTGCTTACTCTTGATGAGAGGCAATGTACAATGTAAGAAACAGTCTTGTCCCTCAAACAATTTATAATGTAGGGGCAATGAGTACACAGAAACCCATTAACAGTAGATGCAGTCTCTGACTTAGTGGCCGAATGAGTGACAAAGATGAGTGATAGACAGGTCCAGTACAGGACTGAATTAGTAAGGAAGGCATCCTTAAAAAGACAGTACTTGAAAAGGATGGAAGGTGAGGAAGAAATAGGGGGAAGATGCCATAACTCAAAATAGCCTAAGCCAATGCAGGAATACATCTCCATCACTCACCTCTTCCAGGAAGTTCTCCCTGGCTTCCAGGTCTCCCTACTGTGTACCTGTAGCAAAGTCTTTCAACCCATCATATTTTTAATGATCTGTCTTCATATCTAGGAGCCTCTCAGAGTCAGGGGCCAAGTCTTTTTCACCACTGCATCCTTTGGGGAACATTTCAGGTGATAAAAAGGTATAGTAAGTAATACCTGTGGGCTTCCCTGGTGGCTCAGTGGTAAAGAATCTGCCTGCCAATGCTGGAGATGTGGGATCAATTCCAGGGTCGGGAGAATCCCCTGGAGAAGGAAGTGGCAACCCACTCCAGTTTTCTTGCCTTGGAAATCCCATGGACAGAGGAGCCTGATGGGCTACAGTCTGAAGGGTCGCAAAGAGTCGGACACAACTTAGCAACTGAACAAGTAATACCGAGCACTGTAATACCTGACGTGCAGTAGAGACTCAGTGTTTGCTGAATCTCAGTGTTAGGTTTGAGGAGGAGAGAGGAATTTGAGAGCCTTTGTCACCAGTATCTAGAATCATTATGCCATTATTATTTCATTACATCATTTAGCTATAACTGAAGTCTGGAGCTGGAGATTTCCAGATACTGCATCAGGATTTTATCATTTCAGTCAATTGGCAAAATTTCACATCATTGCTCACCATTCTTGCCACATCTTTTTCCTCTCCCCTGTCCCACAAACGCAAACACTTCAAGTGTCTCCATAGACCGCTGGACAAATGAAACGCCCTGTGGTATGAAAATTAATTACCGCAATAGTCCCTGTCTTTCCAAATGCAGGCAGGAGCCTTTGTCGTTTTGTTCTTCTTATCATTCCTATGAATCCTAGACCATTATTGCTGACTTTTTAAAAATTAATTTTTATTGGAATATAATTGCTTTACAATGCTGTGTTTCTGCTTTACAGCAAAATGAATCAGACACGTATACACCTGTATCCACTTTCTTTTGAACCTCCTTCCCTCTCAGGTCACCACAGGGAATTAGAGTTTCCTGTGATATATAGTATGTTCTCAGTAGTTATCCATCTTATACACAGTATCAATAGCATATATGTGTTGATCCCAATCTCCCAGTTCCTCCCACCCCACCCCCACTTTCCCTCTTGATATCCATATATTTGTTCTCTATGTCTGTGTCTCTCTCTGCTTTGCAAATAAGATCATCTAAAATAAAAAGAAACAAAATTGGGTCATTTGTAGAGGCATGGGTGGACCTAAGGAGTGTCATACAGAGAAACAAGTCAGAAAGAAACACTGTATACTAACGCACATATGTAAAATCTAGAACAATGGTACAGATGGTCTCATGTGCTGACTTTTTTTTTTTTAAATAGGGCACCCAGATTGAGAATTCATAAACCACAACATTCTAGAAATTCACTGGAGCCTGGGAGCTTCCCATTCAGCCTTCGTTCTTAATACCGCCTCTGCCTTAAGAAGTTCGTTGAGAGCTGTTTTAAGGCAGTGCCCATCTTACCTTTTCACTTCATTACAGTCTGGCAAATGCTTTGGCGGTTTCAGCGTCCAGCTTTCTGGGTTTGGTGGTGATGGTTGTGTTGAGAGCTTTGGCAGTATCAGCACTGGCAGCTGAGAGCCCCTGATTCAAAGTCCTGTGCTTTATTTGCCAAGTGTGGACATAACCCGAAGCTAGAAGAGCCCACAGGAGGAGGGGGGGAAGCTGGTAACCACCCCCCACCGAACATTGTGTGCTTTGCAGAGAGGAAATGAGTACCCATGAGGCTGGCTTGTTCCCCTCACCCTATCTCCTCAGTGCAGTTTTTCCAATAATTTAATAACATTCACAGGGATATTAGATTAATTGGATTTTAATTCCGAATGACTGTGAAAGCAGAGAAATGAGTCACCAGCTCATACTAATGAGAAGATCTATTAAAGGGCTCTTCTCTGATAGACACATACAGCAGGGTTATAAATATTTCATATCCAATTAATTGAATTTTGGCCCCTATATATGACACTGCCCTGAAACATCAATCAAACAGGACCAGAGAAAGAACAGAGGGACGGAAGAAACACGAAGCACTTCTTTGGAATAGCAACTACTTCTTGGGTCCTCGCCCACCCTCCCAGCCCCGTGACGTGCTCCCCCCCGCCCCCAACCCAGAGAACCCCTGCCATTCGCCCAGGGCCTGCAGAGAGGAGCTGGAAGCATTCACGCCAACTGCAGCTGCTTCCATACGGCAGGGAAATTAATGTTAATTAATCAGACAGCAGTTTTATATAGGGCTGTGTGCAGAAGGTTATTCGAGTCCTGCTGCAAATAGATTTATAGGTGTAATTGCCATGTTGAATGACCCTCTGTAAATAGGCTCATTAAACTGGCCATCAGTCAAAAAGTCTAATTGAAGCTGTGCAGTAGCCTGCAATCGGGAGCAAGCGGCTCCTGATAAACAGAGCTGGCCCACAGCAGCCCGTGCTCTGGACCGCGCAGATAGAGCTGCTGGTCAGCCTTCAGGTGCTCCGGCTTCTCCTGCCTCCACTGGTTCATTATCTCGGCAAGAAGGCTCCTTCCTACCCTGCTGTACCCTCTTCCCCTCTCTTGGTCCCAGGAGAGCCCTGTGAGTCTGCGATGGCAAGCACAGGGTGGAAAGTGTGAGCATGGCAGGAGCCATTACCACCCTGCGGTCCGTTATCTCTCCCGTGTGGTCATGATTGGGAAGGGACAAGCAGCTGGGCCCACACAGGGCCCATCCCTGGGCATCCCCCGGCCATCCACGGGCTCCTTGTCGAACTCCTCTTCTCCTTTTTTTCTTCCCATACCCCCATGTAAAAAGAATAAATATGAATTATTTTTCTCTAGTGGGGAGGGGAGTGAACTGTACATTTAAACTCGCCTTGTTTATCCCAGCACTTATTATAAGAGTAAAAATTAGAAACAACCTAAATAGCCATCAACAGGAGTCTGAGTATTTCGATTGTGATCTTTTTTAGACAATAAAATACTAAGCAAATATTAAATACGACTTTTAGGGAGATCCAGATTTATTAATCCAGAAAGCTATCCAGGCTGTACATTTTGTACAGGAGAAACAGATTACACAATAGTAAAACAGTGTGATCTGACATAGTATATCACTATCTGTGGCTGAATATGCAGAGAAAATGTGATTTTTATTTTCCCTTGGAGCTCATCTATTCCTTCTCATAATCTCCCATTTAGTAGCTAGTGGGATAAAAAGAAAAAAAATCATTAAGTCTCTAATCTTAGTTAAATTTAGTCCAGTCTGATCATGTAAACAGTCCTTTCAGCTCATACTGTTTTAGAAAAACTTCTGTTTCTAGAAGGCTCCCTGTGATAATTTCATGTGTCAACTTGATGGGGCCACAGGAGCCCAGATATTTGGCCAAATGTTATTGTGGGTGTGTCTGTGAGGGTGTTTCTAGATGAGGTTAACATCTTACACAGTAGACTGAGCAAAGTAGGTTGCCCTCCCCAGTAGGTGGGCTTCATCCAATCTGATGAAGGCCCGACAAGAACATAAAGGCTGAATAACAGAAAATTCACTCTCTTTCTCTCTGCTGTCTTTGAGCAGAGCATCAGTCTGCATCTGCTTTCAGACTAGAATTATACCATGGTCTCTCCTGGGTCTTCAGTTTGCCAGCTGTAGACCTTGGGACTTCTCAGCCTCCATAATCATGGGAGCAAATTCCATGGGTGGGTGGGTGGAAGGATGGATGGGTGTAGAAATATCTCTTATCTGTTTTGCTTCTCTGGAGAATCCTTACTAGTAAACTTCCTTTGCCCACTTCTCTTCCCCAGGTGATACCCAGGTATGTGATCTGAGGGCTGTATGTGATGGTACAGGGAAGAGTCAGGTCTTCTGAGAACAGGGCCCTATCCCCTTTTCCTGCCAGATCTTAAGCCAACTTCACGGGCTGCTGATCTCTTTCTCAGCTTTCCCAGAACCAGAGCTACTTCCTGCCCAAATTGGATTCACCTAAAATTTCACGGGCCTCAGACCCCAGGTCTCCGCCGAGGTCTCCATCCAGTCTGCAGGCCTGATGGCCTGCCCCAGCCTCTGCAGCTGAGTCGTTGGACCCTTCCTGGGGAAACTCCCAAAGCAGGCCCACTGGAGCTCCATCCAGTGTCCATCCCATGTGGAAACTCGGAGATCAGGAAGCAAACTTCAGGCCTCCCTTGGTCTGACTGTACCCACTTTTGTGATGCTGCAGATGTATCCTGGCTGGTTCAGGGCTAACTGAGAGGAGATTCCCTTCCCAGAGCCCTGAACCAGGAGTCAGGACAAGGACCTGTTTCTGCCTTTTACCCTTGCTTATAAAACACATCTCTCCATCCCAGGGCCCTGATCCACGGACATCAGGACAAAGTGGTCAGAGTCTTAATTGCCTCCTTTTATCTCCCTTAAGTTTCCTTCCCGCCATCATCCAGGGCTGGAAAAAATTGTCTTCCTTCTACTTTCCCTGCAGCATCCTCCTTTTACTTACAAGTTTCAGTCTTGGGATGGCCAGGCCCCTTGATATATGGGAGGGAAAGAGTCAAGTTACCTAGAAAGCTGAGAACAATAAGCTATTTACTCTCCTGCTCTGTAATCTATTTCTTTATGTCAGAAGCTGGAAATTCATTTGCTCTTTCCATTGTATACCTTCTTTACTTTATCTTTTAATTAACATATAATTGATATGTAATATATTAGTTTCAGATGTACAACATAGTGATTCAATCTGTTACAAAATGATTACAATAAGTTAACATCATCACATGTAGTTAGAAATTTTTATTCTTGCCATGAGAACTTTGGAAGTCTACAGTCTTAGCAACTTTCAGACACACAATATGGTGCATTTAATTGTAGTCCATGCTGAATATGGTATCTCTATAACTTATTTCTTTTATAACTGGAAGTTTGCACCTACAGATTTCCCCAAACCCATATAACAGCCAATCTGCTCTATAAATTTGACTTCATGGGTTGTTTTTTTTTTTTAATTCTGATTTTTTTTTTCTTTTTTAGATTCATATATAGGTGAGATCATATGGTATTTGTCTTTCTCTGATCTATTTCACTTAGCATAATACCCTCACAGTCCATCCATGTTGATACAAATGGCAGGATTATCTTCTTTTTGTGGCTAAATACCATTCATTGTACATATACACCACATTGTCTTTATCCATGCCTCTGTTGATGGGCAGATTATTTCTATGTTGTGGTTATTGTGAATAAGGCTGCTATGAGCATGAGAATGCAAGACAGTGATTTTGTTTCCTCCAGATAAATGCCCAGAAGTGGAATTGCTAGATCACATGCTATTAATAGCTCAATTTTTTAATTTTTTTGAGGAAACTTCATATTGTTTTTCATAGTGGCTTCACCAATTTACATTCCCAACAAGCATGCACAAGGGTTCCCTTTTTTCCACATCTTAGCCAACACTTATTTCTTGTCTTTTTAAATAAGAGCCATTCTAACAGGTATGAAGTGATGTCTCAGTATGGTTTTGACTTGCATTTCCCTGTAGGTTAGTGATTTTGAGCCCCTTTTCTTACAACCGTTGGTCATTTCTGTGTCTTTGGGGAAATGTCTGTTCAGACCCACTGCCCATTTTTTAATTGGACTTTTCCCCTAAGTGATGTAAGTTTTTAAAAATATTTTGATATTAACATTTTATCAGATATGATTTGTAAGTGTTTTCCCATTCCATGGGTTGAGTTTTTTTCCTTTTGGGAGAGTTTCCTTTGCTGTACAGAAGTTTTCTAATTTGATGGAGTCCCACTTGTTTATTTTGCTTATGCTACCTTTTCTTTTCATGTCAAATCCAAAATACTATACAAGACAATACAATGTCAAGTCCACCCCCATGTTTTCTTCTGGGAGTTTTATGGTTTCAGGTCTAACATTCAAGTCTTCATCCATTTTGAGTTGATTTTTGTGTATGATGTAAGATAGTGGTCCAGATTCATTCTTTTGCATGTAGCTGTCCAGTTTTCCCAATACAATTTACTAAAAAGACTATCTTTTGTATATTCTTTGTATATTCCCCATTGTATATTTGTATATTCCCCATTTTTTAAATTTTATATTCCCCGTTGTATATTCTTGGCTCATTTGCTGTAAACTAATTGATCATATATGTGTGGGCTTATTTCTCAGTTCTCTGTTCTGTTGCATTGTTCTATGTGCATACTTTCACACCAATACTCTACTGTCTTATAGAGTATAGCTTTGGAATATAGTATGAAATCGGGCCTCCCAAGTAGCTCAGATGGTAAAGAATCTGTCTGCAATGTAGGAGACCTGGGTTCGATCCCTGGGTCAGGAAGATCCCCTCGAGAAGGGAATGGCAACCCACTCCAATATTCTTGCCTGAAGAATTCCATGGACAGAGGAGTCTGGTGGACAACAGTCCATGGGGTCACAAAGAGTCAGACATGACTAACACCCATAGTGTGAAATCAGAAGGTGTGACTTGTTCTTCTTTCTCAAGATTTCTTTGGTTGCCTGGAGTCTTTTGTGACTCCATACAAATTTGGGGGTGGTTTGTTCTGCTTCTGTGAAAAATGCTATTGGAATTTTCACATGGATTGCATTACAACAACGTTGTATAGTTTGAAGTCAGGAAGCATGGCATTTCCAGTTTTGTTCTTTCTCGGAATTGTTTTGGCTATTTGGGGTCTTTTGTGGTTCCATGCAAATTTTAAGATTATTCTAGTTCCGTGAAGAAAATGCTATTGGTATTTTGATAGGAGCTGCATTGAATTTATATAATGCTTCTTCCAATGCCTGAGCATGGTGTATCTTTCCAACATTTATGTCATCTTTATCTTCATTGATTAACAACTTATTGTTTTCAGGGTACATGTCTATCACCTCCTTGGTAAATTTATTCTTAGGTATTTTTTTCTTTTTAATGAAATTATAAGTGCAACTGTTTTCTTGAGTTTTTTTTCTGGTAGCTTGTTATTAATATATATAAATGTGTCAGTTTCTGTGTATGTATTTTGTATCTTGCAACTCTATTGAATTCATTTATTCTAATAGTGTTTTGGTGGAGTTGTTAGGGTTTCCTATACATGTGATGTGTGGCATCATGTCATCTGCAAATAATAACAGTTTTACTTCTTTCTTTCCAATTTTGTTGCCTTTTATTTATTTTTCCTTGTAACTGATACAACTGGGACCTGAAATACTCTGTTTAATAAAAGCAACAAAAGTGGGTACCCTTGTTTTGTTTCTGATCTTAGAAAGCTTTCACCTTTTGTTATTGAGTATGATGTTAGCTGTGGGTTTGTCACATATGGCCTTTATTGACTTCAATCATCATGCCATTGTGATTAGAAAAGATGCTTAATATGATTTCAGCATTCTTAAATGTATTGAGACTTGTTTTGTGGCTTAACATGTGATCTATTCTGAAGAATGAATGTTAGAATGTTCCATGTATATTTTGTAGGGGAGAGAACATTTTTTTCTACCCTTCTAGTTGTTTTGGCTGTTTTAATTAAAATTAACATAAGACATATTATGTTATGTTATTAAATTTTAAAAAATTTAATTTCATACGTATGGAGGTTGCATATATATGGAACCAAAAAAGTAACTGAAGCAGGATGTTTATACACCATTTTAGACAAAGAACCAATTATTTGTAAAGTTTTGACAAAACCAAGGGGTTATTGCTTGGAATAACAAGCTAATGCAGAAGTAGCAAAGTTTGTTTCTTTAACCTTCTCAATTTCTCTATCTCTGGGGACCAGGATGCCCTCCATCCCCCTGGCATAGGGAGGAAAACTTCCCATGGGAGTTTGCTGTTTTCAGGGGAGCAAAGGAGAGTCAGAGTGTTCTTTTGTACTGGTTGTTTCTCAAGTAACTTTTATTCAAAACAATATGCTACTTTGGCATATTTGGAGCAGCTCATCCTTGAACCCCATCAGTTCCCTCCTCTGGGAGCTTCACATGTTAGAAGCTGAGGTGGTATATTGCTCAGTTATTTCATTTAATTAATTTCTTTGTCTTAAAAATAGGTCAGTTCAGTTAAAACAGGAATGTCTCATTCTATGAGGTAATGATTCAGCTGGGCATCATTACCAAAGTTAGGCCTGTATTGTGCAAGAAATCAGGTAGCAGGACTTCCCTGGTGGCCCACTGGTTAAGACTTCATCTTGGAATGCAGGGGATGTAGGTTTGAGCTCTGGTTGGGGAGCTAAGATCCACATGCCTCACAGCCAAAAAACCAAAACATAAAACAGAAACAATATTGTAACAAATCAAATAAAGACTTTAAAAATGGTCTGCATCCAAAAAAAAAAAAATCTTAAAGAATCAGGTATTTAATAAGCTGTGCATACTGTGTGCTCAGTAGCTTCAGTTGTGTCCAATTCTTTGTGACCCTATGGAACTGTAGCCTCCAGGCTCCTCTGTCCATGGGATTCTCCAGGCAAGAATACTGGAGTGGTTTGCCATGCCCTCCTCCAGGGGATCTTCCCGACCCAGGGATGGAACCTGCGCCCCTTATGTCTCCTGCACTGGCAGGCGGGTTCTTTACTAGCGCCACCTGGGCACTCAGGTGGAAACAACAGAAAATCAATGGTTAATGATTACAGCAAACTATAAACCAGTTTCTGAGATCCAGGGGTTGGACAGTAGAGAAAATTACCAGATATTGGACTCAAAGCATTCCCCAGAGTGAGGACAGGCAGTGAGGACTTGATAGGTTTTTCTGGTTTGCAGTTGAATCCCTTGCAGTTGGTCTTCTGAATAGCCCACACAGCAACCCGTATGAAGATTGTCTGTACGTGAGTTGTGGTGATTTCTCTGAAGTTTCTATCAAGTTGTCCAACTTTAGTTTGCATAGCTTTAGAAAAAGGGAAGTTTTAGTACTTAATGATTTCAAATCGAAAGGGTAGAAGAAAAATTGGAAATATTAATTTGGAGAGTTGTAGCCAAATTTCAAGGAAACTAGAAGAATTCAGGTTCTAGTCCAGTTTACAGGTAGAAAACAAAACCTCAAAGATGATTAATAGAAAGTGAAAATGTTAGTTGCTCAGTTGTGTTTGAATCTTTGAAACCCCACAGACTGTAGCCTGCCAGACTCCTCTCTCCATGGAATTCTCCAGGCAAGAATACTGGAGTGGGTAGCCATTCCCTTCTCCAGGAGATCTTCCCTACCCAGGGATTGAACCTGTGTCTCCCACATTGCAGGCAGATTCTTTACCATGTGAACCACCAGGGATCTAGAATTCAATATCCATAAAGGTATATTACTGAAACATCATTTTTCTCTACAGTCTCTCCCATTTCTATCAAAGATAAACCACAGTAAGATTAATTTGCTTGCAAATTCAATCAAGTTTTATTCAATCGAGTTTTATTAAACTTGGCTTGATTATTTACATAAGCACATCAAATATAGCAACTGACCATATTTTAATTTGCTTTCCTGGAACTTCTCCTAAGGAACTGCAGATTGAACTTGTAAAAGCCTCTTGTGGGTAAAAAGGCTTCCCCTGCATTAAGTCTCTCTCCTCAAGGCCCTCCAAATATCCTGAGGTTCTTGTACCTAACAAAAAGTAACCTTCCTTACATGCCAAGGCTCTTAGAAACCCTGTAAGCAACATACCAGGCTTTTTCCCCAAGGGCTTTATTGGCTCCATTAACTCAATTTTAGTTCCTGAAAGCTGTCTAGTCACATTTAAGTCAATGCAAAATCTTAAGTATGACATTTCAGTCAAAACCTTGGTAACATGACTGACATTTTCCATCGTATCCTGTTACAAGGAGTTGTTCAGTCACTCAGTCTTGCCCAACTGTTTGCGACCCCATGGACTGCAGCATGTCAGGCTTCCCTGTCTGACTTCACTTCACTGAAGTGAAGTCACTCATTCATGTCTGACTCTTTGCGACCCCATGGACTGTAGCCTACCACGCTCCTCTGTCCATGGGATTTTCCAGGCAAGAGTACTGGAATGGGTTGCCATTTCCTTCTCCAGAGGATCTTCCCAACCCAGGGATTGAACCTGGGTCCCCCACATTGTAGGCAGACGCTTCACTGTCTGAGCCACCAGGGAAGTCCATGTCCTTCACTGTCTCCCGGAAATTGCTCAAACTCCTGTCCTCTGAGTGGTGGATGGTAATGCCATCCATCCATCTCATCCTCTGTCATCCCCTTCTCCTCCTGCCTTCAATCTTTCCCAGCATCAGGGTCTTTTCCAATGAGTCAGCTCTTTGTATCAGGTGGCCAAAGTATTGGAGCTTTAGCTTCAACATCAGTCCTTCCAATGAATATTCAGGACTGATTTCCTTTAAGATTGACTGGTTTGATCTCCTTGCAGTTCAAGGGACTCTGAGGGCTCTTCTGCAGCACCACAGTTCAAAAGCATCAATTCTTCTGTGCTCAGCCTTCTTTATCGTCCAACTCTCACATCTGTACATGATACTGGAAAAGCCATAGCTTTGACTATAGGGACCTTTGTCAGCAAAATGATGTCTCTGCTTTTTAATATGCTGTCTAGGTTTGTCATAGCTTTTCTCCCAAGGAGCAAGCATCTTACAAGAAGAACAGATTCTTATTGAACTCATGCAGACAATTGTATTGCCATGAAAATAATACTCACTGAGAGTTTCTGAATGCTGGAGGGATTAGGCAGAGGGAAAAGTAATTGTTTCATCTTTGTTTACAAAGTTACATTTCATCAAATTGCTGTAAATCATATCACTTAAGAAAAAGTTTTCTTAAATCTGGAAAACATAAACACGTTTAAAAAACAGCAGTACTTTAAGTTAGAAAGTCGTAATAAATTATAATCATCTTTCTCAGTTCATTTAGTCCCATGTAATTAATGCTTGTTAGTCTTGATCTTTTGCTAGAAATTTTACAAAGCCATCAGTCTCTCCATTAGGATTCTGTAAATTGTTATTTAGTTCAGTGGTAATGTCTGAAAAGTTATCAGAAACCTGTATTGTAGAGTACTTGTTAGAATCCTCCATGAATACCTAAAGATAAAGCACTTTTGTAGGGACACTTGTAAAATTGTTAGAGTAAAATATTAACTGTAAATGACAAGACTTTAAAAGGGTCATAGTTAAAAATCTAATGAGGGTTGCAGTTAATAAAGAATTTGATTATTTCTGTGCCACATAACACTTCAAGATAGTAACTATAATTACAAATGATAACATATCAGGACACATCAGATTTCTAGGAATTCCATACAATTTCTGGAATACTTATAATAAAAACATAACCTTCATAAGTATAATCTAAGAAAAGTTTTGCATTACTTATTTGATAATGCTTCCTACGTGATTTAACATACCAAATAAGCTCTACTTTAGGGCAACATCGTTTTAGAAGGAGAGAGAACAAATCTTTTGAAATGTTCTAAGGACCCTCTGAAAATTCCCAAAATTAATTTGAGGTCAAAAAGACTTTGTGTAGAATTGGATTGGGTGGAGGGGCGGTGAGAAGTTTGTCAACAATATAAAAAGATTTCAAAATATTTGGTCATATAGGATCACAGGGCACTGTGAAACAGTGACTAAGAAAATAGTTAACTGGTTAACCAAAGTGACAGTCACAGACCTCACGGGGCAATCACAGACCTCACGGGATGGGCAGCGCCAGCTCTGGTGTCATCTATGGGGAGGTGCTGCGTGTGACACCTGAGACCAGGGACACAGCAGAAACCAGGGCCCTCCTGAGATCCCCCAGGGCGGATCTCATCTCAGCAGCAGCTCCAGCTTCTGGGAGTTGGTGCAGAAGAAGGCACTCTGTGGCTGCTCAGTCAGCCGGGGTCAGTGTCAGCGAGGATGGTGGGAGACCCCTGCAGCAAAGGCTGCAGATGTCCACGTGGGGCTTGCTGGGGTTCGCCTGCTCTCCTCCCACTGTGGTGAGCTTCCCCCAGGGCATCCCTCCTGGTGCTGAGCTGCTCTTGACTAGGGTATGGGATGACACAAGCCAAGTATGTTCTGTACTTTTCTGTGCTGCCGTCCTTGGTTTTTGAATCCACAGGGAGCCTGCTGGTTCTTTGTAGTCCAGAGATTTCCCTGCTTACCTCCGTTTGTAGTTACTTATATACTGTTCCTGTTTTGTGTGTGTGTGTTAGACGGGGAGATCGATATTGGGACTTCCTTGCCTTCCATCTTGCTGATGTCATTCTCATCCCCTTTAAAAGAATTTTTAAAACTCTTTTGTGAATCTACTCTAGGTTTTTGCTTTGTGGTTGCCAAGAGGCTTACTTAGAATATCTCAAATGATGCAGTCTATTTTAAGCGGATAGAAACCTAATTTTTATTGCCTACCAACGCCTCACATTTTTACTCCTCAGCTTTTATCTTTTTGATGTCATTCTTTACTGCTTGTTATACTGTATATTCATTAACAAATTTAGTAGTTATAATTATTTTTAACACTCTTCTCCTGGAATCTTTGTACTATGGATAAGTGGCTAACACACCATCTTGTTATAGAATTAGAGTTTTCTAAGTCTGTGTATTTACAAGTGTGTTGTCTACTTTCATCTTTTTCATGTCACTAATTAGCTTCTTTTCATTTCAGCCTGAAATGAAATATTTTTTGCAAGGCAAAATTTTTTGCAAGGCAGGTCTAGTGATGACAGGCTCCCTCAGCTTTTCTTTGAGAGAGTTTCTATTTCCCCTTCATATCTGGAAGGCAATTTAGCCAGGTAGAGTATTCTGGACTGGCAATTTTTTTCCTTCAACACTTTGAGTATGTCATGAGTATGTCATTTGACCCTTTCCTGTCCTCTATGGTTTCTGTTTAAAAAAATCTGTGGTTAGCCTAATGGGGCTCCTTTGTAGGTTATAATCTTTTTTTTTCCCTGACTGCTTTTAAAATTCTAACTTTCTTTGATTTTTGACAGTTTCACCATAAAAAAGTTTCTTGGGGAAACTCTTTTTGCATGGAGATAATAAGGTGAGCCACTAGCCTAGTGAACTTGGATGTCCAAGTCTTTCTCCATGTTTGAGAAGTTCTGAGCTGTTATTTCTGAGCTTTAAATAAAGTTTCTGCCCCTCTCTCCTCCTTTCCTTGTGGAAACCCTATTATTCTAATATTTATGGGGTTTTGATGGAATCTTTTAGATCATGTATGCTTTTTTTACTTTCTCATTTTTTTTCTTTGTTCTATTCTGACTGGGTTATTTTAAAATTCCTTTTCTTTAGTTCACTTATTCTTTCTTCCACTTGCTCTACTCCACTGCAGTTTTTCTCTACCGCATTTTTCATTTAGTTCATTGAATTCCTGTTTAGAATCTCTGTTTTTATGATTCCCATCTCTTTGGTAAATACCTCATTTTGTTCGTGTATGTTTTTCCTGATTTCATTGAATTATCTTTCTGAGTTTTCTTGTAGTTCATTGAGTTTCTTCCAGACCATCATTTTGAATTCTTTATCAATTAGATCACAAAATCCCACAACTCTGAACTTGGGTTTTGGATAATTATTGCTATCTTTGGGTGATAACACATTTTATTAATTTTTCTGTGAATTATTTTTAATTAAATTTTTTCATACAGTGTTTGAAGGTTACTTTCCATTTATACTCATTATAAAACATTGGCTATATTTCCTGTACTGTGCAATAATTTCCTTGAGCCTGTCTTACACCCAGCAGTTTGTGCCGCCCACTCTCCCACCCCTATAGTGCCCTCCTCCTCACTGGTAACCTCTAGTTTGTTCTCTGCATCTGTGTCTGCTTCCTTCTTCTTATAGTCACTAGTTCGTTGTATTTGTTAGATTCCACATATAAGTGATACCATACAGTATTTATCTTTCTCTTCTGATTTTTTTCACTTAGTATAATGTCCTCCAAGTCCATCCATGTTGCTGCAAATGAAAACATTTTGTTCTTTTTACGACTGGGTAGTATTGCGCTGTGTGTGTGTGTGTGTGTACATACACAATGTTGTTGGTGTAAGAGTTTTATCATAGCCTCATACGATCCTGTGTATTTCTGTGGTATCTATAATGTCTCCTTTTTCATTTATAGCATTGTTTATTTGGATCCTTGCTCCTTTTCCCCTTGATTAGTCTAGCTAAAAATGTCAAAATTTTTGTTAGGTCTCAAAAAGCCAACTCTTGGTTTGGTTAATTTTTGTTTTTCTGTTCTCTATATCATTTATTTCTGTTCTAATATTATTTCCTTGTACTAAGTTCGGGCTGAATTTTTTCTTTCTCTCATTCTTTAAGGCATAGAATTAAGTTGTTTATTTGGGATCTTTGTTTCTTTTTTTCTTTAATTTTTTTATTGGAGGATAGTTGCTTTATAGTATTGTGCTGGTTTCTGCCGTACATCAGCATGAGTAAGCCACAGGTATACCTATGTCCCCTCCCTCTTGAACCTCCTTCCCACAGCCCACCCCTCTGGGTTGTCACACAGCACTGGGCTGAGCTCCCTGTGTCACACAGCAACTTCCCGCCGGCGCTCTCTTTTACGTATGGTCGTGTGTATGTTTCCATGCTTCCCTCTCAATTCGTCCCACCCTCTCCTTCCCACTGTGTCCAGACATCTGTTCTCTATGTCTGCATCTCCACTGCTGCCCTGCAAATAGGTTCATCAGTACCTATCCCTCCTTTTAGATTCCATACAGGGCATTTATTTCTATAAACTTCCCTCCTAGAAACGTGTTTGCATCCCATAAATTTTGGTATGTTGAGTTTCCATGTTCATTTGTCTCAAGGTACTGCTTTATTCTGCTTTTAATGTTTTTCTTGCATTATTTTACTATATGACCCCATTCTCTCGTGAATGTTTATGGTGACAAATTCTCTAACGGTTGCGTGGTGGCCCCCTTGTATGTAACTTCTCTCTTGCTTCTTTCAAAATTCTTTGACTTTTGACAATTTATTTACAATGTGTCTCGATACAGCCTTATCCTGGTGCAACCTATGGGGTCCTTTGGGCCTCTTGGATCTAGATGTCTGTTTCTCTTCTCATGTCTGTGAAGTTTCCAGCCATTACTGCTTTAAATATTCTTTCTGTCCCTTTCTATTCTCCTTCTGGAACTTCCATAATGCAAATATCATTTCTTTTAAGTCTGTCCCTCAAGTACTGTAGGCTTTCTCCACTTTTCTTTCTGTTTAGTTTTTGTTCCTCTGTCTGAATAATTTCAAGTGCTATACATTGCTGATTCTTTCTTCGATTAATACATGGCCAAGTCTGCTTTGAAGCTCCCTATTTGAATTCTTCAGTTCCATTATTGTACTTTTAACTCCAGGATTTCTTTGTTCTTATAGATTCTATTTTGTTTTTGTTGTTGAATGTCTTGTTTTGTTCATGCATTATTTTCCTAATTTCTTCTGTGTGTGTTCTTATAGTTCACTGAACTTCTTTAAAAGGATTATTCTGAATTCTTTTTCTGGCAGTTCATAGATCTGCACATCTTTAGAGTCAGTTACTAGAAGTTTATTAGTTACCTTGGTGGTGTCATATTTATCTGATGTTTTATGCTCTATTATTACTTACGTGGTATCTGACACATAAGTAGTCTCTTCCTTCAGGCTTTGCAGGTTTGCTTTGATAGAGATAGTACTTCACCAGTCAGCGCAGTTTGGGTTTCTGGACATGTCTTCTGGCTAACATCCTTGGGCACACGGGGCCTGCCGTTAGGGTCTATTTTTGTGAGGAAACTGTTCAAGCTCTGAGATCAGGGATGGAAGGTGCCACTTGCTATGAACAACTGTATAGAACTTCTGGCTTGGTTCCCTGCCAAGTTGCCTGAATTCTCTCATCTGGTTTACTGGGTGGCCAGAACTGGGTACTACAATCAGCAGTAGGTGGGACAATGAATCAGCTTTCCTGTCCTGGTGGGGTGGGAGGATGAGCCCCAGAGCCCTACAGGAGCACACACTGAGTATCCCGGTCAGGTGAGGTCACTAGTTCTGCTCTGCAGACAGGGAAAGCCGCAAGCTGCGCTGCTTGGCCACTGTTTTAAGCACAGCTGCTGGGTGGGTTTCAGCCACCCATGCGCCCTGGGCAGACTTCCCTGGCCAGGTGAGCTGAAGTTCGTATTCAGCAATAGATGGGGCTATGAATCAGTTTCCCTGTCTGAGCACAACAAGAAAAGCAGCTCCAAAGCTACTCAGGCTCTTTGTGCTCTTGACCCAAGCTGATCCTTCCCCCACGTTTCTTGGCTGAACAGGGCCACTGGCTTGGCTCTGGGGACAATCACCTCTGCCTTCCTCTCTCTCAGCTCAAGCGTTGCTGGGTTATATAGCGGCTTCTAGGCATTTTCATGGAGCCCTTCCTGTCAAATAGCACTAGGCACCATACTCCACAGTAGGTGGGGCTGTGAATTAACTCCCTGACCTGGGTGTAGTGCGAAAGTGTTCATCGCTTCATTGTATCCGATTCTTTGCAATCCCTCTGTCCATGGGATTCACCAGGCAAGAATACTGGAGTGGGTTGTCATTCTCTTCTCCAGGGGATCTTCCTGATCCAGGATTGAACCCAGATCTCCTGCATTGCAGGCAGATTATTTTTTTTTTCCATCTGAGCCACTAGGGAAGCCCCCAAATTATTATTAATATAAGCTTAAGGAATTCTCCATGCAAGAAGACTGGAGTGTGTAGCCTTTCCCTTCTCCAAGGAATCTTCCCAACCCAGGGACTGAACCTAGGTCTCCTGCATTGTAGGTGGATTCTTTACCATGAGCCACCAAGGAAGCTACATCTGGGTGTAGCAGGTGAAATCTCCATGCTTGATACTGGCTTTGCTTTGTGGGTGATCAGCTCTGCCTGCCCTCTTCTCAGCTCAAGCATTGCTGGCTTATCCGTTCTCTGCAGCCCTCATGTCACATGGGGCTGGGAGCCAAGTTTTATAGCAGACAAGAATAGGACTTAGCTCTCCTGCCTAGGCAGGGTTGCAGGACCCACTTCTGGCAGTTGCCAAGTTTTCCCAAATAGTCTTTCTAGTCAACAGGGGCCTGAAGCCATGCTTACTCTACAATGGGTTTAGCTGTGACTCAGCAATTCTGCCTGAGCAGGGGCAGACCATGCTTTAGGGCCAGCAAATCCCCATTGAAGACTGAAATCAGGCAGGGTTGGAACCCACTGAGTTCTCTGGTCAGACTACTCTGCTGACTTGGTTCTACAGATGAGCAAACCCACTGGTTGGGGCTACCCCTGGGCTCTGCAGGTAGGAACATGGCCTGTCAAGATCTTGAATGATGTTGCTGGAAGCCCAGCAGAGTCCCTGTAGGGCAAAACCAGAGTAGGGGCTCCTACAGAACAACAGAGGTGCTATATGTCACCCCAGTGTTGCTCTTTCCAGCAGAGGAAATGTAGGCTCAGGGAAGACCTCTCAGCCTGGTGCTACAATGGCCTGAAGGAGGACACTGTGTCTGGCTGGTCATCATTCCTCTCACCCTCCTCACAAAATCTCCTCTGGTCTTTGAGTTGCAGCAGGTATTTCAAACTCACTCCCACATTCTAGAATTCTCTCAGTGCTGTCTTGTCTGTGAATAGTTGCAAAGTCAGGAAAGACCTATGTCACCATCTTGTGATGTCACACCTTGCACGGTTGACTTCTGTGTCCACACTAGGTTTATAGATTCCTGCATTACTGTGTCCTGGTTGTGGTGGTTGTTGTGTTGGGGTTTTTTTTTTTTTTTTTTGACATAATATGATGGTGGAATTCTGTGATTATAAATTAATTCTTGTTTGTTTTCTTCCCGTTATATTCAAATCATTTACTGTTTCTGAAACCAAAATTATAATACATATATTTATAGATACCATTGCTTATTAAACTGACTCATCTGGGTTTTTGTTTAATTTTAACATATGTGAAGTGAAAATAACAAAGGTACAACTCAATTATATCACAAAGTGAACATCTGTGTGCCTACCATGTCGACCAAGAAACAGTGTTGCCAGCTCGCTATAAGGACCTGTAGTGCCCCTGCAGCCTTCCTAAAAGTAATTACCATGACTTCTAATAATACACTTTGGGCATTTTTGCTTTTTGAACTATTTACAAAATGGGATTCTATAGTATGTATGTATTTGTGTCTAGCTATTTCCTTTCCTTTTGTGTCTTTCATGTGCTTTTGCTTTTCTGTTATCATAGAAATACTTCTGTATACAGACCTTGTATGACATGACTTTGCTAACCTTCTTTATTGATCCTAAAATTTATCTGTATGTATTTTCTAAAGATTTTCTGTTTATAAAAGTATAGCATCTGCATGTAATAAAAGGTTTACTTCTTCTTTCAACCCTTACATATTTTCTTTCTTTTTATTGCCTTATTGAATAGAGTAGGAACTCCTGTACACATTTTCTCCAAATTCAAGAGGAAAGCCTTTACCCTTTCACTACTAAGTATGACAAATACTATAGGTTTTTTATGTTTATTAGTTTCTTTCTAATTTCTCAAGACTTTTTTTTGGAAAGGGTTGAAAACTAGACTGATATTATTTTTTTATTCTAGTTTTAATAATTTACACATAACACCTTATTTAAGATGTATAACATAATTATCTGATGTGTTCATTGTCATGATTATCACAAGTCTAGTAAATATCCATCACTTTACATATTTATAGCTATTTTTCTTGTGATGAGAACTTTTAAGATTCACTCTCTTAGCAGCTTTCAAATATACAAAGCAATGTTGTACTCTACATACCCAGAACTTACTTATCTTAAGAAGTTTGTGCCTTTTGACTACCCTTCACCCATTTCCTCACCCCTCATCTCCCACCTCTGGCAACCACCAATCTGTTCTTTGTTTCTATAAATCTGTTGTCATTGTTCTTTTTTCAATTCTACATATAAGCAAGCTCATATGATATTTGTTTTTCTCTGCCTGACTTATTTCACTACTTAGCATAATGCCCTCAAGGTCCATTCATCTTGTCACAAATAGAAAGATTTACTTTTGTTTTTTGACAGAATACTACTCCATGATACATGTGTATATACATACATATGTATATATACACACACATTTTCTCTGTCCATCCAGCTGTCAATAACATTTAGGTTGTTTCCATGCGTTGACTATTAGAAATAATGCTTCAGTGAATAAGGAAGTGCAGATATCTCTTTGGAATAGTGATGTCATTTCCTGTTATTATATACCCAAATGTGGAATTGCTGGATTATATGGTAGCTCTGGACATGGAACAACAGACTGGTTCCAAATAGGAAAAGGAGTACGTCAAGGCTGTATATTGTCACCCTGCTTATTTAATTTCTATGCAGAGTACATCATGAGAAACGCTGGGCTGGATGAAGCACAAGCTGGAATCAAGATTGCCGGGAGAAATATCAATAACCTCAGATATGCCAATGACACCACCCTTATGACAGAAAATGAAGAAGAACTAAAGAGCCTCTTGATGAAAGTGAAAGAGGAGAGTGAAAAAGTTGGCTTAAAGCTCAACATTCAGAAAACTAAGATCATGGCATTCCAGTCCCATCACTTCATGGCAAATAGATGGGAAAACAGTGGCTGACTTTATTTTTGGGGGCTCCAAAATCACTGCAGATGAAATTAAAAGATCAGTGCAGGCATGAAATTAAAAGACCACTTATTCCTTGGAAGGAAAGTTATGACCAACCTAGACAGCATATTAAAAAGCAGAGACATTACTTTGCCTACAAAGGTCTGAATAGTCAAGGCTATGGTTTTTCCTGTGGTCATGTATGGATGTGAGAGTTGGACTATAAAGAAAGCTGAGCGCCAAAGAATTGATGCTTTTGAACTGTGGTGTTGGAGAAGACTCTTGAGAGTCCCTTGGACTTCAAGAAGATCCAACCAGTCCATCCTAAAGGAGATCAGTCCTGAGTGTTCATTGGAAGGACTGATGTTGACACTGAAACTCCAATACTTTGGCCACCTGATGTGAAGAATTGACTCATTGGAAAAGACCTTGATGCTGGGAAAGACTGAAGGCAGGAGGAGAAGAGCACTAAGAGGATGAGATGGTTGGATGGCATCACCAACTTAATGGACATGAGTTTGGGTAAACTCCGGGAGCTGGTGATGGACAGGGAGGCCTGGCGTGCTGTAGTCCATGGGGTCGCAAAGAGTTGGACACAACTGAGCGGCTGAACTGAACTGATGGTAGCTCTACTTTTAAGATTTTTAGAAACCTCCATACTGTTTTCCACAGTGGCTGAGCCAACTTACATTTCTACCAAGAGTGCACAAGGATTCCCTTCTCTTGACATTTTTGCCAACACTTGCAATCTCCTATCTTGTTTTTTATTTTTTTCAAATGACCTTCAAACAGGTAGAAGTGATATCTCATTGCTGTCTTCCTTGATTTGCATTTCCCTGGTGATTAGTAATGTTGAGTATATTTTTACATACCTGTTGGCAATTTGTATGTCTTCTTAGAAAAAAATGTCTAATTCCTCTGCCCATTTTGTAACTCACATTGCTTACTTTGATGCTGTTAACTTGTTCTTTATATATTTGGATATTAACCCTTTATCAGATATATGATTTGCCAATGTTTTCTCCCATTCCATGGGTTGCCTTTTTGTTTGATGATTTCCTTTGCTATGCAGAAGCTTTTTAACTTAATATTGTCCTACTTGTTTATTTTTGCTTTTGTTGTCTTTATTTTTGGTGTCAACTCTAAAGGATCCTTACCAAGGCCAATGTCAAGGAGCTTACCTTCAAAATTCCTTCTGGGAGTTTATGGTTTCAGACCTTATAGTCAAGTCTTTAATGCATTTTGAGTTAATTTCTGTGTGTAGTATAAGAGATTCTTTTCATTCTTCATCATTCGTTCCATTTCATTCTTTTACATGTGACTGTCTACTTTCCCCAACACCGTTTATTAGAGAGAGAATTCTTTCCCCATTCCATATTCTTGGGCTCTTTGTTCTAAATTTCTTGACCATATATGCATAAGTTTTCTTGAGGCTTTCTCTATTCTGCTTCATTTGATCTGCATGTTTGTTTATATGACAATAGCATTCTGTTTTGATGAGTGTGATGAAGTGTGATGCCTCCAGCTTTGTTCTTTTTTCTCAAGACTGCTTTGGCTCTTGGGGGTCTTTTGTGATTCCATACGAATTTTAGGACCATTTATTCTGTTTCTGTGAAAAAATGCCATTGGAATTTGCATTGAATCTGTATATTGCTTTGGGTAGTATAGACATTTTAACAGTGTTAAACTTTTCAGTCTTTGAGTATGGAATATCTTTCCATTTATTTGTGTCTTCTTCAGTTTCTTTCATTAATATCTTAGGATTTTCAGTGTACAGGTCTTTCACCTCCTTGGTTAAATTTATTCTTGTGTTTTCTTCTATTTGATGCAGTTTTAAGTGGCGTGTTTTCTTAATTTCCTTATCTGATAGTTCATTATTAGTGTATAGAAACACAACTTTTTTGTACATTGATTTTGTATCCTTTATTGAATTTGTTTATTAGTTCCAAGAGCTTTTTTTGGTGGAGTCTTTAGAGTTTTCTATGTATAATGTTATCTGCAAATAGTGACGGTTTCACTTCTGCCTTTCTAATGTGGATGATTTTATTTATTTTCCTTGCCTAATTGCTCTGGCAAGAACTTCTAATACAAAGTTTAATAAAAGTGGGGTGTGGGCATCTTTGTCTTATTCCTGATGCTAGAGGAAAGCTTTCAGCTTTGCACAATTAAGTATGATGTTAGCTCTGGGCTTGTCATATATGGTCTTGACCATGTGGAGGTACGTTCCCTCTATAACTCTGTTTGTTGAAAGTTTTTACCATAAATGCATGTTAAATTTTGTCCAATGCTTTTTCTGCACCTGCTGAGATGATCCTGGCTTTTTATCCTTCATTGTGTTAACATGGTGTTTCACATTGACTAATTTACAGGTGCTGAGCCTGCCTTGAAGCCCTGGGATAAATCCCATTTGATCGTGATGTCTAATTCTTTTAATGTATTATTGAATTAGTTTTGCAAATACTTTTTGAGGATTTTTGCACCCATGTACATCAGGGATATTAGCCTGTAATTTTCCTTGTCGGCCTCCCTTCTGGTTTTAGTATCAGGATAATGATGGTCTTATAAAATATATTTGTAAGTGTCCCCTCCTTTTCTATTTTCTGGAAGATTTTGAGAAGGACTGGTATTAATTCTTCTTTAAGTGTTTGGTAGATTTCGCCAGCAAAGCCATCAGGACCTAGACTTTTGTTTGTTGAAAGGTTTTGATTACTAGTAAGGAGATTTAATCACTAATCAGTTTATTCAGATTTTCTTTTTCTTCCTAATTGAGTCTTGGTAGGCTGTATGTTTCTAGAAATGTATCCATTTCTTCTAGATTGTCCAATTGTTGGCATACACTTTTCACAGCAGTCTCTAATGATCCTTTGTACTTGTGTGGCATTGTAAGGCTTTTTTTAAGTCATGAGTAGATATGGAATGTTTCCATTTGCTTTTTATGCATCTGTTAAAATGATCAGTATTTTTTTTCTCCTTTATTCTGTAAGCATGTTAATCACACTGATTAGTTATTGAATACTGGATCAAATCCACTTTCCAAATATAACAATATGAGCAAGATTTATTATCTTTTTATATATTGTTCAATGCACTCTATTAATATTTTGTTAAGGATTTTTGAGTGGATTCAACTATAGTTTTTCCTATAATGTTTGTTATGTTTTGGTATCAAGATTATTTAGGCATTGGAAATTACCTTTTTGTCATTTCCAACTGGAAAATCCCATGGACGGAGGAGCCTGGTGGGCTGTAGTCCATGGGGTCGCTAAGAGTCTGACAGGACTAAGCGACTTCACTTTCACTTTTCACCTTCATGCATTGGAGAAGGAAATGGCAACCCACTCCAGTGTTCTTGTGTGGAGAATCCCAGGGACAGGGGAGCCTGGTGCGCTGCCGTCTATGGGGTCGCACAGAGTCAGACACGACTGAAGCGACTTAGCAGCAGCAGCAATCTCTGAAAGAGTTTTTAAAGTTTACCACTAACTCCTTTTTAAATGTTTGGTAAAATTCAGCAATAAGAATTCTGAGCATAAATTTTCTTTATGGGAAGCTTGTTAATTATATGGGTTTTCCTTGTGGCTCAGCTGGTAAAGAATCCGCCTGCAATGTGGGAGACCTGGGTTTGATCCCTGAGTTGGGAAGATCCCCTGGAGAAGGGATAGGCTACCCACTCCAGTATTCTGGCCTGGAGAATTCCATGGACTGCATAGTCCATGGGGTCTCAAAGAGTTGGACAAATAGTTACAGCATTGTTCTGATATTCCTGTTTCTTCTTGGATCCAGTTTAGTCAGTCCCCACTAATAATGTATTGAGGAAAGTCACACTAATAACAAGGAAGGTGTCAATCTTATCTAACTTACCTAACTTTAATAAGTTTAAAGCTGTTCATAATACACATAAAGTCTTACAGCAGGATCTATAGTGTTGTTTCCTTTTTGATTCCTGATACTAGTTGCCTTTTCTGCCTGTTTTTCAATCAGTCTATGGTAGAGTTTATGAATTGGCATCAGTCCTTTCCAAGAACCAACTTTTAGCTTTATTGACCTTTTTTTAAATAATGGGGGCATTTAAACATTTGTTATCTGTGTATTTGTTTTTGGTTGTGCTGGGTCTTTCTCGCTGTGCGGGCTTTTCTCTAGTTGCCGTGAGTGGGGGCTGCTCTCTATCTGCTGGGCGCGGGCTTCTCACTGCGCTGGTTTCTCTTGCCGCAGAGCACAGGCTCCGGAGCACTCAGGCTTCAGTAGTTGCAGCACGTAGGCTCCGGAGTTGGGGCTCGCAGGCTCCAGAGCACAGTCACAGCAGTGCTGGCCCGTGGGCTTAGTTGCCCCGTGGCGTGTGGGATCTTCATGGACCAGGGATCAAACTCATGTCTCCTACACTGGCGAGTGAATTCTTCACCACTGAGAAACCAGGGAAGCCCTGATCTTTTTTTGATTGTTTCTGTTTCATCTTTTTTTTTTTTCTTTCATTTCCTTCTTCCTACTTTTTTTTTTGGTGGTGGGAGGGGGGGCTGCTATTTAAGCTTTTCTTAATTCTGACTTGTTGAGATGAATTCTTAGGTCATTTATTTTTAGATCTTGTTCTTTTCATTTAAAGCTACAGACCTGAGGCATGGTTTTCACTGTGTTCCCCTCATCTGTTGTAGCAGTAATGCCTATGTAGCTCTACATGCATAAGCCTGTATTTTATCACTTATTTTTAAAATATTGGAACTACTTTTATTTACATTGCATAAGTCTCTAAACGATTTCTTTCCTTTTAAGCTATACCCACATAGTCATTTAATAAAAATGGGGTGAGAGGCTTTCAACTTCCTGTTATCTGGAAGGACAGAGGAGAAATAGGTGCACGCCTGCCGGTGCTTTTCCTCTGATCACACCTTCAGTCTCACTCTCCTACCCAAATCCAAGCCCTTGGAGTTATTTTTCAGCAGGATTTTCCAATCTCTCCTTTCTCTGAATTCTTACAGTATTCGATCTCCATCTTACTCATTTTGACACTTGCTAATAAGTATCTTCCAGTGTTACTTGTTTTAACTGTATGTTTTAAATTAGTCTGTTGTGATAGGTAGAGATTCTAGATCTTTAAATGTATTTTGTGTTTCCCTTACCACATTGCATGGTGCCAAACATGAGACTCACAGTCCTATCACCAGATACAGGAAGAGCCAGGGAAATTGACAGGGGCATGCCCAATGCCCACCCACGTGTTCTCAGCACTCACCTTTCCTGGGAGTGCAGCAGCTGCTTGTTGCAATCCCCCTGCATCTCTGCTGGGGACCCTCTCTCCCTGCTGAGCATGTCTGGCCAGTTTGCAGGCCCTGCCATGCTGCTGGGGAGTGGTCCCAATGACAAACGAGAGTTAGTCCATTGATATGTCAATCTCCTGTTCTTGGGTAGGAGAACTCTGGGGTATGTTGTCCACTGTCTCTAGGGTCCCCAGCAGACTGAGCTCCAGTTGCCCACAGTGCTCATCCACTAATGAGTGCATCTGATATTAGATTCCGTCCCTCCCCTGTCTCACTTCCCCATTCCAAATCCTTCCTGGTATCACTTCCCAAACAAACTGCTGTTGCTCAGCGTGACATCCCCGGCTCAAGGAAGGTCTGCTTCTGGGTAGACACACCCCAAGGCCATCTGTGGCCTTTCTGCCTTTCTAAAGGGATCATCCTCATTTGGAAATTTACAAGGTTTCAAAAACAAATTCCAGCAACAGTTAATTCAAGCTAATAGCACAAGAAGAGTTTATGAGACAATTTGTGAAATGAACCAACACAGTTTAGTGACTCCAGACCTAAGCCAGGAGGACGGCCCAGGGTTCCAGTGTCAACCCCACCACTCACTGCATGTTTGCCCACAGGAAGGTCACTCAGTTTTTTCAGATCTTAGGTTCCTAACTTAAAAATGGAGAGTAACAACTCATTCCAGTAACCTCACATTCTTGGGTGGGAAGCAAAGGAGAGAATGTATGGGAATGGGTTTTTATGAACTGCCAATTACAAATAATACATGAAGTAAAATGGAATGGTTGTCTCTTCTCATGAGGTACTGAAAGTATTCTGGTAATGTTTAGAAAACTAATTGCAAGAAAGAAAAAGTGGGAAAGAGGTGGGGGAAGGAAAGAACAAATTTGCCCAAAATATATGTTGCTTCCTGATATTTTTCCCTCTGACAGTGAGGCATAAACTTGATTTGGGAATTTTATCCAAGTGCCTTGTAATGTTGAGGAACAAATGAGGTGGGAAGGGAGACCGAGAAAGATCGATCCACTTGCTGCATTGCTCGTCCTAGTAATCCTGGGCCCGAGGGGTAGGTGCCCCTGACCTACCTGTGGGAGCATGTCTATCAGACACACACAGGAGATTTAAATGCTTGCCAAAATATTTACCCGTTTCTTTCTAAACTAAGAAACTTGCCTAACTGCCCTCACTATAATACTGGAATATCAGTGATGAAAGAGAATGCATAAAATGCTTCTATTAATATTTTCCTTTCAAAACTGGCCACCTAGCACTTATTATCCAGGGGACAAAACACTTCCAAGTTATAGGCCAAAAATAAGTTAGGCTAGACCAGTACAACCACAGGCTGGAGAGCTTAATCCTCGAAACAGGGACTCATTAGGGTGTAAAGGAAAATATCAAATTGCAGACCGTTAGAAGCAATCTTCCTACTCAGTTCGTTTAACACCCATCTTGTACAGATGAGAAAATTGACATCCAAAGAGCTTAGATAGCCCTATGTCCCAATAACTTATTTCCACTATATCATCATTTCAGAAATCAGCTAGCTTAATAATTCACATTATGACTGAACTCATGTTTAACCTCTGCAATCTGACTGGTACTCTACATAAGAGGAAAAGTCCTGAGTTGGCCCACTCATTCCACGTTCACACAGCAAATAAAAAGCAGAACATGTCTTAAAGCTATTTGCCCAAAACATCTAAGCTTCTTTGAGTCCATACATCCTCTTGCTTTTAAGATAAGCAGAAGTCTGGGTAGTATTTGACCCTACTGGAAGAGTCATTAAAAATCTGACCTTTACTCTGAAAGATTGTCATTTACTGTTTAAAAGGAACATCAGAGGCTAAAGTGGAAATTGCTATGTATTCACACAGTGAGTGAAAGAATGTATGAATGAACCTTAAAGAACTGAAGAACAAATGAACAAATGCTTGAATTTTTAGTTGTCTGAGTTGCTTGCAATTACCTTAACTGTCCACAAGATGTCACTACTTCACCCCACTTCAGAAAAGCCATCCACATTCAAGAATTTTTGATCTTTTAGACACAGATGATTTCTCTCTTGTAATTGAAAGAAGCTCCGTCATTTCTAATACCTTTGGCTGCTTCCTTGTTTTCTCTTAAATCTACTGTGAAAGAGTCTGAAAAAAATGTAGATGTTAATTAAGGCCTGAGACTGAATGGGCTAATGCTGGGAATCTTTAACCAAGAAGTCACCCTCTCAGGAGGTTCCCAGGCTGCTCCAGGGCTGGGGACCTTGCACCAAGCCCTTCATCTGCTCAGCTGCAAGGCTCTCATCAGCACTTTTTTGTAATTCTACCAGCCTCAGTCCTTTGGACTCACAAAACAGTGATTTAGCAACACCCAAAAGATGGCACCTTGGGGTTTTAAATTGTGCTTCCTTCTTGAAATAGTCCCTCTACTTTCCCTTACCGGGACTGAAGTTCCAATGACTAGTGAGTTTATGTGTCATCTATTCATACGGCACACTCATAATTCAGATCAGACTTGTCCTGTGTTTACTGTTTTTTTTTTCCCCCTATATAATTAGAACCCAGTTTGCAAATCATTATTTCAAGTTTTTAAAAGTTTTAAAAAGACCACACATATGTCAACCAGGCTCACAATTTCCACTTCAGCTATACTGAGCATTGACAAACCTTAAGTTTATTTTAAATACTTTATTATTCATATGAAATTTATTGGTACAAAAAGTGCTTGCAGATTGCAGATTTTTTAAAGGTACCATCGTGTTTCAGAGTTGTGAACTTTATTAGTGCTCACTACTGAGACTCTTTCTCCTAATCTCTCTCTCTTTTAAAGCTGAAATTGAGATGAATAATCTTCACTAATGGGGGATTCCCTGGTGGCTCAGCAGTGAAGAATCTGCCTGCCGAGGCAGGGGACACAGGTTAGATCCCTGGGTTGGGAAGATCCCCTGGAGACAGGAATGGCAAGCCATTCCAATATTCTTGCCTGGAAAGTCCCGTGGACAGAGGAGCCTGGCAGGCTACAGGCCATGGGGTCGCAAAAGAGTTGGACATGACTTAGTGACTAAACACCAACAAATCTTCACTAATGGCAGTTCATGTCTGGCCACCCTGAGAAGGCAGTGAACTTATTTCATTAAAAAAAAAAAAAAAAATCTGCTTAGTAGTGTTCAGAAGAGGGGTCCACTTTATAGAACAAGAAAGCTGTTTTGTTTTAAAGGCCCATATTTCCTCCACAAACACATGCTACTTACTGAGGAGCTCAGTGGGGGTCACTTGGCAGGCAGTGGGTTAAAAGTCTCAGAGAGTTGGCCTCAGCCTCTGTGGGCTGATGAGCTGTGGGGTAAGTCAAAGTAATTTCAGAATAATAATAATTAAGAGTTCAGTTAGTAATTAATTTACCTTTTAGAAAATTATGAGCCAAGTTCAAGCCCACCCCCATTATGGCCTCACTGGTTTTCATTCCTCAAAGTGTTTACTGGAGCAGAGGAGAAAGGCATGGAGGATTTAGCAGCTTGTAGACCTGCTCACATTGTAAAGTTAAATAATACACAGAATTCCAAGCTCCAAAAGAAGTCTTGGGCTTCTGTACAAATCAGTGCCTATAAGAAGAAGAATAAGAAAAGCATTTTATAACTACAGAAGAAAATAGGAATATAATAAAACGTCAACAGGTACTGGGATTTATGGCTGCTTTATTCTTTTTATGAATTTTAAAAATTCTGGGAGGAATATTTTTAACAAAGCAACAACCAATAGCCAACAATTAGGCTGTTTTTCAAAACTATGACACATTCACCCACAGAAGAGTATGCAGCCATTTAAAACAACTTTTAAGAAGTTTCTATAATAACATGGAGATAGGTGAGATATGTTCAGATGTTTCTGAAAAGTCAGATGTGGGGGCACAGAGTTACTCTGATGGGCTGTGTACAGAAGATGATACTGGCCGCCCCCAGGAACTGGAACAGGAGTACTGAGGACAGAGTATTTTTTCACAATGATCAGATTGCCACAGAACAAAATCTGGTAACACCAAGTCTGATGAGAATGTGGACAAAGAACTGCCAAACCCTGCAGTTCAGTTCAGTTCAGTCGCTCAGTCATGTCCAACTTTTTTCGACCCCATGGACTGCAGCACGCCAGGCCTCCCTGTCCATTACCAACTCCCGGAGTTTACCCAAATTCATGTCCATTGAGTCGGTGATGCCATCCAGCCATCTCATCCTCTGTCGTCCCCTTCTCCTCCTGCCCTCAATCTTTCCCAGCATCAGGGTCTTTTCCAATGAGTCAGCTCTTTGCATCAGGTGGCCAAAGTATTGGAGTTTCAGCTTCAACCTCAGTCCTTCCAGTGAACACTCAGGACTGATCTCCTTTAGGATGGACTGCAGGGTTAGGGGGAAATTCCTGTAACCATTTGGAGACCAATAACATACAGGCAAGCTCTAAGTCCATTTGTTCTTGCAATTCCATGTCCCTGCTTCTACCTTATCACCCCCATGTACACAGAGAACTATGAAAGGATGTTCACCTCGCTTCGTTTATTACCATGGAAACACTGGGACTAGCCTGAAGGTCTGTGATGGGCAGAATCGTGGCCTCCCCAAATTCTTAAGTAAAGTCTAACCCCAGTACATCAGAATGTAACTTAGTGTATTTGGAAATAGGGTCCTTAAAGACGTATTAATAGTTAAGTTGAAGTTATTGTGGCCGGGCTCTAATCCAATATGTTTGTTGTCCTTTTAAAAGGAGATTAGAACACAGACCAATGCTGAAGCGGAAGCTCCACCTGATTGCAGTGAGCCAACTCACTGGAAAAAAAACCCTGATGCTGGGGAAGATTGAGGGCAAAAGGAGAAGGGGGTGACAGAGAATGAGATGGTTGGATGGCATCACCGACTCAATGGGTGTGAGTTTGAGCAAACTCCGGCAGTTGATGAAATACGGGGAAGCCTGGCATGCTGCAGTCCCCAGGGTTGCAAAGAGACAGACACAACTGAGCGATTGAACGGCAGCAACAGAGCAGACACAGAGAGAAGCCCCTGTGAAGATGGAGGCAGAAGACGGCTGTCTGCCAGGAAGGGTGGGAGACCGCAGAAGGTCCACTCTGCCGACACCTTGATCTCAAACTTCTGGCTTCAACCGTGAGACACACACTTTCTGTTGTTTAAGCCACTGAGATGGTGGGACTCTGATGGCAGCCCAAGCAGCTGAAGACAAAGCCCATCAGCAAGGGATGGATGCATGAAGACTTGGTTATACAGAAAACAAAAGCACTAACCACACAAATTGTAAAAGATGAAGATCCCAGCAACATGGAGCCCAATGGGAGGAATACTGGAGTGGGTTGCCATTCCCTTCTCCAGGGGGTCTTCCCCATCCAGGGATCGAACCCCATCTCTAAGGGCCGTTTCTAGGGCTGATCTCTGAATGCAGGGGCCAGAGCCCCAAAC
Source organism: Bubalus kerabau (assembly GCF_029407905.1). Taxonomy (NCBI): domain Eukaryota; kingdom Metazoa; phylum Chordata; class Mammalia; order Artiodactyla; family Bovidae; genus Bubalus; species Bubalus kerabau. The sequence continues at coordinate 14,519,725 of NC_073626.1, forward strand.
CCAACCCACCTCCCCAGGCAGCCCCTCACCCTAGGGAATCAATCCTGCCAGAGGGGATGGAATCCATTCCTTCCCTCATTAGTTCAATGAACCATTGACTCCAGACCCTGTGAGTCAGCACCTTGCTAGGTAGGAAGACATAAACACAGCATGGAGTTGTCAGGCAGCGGGCAGTCAGGTTGGGGAACAGACAAAGGAAACCAGGTCACTCGGGACACAAAGTGTCATTGGGTGTCTCTGAGAAGAATCCAGAGGCCCATGGAGGGTGACGACCAGTGAAAGCAGCAACCAGCACCTGCTTTCTTGGCTGGAAAGGCCTGTCTTTTTTTTTGCTTTGGGAAGTGCCCACTCAAAAGGGGCAGGTCCTCAGATGGTGACAGTCCAAGATACAGGTCAGGTCACTCGGGAAGGGGTGGGCTTTCTGCTGTCCTTAGTAGGAGACGACAGACAGTTTGCTGCAGAGAACGGGCCTGATGGTCCATCCAGGAAGTTTCTCTGGGAGCGGTTTGGAGAAGGATAGGAGGGAGAAGGAGGCTGGTGACCCAGCAGGAAAGTCCTCCCAGCTTTTGAGGTTTTTCTGGGCCAGCGCACCCACAGACGGTTGCACCCTGGGACTGCAGCTGGAAATGCTGAAAGGTCGTTTTGCCTGTGAAACACAAGACAATGGACAAAAAGGAGGCCTGCAATGAATGGATGATTGCAGCTGGCAACTGCTTAGACCGTGTATATTTGAATGTCAAAAGTGCTTACTCCGGATGAATTTGCTTTGGGAACAAAAGAGGTCATTTGATCCGTTGGGCTATGTGGATCTAGAAAGGCATAGAAGGAAAAAAAAAAAAAAAGTGCTGTACTGTCCAGAAAAGTGCTCCCTGTCTGCCTCCATTGGTTGGGTCAGCAGTTCTGGAAAGACTGTGAGGTGGCTCAGAAGCTGATGTTAGGCCACAGCACGTGGAGGGCCACCTGGTACCCAGAAGATGCAGATGTTCAGGCCCGCGGAAGCAGGACCAACGCTCACCTGTACTATCTTAGGCCTTACAGGGGCATGTTCGTCCTAGGAATGGTCATAGAAAACTAAGATAGCTCCTCCAAGCCCTGTTTGTCCATGCAATGCGCAGAGCTGGGTATCTGTCGGGGAGGAAGTGCGGACTTGTAGGACTTACAAGCTCTACTGGAACAAAAGATTTTGCTTCTACCCTCAAATCTGCTACAGAAGAGCTTCATGATGCCTCAGGCAGGTCATGAAAACTCCCTGGGAATTACCTCAGATGTAATAGTCATAATAACCAGTAACTCCCAACCCAGGAGAACTGTTTCCTGAGCACACCTCCAAACCAGCTGAACCAAAAGATCTGGGGGCTCCTCCTAGAGTCTGTTTGTAGCCAAGTGTCTGTCAAGGTGTCTGTTCCCTGCATATCCCTGAGGATCTCTCACTTTATAAGAAACGAGTTTCTAAGTACAAGGGTAACGGGAAGCACCCCTGCCCCCCTGTTGCCCAGTAATTTAGGGGGTTCTCATGGACTTAGGTCGCTTCTGGGCTTTTCTTGCTCCAAGCGCTGTGTCTATTGTGTTTTCTGTCTGTCCTTTTCTCTCCTCCCAACACCAGCCCCAAGTGAAGCACGAGGGATTCCCCCTTTCTTTAAACTGAAAAGTGTCCCTAGCTATGGCAGTAAGAGACGAACCTTCAGAACAGCCCAACAATTCTGCTCTGTTCTTAAATGTCACCCTGATCAGTCAACCCTCTGGGAATTCCTCTTCTCAGGTCCCAAATGTCTGCTGCCTCATTCTTCTGCTCCCAAGCAGGGACAGCTAATCCCCCCAAAGTTCTGTTCATTTCTCCAGCAAAGTAGTTTTTTTCCCCACAACATACATCAGGTCCCAAAGGTCTAGGCCAACCTTTGCATAGTTCACGTTAAACAAAATGTCTTGTAGCAGCACAAGCACAGACAGAAGCTTCAAATTGCCTTCTGTCTCTCTTTTTTAATATTTATTTATTTGACTGTACCAGATCATTTTTTTCAGGGTAAAGTCTATTATAATATTGCAAATATTTTTTAAATCCATAAATTATTTTAATAAACATGTCAGTAATACTAGTCACTAAGTTTTACTAAGTACTTACTGAACACTAGCCACTATTCAGAGCATTTTATGTATTCTCTTATTTTATTTCATGATAACCTAGTTGCTGTTCAGTTGCTAAGTTGTATCTGACTCCACGAGACCACGTGCACTGAAGCATGCCAGGCTTCCCAGTCCTTCACTATGTCCTAGAGTTTACTCAAACTCATGTCCACTGAGTCGGTGATGCCATCCAGTCATCTCATCCTCTCTTGCCCCCTTCTCCTCCTGACCTCAATCTTTCCCGGAAACAGGGTATTTTTTAATGAGTCAGCTATTTGCATCAGGTGGCCAAAGTATTGGAGCTTCAGCCTCAGTCCTTCCAATGAGTATTCGGGGTTGATTTCTCTTAGAATTATTGACTGGTTTGATCTCCTTGCAGTCCAAGGGACTCGCAAGAGTCTTCTCCAGCACCACAATTCGAAAGCGTGATGACCTAGTAAGGAGATGCAGCTGTTATTCCCATCTGAGAGATGAGTAACCTGAAGCCCAGAGAGGTTAAGCAGCTTGCCGAGAGTCACGCAGTCAGTATAGAGTTGTGCCAGATCTTAGTTGCAGGACGTGGGATCTTCAGTCTTCAATATTGTGCAGCATGTGGGATCTAGTTCCCTGACCAGGGATTGAACTCAGGCCCCTGCACTGGAAGCACGAGCCTTAGCCACTGGACCACCAGGGCAGTCCCTCAGTGTGCCGTCTCTTGATCAGAGTCCAGTGATTTGGTGTGGTTCCCACCCTACCAGTTTACTCCTTCCCTTCTAACCCACAGGGGCTTCCCCTGTGGCTCAGCTGGTAGAGAATCTGCCTGCAATGCGGGAGACCTGGGTTTGATCCCTGGGTTGGGAAGATCCCCTGGAGAAGGGAAAGGCTATCCACTCCAGGATTCTGGCCTGGAGAATTTCATGGACTGTATAGTCCGTGAGGGTCACAAAGAGTCAGACCGGACTGAGCGACTCTCGCTTTTCTAACCCATAGACTGAGAGCAGAGCAAGGTTTCCATTAGCTTCCACTGATAGGATTTCTGCTGCTCCCTTAGACAGTGGCAATCACTGTTTTTCTGTCAACAGCAGATCCATCCTTCCCATCCTGCCTCTTTAGCAGGATCTCCAAGAGACAGGGCCAGCTTACCTGCATTCAGAAACCACTGGACCAGGCAACTTGTAGAGTTACTTTCAGCAATAAATTTTTTTGTTAAAGGGCTTGTTCACAAGGAGGCAAGATGACTTCAGAGTTACCTGGAACAGGATCTAAGCCCCAGCTCACCGACTTGAACAAGCTGGGTGACCTGGGGCAAGTTACTCTGAGCCCTGGCTTCCACCATAAAAATATCCTGGCTGAGGATATTAGTGGCAAGTTTCCAGGCTGTATTAAGTAATGAATGTGAAAGGAATTGCCAGTAACTGCTAGTTTTCTTCCTCTCAGCATATGGGAGGTAGCCTCACATACATTTTGGGTTCTTTTAATGCTATTTTTTAAATTGAAGTACACTTGATTTATAATGTCATCTTCATTTCTGTGCAGCAAATTGATTTTTACATATTTAAACATTCTTTTTTTGATATTGTTTCCCATTATGGTTTATCAAAGGATATTGAATATAGTTCTCTGTGCTATATAGTAGGACCTTGTTTATCCATTCTGTATATTTCAGCTTACATCTACTAATCCTAGCCTCCCACTCCACCCCTGCGCAACCCCCTCTCCTGTAGCAACCTCAGAGCTGTCCTCTGTCTTTATGAGTCTGCTTCTGTTGTGTAGATAGCTTCATGTGTGTCATATTTTAGATTCCACATATAAGGGATGTGATACGGTGTTTGTCTTTCTCTGACTTACTTCAGTTCGAATGATAATCTCTAGCTGCATCCATGTTGCTGCAGATGCCATTATTTCGTTCTTGTTTATGGCTGAGTAGTATTCCGTTGTGTATACACACCACATCTTCTTTATCCACTCCTCTGTCAATGGCCATTGAGGTTGCTTCCATGTCTTGGTTATTGCGAACTGTGCTGCTGTGCATCCAGGATGCACGTTATGTTTTTGAATTAGAGGTTTGTCTGGATAGATGCTCAGAAGTGGGGTTGCTGGATCCTATGGTAGCTCTGTTTGTAGCTCTCTGATGAGCCTCCATACCATTTTCCATAGTGGCTGTACCAACTAAAATTCCTACCAACAGAGTAGGAGGTCCCCTTTTCTCCACATCCTCTCCAGTATTTGTTATTTGTAGTTTTTTGGTTTAGGGGTGGGGTTACATTTATTTATTTTTGACTAAACCATACAGCATGTGGGATCTTAGTTCCCTAACCAGGGATCAAACCAGTGCCCCCTGCATTGGGAGCATGGAGCCTTAACCACTAGACCACCGGGGAAGTCCCTGTAGAGTTTTTAATGATGGCCATTTTGACTGGAATGAAGTGGTACCTCACAGTAGTTTTATTTGCATTTCTCTAGTAATTAGAGATGTTGAGCATCTTTTCATGTGCCTATTGGCCATATGCATTTCTTCTTTGAATAAATGTCTGTCTAGGTCTTCTGAACCCTTTTTTTAATGGTTATTTTGTTGCTGCTGTTGAATTATATGAACTGTTTGTATATCTGTAAATTAAGCCTTTGTCAGTCGCATCATTTGCAAATATTTTTTCCCATTCTGTAGGTTGTCTTTTGTTCATGGTTTCCTTTGCTGTGCTAAAGCTTATAAGTTTGGTTAGATCTCATTTGTTTATTTTTGTCTCTATTGCCTTTGGAGATTGACCTAAGAAAACATCGTATGATTTATGTGAGAAAATGTCTTGCCTATGATACCTCCCAGGAGTTTTATGGTGTCATGTCTTATGTTTAAGTCTTTCAGCTGTTTTTTTATTTCTGTGTCTGGTGAGAGTGTTCTAATGTCACCGATTTACATGTGGCGGTTCAGCTTTCCCAACACCACTAGATGAAGAGATTGTCTTTTCCCATCATAGAGTCTTGCCTTTGTTGAAGATTGACTGTGGGTATGTGGGTTTATTTCTGGGCTTTCTATTCTGTTCTCTTGGTCAGTATGTCTGTTCTTGTATCAATACTGTGCTGTTTTGGTTACTGTGGCTTTGAAGTTTCTGAAGTCTGGGAGGGTATGCCTCCTATTTTATTCTTTTTCTTTAGGATTGCTTTAGCAATTCTGTCTTTTATGGCTTCATATAAATTTTAGGATTATTTGTTCTAGTTCTGTGAAAAATGTCATGGTTAACTTGATAGGGCTCACATTAAATCTGCAGATTGCTTGGGTAGTATGGTCATTTTAACAATACTAATCCTTCTAATCCAAAAGATATCTTTCCATTTCTTTGAATCATCTTAAGTTTCCTTTATTAATGTTTTATAGTTTTCAACACGTACATTGTTCACCTCTTTTGTCAGGTTTATTCCTCAGTATTTTACTTTTGGCGGGTGTGATTTTAAAATGTTTAAAAAAAAAAATTCTCTGATATTTCATAGAAATGCAACTGATTTCCATATGTTAATCTTGTATCCTGCTACCTTGCTGAATTCATTTCAGTTCTAGTAGTTTTTATGTGGCGTCTTTAGGGTTTTCTCTATATTGTATCATATCATCTGCATATAATGACAATTTTACCTCTTCCCTTCCAATTTGGATCTTTTATTTCTTTTTCCTGATAGCTGTGGCTAAGACTAGTGGGAAGACGTTCAGCTTTTCACTGTTGAATGTTGTATTGGGTGTGCATTTGCCATAAATAGCTTTTATTATGTTGAGATATGTTCCATCTGTACCCACTTTGATAAGAGTTTATCATTAATGGGTGCTGAATTTTGTCAGGCGCTTTTTTGCGTCTGCTGAGATGATCATGTAGGCTTTGTCTTTTGTCTGTGGCGTATCACATTGATTTGTGTATGTTGAAGCAAACGTGAACTTGGGTTGAATTCCACTTGGTCATGGTGTATGATCTTTTTTATGTGTTATTGGATTCAGTTTGATAATATTTTGTTGAGAATTTTTCAATCTATATTCATCAGGTACAGCCTGAAATTTTCTCTTTTGGTTCTCTTTGTCTGCTATTGGTATCAGGGTGATGGTGGCTTCATAGAGTGTCTTTGGGAGTTTTCCCTCTTCAATTTTTTGGAAGGATTTGAGAAAGTTCAGTATAGGCTCTTCTTTGTGTGTTTGGTAGACTTCATCTGTGAAGCCATCTGGTCCCAGACTTTTGTTTGTAAGGAGTTTTAAAATTACAGATTCTATTTCACTTTGTGATTGGTCTGTTCAAATTATCTATTTCTTCTTGATTCAATTTTGGTGGGCTATAGAAACTTCTCCATTTCTTCGAGGCTGTCTAATTTGTTGGCATATTATTGTTAAGTAGTTATTCATAGCATTCCCTTATGGCTCTTTGTATATCTGTGGTATCGGTTGTTTATGTCCTCTTTTCATTTCTTATTTTATTTATTTGGGCTCTCATTTCTTCTCAGCAAATGTGGTGAGAGGTTGTCAATTTTATTTACCCTTTCAAAGAACTAGCTCTTGGATTTATTGATTTTTAAACTTTTTTCTATTGCTTTTAAAGTCTCTATTTCCTCACTGATCTGTATTATTTCCTTCCTCCTGCTGACTTTAGGTTTTGTTTATTCATTCTCTAATTCTTTTAGGTGGTAGGTTAGGTTGCTTGAGATTTTTCTTGTTTTTTGAGGAAAGCTTGTATTACTGTGAACTTCCCTCTAAGAATTGCTTTTGCTGCAACTCATAAATTTTGCACAGTTGTGTTTTCATTGTCACTTGTCTCAAGGTATTTTTACATTTCCTCTTTGATTTCATCACTGACCACTGATATTTTAATGACATATATTATTAGTCTCCATGTAATCACTATTTTCTCATTTCTTTTCCTGTGGTTAATTTTTCGTTTCATGTCATTGTTAGAAAAGATGCTTGAGATAATTTCTATAATTTTAAATTTGTTGAGGCTGGTTTTCTGCCCTACTATGTGGTTAATCCTAGAGAATGTTCCATGTGCACTTGAATATGTATTCTGGGTTTTTTTTGGATGTAATGTCCTGAATATATCATTTAAGTCTAACTGTTCTATCGTATCATGTGGGATCTGTTGCACGACTGCTTTTCAGTCTAGATCTGCCCATTGATGTGAGTGGGGTGTAAAAACCTCCTGGTGTTACAGTTGTCCTGTTGATTTCTCCCTTTGCGTCTGCTAGTATTTGTTTTATGTAACTGAGTGCTCCTGTACTGGGTGCATATATGTTGATAAGTGTAAAATCCTCTCCTTGCATTGACCCTTTTATCACTCTATAGTGTCCTTCTTGATCTTTAGGATCGTTGTTTTAAAGTCTATTTTGTTTAAGTATCGCAACCCCTACTTTCTTGTCATTTCCATTTGCATGAAATATCTTTTTCCATCCCCTCACTTTGAATCCATGTGCACCCTCTGCCCTAAAGTGAGTCTCTTGTCAGCTGTTTCTTTTTTATCCAGTCTGCCCGCCACTCATGTCTTTTGATTGGACCATTTAGCCCATTGGCATATAAGGTAACTTGATAGATATGTATTTATTGCAATGTTAAACCTTGTTTTCACCTTGATTTTATATTTCTTTTTTGTCCCTTTATTTTTCCTTTTGTGGCTTGATGATTTTCTTTTGTAGTATACTTCTGTTCTCTTCTTTTTGGTTATTCTCTGAATCTGCTGTATGTTTTTGATTTGTGGTTACTTTGTTTTTCAGGCATGTGAACTGCTTCCTGTATCTACTTGGTAGTCACATAGGCTCAAACATGTTCTGCTAAGTCACTTCAGTCATGTCCGACTCTGTGCGACCCCATAGACGGCAGCCCACCAGGCTCCCCTGTCCCTGGGATTCTCCAGGCAAGAATACTGGAGTGGGTTGCCATTTCCTTCTCCAGTGCATGAAGGTGAAAAGTGAAAGTGAAGTCGCTCAGTCCTGTCTGACTCTGAGCGACCCCATGGACTGCAGCCTACAGGGCTACTCTGTCCATGGGATTCTGGGCAAGAGTACTGGAGTGGGGTGCCATCGCCTTCTCCACAAACATGTTCTAGGAAGTAAAAAAAAAAAATCTACATTTTCTTACTCTTCTCTCCTGTACTTTGTGATTTTGATGTCCTATTTTATATCTTCACATTCATCTTTTTGCTGTTCATTGTGGTTATCATCACTTTTATATACCGCCTGCCAATGCAGGAGACATAAAAGATGTGGGTTCGATCCCTGGGTGGGAAGATCCCCTGGAGGGGAGGGCATGGCAGCCCACTTCAGTATTCTTGCCTGGAGAATTGCATGGAAAGAGGAGCCTGGTGGGCTACAGTCCACAGGTTGTAAAAGAGTCATGCACTACTGAAGCAACTTAGCACACTCTGGGCTATTTAGGTGACTTGCTTTCCAATTGTGATTTTCTCTTCCTAATAGATGCTTGCTTCTTTTCTATTTAGAGAAACACTTTCAATATTTCTTTTAGGATAGGTTTAGTATTGCTGTCCCATCACTTCATGGCAAATAGATGGGGAAACAATGGAAACAGTGAGAGACTTTATTTTGGGGGAGGCTCCAAAATCACTGCAAATAGTGACTGCAGCCATGAAATGAAAAGACACTTGTTCCTTGGAAGAAAAGCTATTACCAACCTAAGCGACATATTAAAAAAGAGAGACATTACTTTGCCAACGAAGGTCCATTTAGTTAAAGCTATGTTTTTTCCAGTAGTCATGTATGGATGTGAGAGTTGCACTATGAAGAAAGTTGAACACTGAAGAACTGATGCTTTTGAACTGTGGTGTTGGAGAAGAGCCTTGAGAGTCCCTTGGACTGCAAGGAGATCCCAAAGGTCCATCCTAAAGGAAACCAGTCCTGAATATTCATTGGAAAGACTGATGCCGAAGCTGAAACTCCAATACTTTGGCCACCTGATGCGAAGAACTGACTCATTGGAAAAGACCAGATGCTGGGAAAGATTGAAGGTAGGAGAAGGGGATGACAGAGGATGAGACGGCTGGATGGCATCACCAACTCAATGGACATGAGTTTGAGCAAGCTTTGGGAGTTGGTGATGGACAGGGAAGCCTGGCACGCTGCAGTCCATGGGGTTGCAAAGAGTCAGACATGACTGAGCGACTGAACTGAAGTATTGCTGTATTCTTTTAGTTTTTGCTTGTCCGAGAAATTCTCTCTCCTTCTATTCTAAATTATAACCTTGCTAGGTAGAGTATCCTAGGCTGTAGATTTTTCCCTTTCAGGGCTTTGAATATATCTTGCCACTCCCTTTCTGGCCTGCAGATGTTTCTGGAGAGAAACCAGCTTGACAGCCTTATGTGGGGGGTTCCCTTGTAATTAACTCTTTCTCTTTTGCCTTTAGCATCCTCTCTTTAACATTTGCCATTTTTATTATAATATGTCTTGGTGTAGGTCTGTTTTGGCTTATCTTGTTTGGGACCCTCTGTGCTTCTTGTATCTGGATATGTTTTCTTCTTTAGGTTTGGGAAGTTTTCAGCCATAATTTCCTCAAATACATTTTCAATACCTGCTTCTCTTTCTTCACCTACTGGAATGCCTCTTATATATAGTTTGGCACACTTTATCACATAGGTGTCTTATATTGTTTTCATTTAAAAAAAATTATTTTATATTGGAGTTGTGGTGTTAGTTTCTGGCATACAGCAAAGTGATTCAATTATACATCACAAGTATCTATTATTTTGCAAATTCTTCTCCCATTTAGGTCACAGAATATTGAGCAGAGTTCCTCATGCTATACAGTAGGTCTTTGTTGGTTATCCATTTTAAGTATAGCAGTGTGTACATGCCCATCTCAAACTCCCAGTATCTCTCTTTCCTTCACCTTCCCATCTGGTAGCCATAATTTGTTCTCCAAGTCTGTAAGTCTGTTTTGTAAATAAGTTAATTTATATAATTTTGCTTTTTTTTTTTTAATTTGGCTTTCTGTCTACAGTCCTAAATGGGTGACTTCCAATATTCTATCTTCCAGATCACTTATTTGTTCTTCTGCATTAATCATCCTGCTATTCATTGCCTTTAGCTCAGCTTTCATCTTGGCAAATGAATTTTCTAATTTTCCTTGGTTCCTCTTTATAGTTTCCAGTTTCATTTTACAGTTCCTCTGCATTTCTGTCAATCATCTTTCTTAACTCCTTCAGTATCTTCATTATCTCCTTTTTGAAATCAGTGTCTATTAGTCTGAAGAGGTCTGTTTCATTGTTCTTTTAGGGGAATTCTCTTGGTCTTTTAACTGGGAGTGGCTCTTCTGTTTCTTCATTTTGCTTGTATTTCTCTTACTCTGTGAGTTTAGGAGAAACAATTATCTTACTGTGGTCTTATAAGGCTATTTATATGTGGGAACGCCCCTATGTAGCTTGTGCGGGTTTAATATATTTGGTGTGAGGGCTGTGTTTAGTGTGGATGCTTGTCTCCTCTTTTCTTGGCATGTGCTGGCCATCTTCCCCTTGATAGGGGGTATGCAGATGAGGAAACTGGTCCCCTGTCCTGGGGTTCTTGGCCGCAGGGGTAGCTAATGCATGCCCACAGAGCATGTGATGGGGTCAGCAGCAGCTCCTCTCCTGGAGCCTGAGGGGTGGCAGGGACAGCAGCTTGCAATCATTCCTGGAGCTCCTGCTGCTGCTGCTAAGTCACTTTAGTCGTGTCCGACTCTGTGCGACCCCATAGACGGCAGCCCACCAGGCCCCACCGTCTCTGGGATTCTCCAGGCAAGAACACTGGAGTGGGTTGCCATTTACTCCAATGCATGAAAGTGAAAAGTGAATAGCCTAACATAAGTTTAGGGATTAGACAAAGCTGACTGAAGCGACTTAGCAGCAGCAGGAGGGCTGAGCCTTCTCTCAGCAAACACCCTTCCTCCTGGGCCTCATCACATCATTCACTGAGCCTAGAACTTTCCTAAAGATCTTTTGGGGTTGGGGGCTGGCTTAGCCACCCCACTACCTCTATGGGCAACGGGGAATGCACAGTCTGCTCCTTTGGACCGTCACTGCAATAACTGGTACTGGTTTGTTGCAAAGGCAGCATCCAATTTCAGAACAAGGGCAGGCTTGACTTCACCCAGACAAGAGGCTGCTGAGGGGTGCTGTTGCTCTCCTGGGGAACCTTCAGGCGCCAAGAGATGAGGTGGCTCCGAACTTACAGGAAAACAAGGACACAGCAACCAGTCACTGTGCTGTTCAGAATGCTGGGATCCCTCCAACCTGCAGCACATGCTCCGGATCTTGTCTTTCTGGTCCCACTGTGAGCTCTTCAAGGGCAGAGAATGGGTCTTCAGCATCTTTTACCTGCATCCTTTATGTGGCCAGACCTGACATTTGATGAATAAGCAAATGCATTAGTTAATGGATGGTGGGGGTGGTGGTGGTGGGTTCAGACTACGTATACTGCCTACCTGAGTGATTATTTCACATAATGCGCTTTCAGAATTCCCTGAAAACACATGCCCTGATTTCAAAAACTAATTCTGAAGAGTAGAAAAGATATTTCCCAGCACAAAAATGACTCCATCAAAACTGTCAAACCCAACGATGCATTAAACTAATGCATTCAATCCTTCATTCATTCAACAAACACTTACTGAATCTTCATTACATGCCCCGCACTATGCCAAGGGCTGGAGACAAGAAGAGAAATAAGATACAGTCTCTCACAAAGCTGGGCATCAATCACTTCTTTATCAACTTCCTATTGTGGTTGTAATGTGTGGCCAGTGTGGAGAAGGGTGTACAGAATGGACGTCTGCTCACTGCCTTGAGCCTACACAGTCCAGGGGGCACATCCACAACCTGTTCTGGGACCACCCACCAATTTCTCTTTTCTCCTCCCAATTTCTGCCTTTTTCTCTCTTAGCCTGTCAAAATCTCAGGCTGAAATACTTACTGAGTCTTTGCAACTACTGAATAATGTTTATGTTCTGTATGGCAACCTTAAAACTAAAATAGAATTAACTGAAAGATTCTTTAAAGTTTTATAATTTTCAAAAGTTTCGCACACATGACTTCATAGAATCCTATAATAACCCCTTTTCTACCCTATTCCTGTGTTGACTCTCCCTTCCCTCTCCCCACTGGTAATCACTAGTCTGTTCTCTGTATCTATGAGTCGGCTGCTTTTCTGTTTTATTTACTAGCTTGTTGTATTTTTTAGGCTCCACGTATAAGGGATATCATTCAGTATTTATCTTTCTCTGACTTATTTCACTTCACATAGTGCCAAGTCCCTCCACGGTACTACAAATGGCAAAATTTCCATTCTTTTTATGGCTGAGTAGTGTTTCTATATGTATGTGTGTGTACACTGTATCCTTATCCATTCATCTGATAATGCACACTTAGGTTGCTACCATACCTTAGTAATTTTAAGTAAGGTTGCTAGGAACAAAGGATTGCATGTTTCTTTTCAAATTAGTGTTTGGGGGCTTTTTTGAATAGATATCCAGAAGTGGAATTATTAGATCATATGGTAGTTCTATTTTTAGTTTTTAGAGGAATCTTCATACTGTTTTCCACAGAAGCTTCTCCAATTTACATTCCTACCAACGGTATATGAGGGCTCCCTTATCTTCACATTCTTACCCACATTTGTTATTTGTGTTCTTTTTGATGATAGCCATTCTGACTAGCATGAAGTTGATTATCTCACTGTGGTTTTGATTCTCATTTCACTGATGACTAGATCTGGCCTTTTAAAAAACAAAACAAAACCCTAAAATGTATTTCTTTTAAACCTAAAACTCATCAACTCAACACATATTTATTAAATATATAATACATTTAGGATACCTTGAAACTCTTTGTTAAGTTGCTCAGTCATGCCTGACTCTCTCTGATCCTAAGGACTGCAGCACACCAGGCTTCCTTGTCTTTCACTATCTCCTGGAGTTTGCTCAAACTCATGTTCATTGAGTCAGTGATGCTATCCAACTGTCTCATGCTCTGTAAGCCCCTTCTCCTCCTGCCCTCAATCTTCCCCAGCATCAGGGTCTTTTCTAATGAGTTGGCTCTTTGCGTCAGGTGGCCAAAGTGTTGACACTTCACCATCGGTCCTTCCAATGAATATTCAGAGTTGATTTCCTTTAGGATTGACTGGTTGGATATCCTTGCAGTCCAAGGGACTCTCAAGAGTCTTTTCCAGCACCACAGTTTAAAAGCATCAATTCTTCGATGCTCAGTCTTCTTTATGGTCCACTCTCACATCCATACATGACTACTGGAAAAACCATAGCTTTGACTATATGAACCTTTGTTGGCAAAAGTGATATCTCTGCTTTTTAATACACTGCTTAGGTTTGTCATAACTTTTCTTCCAAGGAGCAAGTGTCTTTTAATTTCATGTGCAGTTACCATCTGCAGTGATTTTGGAGCCCAAGAAAATAAAAGTCTCTCACTGTTTCCATTGCTTCCACATCCATTTGCCATGAAGTGATGGGACCAGATGTCATGATCTTCATTTTATGAATGTTGAATTTTTTTTCAGGCAAGAAAAAGAAATTTGTTAGAGGGTAAACGAGAGGGTGATTGGCCCTTAATGAGAAGAATGTTGAGTTTTAAGCCAGCTTTCACTCTCCTCTTTCACTTTCATCAAGAGGCTCTTTAGTTCCTCTTCGCTTTCTGGCATAAAGGTGGTGTCATCTGCACACCTGAGGTTATTGATATTTCTCCTGGCAATCTTGATTCCAGATTGAGTTTCATCCAGCCCGGCATTTCACATGATGTACTCTGCATATAAGTTAAATAAGCAGGGTGACAATATACAGCCTCGACATTCTCCTTTCCCAATTTGGAACCAGTCTGTTGTTCCATGGCCGCTTCTAACTTGCTTCTTGACCTTCATACAGGTTTCTCAGAAGGCAGGTAAGGTAGTCTGGTATTCCCATCTGTTTAAGAATTTTCCACAGTCTGTTGTGATCCATATAGTCAAGGCTTTCGCATAAACCTTCACATAGTAAACAAAGCACAAGTAAATGTTTTTCTAGTATGCTCTTGCTTTTTCTAAGATCCAACAGATGTTGGCAATTTGATCTCTGGTTCTTGTCTTTTCTAAATTCAATTTGTACATCGGGAAGTCCTCTGTTCATGTACTAATGAAGCCTAGCTTGAAGGATTTTGAGCATTATCTTGCTAGCAGTGAAATGAGCACAATCGTGCGGTAGTTTGAACATTCTTTGGCATTGCCCTTCTTTGGGATTGGAATGAAAAATGGCCTTTTCTAGTCCTGTGACCACTGCTGAGTTTTCCAAATTTGCTGGCGTATTGAGTGCAGCACTTTCACAGCATCATCTTTCAGGATTTGAAATAGCTCAACTGGAATTCCATCACCTCCACTAGCTTTGTTCATAGTGATGCTTCCTAAGGTCCACTTGACTTCACATTCCAGGATGTCCTGGCTCTAGGTGAGTGGTCACAGCATTGTAGTTATCTGGGTCATGAAGAATCTTTTTTGTACGGTTCTTCTGTGTATTCTTCCCACCTCTTCTTTTTTTTTTTTCTTTTCTTTTTTTTTTTTTTGAGGATAAAAAGGAGCTATTTATTTGTTAATGAAAAGAAAAATAGGTGAAAGATATAAACAGATATTTTACCAAGAAGACATACAGATGGCAAATAAACCATGTGGAAAAAGAAAAATCAACATCATAATTCTTTGCTGCTGCTGCTAAGTTGCTTCAGTCATGTCTGACTCTGTGTGACCCCAGAGATGGCAGCCCACCAGGCTCCCCATCCCTGGGATTCTCCAGGCAAGAACACTGGAGTGGGTTGCCATTTCCTTCTCCAACGCATGAAAGTGAAAAGTGAAAGTGAAGTCGTTCAGTCGTGTCCGACTCTTTGCAACCCCATGGACTGCAGCCTACCAGGCTCCTCCATCCATGGGATTTTCCAGGCAAGAGTACTGGAGTGGGGTGCCATTGCCCTCTCCGCCACCTCTTCTTAATATCTTCCGCTTGTGTTAGGTCCATACCATTTCTGTCCTTTATTGTGCCCATCTTTGCATGAAATGTTTCTTTGGTATCTGATTTTCTTGAAGAGATCTCTAGTCTTTCCAATTCTGTTGTTTTCTTCTTTGCATTGTTCATTTAAGAAGGCTTTCTTATCTCTCCTTTGCCTTTCACTTATCTTCTTTTCTCAGCTATTTGTAAGGCCTCCTCAGACAACCATTTTGCCTTGTTGCACTTCTTTTTCTTGAAGATGGTTATGGTCACTGCCTCCTGTACAGTTACGAACCTCTATCCATAGTTCTTCAGGCACTTAATCAGATCTAATCCCTTGAATCTATTTGTCACTTCCACTGTATAATCACAAAGGGTTTGATTTAGGTCATACCTAAAAACTAGGAACTCTACGGTGATAGAAACAGTCCCCATCTTCTATGGGTCCTAAATCGAAATGTTTTTCTATGGGTAAATGTTCTCGGGGGGAGAAGGTATGAATTGCTCTTCAATGTGTTTTCCTTTTATTACTGAGTAAAGCCTCATAGTACCAAAAATGTGTCCCAGGACCTAGCACTGTCTGACACAGACAATCTATAAGCCCAGATTCCATAGTCTTGACTTTATTCTATAATGAATAGTTGATTCTGGGTGGGTCACTTAGGGGACCAGTGGTCCCCACTTGCCTAGGACTCAGGGGTTGGCAGAGTCCCTGCAAAGCAGAGGGACGATAAACTCTCCTCTCACCACCAAAGTTCTTCTCTCAGAAATGAAGACACTTAAAATACAGTGAAACCCAGACATAAATCACGTTGCAAGTTCAAGGATTTCATTGTAAGATGGATTATTCCACATACTCCATGCCAATGGTGATATATACCATTTTTGCTAGTTTACAAGATTACGCATTTTGGTCTTGTACCTCAAAATATTCCTGTTGGAGGCAGACTCTGACAGATGTTAGGCACCTACCTTTTTCCCCTCCATCCACTAAGATTCCTTTCAGGACACTAAGAAGGGTTGCTAGAAGATTGAAAGAAGTGTTAGTCACTCAGTCGTGTCCGACTCTTTGCGACCCCATGGACTGTAGCCCACCAGGCTCCTCTGTGCATGGGATTCTCCAGGCAAGAATATTGGAGTGGGTTGCCATTCCCTTTGCCAGGGGATCTTGCTGATCCAGGGATCAAAACCAGATCTCCTGCATTGCAGGCAGATTCTTTATCATCTGAGCCACCAGGGAAGTCCCAGAAGGTTACCTGGTTAAATTGGGGTGAGTTTCCTACCCTGGCCCAAATGTGCTACTTCTTAACTTCCACTGTCTCACATCAGGACTAGAGCTTAGGCTCTGAGCAGCACAGGGCCACCCTGGACTCTTTAAGGGACAAGAACATCATTTCACATTTCATTGTCCAAAGAGAAACACCAGCATGGAAAGATGCCATGGCCAGCAGCCTTCCTGGGACCACTGTGAATTCCAATCTTAGCTCAACCATGAAGTCTGTGACTATGGGGCAATTAGCAACCATCTTCCTGACTGTTTTCTCATCTATAACAGGAAGTTAATCCTATCTGCACTTAGGGGGATGAAGATCAGAAATCCAACCAAAAACCAAAACCACCCAAGCACTTGACATATAGTATAGATGGAGCACATCATGCTCAAATTTTAAGCAAGACAGACCTTTAAGTTTGTACACATTTCTTCACACACACACACACATGCAAAATGCACACACATGCTTCAGAATGGCAAGATGCTACTGACACAATATGCAATGTTTTTCAGAAATATTTCCTTTATATAGAAATACAGTATTCATTTAGTAAGAAACTAACTTTTTACCATCATCTTATTTGAACAAATTCTCTCCTCCCAAGGGTTTTGATTGAAAATACATCATAGCATGTTTCATTATCATTATTATTTTCCATAACATTTAATACCACATTTCCTTCTCCCACGTAGAATATCACCTAGAAGTTTCCCAAAGGAGCCACAGCACATTCATTACAAAGACAGGAAAGAAAAGAAAACCATTTTACATCTCTGCTTTCAGGCAGGATGATTCAACTCAAACAATGTCAAATTTAATCAGCTATGAAACTGAAAAATGGAAACCAGCCCAAGTGAACACCATGGCCATGATCATGAACACTCCCAAGATGTGAGGGAAGAGGAGAGAAATGTCTGCCTCTTCTTCCCAAACTTCAATGTAACTTTATTTTTTAAAAAATTATAAAAAGGTATCCTCCTGCCTTCATAGTGTGAAATTTGGGTGTTTTCTCAGGACCATGTGTGGGCAAGTGGAAGGCATGTACTTGTGCAATGGGGAACTATAACCCCTCTGAGACCTCTTTGTACCTGGACAGGAGACTTTCTAATTTTCAATCTTGGCTCATTGCAGAAGAAAGAAGGGTTACATCCCTCGGGGGCGGGGGAAGAAAACACAGCCTCCTTCAGGGCACATGCCTGACTTCAAGTCCATACAGGTGTCCGTTCACGTTGGTGATCTTGGCACAACGAGTTTTCAGTATTCTACAGACCTCCCTTCACACGGTCCCTCCCCAGAAGTCTTCTGAGTGTAGTTAATGTGTTTGAGAACAGAAATGTCACAAGTCAAAGGATTGGGGGCTTCCCAAGGCACAGCCATCTTGGGTGTATTCTGGAAGACAAGTCATCTCAGCTTCCCCTTCTCACTTTGGGAGCAGACACTCAGGTTCCCAATATTCAGATTTCAGGGGCTGGAGATCATGCCAGAAAAACAAAGACCCAGATGCCCAGAATGCACTGTCTCTGCAAGTTCTGGCACTTTCTCCACATACCTCCATGCCACTAAAATGTCCTATAAAATATGAAATCAACTGGGCATGGCTGATTTAATGGTACAAAAAGGCTTTATAAAAATACTCCCTGCACTTAAAAAACAAAAACAAGAAAAAAATGCATGTAAACATCGCCTCTAAGTCACTGGAGAACTCTGGAGTCTTTATCTTGTCTGTCCAATGATTTGCAGTCTTAAGTGTTCAGCGTTTTTTTTTTTTTTTTTTGGTGGAGGTATCAATCCATTTTTTTATTAACAGAGTTCAGAGTCTGAGGCCACCTTTGATTATGAGCTTGTGGTTTGATTGGCAGGAATAGAATGATCAGGAGACTGATGATGTGTAAGTAAAAGTACATAGACCTAGGAAGAAACATACACATATTTCAAATGAGAATATACAAGGGAAATGTCACATGAAGCAATTACATCATCCTTTGGCACTGGCGGACCTAACCGCCCTCAGGCTTGCCTTGATCTACTCCACAGATAAGTCCCTACAGTGGCTGAGCGGGCCAAGGATGGACCAAAACCTCAGAGCTGGGCAGAGCAAATGAACTAGCCCATCTGCAGACAGACACGTGGTAATATCCCACTGATGTTATAAGCAGATCAAGAGCATTAACCCCACAGCTAGAAACTCACCATATTACAAGTATAAGGATGCATGGAATGCAAATTCAAGCCCTACCCTATGTTCCCCTAACACAAAAGCAACTGACACTTTAGCCAATGTGCTCCACTAAGTGTCAGGGGTTCTTGTAGACATTATGAGCCCAAAGAGTCCAGATTTTAAAAGCCTACCCCATGACTCAATTTCATCCAAACTAGAACACGTTTTGCTTTTGAGGTCTGTGGACTTACAGCCTAAGTGTGGTACTGGGCACAGTGTGGATGTTCAATAAATCTGTACACATCAATGAATGAAGTAATAATGAACAGCTTTTATATGATTGCTGTATATCCATTTGGAAAAACTGAACTTTCAGTTTCTCCAATGCTTTTTGAAGAGCAGAAGAAAATAATGTTAAGGGGCAGGAGACCCACGACTGATTTACATCTCATCCTCCAGCTTCTGTGATCATAAGGTCGGATCAACAGAATAGTCAAGAGCTCCAGCAGAAGCAAGCATACTTTTTCTTCTTTCAATAACTATGTATTGTGCTCAGTCATCTTTGTGACCCCCTGGACTGTAGCCCACCAGGCTCCTCTGTCCATGGAATTTTTCAGGTGAGAATACTGGAGTGGGTTGCCATTTCCTCCTCCAGGGGATCTTCCCGACCCAGGGATCAAACCTGCATCTCCTACATCACGGGATACTTTACCACTGAGCCACCTGGGAAGCCCACCTAGAATGCAGGAAGGAGTAAACTGGGATCTATAAAAAGACAAAGACTCCACCCCTTCTTTTGGGAATGGAAAAGACCAGTACAGACAGAATAGTAGCAATTTAGCCAGCAGAGGGGTAAAGAGCCACAGGTGAGTGGTCATCTGATTTACTATTTAAACCAGGACATTATTGAGAGTGAAAAATAGTTCAACAAGGAAACACACTGGCTCTGCAAGTATAAACTGGGATTCTCATAGGCACATCCAAAGCATAAGGGATTCCAACTTTCAAAATTTGCTCTCCTAAAACAGACTTTGTTTTTGCCTTTTGCCTGAATCATTTACATGTGGTCAAATCTACCCTAAAGCAGTTATGTTAGATTACAATCAAATATTCTGGAAGTCATGGGGTTGAAATTTCCTTTTCAACCTCCCAGGAAGGTTTAGTAACCTATTCTGACATTCCATACTTCTCTCCAGTGTTAAAGAACCCTTCATCTTTTTTACTATGGAAGAACTCAGTTAACATTTATATAGTGTTCTAGCACTAAACCAGGTGTGCAGATATACAGATGAATAGGGCACAGTTCTCAAGGAGCTTGCAATCTACAGAAACTCCTACACAAATTCTAACATTCTTATACACTGAATTTAGAAAGCGTTAAAGACAACTAGTCTAGTTAAAGACAACTTAGGAGATTTTGCTTTTGAAAATGATTTCAGAGAAGGGTTCTGCTCCTAGACTAAATATTTCTGTCTTCCTTGAATACATATGTTGAAACCCCAACTTCCAGTGTGATGGTATTAGAAGTAGTAGCCTTAGGGAGGTGATTTGGTTTAGAAGAGGCCATGAGGGTGGGGTCCCCATGATGGTATTAGTGTGTTTATTAGAAAACAATGGGAAATCAGAGTGTGAGCTGTCTCTGTATCCTTCTCACTGTCCCTCAACCCATCTTTTTCGCTGTCCCTGTCTCCATCAGTCTCTCTCTCTGCTATGTGAGGACACAGCAAGAAGGCAGACTTCTGCAAGCCAGAAAGAGCTCTCATTGGAAACCAAATCTGCTGGCACCTTGATCTTGACCTTCCCAACTTCCACCACTGTAAAGGGAAAAAAGTCTGTTGTTTTAAGTCACCTAGTCTATAGTATTTAGTCATAGAAGCCTGAACTAAGACAATTTCATTCTTTTTTTTTTCTTCTATTGGATTATAGTTGATTTACAATGTGTTAGTTTCAAATGTGTGAAAAAGTGATTCAGTTATACATATATTCATTCTTATTCTGTCCTTATATAGATTATCACAGAATATTGAGTAGAGTTCCTTGGGCCATACAGTAGGTCCTTGTTGGTTACCTATCTTATATATAGTAGTATGTGGACGTTAACCCCAAGCCCCTGATTTATCCTCCATACCCCCACATTTCCCCTTTGGTAACCATAAGTTTGTTTTCAATATCTGTAAGTCTGTTTCAACTTCATAATAAGTCCATAAGTTCATTTGTATCATTTTTTAAAAATCAGATTCCACATGTGGGTGATATGGTATTTGCCTTTGGCTTATTTCACTTAGTATAATGATCTGTAGGTCCATCCATGTTGCTGCAAATGGCATTATTCCATTCTTTTTATGGTTGAGTAATGTGCTTAGTCGCTTGTCATGTCTGACTCTTTGCAACCCCGTGGACTCTAGCCCACCAGGCTCCTCTGTCCGTGGGGATTCTCCAGGCACGAACACTGGAGTGGGTTGCCATGCCCTCCTCCAGGGGATCCAGTGTATATATATATATGGACCACATCTTCCTTATCCATTCATCTGTTGATGGATGTTTATGTTGCTTCCATATCTTGGCTATTGTCAAGTGCTGCAATACACATTAGGGTTCCCTCTTCTGCAATTTTTTGGGAAGAGTTTCAGAAGGATTGTTGTTAACTCCTCTCTAAATGTTTGACAGAATTTGCCTATGAAGTCATCTGGTCTTGAACTTTTATTTGTTGGAAGATTTTTAGTCCCTGTTTCAATTTCAGTGCTAGAAATTGAACAGGTCTGTTTTCTTTCTTCCTGGTTCAGTCTTAGAAGGTTGCACCTTTCTAAGAATTTAGCCATTTCTTCTAGGTTGTCCATTTTATTGGCATATAGTTGTTTGTAGTAGTCTTTTAAGATCCTTTATATTTCTGTGGTGTCAGTTTAACTTCTTTTTCATTCCTGATTTTATTGATTTGAGTTCTCTCCCTTTTATTCTTGATGAGTCTGGCTAACATTTATCAATCTTGTTTACATTCTTAAAGAAAAAGCTTTTAGTTTTTTTCCATTATTCATCTCTATTTCTGCTCTGATCTTATTTCTTTCCTTCTACTAACTTTGAATTTTGTCTGTCATCTTTCTTTCCTTTGCTTTAGGCCTGAGGATCATAGCTTCTCATGTCTGCCCTCTAGTGGCTGACGTTGGTCCTGAGGTTTGCGCAGGTTTCTTTGTGGGTGGAGCTGGGTCTTGTCATTCAGGTGGTCAGGATCTTGTCAGTTCAGTTGTGTTCGACACTCTGCGACCCCATGGACTGCAGCATGCCAGGCTTCCGTGTCCATCACCAACTCCCAGGGCTTGCTCAAACTCCTGTCCATCGAGTCAGTGATACCATTCAACTCATCATTGGATGGCATCCTCTGTCATCCCCTTCTCTTCCGGCCTTCAATCTTTCCCAGCATCAGGCTCTTACCCAGTCAGTCAGTTCTTCGCATCACGTGGCCAAAGTATTGGCGCTTCAGCTTCAACATCAGTCCTTCCAATGAATATTCAGGACTGATTTCCTCTAGGATGGATTGGTTGGACCTCCTTGCAGTCCAAGGGACTCTCAAGAGTCTTCTCCAACACCACAGTTCAAAAGCACCAATTCTTCAGTGCTCAGTTTTCTTTAGTCCAACTCTCACATCCATACATGACCACTGGAAAAACCATAGCTTTGACTACATGGACTTTTGTTGGCAAAATGATGTCTCTGCTTTTTAATATGCTGTATAGGTTAGTCATAGCTTTTCTTCCCAAGAGCAAGTATCTATCTTTTAATTTCATGGCTGCAGTCACCATCTGCAGTGATTTTGGAGCTGAAGAAATAAAGTCTGTCACTGTTTCCACTGTTTCCCCATCTATTTGCCATGAAGTAATGGGACCAGATGCCATGATCTTCATTTTTTGAATGTTGAGTTTTAAGCCAGCTTTTTCAGTCTCCCCTTTCACCTTCATCAAGAGGCTCTTTAGTTCCTCTTCACTTTCTGCCATAAGGGTGGTGTCATCTGCATATCTGAGGTTATTGATATTTCTCCCAGCAATCTAGATTCCAGCTTGTGGTTCATCCAGCCTGGTATTTCACATGATGTATTCTGCATATAAGTTAAATAAGCAGGGTGACAATATACAGTCTTGACATGCTCCTTTCCCAGTTGGGAACCAGTCCATTGTTCCATGTCTGGTTCTAACTGTTGCTTCTTGACCTGCATACAGGTTTCTCAGGAGGCAGGTAAAGTGGTCTGGCATTGGTTAGGATTGTGTCAAGGGGTGTGTTTAGAGGTGGCTATGTGACTGAGACTTCCCTGGTGGCTCAGACGGTAGAGAATCTGCCTGCAGTTCAGGAGACTGGGGTTCCATCCCTGGGTCGTGAAGATCCCCTGGACAAGGGAATGGCAACCCACTCCAGTATTCTTGCCTGGAGAATCCCATGGACAGAGGAGCCTATAACCTCCGTGGGCTACAGTCCATGGACTTGGAAAGAGTCGGACAACTGAGAGCCTAACATAAGGACCAGGTGACCTCAGTATGGCTGCTGACGGCTGGGGCGGTGTTCGTAGCCTGCTGACTGCCCTGTCTGAGGCATTCCAGCACTGGAGCTGTAAGTCATTGGTTAGAGCCAGGTCTTGATGCCAAAATGGCGACCTCTGGGAGAGGTCAGTATTCTCTGGGGGCTTCTGCCGCCACTGTCCTTACCCTTCCCCCGGCCCAGTGAGCCACAGCCAACCCCTGTCGCCACAGGAGAGCCTCTAGGACCCACAGGAGGTCCAGTCCCAGCTCCTATGGAGTTTACTAGCCTGGGCTGGCTCCCAGTGGCACAAAACCTTGTCTGTGCCCTCCAAGAGTGGACTCTGTCTCCCCCAGTCCCGTGGAGCTCCAGTCCTGTACTCAATCCCCACTGACCTTCAAGGCCAAATGCTCTGGGGACCCTCCTCGCAGGGCTGGACCTTCATGCTGGGGAGCATGATGTGGGGCTCAGCACTCGATCTTGTGAGGGAACCTCTGTGATATAATTACCTTCCAGCCTATGGGCTGCCCACCTGGTGGACATAGGATTTGACTGTGTTGTGAAAGCACCCCTCCTACCATCTCGTGTGGCTTCTTGTCTTTGTATCAGGTGGGGTAGATTCCAGTCTTTTCGGCCGATGGCTGTTCAGCACTTGGTTGTGATTTTGGTGATTTCCTGAGGGGAAGTGAGCGCAAATCCTTCTACTCTGCCATGTTTGTGGAGACACAAGTTCTTTTATAATACAGTCAAATGTTCACTTGGGGCTCACTTACAACTACAAGGGAAAAAATTAGACTAAAGCAGTATTTTTAGTCGCTACAGATTGAAAAGTGACGAGATAGAAAAACAAAGCCCGTCTGACACTTAAATGTCAATCAAGGAAGGGTATCCTGAGAAATGGATTTGCATACGACTGCCAGTCATCTCCAGCTACTGAAATTACCCCCTAGAGAGGAACAGATCTGGCCAGGCCCATCTCCATTAATTTCTTCTGCCAGATTCACAGAGTCTCCTACGAGTTTCTGAAAAAGAATTGTTTTAAAAAGATTCTGAAAATACTTTTGAGAGGCAATCTATAATAGTCATTGGCAACAGCTATGCAGCTGTTAATCTAATTTTAATTAATTTGAATTTTAAGTTTAAAACTGTTTCTCAGTCTTCAAAAGCTCGGTGGCCACATATGCTGGTGGCCACCCTACTGGATGGCATTTCAGTCACTGTAGAAACTTCTACTGGACAGAGCTGACCTAGGTAGGGAATTTAAATGGTATACATAAGTAACGAGGAAAACAACATACCACTTAGGCTGAATTACTTGAAACTGACAAAAGTGACAGAAATGTCAATTTCACTCTAAACAAAGGTTTGTGTGCGTTTTAAGTAGGTTGTTTTTAAAAAGAAATGGAAATCTCCTGAGAGTGATCTGGACTGATAATGATTTCTTTCCCTAAAGCTCCTGCCTACAAATAGAATTTGGCATGCTTAGCTGGTTAAATGCATGTGATCACAAACAAATCACTACTTGTGTGTGACTCCCAAGTGATAACATTCTTCCAAAGTATTTTCTCCTACAGAAATTTTTAGTGACTGCACTCCTCCTCTTGCTGTTTAAAAAAAAAAAAAAACAAACAAACTTTGCAAGTGAAACTTGGGTTTTGCTGTGTGACATCTGTTAAATTACTCACCCTCTCTGAGCCTCCATGGCCATAAATAATAAACAGGGATAGTGATACCTACCATTCTCTTCTCAGCTCACTGCTCTACCTTGGATTGGTTCTACAGTCTTCCCACACACGTTTCTCAGGGCTTCTTCCTATTACAATGGTGCTTCTCTGTGCTGCTCCCAGGGTTGGCAGCACAACCCACAGTGGTCCATCCGCCCCCCTCAGCATCCCTACACACTCTGTACCTGCTTCACACTCCCAGGGTGCAGCCTCCAGGAAAGAAAGCTCAATGCTGCTTTCTCCCGAGAGTCAGATTCTTGTTACATGCACCATGTACATGTTACATGGTACAAAATCTCCGGACCATTCACTCAAGGGTCTGATCTTCGTGGGTATTTATAAATCTGTCAATGATTTCCTATCACTTCTATCAAGCTATCTCCTCCACGGAAGTAGAAATGAGTTCTATCTTTTGTTCACCATCCCAGTCCCAGCTTCTAGAGCAGTGCCTAGCATGCCGTGCTGTGCTAAGTCGCTTCAGTTGTGTCTGTGCAACCCTATGGACTGCAGCCTGCCAGGCTCTTCGGTCCATGGGTTTCTCCAGGCAAAAATACTGAAGTGAGTTGCCATGCCCTTCTCCAGAGCATCGCTACGACCTAAGGATCGATTAAATGATATCGAGTTAAATACAGGCACTTCTGCTAATAATATGACACACATATTCCTGGAAAAAAAATATTGCATCTAGCAACATCATACGCTTAAAATGCCAGGGCTGGGGTGGGTATGTTTCGCCTCTCCCCAGTTTGTTTGTTTATCTGCATAGTGACTTAGATTTTCCGAACACTGGGGGAACCCTCAGCCCCAGGCATCTGACTTCGGAATGCAAATCAATGTGTCTCAATGCCTGTTTAAAAAAAAATAACCTGTTTAACATAATTCCTTGTTTATCTCACAGTTCCATTTTATAAAAGGTCATCTCCTCACTAGCAACTCTCTCCTCTTTCCTCTCTCCAAAGAAAACGGGGGAAAGAGCCCAGGGTTACCAGTTAGAAGCAGACACCTCAAAACCTATGAGAGTTTTTGTAACCTGAGCACTAACAAAGACAATTAGCACCCAAGCCCAAAACTTGGACAGCCCAGGAGGATAGCTGGACTGGGCTTAAAGGCTGCTTCAGAGAGTGTTAAAATGTACAAGATGATAAAGGGCAAATGCTGGCTGGAGGGCACTCAGATAAAGTGAAAGTGAAGTCGCTCGGTCGTGTCCAACTCTTTGCAACCCCGTGGACTGTAGACCACCAGGCTCCTCTGTCCATGGGATTCTCCAGGCAAGAATACTGGAGGGGGTTGCCATTTCCTTCTCCAGGGGATCTTCCCAACCCAGGGATCGAACCCAGGTCTTCCGCATTGCAGGCAGACACCCACCAGGAAGTACTCAGATAAGGGAAAAGAAAACAGAGCTGTGAGCAAGTGGGGCTGCTCAGAGGGAGGGGGCACAGGAGGCAAAACCAAGATGGTGCAGGCTTGGAGGGGGGGCACCTCTGGAAAGAGGGAGCCGAGCGCAGGTGGGATGGCTCATGGCTCCTACCTCTGTAGCAGCTGAACTGAGGGTTTTTTGGCTGAAGATTATAATTCTTTTCCCACTATTCCTGCATCCCTTGTCTAGAAAAGTCTGTATATAAACCAGTTTAACTTCCATGCTATCTGGACATTAATGCCTACGACCTAACTGGAATTACAGAAACAGACTTCAACCTGAAAAAAAAGAATCCTACATCTAGACACTGATACCTGGACTGAGCAGTGAGAGGATCTTTGGTCATTCCTAACCGGTGTGTCCAGTCTCTGATATACAATAAGCACGTTTGCATGTCTATTCCCAAGCCACTTTTCTGATTGTAGCTGTGGCCCAAACTTAACCTACAAAAGTCCCTGCAAATCAGTAAACGACGCAAGTCAGTATTTATCGAGTACAGACTACAACCTCAGACACTGGGCCGAGCCCTTTGCATGTCTGCCTCATTCAATCCTGACAAAGGTGTTTTGAGATGAATTCTATTCTTACCTTCATTTTACAGTTGACAAAACACAGGTAAAAGAGGTTAATAACTTGCCAGAGGTCACACAACCACTTCTCTGAGAGTAGAGAAATATGGCTAATTCAACAGAGGAGTGAGACAATAAAAGTAATCAAGAAGAGCTTTGCGGTTCAGCTGGAGGGCTGGTGTTTGAATACAAGGGCCTGACATCCTTTCCCTAAAGGCCTCGTCTGTGGGGTGAATCCAGCTCCTGCCTGCTTCTGTCCCTCCTGGGGTGCCCCAAGGCCTCCAAAAGAGCCTAACCCCAGGAAAAACAGGTAAGGGCAGTGAACTCACCCTCTGAGCTTGTAATCCAGACACATGCCTTCGGAATTCACTACCATAAGCATCCCTTACTTACTTTAGGAATGGTTCAAGGGCACTCTGCCCCATCTGCGTTACTGTCTGTTAGCATCTCCAGGCCAGACACTTCCTCCTAAAGCCTTCTCTAGACATTTTCGCATTGAAACCGCACATAGAAACTCAGTACTGGCTGATTCAGCTCACCAGCTCCTAAGTCAAACACAGAGGTTACCAGACAAGTTTTCTACAGAGCAATCGTGAACAAGCGAAACTTACTTGTATAAGCTGATGGTGGGTTCCACGGCCAACATAACGAAGGGGGCCACCGTGTAAGAGACGGCCAGCTGAGTGACAGCCCAGGTGACTATGTCATAAACAACCTTGAGGGCTTTTGAAGAAAGGAAGTAATGTCTGTAGTTTTTCCTCACCTGCTCGCCAAGGAAGTTGTGGGGGAGGGGGGCAGGGTGCAAAAAATAAAAACTTTTATTCCATGCATGCGAGTGGTACACCTCAGGAACACAGGAGATAAAAACTACCATCTGAGTTCTATTTTCAACCAAAAATACCATTATAGTTTTGTTATTTTAAAAAAGTACACATCCATTCACTGTACAAAAATGTTTAAAGAACTAAGCAGAGTCAGATTTTTTTTTTTAACATCTCCCCAAGAAAAGCATTGTTGAAAAACCTTTCAAGTCTCTTTTCTATTCATACATATTCATATTTACATTTCCAAAGGCATCACTAGATGGTTAGCCTGTTTTTTCATTTAGCAACACAGCATGAACTTTTTTCTACGTCAGTAAATATTAATCTGACACAATTTTAATTATGGGAAACTTTGTAAACAATTCTATGATGTATATCCTTGTAGAAAAGTCTCTGCACTGTGTCTTATTTCCTTTGAATAATGGTGAAATATAATAGTGTAATAATGAAAGCTACCATTTATTGAGTGTTTACAGTATGCCAAGTCTGTGCAAATTCTTTATGGGTATCATCTCTGATTCTCCCAACAAGGCTATCATGTAAGCATCATTATGCCCATTTTACAGACAAGGAAACAGAACTCTCTGAGATGAAAAATGCTGGGTGTCAAAGGATTTGTAGGTCTTTGGACACAGATTTGGTTCCAGAAAGACACCCGATTTCCAGATGCCAGAACCAAAGACAGAGTTGCAACAATGGCTGGTTTAAAGGCAGGTCAGTAAGGACTCGTCCTTGGCTCTAAGGTCCTCTAGACAGAGGCTGGAGGTCCACCCACCGGCAGTACTGAGAAGCACATAAGAGATTTTATTAAGTAACTTCCTGGGCCTGAGACACTTCATGACTGTTTGAGTTCATTCTCCCTTTGGCGGGGAGGGGAATGGAAACACTGTTCCATCAACCCTCTCTCCATCTCTTATCTGACTCATTTGTGGAAAATGTTCCAAGGTCACCCGACAGGCTTTATATACTGAGTTGGCCCAAAAGTTCATTTGGGCTTTTCCAGAAAGATGTTAAAGAAAAACTCGAACAAATTTTTGGGCCAACCCAATAAGTCAATGCTTTTATACCAATTAAGATCAACTGAACGAAAGACGTTTTAAGAAATAATACTCGGAATGTATAAACAAAATTCTAGCCTTTGTCTTTCCATCTGTTTTTTCGTTTTATGACCCAAGTTGGTATATAAATGGGAAAAAAGAAAATGCTTTCACTGCACAAGTACGTACAGTATATACTTTTATTGTTCTTGTTTAGTCACTAAGTCATGTCCAACTCTTTTGTGACCCCCTGGACTGTAGCCGAGCCAGGCTCCTCTGTCCATGGGACTTCCCAGGCAACAATACTGAACTGGGTTGCTATGAAACTTTAAACTGTGCTAATCAGAATGATTAATTATCCATCTTGTTCACACAACAAACATTTATATAAATAAAATATTGGGTCAGCCAAAAAGGTGCATACAAATTTTTCTACAAGTGCTTAAGTTGTGAACTTTTTGGCCAACCTGATAAAAACTCCATGGGTGAAGAACTTCTGTTCACTACAGTAGCCCAGCACCTGCTAACATATAAAAGGGCTCCTGAAATATTCATCGAACAGATGAATGAGTCAACAGCTAAAAGAAATGGGAAATAAATCCTAGTCTACCCACTTTCTCCACTGAACAAACAGGAAGATGTTATCCATTTATACGTACACTATATGTTACGTCTCTATTCCCAGTAGTAGACCAGGAGTAGGGACCACATCCCTTCTGTTCTCCATTTTTTCCTCCAATACCCATCACAGCACTTGGCATGCAGGAGGCACTCCATAAATATATTTTTAAAAAAATAAAAGAATGAGTGAATAGCTTTGTTGGGACTCCTAAACCCACGTCTAAAATAACCAGCTCAACAAATCTCATTAAAAGCTCCTGGCACCTGAATCACTATCAAGTACTGAAATGAAATAAAATTCAAAGCTCTGTATCTGACAGTTAGAAGACACTGACTTGTACATGTTCACTTCATTTTTGAGGACATTTTAATTCTGTCATTATTCTTGCTCTGCAGCCAGAAAATCACAGGAACAGTCTAGGACAAACTGAAGGCTACTCCTAAAACCTAGAGAACTAAATTTATAAAATTCACAAAGGACTTTACACAAACAATTTAATTGGATCAAACACATTTTCTCTAACCAAAAATTGGTTAGGGAAATCTTTAAGAGAACAGTTCCTTTGGCTGCAATTTTTACAATTGCTCGGAGATCAAATTATTTTTAGGTCAAAGATTATGAAAAGAGACATTATGTATAGTATAAGCAAAATGAAGTTTTATGGAATCTCCATGGATGACTAACGATAGTCACCTGTAATTAGTAGCCTTTAATGATTAAAAATATTTTCATCTCTTAAGGTACTAAACATTGTTCCTAAAAGTCCTTTTGTTTTGCAAACACTCCCTGTAAGTAATATGAAAATGAAATAGTTAACCATTTTATGACCATAAGTTCCTATATACTGAAATATTTCTCTAATGGGAAGACTTCTGTTGATTTCTCAAAACATCACTCCCACCATGGTCCCCAACCTGCTGGGACCTAAAAGACAACACACACACAGGCATCTGATTACTAACGAGAAGATCCCATAACCAGAGGAAGCTTACCGTTCTGGCTGCTAGAGTGACAAGGATTCCAGTTAAGAAGGTGAAGTAGTACCCAGGGTAGACACCGTGCCATAAGGCAGACAGGATGAAGGTCAGCACAGTGGGGTACCAGGGAACCCGCTCATAGCACACACTGAAGACAGGAAGGTACAATGAGCCACAGGTCAAACATATCAGGAATTTTTACTGACACCTGCATCTTTTTGGATCCAATCATGCAGAAATCACTTGATGATCCACTGATGGCATGCCTGCCTAACCCTCGTCAGGGGCTTGCAGTGTAGTCCAAGCAGCCTTGATCTCTAGTTTTCTTAAACATTAAGAGTCGTGTCCGACTCTTTTGTGACTCCCAAGGACTATAGCCCGCCAAGCTCCTTTATTCATGGGATTTCCCAGGAAAGAATACTGGAGTGGGTTGCCATTTCCTTCTACAGGGGATCTTCCAGACTAGAAAAGTGCCATTGGCTCTAAAACATTTAGAACCAGATAAGGGTCCTCATTTAGTGGAATTCATTTACTTTCCGCACTGGCCCCAATGCCACCTTAAAAAAAAAAAACAACCAAACCACTGCAGCCTTCTCATCTCTCTTGGCCATGACTCCAGCACAAAATCAACACATCAGTTACAGGGCCTCTTCAGTTCTCAGTGTCCACTGGATTCCAACCCATGAATTTGCCTTAAAGAGAGGGCGTTATGAGAATCCAGGAACTGCCAGTAAATACCCTGCAGATCTCTGGCTTCTTGGTTGTTTATTAAAACGAAGTGACAGGGGACTTCCTCCAAAATCCACTCTACAGACTGACAGTGGTACCCTGGGGAGCAACTACATGGCTTCCTAAATGAGACAGCCCAGAGGAAAATAAATCCCAACAGTCAAAAGTAACCAAGTTAAAACCAAACGAAGGATCACAGCTGTCTCTTTATGGGAAGAAAGGGAATGCATCTGAGGAAAGAAACAAGGGTGGAATTCCATGTGAAATATTTCTTCTTGAAATGAGAGGTACTTTGCATGGGTGTTTGTTTCTTACCTCTCTGTACCTTCTTGAATGAATGAAATATTCCATTTTCTAAAATGATTTTTTTTAAATATTTCACTTTTTATATATATGTTCACATAAAAAATGTGTATGTAGAACAAGCTCCTAGTGGAGACTATAGGATTCTCAATACATTGGGGTCATTCAATAGACAAAATAGAGGTTTATGCTAAACTGATTCAGAAAATTAAAAGCAATAACTTAAGGGCAAATTTTCAAAACGTGCATATTCAGATTAATTGCATGAGTTTACTTTGGTAGAACTGTTATACTTTGTCTCTTCTTTGACCCCAGTGTTTTAACAAGATGAAAAATGCTACTTATCAAAAACAGTAGAACTGACAGTTTAATATTTTTATACTCTCTCTGCACTCATGTAATAGGAATATTCATGAGCTAGAGTCTGCTGCTTTGAGGATAGCATGTCATTAGTTCCATAAGAAGTAATATTTCTAATTTTGGAATGTGTATAAAAACAAAAGGACAGAGAAATACCAAAAATACAAAGTTAAAAAGCATCAACATGTGGGGGGTACCATAAAGTTTTCAATGCTACAGATAAGATAAACAGCAGTCTTCCGTGACATGATGCTGACATTGACCCTCCTTGACCCCTGAGCAATAGACTGTCCTCTAGGTAGGCAGCAGCACATCACAGCGGTTAAGAGCCTGGCTCTGGAGATGCACGGGCCTCATATTTATTACTCCTTAGCTGTGTGACTTTGGGCAAGTGACACAGCCCTCTGTGCCTCACTTTCCTCATCTGTAAAATGGAGATAATAAGTACCATCACTTCCTGGGATTGGAATGAGGATTGCTGGTACACAGGAATGGCGTTAGCAAGTATTTGGTACAGTGAAATTAATATACTACATTGTGACCTTCTCAAATTCTTCCTACTTTTTCGTTGACACAGCATAGATGTTAATACCAAACCAAAGTGCCAGCTGACATGACCCAGCAGACTACGGCTGTTCACCTAATGCTGCCCATCTAAACATATCCCAGCGCCATGAGTAACAAGGTCGTTTTTGTTTTCTTACCGCTTTAGCCAAGTAGCTGTCTGAATATTCCAGTTTTCTACGTACATTTTGAAACTTGTGGCAGTCTAGAAAGGAGAAAATAACACCTATCATTAGCTTTAAATATCCCCAGAAACGGAAAGTCCTCCCAGAATTTCCCTGGCGGCAGACTAGATATGCAATTTCCAAGGTGACAACTGACTCGGGCAGCTCAGCTGCCCCACTGTACACAGTCAGACTTGATGGACTTCCCAAGATTTCCTTCGCAACTAAAGCTTGGCTCGCAGAGTCTCAATTTCTCTCAAAATCTATTTTCAAATTATAGGATGACCGAAAGAATGTTTTGTGGGTTTTCCTTCCATTCTGGTTAAACACAAAACCCAAGTCATCTGAATTTTAAAACTAAACCCTCTAAAATGGGATTTGCCACAGGAAAAGCTTCATCCTGTGAATTGAGAGCCCTTCCGGAGACACCTTGAATTCAGTTGCCATCGTTTCTCTCTGGGGCCAGCTGTAAGCTAGGTCAGTCTGGTGCAGTTATTCTGCAAGTAGCTACACAGGTTCAAACGCTTCCAATTGTATCTAGAATAGTAAGGAGATTTCACGCACGAAGGAGTCACAATACAGAAAAGAAAACAAAATATCACTCTGCCGGCATGACGCAGGTAGATCAACCATGCAGAAAGATTCCAAAATAAGTCTTCAATTGGGTTTTCTAATTAAAAAAAAATTTAATAAAGGCTGGTTGTAGAAAGCACGTAGCAAACATTTAAGAACTAGAATTCCTAATGAAGTTGGAAAATGTAGATGTCCCTGTTTTCTGTTTCAACCATAAAATCTTAGGCCACAGGTTGGCCTAATGTAATATGTTTGGAAGGAATGGAGGAAGAGGGAGAACGCATCAGTGATGGACAGACAGGTTTCTGTACTATGAACTTCTAGTTTCAACACCCTAAGGCAGGGGTCTCCAACCTCCAGGATCTAATGCCGGATGATCTGAGGTGGAGCCGATGTAATAACAATAGATATGAAGTGCACAATAGATGTAACAAGCTTGAAGCATCCTAAAACCATTCCCCACCCCTGGTCCGGGAGAAAACTGTCTTCCACGAAGCTGGTCCCTGGTGCCAAAAAGGTTGGGGACCGCTGTCCTAAGGAGTTTTATTTAGCCATCTTCCATGGCTAAAAAAATGCTATCCTCACAGAGCCAAAAGTGCCTAAATTAAATCAGACTTCCTTGGCGGTTCTACTTAGCTCCTGGCTGTATATCAGCTCCACTTCTTTCATCATAAATACATGACTCAGCATCACCCAGAACACATGCCCACAGTGAGAGGTCTCTGTCTTCAGGGCCACAGTGGAGGGGTTGCTGGGCAGCCGGAGGTCCAGGGGACCCACTCTGAAGGCCCATTTACCCTCAGCACGCCAAAGTAGCCAGCCGGGGTCTGACAGTTTTGAGGACGAGAAGAATTTCAGTGGGAAAAGGGAGGAAAGTCATAACACATCGCTCTCTGACATCATCTAGATAGAAAAACAAAAGAGAGGGGTTGTTCTGGAGGCTGGATCATGTCCATTCAAATGAAGAGAAGCCCCAGGTATCAAGAAGGTGGAAGCTGTCCCCCGGGCCTCTCAGTGGGTGGGGGATGCCCACCAAATGTGGGCAGCAGGGGGTCAGTCTCTACCTCCTGGGCTTCCTGCCCTACACGGAGCTCCTCTTTCTGCCTAGACTCTCCAGTGCCATAGCCAACAGCAATCATGAGTCTCTTGGCTGGAGAACCAGCACTTCTGCACGTTGAGAATCGTGCCCTCTGGCTGCAAGGAGGAAAAGGGCCAGAGGATTGGCAGTCCTTTCAGCTCTGAGGGATGACAACACGGAGATCAAGAAGGATGTGGCCCCACAGAGATCGCCTCTAGAGATGGAAATGATAATACCGAGAACTGTGGTCCAAGAACAAAGCTAGTGAGAGAGAAACCACCACTCTAATTCTAGAGGCCTAAAAGCTGTGCACTGTTGCAATTCTTAAAAGCAGATGCATCGTTCGGAAAGGAACCACAGAGAACACCGGCAATACAACCACTAGTCTGTATGTTTGCGGAAAGGAGACCGTCACCAAGAGAAAATGACATCTGTACTTTCTAGTTGGTACAATAGGAGTGTAAACAACAAAAAGATTTTCCTGGCTCTTTGGCAGGCTTTCCGTGTATCATTTTTACTGCTAGAACCATTAATACTGCCAAGAAAGTAGGTACCATAAAATATATATATATATATATATATATATATAAGGAAAAAAGTTCTGAGATACAGAGTGTTTCAGAGACTGCTGGAGCCAGGATTCCCTGACAGGGACTTTTTCTCGGACACTAACAAGGACCTCCCACGTACACCACACTCACAGCACACCGTTTCCTTTATTCACAACGGCAGCGTCATTCACAAGCATGATACACTCACCTCAATTTTCCAGATGTTTAGGTTAGAAAGCAGATCCCAAGAGAAATTTCCATTCTTATCCACTCCGCTGAACCCAAAGCCAGCTGCATTATTCACTGCATCAGCTATGGTTTTTAAAACAACACATTAGGATGTGGGACACAAGTCACATTGCTGCTTTCAAAGATAACTAAATGTCTGTCTAGCTTTAAGAGGAAGAGAGATGGCTGCAGTTTCCTTGAGAAAGAAACCAAAATAAATTTACAGGATCTCCTGATACTACTAAGAGTCAGAGCTTTGGCGCTTGGGTGATGTCAACTTTTATTCATTCATTTTTATTCATTCACTAGCATTTCGTGAGCACCTGCTAAGTAAGAAGGAAGATGCTCACAGAATGTGCAGAATGAGAAAAAGAGAGATGAAGAAACAAAACAGAGAAATAGGAAGATTTAGAGACCAACTAGATATAAGGGGGGAAAGGGGAAAAGGTGGAAATATTTACATATAAGCTCAGAAGACAGAAGGACCTCCATCCAAGAGTTGTCATTAACGATGGCATGACACAGGCTGATAGCATCACATCTGGAAGAGAATCAGCTCTGAAAGAGAAACTGAGCTCATTTTGGATGTTAAGCATGACGTGTCAGTATGGATATCAGTTGCGACAGCCAAGATACAGTTAGAACAATTTAGAACTTACGAAAAAGAACAGTACCAGAACTGTGAATTTGGAGGCAGCTGCCATAGAGGCCACATGCATATACGCTAAGTCGCTTCAGTCAATGTACAACTCTGCGACCCCTTGGACGGGTCTGTGGGCTTCTCCAGGCAAGAATACTGGAATGGGTTGCCATCCCCTCCTCCAGGGGATCTTCCCGACCCAGGGATCAAACCCACATCTCGTATGTCTTCCGCACTGGTAGGCGGGTTCTTTACCACTAGCGCCACCTGGGAAGCCCACCAAAGAGGCCACACGTGGACACAATGACCAAAGCCACCCTACCGACAAAGTCGGTCTAAAAGCTCCTGTGTCCACCTTTATTTCACTTCACTGAACTCTGTGAAACCATCCCCCTGCTGTATTTCATTTCTAATCAGTTCCTTAATGATATTTTTTACACTCAAAGAGAGACCTGATGAAATCGACACACTTGTATTATAATGGCCAAGATTACTTTCTTTCAAGTTCACTCTGTTAGAATATTTCCTTCAGTTCAATTCAGTCGCTCAGTCGTGTCTGACCCTTTGCGACCCCATGCATCGCAGCACGCCAGGCCTCCCTGTCCATCACCAACTCCCAGAGTTCACCCAGACTCACGTCCATCGAGTCAGTGATGCCATCCAGCCATCTCATCCTCTGTCGTCCCCTTCTCCTCCTGCCCCCAATCCCTCCCAGCATCAGAGTCTTTTCCAATGAGTCAACTCTTCACATGAGGTGGCCAAAGTACTGGAGTTTCAGCTTTAGCATCATTCCTTCTAAAGAAATCCCAGGGCTGATCTCCTTCAGAATGGACTGGTTGGATCTCCTTGCAGTCCAAGGGACTCTCAAGAGTCTTCTCCAACACCACAGTTCAAAAGCATCAATTCTTTGGCACTCAGCCTTCTTCACAGTCCAACTCTCACATCCATACATGACCACTGGAAAAACCATAGCCTTGACTAGACGGACCTTTGTTGGCAAAGTAATGTCTCTGCTTTTGAATATGCTATCTAGGTTGGTCATAACTTTCCTTCCAAGGAGTAAGCGTCTTTTAATTTCATGGCTGCAGTCACCATCTGCAGTGATTTTGAAGCCCCCCAAAATAAAGTCTGACACTGTTTCCACTGTTTCCCCATCTATTTCCCATGAAGTGATGGGACTGGATGCCATGATCTTCGTTTTCTTAATGTTGAGCTTTAAGCCAACTTTTTCACTCTCCACTTTCACTTTCATCAAGAGGCTTTTGAGTTCCTCTTCACTTTCTGCCATGAGGTTATTGATATTTCTCCCGGCAATCTTGATTCCAGCTTGTGCTTCTTCTAGTCCAGCGTTTCTCATGATGTACTCTGCATATCAGTCACACGCTAGTAAAGTAATGCTCAAAATTCTCCAAGCCAGGCTTCAGCAATATGTGAACCGTGAACTTCCTGATGTTCAAACTGGTTTTAGAAAAGGCAGAGGAACCAGAGATCAAATTGCCAACATCCACTGGATCATGGAAAAAGCAAGAAAGTTCCAGAAAAACATCTATTTCTGCTTTATTGACTATGCCAAAGCCTTTGACCGTGTGGATCACAATAAACTGGAAAATTCTGAAAGAGATGGGAATACCAGACCACCTGATCTGCCTCTTGAGAAATCTGTATGCAGGTCAGGAAGCAACAGTTAGAACTGGACATGGAGCAACAGAATATTTCCTTAAAAATAATCAAATGAGCTTTTTAACAGATTAAAAGGAACAATATGGTCATATTAACAGATACAGAGATGACATTCCATAGAATTCATCTTTTCCTAATTAAAAACAAACATCCCCTCACCAAAACCCCTAAACCTTTGCAAACAAAGAAGCAAACTTGTTTAACTTAACAAAGCAATCTACAGAGGACAAATAAATAAAAAAGCAGCAAATGTACTTGATGCTTGCTTCCAACTTTTGATAGTTATGAGTAAAGCTGCTACAAACATAAAAAAATCAAACTAATGAAGTTGTAAAGCCCGAGATCTGGGGGAGATCTCAGAGCAACCCTTCCCATAGCTCTGTTCATTCCGTTTCTAGGGGAGTTCAGGTCCAGCTCACGCGAGACTTCTAAGGGCTAGTGGGAAGAAAAACCACCCCCTCGAAGTTTGCCTGCTTTCCTTTTGGCATTGTTGATGCCTTAAAACTGCTTATCTTACGCTTAGCTTTACTGTAAAATGGTCTGGCTTCTTTCAGAGAAGGGAGGAAAGAAATGAGTCCTGAGATCTCTTCCTCCCATGCCGACTGGAGGGAAACTCAGTGGAAAAGGAGGAGGACACAGCCAGGGTGCAGCAGCTAAGAGACCACAAATTTACACCGTGTGGGCACAGACGGCGAAGAACAGAATTAAAACCAGGAGAGGACGCGCTCTTGAGGCCCGGGCTGATGGGGCTGCAACCAGCACGGCCGTCCAGGCGTGCCTTGTCCCGTGTCCAGCCTCAGATCCAAAACACACAGAAGAATAACGATTTTTTTTTTTGGGGGGGGGTGGAATCCTTAAATGTTTTCCCAGGATTCTGTATGCAGGTCATTTCTCATTTAGTGCTCACAATGGTGTGAAAATGGTGGTTCACGTTACCATCGTCGTGGGAACGGTGATCTCCTGGGTTCCTTTCTCTACTTGGGAGCAGGGTCAATTCACAGCCTTGGGAGAGCTGTCTCAACTTCTAGGAACCTGTTCCCATGAGTAGATATTATAACGGTACCTATTTTAAAGGGATGCTGAAAGGATTAGACCAAATTGAAGATATGTAGAGTGCATAATACAGGGCCTGGCCCGAGTTAACATTCAAGAATGGTTAGCTGCCGCCCCCTTCATTATTACTGCCACCCCCATCTTGCTAGAAAGAGGTCTAAAGCTTAGTGATGTTAACATTAAGATCACTCAGTCCCGCCAGGTGTGCAGGACTTCCCTGGTGGGCCAGTGGTTAAGACTTCGCCTTCCAATGCAGGTTCGATTCCCTGGGTGGGGAGCCAAGATCCCACATGCCTTCGGGTCAAAAAACCAAAAGATAAAACAGATGCGATACTGTAACAAACTCAATAAAAACTATTAAAATGGTCCACATCAAAAAAAAAAAACAGAAAAGATTGCTCAGGTGGTAAACAGTGCCAAACTCTGAACACTAGGGCTGATTCCACCAGCCTGATTGGCTGCTGCTGCTGTTGCCAAATCGCTTCAGTCGTCTCCGACTCTGTGCGACCCCATAGATGGCCTCCCACCAGGCTCCCCCGTCCCTGGGGGCCAGGAGCCATCTTGAGAGTCCCTTGGACTGCAAGGAGATCCAACCAGTCCATTCTGAAGGAGATCAGCCCTGGGATTTCTTTGGAAGGAATGATGCTAAAGCTGGAACTCCAGTACTTTGGCCACCTCCTGCGAAGAGTTGACTCATTGGAAAAGATTCTGATGCTGGGAGGGATTGGGGGCAGGAGGAGAAGGGGACGACAGAGGATGAGATGGCTGGATGGCATCACTGACTCGATGGACGTGAGTCTGGGTGAACTTCGGGAGTTGGTGATGGACAGGGAGGCCTGGCGTGCTGTGATTCATGGGTCACAAAGAGTCGGACACGACTGAGTGACTGAATTGAACTGAACTGAAGAACCAGAAGAGGTGACTCTCAGAACTGCCCATTTATACACGGTCAGAATTCCCTGCTCCCCTTAGTGCATCCTGCCACCTTTTATCCAAGACTGTTCTTGCCTTAAAGCAGTTAGAATCTCTAAGTTCACCAATCCAAAACCGGCTTCACTTGCATTGCACACGGCTCTAACATAACGGAAGATAAATTCATTGGACACCCCTATTTGGGCATCTGTGATCTTTAGAACACAGCCTGGGCTATAATTGAGTCTCACTAATTAGTACTAATTAGTAGGAGAAAAACCACTAGCCTCATATGCTAAGTCCAAAGAAAATAGCTCTATTCTTTCAACAGAAACGGTAACTAGTACTAGACGTACACAGTGCAAGTCAGCTGAGATTCATCAAGAGGCCAGCTTTAAGGATTAAATTTATAACTGTGTATAATTAGTACATCAATTATATGGAAATGGTGTTTGAAGGAGCTGGATAAAACAATTATTCGGTTAAGCAGTTTAAATATTCCCTGTTACACTATTCATTGCATCTTTACTTATAAATAATACAAAGGTTAATTTCAGACCAGCCCATGCAATCTAAACTAATACAAACTCCAAATTGAGGCCATGCAAATTAATGAAGCGTTTCTACTGAAGCTACCAAAAACAATGAAGAAAGGCTGGTGGGGAAGAAAAGACAAAGAGATAAGTCCACAGAGAAAGCAATCCATGGAAAGGGTTATTTCTCTACCCTAAATATCTGGGGTCACTCCACAGAGGACAGAGTGAGGCCAGACACCCCCTGTGCCCTGCAACCGCCTCCGCGCCCGGATTCCCACCAGTACAACCCACCTCGTGTTAGACTTTCCCTACGAGGCCACGGAATGGCCTTTCTTTCCTCCTTAAATCAGGAGCCGATTTAGTCCAGAAGCCAGCCCATAAGCCCTGGGGTACAGAATATGGGAGCAGGAACGGGAGGGAGAAGGGGGAAAGAAAGGGAGGAAAAGCGAAGAAGTAGAAATTAGGAAAGGAGTGAAAGATTCTATCACACACCCTCTCCAGGCTGGAGCAAAGTGAAAAGTCTACTTCAGTAGAAAAATACACCCAGTGTTCTGAGTGGCGCTGCATCCAGAGGAGGTGTAATGCCCACCTACTAAGGAAATGACTCTTCAATAATAAAGCGTCGGCAGGAAAGGCAATCAGATACAAGGAGCTGGGAGCCTCGCCCAAGGACCAGTCCGTACACGTCATCCCCTCTGCCATCCTGTCACTGCCGCGGCTCTGGGTATGCAGTGCCTGGTGGATATACGTGTCTGGGGCCCACTGAGTGCCATGACCATGAGGGCTGAGATGTCCGACTTTGAGTTCCTCGTAGCACAGAGCCTGGTACTCAACAAAAACTCCCTGCGTTAAACTGAATGGGACCGGGAACAAACTTTCCCACACAGCAAATTTTGGAAAAGCTCTTACGTCTCTCTGTGGTCAAGTGTGACATAAATTCTGCATTGGACTGCACTTGTCTCTGAACACTGTGACCTTTAAAAAATCATTTGGACCAGGAGCAGGGAAGAAAGAGGAATAGGGGATCACTGCTCTGTTGAAAGGATAGAGTTTCTGTTTCAGGTGATAGAGAAAGTTCTGGAAATGGATGGTGGTTATGGTTGCATTGTTGTGAGCGAACTTAATGCCATTAAGTTGTACACTATAGGTGGATAAAATGGCAAATTCTACATTATGTATATTTTACCACAATAAAAAAATGATAAATGAATAAATCAGTAGTTATAAACTTGAACTGGGTGCTAAAAACTTAAGAGTATGAAATGAGAGAACTCAGTTAAGTGCCTCACCCTTATGGAATATGGTCTACTAGGAACCAAGTTTAATAATCTACTTGATTTCATAAACCAAGTCACTGTTCCTGACATCAGGCCCCCAGGTCACTTGCAGCTAAGGTGTTAAACTTCCCCTCCTGAAAGTCTTCCAAATGCAAAATAGATATTCCCTATGGTTACCATGCCTTATCAAAATACTTTACCATTCTTGGTATGTAAATAGAAGGTTTATTGCTCACCTTAGCAAAGGTTTAAACTTTTCTGGTGTAAAACTCTTTAAAAGGAAAAGATATAAAAGCTTAATATTGACTAAAGTTACCTCACAGGGGAAAAAGAAAAGTATGATAACGCCCAATTAAGTTGAACTTTCTACCTTAAAAAAGAAAAATCACTTGAAATCAGCTTCTTTCTAAAGCATAAAGCTTAACCAACCATTTCTTTAAAAGGTCAACCTAAATAAGCACATGTATGGGTAAAATTCAACGTGTATCCTGTATTACAGACAACCCACAAAAATTACAAGAAAGCCAGGTCATTCTGGAATTTTTCCCTAACTTTCCATTACCCTAAATAGCCAAGTTTGATGGGTAGATGCAGCAGCTTCCAAGGTCTGACATCTGCTAATAACACTGGGTTTAAACAATAGCCAGGACTTTTCTCCTTATCACAGATAATTGAGAGGAGGGTTACCCTGGAAAGTACAGAGTCCCCCTGGCTCAACTGCCTTCCATTACACACCAGTCTTTTTTTGTTTGTTTGTTTAAGTGATCCAAATGTTGCTCTGGCCAAGCCCTCCAAGAAGTAGCATTTTTTCCTCATGCATTCAGTGCCCTCCAGCAAACTCACCTAACGTCCAGGCAAAGTAATACTTGGGCTTGGAGGCTTGCATGACAATGTATAAGTAGCAGAGTCGGGTCAGAAAGTTTGCTTCATGAACAAACCAGTCGTCAACCAGGGAGGTGACAGGGAAGGTCTTCGTCAGCGTCAGAAACAAAAGGAGAGATACCAAGGTCATGCACAGTTTGTGCATCACGGCTCCCTGGAAATGGGGGAGAAGAATGAAATAACTATTCAGAAGACACTGGTGCGTGGAAAACAATTTCAGCAAAGGGATGCTAAGAATAAAGCTGCCCCATGGCTGTGGTAATAGTCTCTAGAAGGAGAGGCAAAGGGCATTTTCCTCAGGGCACAGTTTCAGATGATGGGCATACATGCTGTATTTAGACGCAGGATTCACCTCTGACACCCAGGAAGGGATGGATCTAAAAAAAAAGAAAACTCTTACCAGCACATTCTACCATCAAAGGTCAGGTGGTTACCTAAGCGAGAGACCACTTGCTCAGTTGGGTCCGATTCTTTGCGAGCCCATGGACTGTATAGCCCACCAGGCTCCTCTGTCCATGGGGTTCCCCAGGCAAGAATACTGGAGTAGGTTGCCATTTCCTTCTCCAGGGGATCTTTCCGACCCAGGGATTGAACCCGGGTCTCCTGTGTTGCACGCAGATTCTTTACCATCTGAGCCATTAGGGTAGCCCCCAAACATATGCAAAATCAGTAACATTACAGGGTGGCAATCTTGCATCAGAAAGAAAGAGCCACTGGCCACCTGGTTGGTCCTGCAGCCAGCAGAGCCAAAGAAATGAGTCTGAGTCACCAGAAAGGAGCACAGAGGCTTAATAAGGAAGGATTCTGGGCACGTGATTACATGTCTGAGCCAGGATGTGGGCAGGTAGCTTTACAAACCCTTTCCAGATGGTCTCCATGCAGTCTGCTCTGGGGTTGAGATGTACTGAGGTTTTCAGTTCCCCTGGATGGAGTCATTTTGCCCAGATCCCCTGACATCCAGGAGATGTTAGCTAACACCCAAAGAATTATAGTCCCCAACTTTATAAAAGAGACTAGTTTTATTTGTAATAGCACCCGCCACAGGGTGGCTTGGGGTTTCAGCGCAGGAATGTTTACAAGGGGCTGAGAGCAGAGCCGGATTCCCGGCACATCACAGTAGAGCACAGCATGCTTTTCTAACTCTTCACCACTGGTGCGCGCCAGCCCCTCACATCCACGTGTCTCTGGCCAAAATGCAACTTCAGAGCTTCATGCTCTCTGTGCACAAAAATGCAAGAGTCTCCTTGGAGGGTGACGTGAAGACTCTCTGATACCATTATTTTCCAAATAATGTGACACAGAACTCCTGTGACAGACGCTGCGTGTAAGCACCCGCGGTTACTCCGATGACGCCCAGCCACTGACCTCCCTCCTAGATTCTGTCCACAAAGGTCTCTGATTCACCATCAACTGCAGAGGACCTGACTGTGTCAAACTCTCAGAAAACATATGCTTAATCAATCATTTAAATTTTCAAATACTTAATGTTGCCTGACAGTGGCATTTAAAAATATTTAAATTATCCTCAATTTCTCCCTTTCCAATGTTTCTCTTCCTTCCGTTGATTACAAATTTTTCTTAATATAGGATATCTGATCTGGATACGTTCAGCAGATTTGCAAAGTTCAATGAGTTATCCTCATGTTGATTAATTTGAGATTAATACACTTCAAATTAAAACATTATTTCAAAAAAACACCTTCAACTCTCTGCAAGTCAGTAAGATGAAACTTACTGACTATAAGGCATGCCAGTATAAAGCTGGTTTCCCTTGCCATGGTAAGGC
This sequence comes from Bubalus kerabau, assembly GCF_029407905.1. Taxonomy (NCBI): domain Eukaryota; kingdom Metazoa; phylum Chordata; class Mammalia; order Artiodactyla; family Bovidae; genus Bubalus; species Bubalus kerabau. Next base: position 14,563,198 of record NC_073626.1, read on the forward strand.
TCTGCAATAAAAAGCACATTTATTCTGGTTCCCACTCTTTCCCTCTTCACCATTTATGACATAGTATCCTTTGGCTGTCTATGAATTTCTATTCATAAAGACACATTTGAAGGTGTTAACTAGCACAATTGTAGGTACATCATAGGCAGTAAATACTGGCTGGCTGGCAAGTAGATTAATTGCTGTACTATTTCTAGCCAATGAGCTTCTGTGTGAAATAAACTCCTGTTGTGCCAACATGGAGAACTCCTGCAAATAAATACCAATGTTGATATTTTAAACAGGGGGGAAAAGTTATGGGCCAAGCTTTCTGGTAAACTGTTTGGCTTTTTAATTAGAACAATTAAAAGTGACAGTCAGCCCTGGCAGCAAAGCTCTACTTCCTAGACCTCTGGATAAATACTTGGCACTGAAGAACAACTTACAGTAGGAGAAGGTTCCGGCAGACTGTGGAAGCCTTTTTCCTTCCAGTTCACTTCCAGCAACTTCATGTGTGTGTGTCTCCCCTCAATGAAGGCTATATAATCCTTGAAATTGTTACAAGGGCCTGCTATGACGCTCATGAAGTTGAGAAGGTAGCTCACATATTCCAAGAAGGAGGGTTTTGCTCTGCGAAAATAAAGTGAAAAGTTGAAGAGTCTTCAGTCTTTGATTTTTCTGTCATATCTGCAAATACGCCCGTTGTAAAGACAGGTGCTGTCTCTCGCTTGTTAAATGCTACATGCTCTTTCTTTGTTCTGTTTCTTTAAAAACCCACCTAAGAGAGACATGCAGTTGAAAGGAAGTGAAGGAGGTGAGTGGCTCAGAGACGGCACGGCACTCTATGGCGCCCTCTGCTGGCCAACCGCAGCTCTACACGCGGAGGGCCAGATCCGCGGGACAAAGGCAGCCTTGAGGCTGGGGAACAAACATTCTTTCTGGGCAACCTCAGCTGTCTGTCCACTGGAGAAAATGAAGGTAATAAACATCAGGCAGGGTGGGAACCCGGCCTAATGTGACTTGGTCGAGATGGTGTGAGATGGGAAAACTCCCTCCCAGCTGCCAAAATAAATACAAAACAAATGATGGGTGGAACTGGTTTCCACTTGAAGAGGCCACACAAAACTACTGCTGTGGCAGTCTCCTGTCTGCTTTGGCCTCCGGGCATGACGTCCCGGCCAACAGACATGGGCAGTGGCAGGAAAACACTCTGCAGAGACCAGCTGTGTCTAGTGTGTTAATGGCAGGCTCAGGACCCCTTGGTGGTCCAGCGGTTAAGACTCCGCACTTCCAATGCAGGGGGTGCGCGTCTGATCCCTGGTCCGGGAACTAGCATCCCATATGTCTCGCAACCAAGAATAAATGAAGTGCTGTGATATTGTCTGAGTAGAGTTTCATTAAAAATCGTAACGTTGGAGAGCAAAAATAAGTACCAAAGGGCATGCTCTTCTAATGACAGAGTTGTGGGGAAAGGATTCCTCACAGGGTTAGCCCTCTAGCGTTTACACCGCTATGATGCTCAGCAAAGAAGTTGGCTCATGAGACTCTTGCGGTGGTTCTGTCTCCATCACTTCCAAGTCCTGATTCCTTAATGAAGGAATGAAGCTGGGACCCTCTCTCATATATCCCGGTTATCTCCTGCTACTCCCTGGTATTCTGGTATTCATTGGAGGGACTGATGCTGAAGCTGAAACTCCAAAACTTTGGCCACCTGATGCAAAGAACTGACTCATTGGGAAAGACTGAAGGCAGGAGAAGGAGATGACCGAGGATGAGATGGTTGGATGGCATCACCAACTTGATGGACGTGAGTTTGAGCAAGCTCTGGGAGTTGGTGATGGACAGGGAAGCCTGGTGTGCTGCAGTCCATGGGGTCACAGAGTCAGACACAACTGAGCGACTAAACTGAACTCTCTGGTAGGAACTCTGCTGTGGCTGTACCACCATCCCCCACATGCCATTTTACTGCCTTATCAGTGCTATTCTCCTCTTTACACGGCCTCCCTTCCTCTCTGATGCCCACCCCTCTCTACCTCACATAACACTGGCCAAAATCCACCTTCAAACTTTAGCTTCCTCCTTCCTCCTCTTGCCCAGCCCATATTTCTCTCTCCAACCCTGTATCTTATCTTTTTTCATGCCAGCATAATCATACTGGTGGGCACAGATAAGTGACTATTTCTTGAGGATGCCCCCCAACTCCAGATACATGCCCAATAAAAATAATTCTGGAATAAACAGAACAACCGCAGTGAAGGAGAATCCTGGGAAACTAATAAAATTACAGAGCCACTGACCCTTTAATCGAGGGAAACTATCCCACAATTACACCCAAATCCATTTAAAATGACCTATGAACAAGGTTATCGTAGCTTACCATTTATAAAAACCAAAGACAACCCAGTCTACTGATTGTCCATCAACAGTAGCTTCATTCCATAAACAATATTACATCCATATAAACAAGGAAGAGCTCTGAATACTGATGCCCAAAGGGCTCAAGAATATATCGTCAAACTTACTTTACAGCAAGTCGATGTTGCTCGCTGGAAAGATCTTCAGCCCTTCGACCTAGTCCTATGAAAAGAAACATTTAGAAATAAGAGGTTTCGAGTGAAGTAGATCACTACATCCTAAAATAGGCTGATAAAAACTCCTTTGAAAGAAATGATTCATTTTTATTTCATCAGTCATAAAGAGTCTCTGTTTTCCTTTTTTTTTTTTAAGTGCTCTGGATCAAAGAGCTGCCAATAAGTACATGAGTGAGGAGGAAAGTCTTTATAGGTTCTTAGGAAGAGGGGAGGATTCGGAGGTTACCCTTATTTAATTCACCAGTATGAACAGGGATCTACACTGCACATATTCCTTACCACGCTGTATATGTTTTCACCACTACATGAGACACACAAGCCTGCCTTTGCGGCCTGCACTTGCCTAGCTGCCACCCAGATTATGCTGGGTACACACACCTGGTACACGCTGAGAATGGAATGGAATGGGAAAGGAATAGGGGACTTTCCTCTTCCAAAGGAAAAAAAAAAAAGAAAAAAAAACAGGAAATGTAACCCTGAATGCAGGGAAAACACCAAAGAATTATCAGGAGGTTTTTCTTCTTTTAAAACGCACCCATGCCAGAACTCCCAACCAAATCTCACTTGTGCCTCCTAGAAAATGCGTACATTAACTTACAGTCAAGGAAACCAAACTGTCATCTTAAAAGCAAAAGAATTCAACTTTAAAACTGTATATTTAGCTAAGACAGATTATGGTCAACAACCACCAACACAACTCAAAAACATGCCTAAGAGAAGGCAGAGTGTTTCTGGAATTTACTTGTTCCTCCTACACACAAGAAAGAAAAAAAGGCAAATAAACATTTTGCAGCATGTAAGGGATATTCTAAAAACAAAAAACAGGGTAAACTGAGAACGCTTTAAAAAGTAAATTTAGGCAAAAAGCCTATGTATTAAAAACAAAAACAAGAAGCAATGTTGATTAAACAAAATTACACTCACTTTTTTCTAAGATCTCATCAAATAGTCCAGCTCTGGCAATCTCAGGAGGGCTTCCCTGATAGTTCAGTTGATAAAGAATCCGCCTGCAATGCAGGAGACCCGGGTTTGATTCCTGGGTCGGGAGATCTGCTGGAGAAGGCATAGGCTACCCACTCCAGCAATCTCAGAAATTAAATTGATTTTAGCTTATTGACTTATGGTGCTAGTATGAGTCTTTAACCACGATCAAATGGTTTTCAGGTACAAAAATATTGACCAACTCACTCCATTTTGTCCAGGACTTTGCCATTTAGGGCACTAAATATCTCCTGTCCTGGGAAACCTTTGGATTCTGAGCAAACTCAGATAGCTGGTCAGTGTAGAAAGACTCCATCCTCATAATAAAAGTACTCAGTTCTCTAGAGAATGACTAATCACCAAGTATGAACTGGGAATAAACAGGGTCAAAATGAAATCAAACCAGTTCTCAAGCTTTAAGTAAAAACAAGAAGACTCGCTAGTGGGGACTAAATCTTCCCAATCTGTCAACATATAAAGTTTCAACAATCGGAAACCATTTGTTAGAGCCCTAAAACCCAAAGAAGACATCCTTACTAATCGCACCTGCTTCTCTTAAGCCCATATTGAAACCTTCCTCTTGCGTGGAAATGCCACCCTCCTTTCCTGGAACCGGTAGTAACGCTGGAAATAATCACACGTTCTGGCCATTATCAGGAAGGGCCCAAGTGAAGAAAATGTTCAGTTTTTAGACAACCAGAGGATTCTTCCTCTTGCCAGCTTTTTATAGGTTCAAGCCAATCTCATTATATAATTTTCCAGGCCAAAAATAAAGGTAACTTAACTAGCCAATGCTGTTTCATCTTTTATTACCTTCTGAGCTTCTCAGAGATGAGCCCAGAGGAAAAAGGATGCCATTTCTTCTTAACAGATTTGGAAATCAAGGGCAGAGAGTACCACAAAATTAAACTGAAATTTAAAACATCATACAGCTAAACCAAAAACCCACTGTTCTTGATGCAAATATTTCAGCAAAGGCTACAGATTCAGCAATGGAATGGTAGGTCACGGCTGGGAAAGTAAAAAGCTATGATTAATCTGAGTTGCAAAAAAAAAAAATTTTTTTTTTACAAGATATAACAAGATCTGCCAGCCCTTGTCTAAACTTTAGGCTGTGTATACAGTGGAAAAGAAGAACTCTGAAGGTCAGGCTCACTCTTAGACCCAAAAGGAGGGCTGCTGTTCTCACCGTCATGAACTTGGAATGCCAAGGTTGTGATCTTCTGAGTAACAATCATCAGAGGCCTGAAAGGAAGATAGAAAATAATGAAGACTGGCCACATCGCCACGGGAGAAAATGTTTATTCCATCTCTGGCCCTGGTAGTTTCTCATCTTGACAGTTATTAAGTAAAATACAAAAACCATGGAATTCAAAACAATTTTCCCCTTCCAAATCACCTTGAATAAGTAGAACAAGTGAACAGCAAGATCACCCGGAAAAGTCTCTCTTGCCTTTTTACTCGAAGCTAAGTTCCAGAAGCAACATTGCCAGCATCTGCTGGAGCCTGTCTGAAACGCTGAAGCTTATGGTCCATCCCCGACCATAAAATGAGAACCTGAATTTTAACAAGAAATCCATGGAATTCAAATGCGCATTTAAGCGTAAGTAGCACTAGTCTGGGAAACACCCAATCCAGTGCCCTGGTTCCACCTGGATGGGTATATATTTTGGCTTCTTCATCCTAATATGGTCTAACATGGTTTGTTCTATTTAAAAGCAATTCTTCTGTGCACACGTAGTAAAGAAAAAGAAACACATTTGTAAAATGTAGCTTCCTATAAATAAAGCATTTTGTGACCTAAAATAGCAACAATCTTAATTTGAGGAGAAAAAAAAGCTTAAGAAGTGACACCCATGTCAACAAGGGTGCCAAGATAGTTCAATGGAGGCAAGAATAGTCTTTTCAGCAAATAGTGATGGGACAACTAGACAGCCACATAAAAAGCATACTGAAGTAACTAAAAATGGTTCAAAGGCCTAAATGTAAGAGCTAAAACTACAAAACTCTTACAAGAAAACACCGGCATAAATCTTCATGACCTTCAACGTGGCAACAGCCTCTTAGATATAACACCAAAAGCGCAAGCAACCAAAGGAAAAGAAAACAGATTAAATGGATGTCATTAAAACTTAAATTTTTTGTGCTTCAAAGGGCACACACCATCAAGAAAAAGTGAAAAGACATTTCACAGAATGTACAAACGTGAAAATCATACATCTGCTACGGAACCTGTACTAGACTACACAAAGGACTCTTCCGAATTAAAAAGACAAAAATAAGCAGTTTAGATGGCCTGAATGGACAGTTTAGATGGCCTGAATTTAGAAGGCTCTGAATGGACATTGATCTTAAAGAAGAGATACACAAGTGGTAAATAAGCACATGAAAAGATGTTCCGCTGTCATCAGTCATCAGAGAAACGCAAATCAAAACCATGAGACACCACTTGGCAAGCACCAGGATGACCAGAATCAAAAAGACAGGTTGTTTTGGCCACAAGGCGGAGAACTGGAACGCTCATACATTGCTGGTGGGAATATTAAATGGTGCAGCTGCTTGAAAAGCAGTCTGCCAGTTTCTCAAAAGGTTAGACATAGAGTGACCATATGACCAAGCAATTCCACTCCTAGGTATGTACCCATGATGTGTCCATACATAAACTTGTACATTCAGGTTCAAAGCAACATTATCCGTAACAGCCCCAAAGGAACAACCCAAATAACCCAAATGTTACATAAATACATTTTATTTATCCATCCATCAGTTGATGGGTATTTGGATTATTCCTTTCAGGCTGTTATGAAGTGTTGCTCTGAACATATATGTACAAGTCTATGTGTAGACATATTTTTCTTTCTCATCAACTGATGGGCAAATAAAACATGATATGTTTGTCCATCCAGGGCCTCCCCAGGAGGCTCAGCAGTCAAGAATCTGCCTGCAATTCAGGAGATGTGGGTTTGATCCCTGGGCCGGGAAAATCCACTGGAGGAGGAAATAGCAACCCACTCCAGTATTCTTGCCTGTAAAATTCCCTGGACAGAGGAGCCTGGCGGGCTACAGTCCATGGGGTCACAAAGAGTCGGACATGGCTGAGCACAGCGCGCGCGCGCACACACACACACACACACACACACACACACACACGTGTCCATCCAACAGAATATTCAATAATTCAATAAAAAACAATGAAGCACTGCTAATGCTACAGTATGGATAGACCTTGAAAACATTATGCTAAGTCAAAGAAGCCAGACCCAATGGCCACATATTGTATGATTCCATTTATATAAAGTGCCTGCCGCTGCTGCTGCTGCTGCTGCTGCTAAGTCGCTTCAGTCGTGTCCGACTCTGTGCGACCCCATAGACAGCAGCCCACCAGGCTCCGCCGTCCCTGGGATTCTCCAGGCAAGAACACTGGAGTGGGTTGCCATTTCCTTCTCCAATGCATGCAAGTGAAAAGTGAAAGTGAAGTCGCTCAGTCGTGTCCGACTCTTCGAGACCCCACGGACTGCAGCCTACCAGGTTCCTCTGCCCATGAGATTTTCCAGGCAAGAGTACTGGAGTGGGGTGCCATTGCCTTCTCCATATAAAGTGCCTAGAAGAGGCAAATCCATAGAGAAATGAAATAGATTGCTGGTTGCCTAAGACTGGGGTAAAGGGAGGAAATGAGGAGTGATAGTTAATGCATACAAGTTTCTTTGGGTAGGAGGGTGATGAAAACGTAAAATTAACCACTGTAAATAGTTAGACTCTGTAAATTTACTCTGTGTATATGCTAAAACCTGCTGAATTGTGTCCTTTAAATGGGTGAATTTTATGGTACGTGAATTATATCTCAATAAAGCTGCAGTTTGGGTTTTGCAATCATCTGGTCTAGCTCAGTACCTTTAATAGCTCTATTCTTGCCCCATAAGACAAGATAAAATCTCACCGCCCAACTACCATACCTTCCTCAAAAGTACCTCTACCATACCTTCCTTCCAAGTTTAGCCTGGTTTTCTGATCTCCATCCTCATGGCTTCTTCCTGAATTTGCCATCTCTAACCCATATGTTCTGAGGGCTCATTTACGTACAAAGCTGAGGTTTGGTCAATGTCTATGACTGCATCCTTGAGATAACCTTAGGGTGCAGCACAGCCTCTGGGCCCTGAGCTCTGGCCACGCCAGGTGTGGAAGGATGGGATGGACACAAAGCATCCTTAGGCCAAAGCTGATATGTCCACTGTACTCAGCCTCCTCTCTCTGAGGTCATTTTCTTCTTTAATTCCTCTCGTTCCCATTTCCATTTTCCATCTCTTTAAAAGCATAAACATGTAATATTTTAAACTACCAGTATAAGCTAGAAAGATACACTATTTTAAAGAGCATGTCAACAAAGGCCCTTTGAAATCTTAACACCTACATCCAACTTTATATCTCATTTGCAAAAGCCCCACTGCCAAGATTTGAAACAAGAGTCCTCACACTGTTAAAGGTGAAGAGCAGGGGAAGGGAGGGGCGGCTTGCTCTCCGGGACTGGGGCAAAATGGGAGTGGTGGACAGGGGGTCCCCAGGGTGGTCACTCTAGGGCAGCAAGACAGCTCACAGCTGACACTGATTTTGATTACACTCTTATATAGTGAAAAAAAAAAAAAAAAAAACCAAACTGCTTCCAGAACACGGAGGTTTGGGTCCTAAAAATAAGATACATCAAAACTTTCTGTAAGAGCAATTTGGCCTTATAGACCAATATAACCCCACAGCTCATCTTCTTGATATTCTACCAGACTTCTAACCCAGAATGTATAACAGATGCAGAGAGCTATTTATCTTGAAAGCGACTCACTCTAAGCATCACATTCCAAGTGGTTGCCAAATATGACCTTTTTTTCCCCAAAGCCTTTTTGTCCTGTAAGACTAAGTCTGAGGAATCAGTAATAGGACCTAAGCTCCCAGCCTTCTTTACACAAAGCCCAGCACAAATTTTTTTTGTATTCTGAGACACACATTCTGATGACCATGCACTTTGCAAACTTAGTTTCTATATTTCATTTAATTTATAACTTCATTTTTAAAGGGTTTATAACATTGATATATCCATAAAGAAAATGTGTCACAGAATTAGCTTGCTCTTCTCTCTACAGAAGACAGATGGATGGATAAAGAACATATGAATGATAAAGAATGAAATGATGCCATTTACAGCAACATGGATGGACATGGACATGATCATACTAAGTGAAGTAAGTCAGAGAAACACAAATATCATATCACTTATATGTAGAATCTTAAAAACTTGATACAAATGAACTTATTTACACAACAGAAACAGACTCACAGCCTTAGAGAATGAATATGGTTACCAGTGGGGAAAATGAGGTGTCGGGGGAGGATAGATTGGGAAGGACATGTACACAATGCTATAATTAAAATAGATAAGCAACAAGGACCTGCTGTATAGCACAGGGAACTCTATTTTGTAATAACCTAAATGGGAAAATAATTTGAAAAAAGGATACATATTTATAATTGAATCACTTTGCTATACACCTGAAACTAACATTGCTCATCAAACATATTCTAACATAAAATTAAAAAAAATTTTTTAAGAAATGTAACATTTGTTTTCCTTTACCGGGGTTAGATTTAATGTATTCCACAATTAGGCACGCGTTCAGCAAAGCATTTAGTATCTATTCACGGAAACAATGGGCATGAAAAGCAGCTCTCTGAGCAAAGCATTTAGTATCTATTCACGGAAACAATGGGCATGAGAAAGCAGCTCTCTGATTGGCTGCTGGGGATGCGTAATTGATGGGCTCCAGCTACATCCTCTGGTTCCAACGCCTTGTTGGTGCTGAGCCCACACCTCCTGAGGCTGTGTCCAGTCAATGACTGAGCACAGCTGGGTACCAAGCAGGGCCCTCCAGGCCAGGTATGGTGCTCCTCAGCTGGGGATCCGAGCTCGAGGACTTATCACTGAACTCGCTGAAATATTACGAGAACTGCACTGCAGCCCAAGACCTCAGTCCCCTCCTTTCCTGTCCATCTCAGGGGTCAGACATGCATGTCCATCTGATGGCTCCCCCAGATGGAAGAACCTCCCTGTTTAGTTACCTCCATGTTTTCCCTCACAGGTATTTCACCCAACAAATCTCATACTTCTGTTCCCACCTTGGCATCCACTTCTCACAGAACCCAGACTAATAAAATGCATAATAGTAAATATCTGGATCAATGTAAATGAATAACAGTTATTGCACATGAAATCTGTACCTTTAGGTCTATGTAAGAATCATATTGTTATCATTCTTGATGAAAAAAAATCTCCCTTCTAGGGGAGCAAAACAAAGAAGCTATGGGTCAAATATTGTTACTCATCACCCAGACTATACTTTCAATAATACAGTGTTTCTGTTTGAAGTATCTGAAGAAAGTTATAGCAACTTAAATAAGAAACAACTCACATGTGGGATCATGGGCTTATAAAACACACACTGGCAACCTGTAGGAAAGGAAATGGGGTTAGACTCCTCCTCCATTCTTACTTTCCTGTGGGTGTCAGGAACGGTGCCATACGCTCCTGCTCAGAGGATGTCCATTCTGAACACTTTTTCATTCATCGATTTATTTAAGCCAATGGGTAGGTCAGATGCCAAACTCAGAAGGCACAGCTTACTGAGACGTCAGAGTTACTGACTTAGGATAAAACTCAAATAGTACCATCCATGCTGCATTTCAATCAAAAAGTAATATAACTAAGACACAGACCCCACCTATTTGCACATACTGGGCTGATCAGTCCAGTGATTGGGATTATAATAAACCGAGAGAGGAAAACATCTCCCATGGAACAATAGGGCAAATGAGCTCTCCTACCCCAGGGGGTGTGAGTGAGTGGTATTTCTAGAATGCCCAACAAGATAACCAGGAACACAAATGGCTATTGTTCCACGGGTGTAGGCTACAGTTCACCGTGATAAGCATGCATAGTGTGCATTCAACTGTATTATATTTAAATGACATTTAGAACTTATTATATAAAATTTAAAAAAAACAATAATTGAAATCACCAATAAAGACCACTCCCCAATCCTAGACAGAATCGCTGTCTTAGCAGTTATTTCCCTCCACTCTTTTTTCCCCCACACATGTCCACATTCATGAAAATGGAATCTCAATACATGTATTTTTGTGTGTGTGGTTTTGATTTTCCATTATATTGTAAGCATTTCCAGTGTTATTAGATATTCTTTGAAGACATCATTTTAATGGATGCATATCAGTACCAGAATTTATTTTTTAATTTTTTTGGCCACACCATGTGGCTTGTGGGATCTTAGTTCCCCAACCAGGGACTGAATCTATGACCTTAGCAGTGAGTTCATGGGGTCTGAACCACTGGACAACCAAGGAATTCCCGTTTAGTATCATAATTTAACCATTCACCTCTTTTGGACCTTTAGGATGTTTCCAATTTTGCACTATGATTGACAAGTTGCACTGTTCATAAGTTGAATACACATATGAATAAATTTTATTTCCTTCAGGTAATTCAGTTCCTAGGAATTTATAATATGATATAAACTTTTAAAAATTTCTTGCTTAAAATTTGTGGCTAAGTTGCCTTCCAGAACAGTTGTACCAATTTATACTCCTACTAGCAGCGTATAAAAGTTCTCATTTCATGATGTTTTCAAGAAAACATGAGCAACTCAAATTGCCATCCTGATGACAGAGCAATTATCTGCCTGAATCTGGCCCTGTCTGCAAAAGGATTAAGGTTCCTTCTTGCTGTTTCCCTCAGAAGAAAACTCGATTTGCACCCTTCTGTGAGCAAAAAAACAATCAGTTCACTATCACAGACTTAAAAGGAATCAAGTATCAGCTTTATTACAAGCAATTGTTGAGCTTCCCCAGGGAGAACAGTTCAATCTTCCCGTATTTTTAATAACCTGAATTCACAGAGAAAACATGGAGGGCACTGGCCCCTGTGTGTGCCCATACAAATGACATCAGCATCACTAATAAAAGTGAATCTTGTGTGTCACGCTCGCCATTCACACCAGCTTTGATTACTTTCAGAATGATAAAATTTCAAGCCCCAGAATAATCTGAAGTACAAGTTTATGTGCTCCCCCAAATTAGAAACACATATACATCATTGTTGGAGAAGGGAATGGCAATCCACTCCAGTATTCTTGCCTGGAGAATTCCATGGACAGAGGAGCCTGGCGGGCTACAGTCCGTGGGGTTGCAAAGAGTTGGACACAACGGAGCAACTAACACACACACCTCATTGTAACAACACGAACATAATCCAATCTTGGTCAACTCCGGTCTGCGCTCTTGCTCTAAACAACAGTGTTAGGCACATAGGTTTGCACGCATGCTCAGAAGAGAACAGCTATCACATCAGGCTGCTGCCTTAAAACACCAAGTGTAACTTCAAATCACTGCTTGACTCCTCAACAAAATCCTAAATAAGATTCTTAGACCAACATAAACAGTAGTGTTAAATTCCATTCTGAAAGAGAACTGCTAGTTAGTTGCTTGCATGTTCATCATGAGAACTGTTTCCTATTGGGGTTTCCCTGGTAGCTCAGACAGTTAAGAATCTGATGCACATTTGATCTCTGGGTTGGAAAGATCCCCTGGAGAAGGGAATGGCAGCCCACTCCGATATTCTTGCCTGGAAAATTCCATGGACAGAGGAGCCTGGTGGGCTACAGTCCATGAAGTCACAAAGAGTTGGACATGACTGAGCAGCTAACACAATGAGAACAGTCAGTCAGAATCTCTCCTATTGACCATTTGTGATGTAAAACACTGTGTCAATTTCCGGTTAGTTTGTACCTCTCCATTTACATTTCTGACATTACCCAAGAAGATGGATCTATATCAGTGAGGCACTGTGCATTTAGGGTGACAGGGAAAAAATAATGCTTCTGCCTAAGAATGCCCTATAATTAAAAAAAAAAAAAAGACACATATCTTCCAAGAACTGAATAAAGTATGGTCGCTTGCCAATTAGGGCTCTAAATCACCTTCAAGTACAGGAGCAGACACATTTTCGTTGTTTCCTTTCCCTAACAGAAGTGTCCTTTCTCATTCAAACAGTCTGCACTTTAATATGTAAAGAAGAGATCTCTTAACACAAGCAGACCCAAAAAATGCCAGAGGATAAACACCACATAAGGAAACATAGCACAATTTCGCCTACGCCGCTGCCAGTGGAGTGGACAGCAACTTCCATCCTCCCGTGCTGTCAAACCCCAAATCCACCCCGTTTCAAAAACGCATGACTGTCTTCCCATAATTTGCCCTCTATCCTTCTCTTTTGGTAACTTTCTGCAATTGCAATTATACTAAAAATGACGTAACAACAGTTCGAGAGTTTTACGGACAAAACCACTGGAGGAGATGTCATGAGGGCAGGGAGGAATGTGGAGAGGGAGACATTGTGTCCTGTGTGACCAAGAGCTGGGGACTGCAGTCAGCAGATATATATATGAAATCAGAACAATGGATACTCATCTCCTAGAGCCACCATAACCTCTCACAGTTTTGGAGGTCAGAAAGGCCACAAGCAAGATGCTGGCAGAGCTGGGTTTTTCTGAAAGCTCTGACGAAGAATGTTCCATGCTTCTCCCTAGCTGCTTGGGGCAGACGGCAAACCCTGGAGTCCCTTGGCTTGTGGCTTCATCACTCTTATCTCTGCCTCCGTCCTCACGTGGCCGCCCCTCCCCCGTGTATCTCTCTCTCTCTTGTGGACATTTTATAAGGACACCCGCCATGTGAATTTAGGGCCCATCCTAATCTAGCATGCCCTCACACTAACTAATTACACCTGCAAAGGTCCTGTTTCTAAATAAGAACATATTCTGAGGCTCCAAGTGGACACGAATTAGGGGAACGCTTGTCAAACCAGTTCATGGTGACGCGCTCACATGCGGCCTCCCTACACAAACCTGAAATGGTAACTGCACATGCATTCTTCCTCAGTCTTTCCTCACCTCGTTCTCCTATAATCGTGCCTGCCATCTACAGGTTCTCAGTCAGGTCTGCTGAATGGTGAACGAAGGTACCTTCCAAGGCAGAACCCAAGCCACTCCTTGGAGTGTGGATCTGATCGATGATGGCTTTGCTCTTACACAATCCCCATCCACTATCTCTGGAGTGGTTTTCTCCAACACAGATTAAGAAGGTAAGGGGAAGCAAAGATGCTTGCAAAGCAATCTTAATGCAAGATTTTCATGTTTATAATCCTGCCTCACACCCTTTTGGCTTTCTCAAATACTAGAGTATTTAACTCATTCATTTAGTGAACGCCTATGACATGCCAGGTGTTCTTCCCTGGTGGCTCAGATGGTAAAGTGTCTGCCTCCAATGCAGGAGACCCGGGTTCAATCCCTGGGTTGAGAAGATCTCCTGGAGAAGGAAATGGCAACACATGCCAGTATTCTTGCCTGGAGAATCCCATGGATGGAGGAACCTGGTAGGCTACACAGTCCATGGGGTCGCAAAGAGTCGGACACGACTGAACGACTTCCCTTTCACTATGACAGACCAGAAGCTCTTCTAAGTATGGGGAATGGGGGACACAGTTCTGGGGTTAAACCAAAAAAACTGAAGTTTGTTGATTAAATTCTAAGGAGAGTTATGACCACCATTTTGAAATTACTTTTAATGCTATAACTTTGCGACTGTGTTGCTAATCTTCGTTGCTCCCACGTTTTCCGTATTTTGCTAGCCATACACATCATTGAAAAAAACAGAAAGAAGTTTGTGAATCTGTTTCAGGAAAACTGAAAAATAGTGGTCCATAATCTGCAAGGAAAGGAATAAAGAAAGGATGGAACTCAAAGAGAAAAAGGCAAAACCCAGAGGACTGAGGGTAAGAGGAACTTATGCCCAGAAAGCCAGTCTGAGACCAAACTAGGGTTGTGGAAGTTTCAAGGCAACAGTTTTTGTGTTCCAGGCAACACTTTGCCTCCTGAAGTCTCGTCACAATGGGAGAGTTTAGTTGCACAACTTGGGAAGTTCATACAAATGAGTGGTAAGTTGTAGCCCTTATTTCATTGATTAATCTCTACCAACTCAGCCCATGAAAGGCAGGTCAACCTGAGGGCAGAACACAGGCTCTCCCTGACCTCAGGCTGCCTGTGTAGATGAGAAGCGAACTTCTAAGGAAGTGACGTGGAAAATACATGACGTGTGAGGAGGAGGATCTCTCCTTTAGTTCCTCAAGATTTGCAAAAAGCTGTTCCTGAAAGAGCATCAACAGAGCACAAATTGTTCACTGATTCACCATCACCTTCACCAGGCGACCCTCTAGGAGAGGGGGTGGCCCCCCGGGTGAAGGCCGCGGTGACAGACAAAATTTTACAAGAAGGAAGGAGACCCTGCTATGTTGCCAGAAGTCTGGGGGAGTTGGGGAGGGGACCTGGGAAGAAGGCCAGAGCAGCCAGGGGGCACTCAATGGGGCTCACGGAGCAGCTGTTGGATTGGCCAAAAAGTTCATCTGGCTTTTCCGTAACAGCACATGGAAAAATCCAAACGAACTTTTTGGCCAACCCAATGTTTATCAGCTCCTATGGAAGAATTTTGTGTTATTAACTAGTAAGAGATAAAACGCCAACTCTGTATTTGGTGTTTTAGAATACGGGTTGGCAGACTTTTCTGTACAGGGCATGATAGGAAATATTTTGGCTTCTGTAAGGTCATATGGTTTCTGTCATAACTACTCAGCGCTACCACCGTACTGCAAAAAAGCAGCCGCAGATAACAAATATATGAGTAAGTGCCTGGGCATGTTCCAATATAACTACAGAATCAAGTGGCAGCCCACACAGAGCCCACGGCATATGGTTGGTGACCCCTGCCTTACGAAATGGCAGAGCTCACCATCCTACGGAGCAATCAAATCACCGCCCTCAACCTCACGTGCGCCATCTCACCAAATGATTTAACCAAGTCACTGATGACTCATACCTGTGTTCTCGATCTTTACAGACCCCAGGGGACTGAGTCAAAGTCAGCCACCCAACCACCCCAACGCAAATGAAGATACTCACCCAGAAAAATCTGTAGTGAGAATTCCGTAGTGGAAGATGTAGATTCGACTGATGTGGCAGATTGTAAGGTAGCCCATTGCTACAAAAAAGGAGTATCTAGAACCAAAAAAAAAAACCACCGAGGATCAGATCATTGTGCATGCAGTCAATCGACTTTCTCTTCTCTCCCTCACCCGCCACATGTGATTAGCCACAAAGTCCTACCTGGTCCACCTCCCTCCCAGCACATCCCTGCTCCTCACTTGCACATGCACGGCTCTCAGCCCTTCATCTTTCCTCATCTGGACCACTGCAGTCGTTCTCAACTGGGGCAGCATGATGGAATCACCTGGGGAGTAACTGGCCCCACCCCCGGATATTCTAATTTCATTGATAAGGGATACATGTGGCAGGTGTCACTACAACGTGCAGCCAGAGCTGGGAACCGCGGACCTGTAAGGTCCTGCACTCAGATCCTCCTCTTCACAAACCATCCTGTTTACACAGTGATCTTCCTAAAATATAAATCATCCTGTTGCCAACCACTCCCTTCCTGAAACACTTTGTTCCCTTGGCTTCCATTCTCCTTGTTTCCTTCCCAGCTCTCTGGTCAGTTCTTCCAAGGCTCTTGCTCAGCCTATCTTCCTCCCTCTACTCCTTAGGCGTCAGCAGTCCCAGTGCTCTGCTCAGAACCCTCCCTGCTGATGCCTGAGGCTTCAATTTCCACCTTCTCCTGTTCACTCCCTGGCCTCCTTCAGAGGATCATCCTAAGGTATAAACCAGCAATGTACACACACACACACACACGCATGCATGCCATTAAGAACATTCATCAACTTACATATAAAGATATGTGATCATCTGATTAACCACTGTCTCCCTTACAAGCCGGAAAGCCCCATGAGAGTAAGGATGGTCATGTGTGTTTCATTCAGTACTAGCTGAGACTGTCGCCAGTGTTGAATGAACACACAATAAATGAATGTTTCTTGACTTAAAAGCCACAGGGTTCAACCCTGGTTCAGGAAGACCCCACCTTCCCTGGGGCAACCAAGCCCACAGCTACTGAAGCCCATATGCCCTAGAGCCTGTACTCCACAACCAGAGACACTGTGGCAATGAGAAGTCCATGCACCCCAACTAGAGAGTAACCCCCACTGTCTGCAATGAGAGAAAGCCTGGACATGGCAACAAAGACCCAGCGCAGCCATAGATAGATAAATAAAGCCCTTTAAAAAAGAGTTTTCCTCCTCCACCCCACGCCTACTCCCTACTGTCTAATCACATCAAAACTCCTGAGTACAGCATTCCAGCTGCTGCACATGCTAAGCTCTACCTTAACAGTTCCTTTTCAGATCACCTCCAGCCATGTTCCATGTCCATCATGTGCTAAACCACACCGGACTGCTCCCTTCCAATTAAATCCTGAATTTTCAGGCCACATTTCCTTCTCCTTCCTCTGCCTGCAACTCTTTGCTCCCTCCTATGGTCTGTCTGGACACAAATTATCAGATTATCAGTTCAGTTCAGTCGCTCAGTCGTGTCCGACTCTTTGCGACCCCATGAATCGCAGCATGCCAGGCCTCCCTGTCCATCACTACCTCCTGGAGTTCACTCAAACTCATGTCCATCGAGTCAGTGATGCCATCCAGCCATCTCATCCTCTGTTGTCCCCTTCTCCTCCCGCCCCCCATCCCTCCCAGCATCAGGCTCTTTTCCAATGAGTCAACTCTTCACATGAGGTGGCCAAAGTACTGAAGTTTCAGCTTCAGCATCAGTCCTTCCAATGAACACCCAGGAGTGATCTCCTTCAGAATGGACTGGTTGGATCTCCTTGCAGTCCAAGGGACTCTCAAGAGTCTTCTCCAACATGACACTTCAAAACCATCAATTCTTTGGCACTCAAATTTCTTCACAGTCCAACTCTCACATCCATATATGATCACTGGAAAAACCACAGCCTTGACTAGACGGACCTTTGTTGGCAAAGTAATGTCTCTGCTTTTGAATATGCTATCTAGGTTGGTCATAACTTTCCTTCCAAGGAGTAAGCGTCTTTTAATTTCATAGCTGCAGTCACCATCTGCAGTGATTTTGGAGCCCCCCAGAATAAAGTCTGACACTGTTTCCACTGTTTCCCCATCTATTTCTCATGAAGTGATGGGACCGGATGCCATGATCTTCATTTTCTGAATGTTGAGCTTTAAGCCAACTTTTTCACTCTCCTCTTTCACTTTCATCAAGAGGCTTTTTAGTTCCTCTTCACTTTCTGCCATAAAGGGTGGTGTCATCTGCATATCTGAGGTTATTGATATTTTTCCCAGCAATCTTGATTCCAGCTTGTGTTTCTTCCAGCCCAGCATTTCTCATGATGTACTCTGCATATAAGTTAAATAAGCAGGGTGACAATATACAGCCTTGATGTACTCTTTTTCCTATTTGGAACCAATCTGTTGTTCCATGTCCAGTTCTAACTGTTGCTTCCTGACCTGCATATAGGTTTCTCAAGAGGCAGGTCAGGTGGTCTGGTATTCCCATCTCTTTCAGAATTTTCCAGTTTTTTCCAGAATTTTCCAGTTTCCTGTGTGTGATTGTGGGCCACACGGTCAGAGGATTTGGCACAGTCAATAAAGCAGAAATAGATGTTTTTCTGGAACTCTCTTGCTTTTTCGATGATCCAGCAGATGTGGGCAATTTGATCTCTGGTTCCTCTGCCTTTTCTAAAACCAGCTTGAACATCTGGAAGTTCACGGTTCACATATTGCTGAAGCCTGGGTTGGAGAATTTTGAGTATTACTTTACTAGCATGTGAGATGAGTGCAATTGTGAGGTACTTTGAGCATTCTTTGGCATTGCCTTTCTTTGGGACTGGAATGAAAATGGACCTTTTCCAGTCCTGTGGCCACTGCTGAGTTTTCCAAATTTGCTGGCATATTGAGTGCAGCACTTTCACAGCATCATCTTCCAGGATTTGAAATAGCTCAACTGGAATTCCATCACCTCCACTAGCTTTGTTTGTAGTGATGCTTTCTAAGGCCCACTTGACTTCACATTCCAGGATGTCTGGCTCTAGGTCAGTGATCACACCATCGTGATTATCTGGGTCATGAAGCTTTTTTTTGTACAGTTCTTCTGTGTATTCTTGCCACCTCTTCTTAATATCTTCTGCTTCTGTTAGGTCATACCATTTCTGTCCTTTATTGAGCCCATCTTTGCATGAAATGTTCCCTTGGTATCTCTAATTTTCTTGAAGAGATCTCTAGTCTTTCCCATTCTGTTGTTTTCCTCTATTTCTTTGCATTGATCGCTGAGGAAAGCTTTCTTATCTCTCCTTGCTATTCTTTGGAACTCTGCATTCAAATGGGTATATCTTTCCTTTTCTCCTTTGCTTTTCACTTCTCTTTTTTCACAGCTATTTGTAAGGCCTCCCCAGACAGCCATTTTGCTTTTTTGCATTTCTTTTCCATGGGGATGGTCTTGATTCCTGTCTCCTGTACAATGTCATGAACCTCAGTCCATAGTTCATCAGGCACTCATCTATCAGATCTAGTCCCTTAAATCTATTTCTCACTTCCACTGTCTAATCATAAGGGATTTGATTTAAGTCAAACCTGAATGGTCTAATGGTCTTCCCTACTTTCTTCAATTTAAGTCTGCATTTGGCAATAAGGAGTTCATGATCTGAGCCACAGTCAGCTCCTGGTCTTGTTTTTGCTGACTGTATAGAGCTTCTGCATCTTTGGCTGCAAAGAATATAATCAATCTGATTTCAGTGTTGACTATCTGGTGATGTCCATGTGTAGAGTCTTCTCTTGTGTTGTTGGAAGAGGGTGTTTGCTATGACCAGTGCGTTCTCTTGGCAAAACTCATTAGCCTTTGCCCTGCTTCATTCCGTATTCCAAGGCCAAATTTGCCTGTTACCCCAGGTGTTTCTTGACTTCCTACTTTTGCATTCCAGTTCCCTATAACGAAAAGGACATATATTTTGGGTGTTAGTTCTAAAAGGTCTTGTAGGTCTTCATAGGACCGTTCAACTTCAGCTTCTTCAGTGTTACTGGTTAGGGCATAGACTTGGATTAGTGTGATATTGAATGCTTTGCCTTGGAAACGAACAGGGATCATTCTGTCGTTTTTGAGATTGCATCCAAGCACTGCATTTCGGACTCTTTTGTTGACCATGATGGCTACTCCATTTCCTCTAAGGGATTCTTGCCCACAGTAGTAGATATAATGGTCATCTGAGTTAAATTCACCCATTCCAGTCCATTTTAGTTCACTGATTCCTAGAACGTCGACATTCACTCTTGCCATCTCCTGTTTGACCACTTCTAATTTGCCTTGATTCATGGACCTGACATTCCAGGTTCCTATGCAATATTGCTCTTTATAGCATCGGACCTTGCTTGTATCACCAGTCACATCCACAGCTGGGTATTGTTTTTGCTTTGGCTCCATCCCTTCATTCTTTCTGGAGTTATTTCTCCACTGATCTCCAGTAGCAAATTGGGCACCTACCAACCTGGGGAGTTCCTCTTTCAGTATCCTATCATTTTGCCTTTTCATACTGTTCATGGGGTTCTCAAGGCAAAAATACTGAAGTGGTTTGCCATTCCCTTCTCCAGTGGACCACATTCTGTCAGACCTCTCCACCATGACCCGCCCGTCTTGGGTGATATGGCTTATCTGATATGGCTGGGCTCTAATGTCATCTAGCATAGTCTTGCTCCATCCACCCCACCCCAACTCCCAACACAATTCACTGCTCAACTGCCTGTGTTTCTCCAGAGCCCTATGCTAACACATCATCATAACATTAAAATTACATGTATCTGTTTCTCCAATTCATTGTAACCTTAAGCACCCAAACTCTTGGCCACCAAGAGGTTCACTTAACTGTTAGTTGCAATGAACTAAACTGAGAACATTAAACACTTTGGAAGAAAAGCTATGACCAACCTAGACAGCATATTAAAAAACAGAGACATTACTTTGCCAAAAAAGGTCTGTCTAGTGAAAGCTATGATTTTTTGAGGAGTCATGTATGGATGTTAGAGTTGGACCATAAAGAAAGCTGAGCACTGAAGAATTGATGCTTTTGAAGTGTGGTGTTGGAGAAGACTCTTGAGAGTCCCTTGGACTGCAAGGAGATCCAACCAGTCAATCCTAAAGGAAATCAGTCCTGAATATTCATTGGAAGGACTGATGCTGAAGCAGGAAACCCAATACTCTGGCCACCTGATGAGAAGAACTGACTCACTGAAAAAGACCCTGATGTTGGGAAAGATTGAAGGCAGGAGTAGAGGGGACGACAGAGGATGAGATGGTTGGATGGCATCATCGACTCGCTGGACATGAATCTGAGCAAGCTCCAGGAGTTGGTGATGGACAGGGAAGCCTGGCGTGCTGTAGTCCATGGGGTCACAAAGAGTCAGACACAACTAAGCAACTGAACAGAACTGAACTGAATGGCTCAGGAGCCCATCAAAAACAGACATAAATTCACAAGGATGATTTTCAAACAAATGTAATAAAACTGGAAAGATGTATATTCTGATACTGAATGATGTTGAAATTCACAAATTCACATTAAAATAACTCATGAAGACTAAATCAACCTCAGGAATAGTAAAAACGGGATAATAAACATTCATTTGGTAGCAAGGGAAAGCAGGATGCTGAGCCAGATACAGGAAAGCACTCCATAACTTTAGTTCTCTTCATTATTTGCAAGCAAAGATGTTACCACACAGAAATGATTTTTCCCTCCCTGGGTTCAACCATAACCCTTTCCAGACCAAGAAGATGGTGCACAAAGCAAATGTTTAAGAAAAAACTCCCTTATGAGCTGAAGTACTAGAATGGAGTTAGACCTTTTCCCTCTAGTACCTGTCCCCCCTCCCAAGCCAGTTCACAAGGGTCAAGGCAGTAGCACAAAGAAGATTCGAGAGACTTTTCCAGAACCCTTTCGAATCAAAAGGAGCTACACCCATGCCTTCCTGGGACCCTTCACCCAAAGAGAAAAGCAAGTTCAATTCAATTATTATAATACAACCAACCTACCAAGGGTGGGGCCAAGTACTGAGTCCCCAGACAATAGAGAAATACATTCATTTCCCCTGAAAAACCTGAATCCAGGAGCAGCAGACAGAGCATGTATTCTGGGCACAGACCAACATGAGTTCAAATCCAAGCACTGGCCAAACTCATCTGCAGGTGTGAGAAGTCAGGCTAGTAGTTATTTTAGGAAGGAAGGGTGTGGTAGAGATTGGAACATGAGTGACGGTAACACAATCCTCACGGACCTTCGTGGCAGTTGCAGGGGTGTATTCACTTTGTGAAAACTCACTGAACTGCAGAGCCATTTGTACACCCGGGGCTTTCCAGGTGGCACCACTGGTAAAGAATCCGCCTGCCAATGCAGGAGACACAAGCGATACAGGTTCAATCCCTGGGTTGGAAAGATACCTTGGAGTAGGAAATGGCAACCAACTCCAGTATTCTTGCCTGGGAAATTTCATGGACAGAGGAGTCTGGAGGGCTACAAAGGAGCCGGACACGACTGAATGACTGAGCACATACACCCATTCACCTCTCTGAACTTTCATCATTTTCCATCTCAGGGAAAAAAAAAATCTATACCCTATAGAGTTCTCCTAGAAAGAATATATTTGCCGTAATGATAGGAAATAGTAAATGTAATTGTATACTGATATACTCAATAAGAGTTTATATATCAAAATAATGAAACATATTTAAGAGAGCTTGGCCTCAAAAGTTGGTAACTGCATCACCAAGTTCCCACACGAGGCCTTCCATCCCAGGAGGTACTGTATTCTGTTCCAATGGGTTTATATAAAGTAAGTGAACACCTGTGATTTTTGCCCAACAGAGTGGCCTGGGAAGTAAACAGCATCGGTACTCCATGAACTCTCTAGATAAATCCTGAATAACAGGCAGCTCTGCAGTGGGTTAGGTCCACATGGCAGCAAGTACCACCATCTTCCCCTCCTATTCCCAGCTATGCATAGGACACAACTCACAACTCAGGGAAAGGCAGAGGAAAACAATTCACAAAGAACCCAGCAATCCTGAAGCAAACTTAAGCTCAAACCATCCCCTGGTGGTTCAGTGGTAAAGAATCCACCTGCCAATGCAGGAGATGTGGGTTCAATCCCTGGATCGGGGAAAATCCCCTGGAGTAGGAAATGGCAACCCACTTCAGTGTTCTTGCCTAGGAAATCCCATGAACAGAGGAGCCTGGCAGGCTACGGTCCATGAGGTCGCAAAGAATCGGACAAAACTCAGCAACTAAACAACACACACCACGACAAACCCCACGTCGCATAGGCGGGAAGCCCGACATGCAAAGAAGCCGCCTGGCTTTTCCAACCTCATGACGCTGGAAACAGCCAGGTTTCCTGACCCCTGCCTGGTGTTCTTTCCCAGCAGCAAGAGGAAACCACTTCCCTCCACTGGGAAATGTGAACAACTCCTGACTTTGGCAGTCCTGGCAACCACACAAGCACAGAAAAAGGAGAGAACTTGTTCTGGCATTTTTTTCTTTCCAGTCTTAGGACACGGCCCTCGGCTACCACAATGTTATCATGAAGAAACAGTCGGAGCCTGCCCATGAAGGGCTCTCCCTACCAAGGCCGGAGGATTCCACTCCTGGCTGGAGACTAACACAGCAAGCCTGGAAATACAGCTGGACCCTCTGAAAAATGGACCCCACCTCACCAGCATCACACAGATGCAGAGAGAACTGACAAATTATAGTTTGTAAGGTAGCTGGAAATTTGCATTAGAGATGTGACATTTTTATTCATCATTGAATTGCTTCCAGTGTCAAGTGAAGGAAAAGCCACGCATTTTTACCTCCCACTGAAAAAAAAGCATTTGTCATAACATGAAGCATTTCCCAAATCCATTCTTAACAAATTATAGAAATACAGATTTCCTATTTCCCTTCTGAAGGAATGACTCTATCCCCTTTAAGGAAGACACTTAGCAGAGAGATGACTAGAATTCAAATTTCCCAAGTTCATTCGAATACGAAGTTAAGTGACTATCCAAGTTAAAAGCAGGCAAAAATATTTTCTCTTGCAAACCAAAATTTTATTGGAAGTAATTACAAGATGATACACTAAAAAATTAAATTTCAATGCTTTTAAGAAGGAAAACTATTGTGCTAATAGTCTTATTAATCAAAGAGTTTTCCGAGGTTGAAATAAGGCATTTGCTTTTCCAGAGAAGTTATCAAAAAGGACGCCATCGAAGCGTGAATGTGTTTTCAAGTATATTCAGCCATTCATTCCACAAATATTTACTGAGTCTTTACTTGTGCCAGGTATTGTTCTAGGCTCTGAGTCTACAACAGTGGAGAGAAAAGTCTGGGTTTTCACAGAGCTCACATTCCAGTGTTACTGAGAGGCTGAATGAATTCTGAGGTTTCAGAAAGACCACAGGAATCAGAGACAGTGCAAGACAGCCACTCCAGGTATTTTCCTGGATTGTCCAAGCATGCAGCCTTCAAGGTAGAATTAAATTACTTCTGCACTTTGAAATCAAAATATCATAGTAAGAATATTTCTTCCCTTTTTAACACTTCTTTGGGCACATTTAAAGTATCCAAAGTTTTGACACACGTCATACTCAGAAAATCAGAGCCAAGTTCAAGGTAACAGACATATCCATCACCCCCTTCCCAGGCTGCTTCACGCCTCTCGTGATCCCTTTCACATCTCCCTGAGCCATCTTGCTGCCAGTTACCCCAATCTGATTTCTGTCACTACAGCTTAGTTTGCTTTTTTGAAGAGAGAATGTGTGGGATCTCCTTCATCCAGCACACTGATGATGAGATTCATCCATGGCACTGTGTGTAGCAATCATTCATTCTTTTTCATGGCTGAGTAGTATTCCATAAGGTGACCACTTTCCAGGTTGGTGCCATGACAAATGAGGCTGCCTAACTCTGATAAACTCTCTTTCCCCTGAGTTCCAGTTTGTATCACACATTTTTTCCAAACTGCTTTCTCCAAAGACCCCCAGAATTTAAGGTTTTCCATCCCTCCCTTCAGCTATCCCAGAGAACTTAGGATTTACCACATGTGGCTAATGGAGAAGGCATCCCTTCATCCTGGAAACAGATTTCAAAGATCATGAAAAAGCTCACCTTGCATTGTTCATCCCCAGGGTCTTACCTGTGAATATTGGATATGCTTGCAGTGACCATGATTCCATAGCATATTAACACCAGCACAAAAAGATGCACAGAATACCTGCAGGACATCGTGGGGAGAAAGGGAGGACACCCAATGTATTTCATATTAACATACCTCTTGGCTGTCTCCACCTCCACTCCCACCAAAAAGCAAGTAATCAGTTAACTCATGTTTATTTAAGAGAAAATAAATCAAGTATTTTCATTCTATGCAAATAAGATACCTTGAAATGACACTAAGAAGTCATGATATAGATCTCCAACTGCAGAGAAGAGAGTTCTTTCTAACTTTAAAGTATGAAGACCAAAACTGAGCTGCCCCAGACACCAACACTTTGACATTGGGGTGATTCAAAATACTCATCATTCTTTCTCAAATTTTCACTGGAGGAGGAGGAGCCATAAGCTACTACTCTGAACAAATTCCCTCAAGTTGAACTTCTAGAAATGTTTATTTCTAGAACTTCTTCCCCAAGAAGTATCCCTCCCAGGAGATCTGCCCAGCTTACCTAGTAGAGAAAAGGCTTTCCCTGCTAAAGGAGGACACATTCCCGAAGACTGGCCCTAAAACTTTTCTTCTACTCTAAGTGCAGGGTTAATGCCACTATCTCTAGCAGTGATGCAAGAAAAACACCAATAGCTATAACAGTTAGGAAAAGTTCCTTGCTAGGAAAATTCCATTTACATGATCCTGGGTGAGATCAGCAGAAGTCTAATTTTAAGAAAAATTCACTGAATTAATTTCTATTAGAGTCAATTTATTGGTTTCAGTTTCTGGAGATTCCTCCAATATCCCCATTATTTTACACTAAGAGTAAATGTCATATTTTTTCTTCCTTAGTGTCTGGGAAATGCCAAGAATATCTCCACAAAACACTCGAATGATAAACATTTAGAATGTAGGAGGTTCATACTCACCAGCCAAAACAAAAGATGACAAAATAGATGCCAAAAATGGTGGCAAATGCATGCCGGACAGCAGGACTGGTTTTACCGGGACTCAAGTAGAGGCGGAACCAGAAAGCAGCGCACAAAGCCAAGAGCTGGCAGGCCACGAAATTCACCTGGAAGGGGAAAGCGAGAATCAGAACCGTTGCTGTTTGGCCTGCGTGTGGATTTTCTTTCCCTCCTCCTTGCAGACTCTGCATCAAGATGCCTCTCAGACATGGATGTTTTGCTCAGTAGAGCACTCGTCTGGAGGAGGTTAAAAGATAACCATACCCTCATCTGGTAGAAGAAGTGACCAACCCAAAAGTTTCTTCTCCAATCCTTTGAGATGAGGCAAAGCTGCTTTTCCACTGACAAACTGTGAGACTTTTTATTGGAAAGAGCCTTAGTTGACTGTGAGGCCACTTTGCTGAGCGTCTTCCCTACCCCCAGCCCTTAGCATTATCCTAAGATAAAGAACGTATTCTTTTTGAGATGCAGATGAATCAAATCCTTGAGGCTTCCCTCACTGTGAAGTGAAGTGAAGTAAAAGTTGTTTAGTTGTGTCCAACTCTTTGCAACCCCATGGATTACACAGGCCATGGAATTCTCCAGGCCAGAATACTGGAGTGGGTAGCCTTTCCCTTCCCCAGGGGATCTTCCCAACCCAGGGATCGACCCCAGGTCTCCCGCATTGCAGGCAGATTCTTTACCAGCTGAGCCATAAGGGAAGCCCAAAAATACTGGAGTGGGTAGCCTATCCCTTCTCCAGCAGATCTTCCTGACCCAGGAATCAAACCAGGGTCTCCTGCATTGCAGGCAGATTCTCTACCAACTGAGCTATCAAGGGAAGCCCTTTCCCTCACTGGTACCTAAGAAAGCAAATGCTTCTCCAAAACAATCATCAGCTGGTTTGGGGGGGCTTTAAGATTTTTTTTTAAAATATGGACTGTTGTTTTTTTTTAAGTCTTTATTGAACTTGTTATAATATTGCTTCTGCTTTATGTTTTGGTTTTTTGGCCCTGAGGTATATGGGATCTTGGCTCCCCGACCACAGATCAAACCTGCAACCCGCTGCAGGGAGTGAAATCTTAACCAGAGAAGTCCCTCATCAGCTGTTTTCTGACTCTAATTTTTCTCATTTTAAATTAACACCAAATAAGAGATTGCCCAAATCCAAGGGGGTATTCCAAAGATGCTCAGAAAAAGAGACAGCCCTGTATTAAACTTTCAATATCAAAACTATCTAGTTATGTAAAATAGGCACTATATTTCCTTATAAAAATCTCAATGACCTCTCTCTCAAAAATATTTTACCTAAAAGAAACTATAAAATATTTATAATTTCCAGATACCCTTAGGTATGCAGAGTACATCATGAGAAACGCTGGGCTGGATGAAGCACAAGCTGGAATCAAGATTGCTGGGAGAAATATCAATAACCTCAGATATGCAGATGACACCACCCCTATGGCAGAAAGTGAAGCGGAACTAAAAAGCCTCTTGATGAAAGTGAAAGAGGAGAGTGAAAAAGTTGGCTTAAAGCTCAACATTCAGAAAACAAAGATAATGGCATCCAGTCCCATCACTTCATAGGAAATAAATGGGGAAACAGTGGAAACAGTGAGAGATTTTATTTTGGGGGGCTCCAAAATCACTGTAGATGGTGACTGCAGCCATGAAATTAAAAGACACTTGCTCCTTGGAAGAAAAGTTATGACCAACCTAGACAGCATATTAAAAAGCAGATATTACTTTGCCAACAAAGGTCCGTCTAGTCAAAGCTATGATTTTTCCAGTAGTCATGTATGGATGTGAGAGTTGGACTATAAAGAAAGCTGAGTGCCAAAGAATTGATGCTTTTGAAGTGTGGTGTTCATTGCAACGGAAAGAATAAAATACTTAGGAATATATCTACCTAAAGAAACTAAAGACCTATATATAGAAAACTATAAAACACTGGTGAAAGAAATCAAAGAGGACACTAACAGATGGAGAAATATACCATGTTCATGGATTGGAAGAATCAATATAGTGAAAATGAGTATACTACCCAAAGCAATTTATAGATTCAATGCAATCCCTATCAAGCTACCAACGGTATTCTTCACAGAGCTAGAACAAATAATTTCACAATTTGTATGGAAATACAAAAAAACTCGAATAGCCAAAGCTATCTTGAGAAAGAAGAATGGAACTGGAGGAATCAACCTACCTGACTTCAGGCTCTACTACAAAGCCACAGTTATCAAGACAGTATGGTACTGGCACAAAGACAGAAATATAGATCAATGGAACAAAATAGAAAGCCCAGAGATAAATCCACGCACATATGGACACCTTATCTTTGACAAAGGAGGCAAGAATATACAATGGATTAAAGACAATCTCTTTAACAAGTGGTGCTGGGAAATCTGGTCAACCACTTGTAAAAGAATGAAACTAGAACACTTTCTAACACCATACACAAAAATAAACTCAAAATGGATTAAAGATCTAAACGTAAGACCAGAAACTATAAAACTCCTAGAGGAGAACATAGGCAAAACCCTCTCTGACATACATCACAGCAGGATCCTCTATGACCCACCTCCCAGAATATTGGAAATAAAAGCAAAAATAAACAAATGGGACCTAATTAACCTTAAAAGCTTCTGCACATCAAAGGAAACTATTAGCAAGGTGAAAAGACAGCCTTCAGAATGGGAGAAGATAATAGCAAACGAAGCAACTGACAAACAACTAATCTCGAGAATATACAAGCAAATCCTACAGCTCAACTCCAGAAAAATAAATGACCCAATCAAAAAATGGGCCAAAGAACTAAATAGACATTTCTCCAAAGAAGACATACAGATGGCTAACAAACACATGAAAAGATGCTCAACATCACTCATTATCAGAGAAATGCAAATCAAAACCACTATGTACCATTTCACACCAGTCAGAATGGCTGCGATCCAGAAGTCTACAAGTAATAAATGCTGGAGAGGGTGTGGAGAAATGGGAACCCTCATACACTGTTGGTGGGAATGCAAACTAGTACAGCCACTATGGAGAACAGTGTGGAGATTCCTTAAAAAACTGGAAATAGAACTGCCTTATGATCCAGCAATCCCACTGCTGGGCATACACACTGAGGAAACCAGAAGGGAAAGAGACACGTGTACCCCAGTGTTCATCGCAGCACTGTTTATAATAGCCAGGACATGGAAGCAACCTAGATGTCCATCAGCAGATGAATGGATAAGAAAGCTGTGGTACATATACACAATGGAGTATTACTCAGCCATTAAAAAGAAGACATTTGAATCAGTTCTAATGAGGTGGATGAAACTGGAGCCTATTATACAGACTGAAGTAAGCCAGAAAGAAAAACACCAATACAGTATACTAACACATATATATGGAATTTAGAAAGATGGTAACAATAACCCTGTGTACGAGACAGCAAAAGAGACACTGATGTATAGAACAGTCTTATGGACTCTGTGGGAGAGGGAGAGGGTGGGAAGATTTGGGAGAATGGCATTGAAACATGTAAAATATCATGTATGAAACGAGTTGCCAGTCCAGGTTCGATGCACGATACTGGATGCTTGGGGCTGGTGCACTGGGACGATCCAGAGGGATGGTATGGGGAGGAAGGAGGGAGGAGGGTTCAGGATGGGGAACACATGTATACCTGTGGCGGATTCATTTTGATAGTTGGCAAAACTAATACAATTATGTAAAGTTTAAAAAAAAAAAAAATGAAGTGTGGTGTTGGAGAAGACTCTTGAGAATCTCTTGGACTGCAAGGAGATCAAACCAGTCTATCCTAAAGGAGATCAGTCCTGAATATTCATTCGAAGGACTGATGCTGAAACTCCAATATTTTGACCGCCTGATGCGAAGAACTGACTCATTTGAAAAGACCCTGATGCTGGGAAAGATTGAAGGCAGGAGGAGAAGGGGACAACAGAGGATGAGATGGTTGGATGGCATCACTAACTCAATGGACATGAGTTTGAGTAGGCTCCGGGAGTTGGTGATGGACAGGGAGGCCTGGCATGCTGGTCCATGGGGTCACAAAGAGTTGGACACAATTGAGCGACCAAACTAAACTGAACTGATACTCTTAGGAAAGAGCAAGGGACTTAACACAAAATATATTGAAAGGTTTAACCATTAAATTAACCCTAGAAAAGTACTTTAGACTTTTCAGAGTATTCAGAATGAAAACTTCAGCATCAGTTTGCTTTTAGAAGGGATCAAGGATATAGTATCTGAATAAATCAATTCCTTTTGAAGTGGTCTTTCATGCCTCTTCCAGCCCTAATGGTCTCTGATTCCACATCTGACCAGCATCTTTTCCCTGAACTCTTGGTGCCCAAATGCAACACTTCACAATGGATTAAAAGTTTCCCCCTATACACAAACACAACCCACCCCTCCAACCTTCTTCCCAACAATGAGTCTCTAGCCAATCCTCAGATGTTCCAGATCAAACTGGAACCTCAGGGTTCCAGAGCAAACTATTCTAAGGTGAAAGTGAAAATACACAATGGCAGCACTTAGTTCTAGCAGGAAGGTTCTAGCAGAATTACTTTTCAATGACTAGAGGAACATCCTAAAAGGTACACGCTGAACCACAATTAGATACCACGTCACACCCATTAGGATGGTAATTATTTTAAAAACAAAATAATGAGCATTGGCAAGGATTTAGAGAAATTAGAATCCTTGTACACTGCTGGTGGGAATCGAAAATGGTACAGCTGCTATGGAAAACAGTACGGTGGTTCTTCAAAAAATTATAATACAGCAATTCCACTTTGGGGCGTATACCCAAAAGAACTGAAAGCAGGGTCCTGAAGAGATATCTGCCCGCCAGGTTTAGAGCAGCATTATTCACAACATTCAAAAGGCAGAGACAACCCAAATGTCTATCAACAGATGAATGGATAAGTAAAATGTGGTATAAATACATACAATGGAATACTGTTCAACCTTAAAATGGGGGAAATTCTGACACATGCTACAACACAGATAAACCTTGAAGATATTATCCTAAGTGAAATAATCCAGACACAGGACAGATATCTGATTCCACTTATATGAGGTACTGGGCTTCCCTCTTAGCTCAGCTGGTAACCAATCCACCTGCAATGCAAGAGACCTAGGTTTGGTCCCTGGGTTGGGAAGATCCCCTGGAGAAGGGAAAGGCTACCCATTCCAGTATTCTGGCCTGGAGAATGCCATGGACTGTATAGTCCATGGGGTTGCAAAGAGTCGGACATGACTGAGTGACTTTCACTTCACTTGATATGAGGTACCTAGAAAAATAAAATTTATCAAGACTGAAAGCAGAATGGTGCTTGCCAGGAACTGAGGGGTGGAGAGAATAGGATTATTACTGAATGGATATGGAGTTTCAGTTTTACAAGATGAAGAGAGTTCTGGAGATGGATGATTTGGAAATAGTTGCATGACAGAGTGAGTGTACTTACTGCCACTGAATTGTACTACACACTTTAAAATGGGAAACCCTGTATCATGTATAGATTACAGTTTTAAAAATATACACAGGCTGGAGCATAATATCCATTTCTTTGTGTTTCCTAGTTCATATCAATACTGGTAGCTGGTAGGAATTATGACCATCTCTGCAGCCAAGAGTGGCTACCTGACAACAATGCATATATGAACATTATTAGATCTTTGCTCCTTTCTTCTCTGAAGGGTTAACAAAACTGGACATTATATTTTATATATAATGTTACATTTCAGAAATAAATCCACAAATGGGTCTGATTTAATCTATGGGATCTACTTCCAAATAATCTTACAGGGAGGGAGAGTGGAGTGAGTATAAGTCAGTGGCCCTCAACTCGGGAGGGTGTGCTCCCCAGGGAACACTTCCGGTTGTCATAACCAGGAAGCGGGGAGGGGTGTAGTGCTCCTGGCATCTAGTAGGTAGAGGCTAGGGATCCTGCTAAATATCCTACAAGGCACAGGAGAGCCTCCCATCCAAAGACTTTTCCAGTCTAAAATGTCAATAGTACCAAGGTGAAGAACGCTGGTATAGATGAAACCAGGCTGGCCATGAGTTTAAAACTGTTGAGGCTGTGTGTTGGACACATGAAAAGTTTGCTCTACTGACATCTCCTTGTTCACCTTTATGTTTAACCTTTTTCATAATAAATAGGTTTTTAAAACGACACAGTTCCGGGACTTCCCTGGTGGTCCAGTGGCTAACACTCTGTGCTCCCAGTGCAGGGGGCCTGGGTTCGATCCCTGGTCAGGGAGCTAAACCCCACATCCCACAATGAAGACCCCATGTATCACAACTAAGATCCATCACAGCCAAATAAGTTAAAAAAATATTTTTAAAAAATAACACAACTCTGGAAAACAAGTCACTGACCTAAGATAATACAGATTTTAAACCCTAGTGACTCTAAGTAGTTGAAATGAAGGTTTCTTTATCCTCATCAGAGAAACAGCTAAGTTAATGAGGAAATACATATTAATATACGAACAAACCAAAACAGTAAAGAGATGATGCCTTCCTAAATAGGAAAAGAACCACCTTTTATGAAATGATCAAACTCCTGAAAGAAGAAAGCCAAAAGTGTCACAAATACAAGAGAAAAGGATTTCCCTTCAATAATAATCAGATTAAGTACTTGTCACCTCCCAGTCCCCGACCAGAAATAGAACCAGGGCTTCCCTGATGGCTCAGTGGTAAAGAATCCGCCTGCCAATGGAGACACGAGTTTGATCCTTGGATGGGAAGATCTCCTGGAGTAGGAAATGGCAACCCACTCCAGTATTCTTGCCTGGAGAATTCCATGGACAGAGGAGCCTGGTGGGCTCGTGGGCTACAGGCCATGGGGTCACAAGAGTCAAACACGACTTAGAGACTCAACAACAGTCTTACTGGGCTGCAAGACCCAGCCTCACCACTTACAAGTTGAAGAGTTACAAAGCTCATTTCATCTTGGCTCCTAGTGCATGTAGTGGAGGTAATAACAGTAGTACTAGGGGCTTCCCAATTGGTCCAGTGGTTAAAACTCCATGCTCCCAATGCAGGGTTCAATCCCTGGTCAGGGAACTAAGATCCCTCATGCCACGTGGTATGGACAAAAAAAAAAAAAAAAAAAGTAGTTGTCCTTCTCAAGTTGTTTTGAGGACTAAAGAAGTTAATATAAAAGATCACTCAAAAGAGTCCTGGCACTGACAAGTACTTGCTATTAATATTATTCTATATCCACTAAATTAACACAGGAGGAGAAGGAGGCAACAGAGAATGAGATGGTTGGATGGCATTACCGACTCAATGGACATGAGTTTGAGCCAACTCTGGGAGACAGTGAAGGACAGGGAAGCCTGCTGCCCTGCAGTCCATGGGGTCACAAAGAGTTGGACACAACTTAGCCACTGAACAACAACAACACACAAACTGGGCATTCGATAAACTTGACACACAGTCCCCAGTTAAGTCACAGCACTAAACTGCTGTGTTGTTAAGAATTGGCTTCCCCAGTCTCTTTGTTGTCCTTGGACTGATTCCCTTTCCCACCCATCATTCAAGCAGCTGCCCAAGCCCTCCACATTCCTTTCTTCCCCAGGGACAGGCCATGCAGCCTAGGATGAGAGAGGCAATCCTTGGGTTTTCCAGTTCCTGAGTAGAGTTTTCTAAACCTAAAGCAGAGATAAATCTGAAAGTCAAAACAGTCTCCAGAACCTTAGGAAAGTTTTTCTTTTTCCTTTTTAATACTGAAAGCTTATCTTCATAGCTGAAGAGCTAAACTGAAGAACTTAAAGCATGGAGTTTTACCATAATCCCAGAGGAGAGAAAAGCTCTTAATGATATAAGAGCTATTTTTCAGCACAAAAGTTGATAAAAGTGTTTGGCCAGCAGACTGAAGGAGAGATTCCATAGGGTTGAACTAGCACTCGGGGCTTCCCCAGTGGCTCAGCAGTAAAGAATCTGCCTGTAATGCAGGAGCTGCAGGTTCAACCCCTGGGTCAAGAAGATCCCATGGAGGAGGGCATGGCAACCCACTCCAGTATTCTTGCCTGAAGAATCCCATGGGCAGAGGAGCCTGGTGGGCTACAGTCCACAGGGTCGCAAAGAGTTAGACATAGCGACTTAGCATAGAACCACACAGGACCAGCACTTAGACACCAGGACAAAAGGGTAAAAGGAAAGATGCTCAGACCATTAAGTGGATGGGATTCCTAGAAAAGCCTAGAGGAAGCATGCAGGTATCACAGAAGAAGAGATGGTTTCCTGGCTTCTCAGAATGCAGCCACGGGAGATGGCCAACTGTATAGAGAAGCACTCTAGAGGACCACAAAGATGGAGTAGAGACCAGCAAAGTCCCAATGGCACAGGGACTCGATGCCCGCCAAGAACACAAAAGCCTGCAACTCATTCCCAGGTGTAGAGGGAGACAAACCTTCATAGCCTTAAACAGGAAGTAAGCTGACTAAAACTGGCAATTCAGCTTGAAAACTAAATTAAGTTTAGTAGGGAAAAATGTTTAAAGTTCTATTTTTTTGTATTATCTGTCTGTGGCTGTAAATCTTATTTTTTTAATATTTTGCTTTATATTGGAATATAGATGATTAACAATGTTTTGATAATTTCAGGTAAACAGCAAAGAGACTCAACTATACATCATAAACATGTATCCATTCTCCCCCAAACTCCCCTCCTATCCAGTCTGTGTGACTGTAAATTTTAAAACCACAATTACCTATTAGAAATGTGCACCAAATTTTTAATACACACACAAAAAAGACACCTCAATGTTATTTCTAATGGCAAGAAGAAGCAAACTAAAAGTTCAACAATTAGTAAAGACACTGATTAACATGTGAAAAAAAGGATACGCCTGGCACTATAATCTTTTCAAAAGGAATATGGTAGATAGTAGTTACTACAAGTAACACTTCTGACCAACTCCTGAAAATTTATTCATTGGAATGATAAAAGGCTTAATGCCGAACAAAAGTCAAGATATTATTTATGAGACAAAATGAAGCAAAATCTACTTACATGTAGGATAATAGAGAGATAGTAATTAATGGTACTGTTCAGTAAAAGAGTATTAAAAATGGGCCTTACAAAGCACCTATAATAAAATGAAAAACATTTGCTATAACTAATAAAAAGCAGAAGATAAAACTGTATAGATATGTACAACTATATTTTAAACAATAGTAGCATGTGAAAAGGCAAAGACATGTAAAATTGAATATGGCTGTTTTATCAGGATGGCAGGGATCTTGGCAAATTCTTTGTAAATTTTTTTCCAATTTATAATTGCAATTTCCATATGGAATTTCTCATACACACACACCACACACAATCAGGGCGCTTAAACTCATAACAATTCTTATTTAATTCTGCTTACTCTATCCTCAGGGCTGCATTTATTAGCACTTACTATATATATCAAGTTTAGGGAGGAATTAGGCATAAACAGAAGTTAACTTGAAAAAAACTTCATCTTAAAGAAAAACGTGCTTTTTACAGGCAGCAAAATGTCAGGAGTTAACCATGAAGATGGGCAAAGAAGATGAAAATAGATAGCTTTACTTTTAATAAACCCTTTCCTAGTGGTTTCAGATACTAAAGAATCTGCCAGCAATGCAGGAGACCCAGGTTTGATCAGTGAGTCAGGAAGATCCCCTAGAGAAGGGGATGGCAACCCACTCCAGTATTCTTGGAAATCCCATGGACAGAGGAGCCCGGCAGGTTACGGTCCATGTGGTAGCAAAGAGTCGGACACGACTGAGCAACTAACACTTTTACATGTTCATATTTAAAAGGAAGGTGTGCCAAGTTTTTATTTTTCTACTGATGCCCTCCCTCTAGAGCAGGAAAGCAAGCTGCATTTCCATTCGTGATGTCCAACAACACGCCCTTCACAATGAAAGGATTGCCCAGGCCCTTCTGCAGAAGGAAATGGTATAGCACAGCTGTTTTGATCAAATACAACCTGTATTCAGCAAGAGCTCAATTTCCACCACTCTCACAAGATTTCGAAGTCACGGCAAGGAAATAAAACATGTGCCCAGGGAGGTGGGAGGGAGTTCAACGGATATATGAATTCAACATATCTATGGCTGAGTCATGTATGGCAGAAACTAACACAATATTGTAAAGCAATTATCCTCCCATTAAAAAGAAAAAAAAATACATGCCCAAGGGTGTGACTTATTTCACCAAAGGCCCATCACTTAGTGCTCAGTCGCTCAGTCGTGTCAGACTCTTCACGACCCCATGGACTGTAGCCCGCCAGGCACCTATGTCCATGGGGATTCTCCAGGCAAGAATACTGGAGTGGCTTGCATGCCTTCCTCCAGGGGATCTTCCCAACCCAGGGATGGAACCAGGGTCTCCTGCATTGCAGGCGGATTCTTTACCAGCCGCAGGGAAGCCCAATCACAATGAGCTGCAATCTTCCAGTGGAAGTTTTTGATCTTTCTGCTCTCATGTGCTGCTTGAAAGGCATTTCTGGGGGATTTATGTTCCAAAAAAAAGCCCCCAAACTTTGCCAGGAGCGCAAAACACTGCCTTCCTCCTAATGAAGAGATGCAAGCTGGCTATTTTTAACAAACAGCAAATATTAACAATCCAAAATTATTTCCCTACCACAGTGATTTACCGGCGGCTCACCAATGAGACAAAGGCAGCTGTTCAGGCCTGGAATGTTTTTCTCAGCAGCACTGCCTTATATGCCCCAAGACGAAACCAACCTAATTAAACAATTCCTTATTTAAAGGCAAGCCGTCCCTCTCTCACAAACAGTGCTCTTTTGCATTGCCTCCTACAAATGAATGTGGCTGGGGAAGAGAACAAAAAATGCAATTGCTTTCTGTACCACAAAACAAAAAGTGGCTGTACCATACTCTTGAGCTTCTTTGCACTTTCAAAGACATCCTTGTCATGCTTTAATTCCAAGCTCCTTGGGAGGTCAGCAAGAAATGCCTTCAAATCTGTGATAAGCCATTTTCCAAGCTTGTAGGTAAGCAAATAGTACTTAAAAGTGATAATCAATGTGCAAATTTATAACCAAACTCCTAACTGATATTCCATCTCATTGTAACAACACTATTTTTTTGAGTGCTTACTAAGTGTCAGGCACAGTAATAAACTTTATACAGATGAAGTCCTTTCAGCTTCACAACTTTATGAAGTAGCTTACTCCTGCTTAACACAGGAGGAAAAGAAAAAACAAAGGCTGAATTCACAAAGCCAGTGAGCAACAGAGCCAGAATTTAAAACCTGGCCTATGTCCCCACTGAAGATACTGTATCACTTCCTTCACCTTCAAATATTCTGCCCAGAAATACTATCACTCGGGGGAGAATTCAGTAGCTGCCTGTATTAGTTTGCTAGGGCTGCCATGTCAAAGTATCACAGACTGGAGGGCTTCAACAACAGAACTTTGTTGCCTCACAATTCTGGAAGCCCCGACTTCAAGATGGCAGCAGGGTTGTTTTCTTCTGAGGACTCTCTCCTTGGCTTGCAGACGGCCAACGTCTCCCTCCCAGAGGGTCTTCCCAAAGACGTCATTTAACTCAGTGACCTCTTGAAAGATACTATCTCCAAATACAGTCACGTTCTAAGATACTGGAGGTTGTTGTTTGTTGTTCAATCACTCAGTCTTGTCTGAATCTTTGCGACCCCACAGACTGCAACACGCCAGACTTCGCTGTCCTTCACCACCTCCCGGAGTTTGCTCAAACTCACCTTCATTGGGTCAGTGATGCCATCCAACCATCTTGGAGTTAGGACTTCAGAACTGGGTTTTTGCAGGAACATAATTTGGCCTGTAACACTTCCCAATAAAAAACCCTAGACTCAAAGACAAGGAATGAAACAGACCTCATTTTCCTTCCGCCTGCAGGTGGGAAGTTAGCAACACCCAAACCAAACTGTGAGGGATGCTGTGAGGCTCAGCATAAGCTGGGGCCCCCTCCTCGCCTGGAGGTACGTCTCAGCCCACTGCAAACGGCGACTGAGAGGGCTTCCCAGCAGTGCCCTGGCCTCCCTGCTCCTCCTTAGGTCAAAAGCTCATTAGCCCACAAAGGGTTCACACTTGTTGAGAAAGTTCATGACCCCTAAGCCTTTTGTTTCAAACACACACGTGTAAGTAGTAACAATCGGCACTGATTGAGCATGTATGTGTACTGAGCAACACAAATACAGGCTGTTTTTCTAAATGTATGTGCTCAGTCACTCAGTTACTTCCGACTCTTTTGCAACCCCATGGACCATAGCCTGCCAGGCTCCTCTGTCCATGGAATTTCCCAGGCAAGAACACGGGAGCAGGTTACCATTTTCTCCTCCAGGGATCTTCCTGATTCAGGGATCGAACCCTCATCTCCTGCATCGGCAAGGAGATTCTTTACCACTTTACACCTATCATCTCACTCAATCTTCCCAACAATCCTCAAGGACTACAGAGGAAACTAAGACGTAAAGTAAATGACTCTAAACACTCAGCTCCAGGGCGGCTCCAGGAGTTAAAGCGAGATGCTTAGTCATTGCCTGTGGTTGTCTCCTAAGACCTCAGGCTTGTCCAGGGGGAGGCTTTAATTAAGCTGCTCAAAGTCATTTCCAACAACTCTTCAACTTGTGCAAACTTTCTCTCTGAGCTTTAAAAAAAAAAATTTAATATGGACTATTTTTAAAGTTTTTATTGAATTTGTTACAATATTGCTTCTGTTTTATGTTCTGGTTTTTTGGCCCTAAGGCATGTGTGATCTCAGCTCCCCAACCAGGGATTAAACCCACACCCTCTGCATCGGAAGGCAAAGTCTTAACCACTGGACCACCAGGGAAGTCCTGCTCCCCAACTTTTTATACTCACTTAACAAGCCTCTTTCCACTAGTTCAGAGTAAGTCATCCAGTCCTTCTGGAATGAGATAACCCTCCCTGGTGGCAGTAAAGAATCCACCTGCAATGTAAGAGACGCAGGTTCGATCCCTGATCCAGAAGATCCTCTGGAGAAAGAAATGGCAACCCACTCCAGTATAGTTCCCCGGGAAATCCCATCAACAGATGAGCTGGACAGGATACAGTCCATGGGGTTGCAGAAGAGTCAGACACAATTTAGCAACTAAACACCTTCTCAGAACAGTATCCTATATACTTGTTTAGGGTTTAAATTGTACAGGAAGACTCATGGCTGACCTTATTCTGTAAATATCATGCCATGTATTTATTATAATTTACAATGAAAACCCTTTAGAAACTGACTCCAGTGTATACAAAGGGGAAAATACTTAAGCCACCTCTTTAGCCATGGCAAAGAAAAACCTTAATATAGGTGGGTAGTATCTTTTAAGGATATCCCTCTAGCTTGCCTCCCACCTCATAAACCACATCCTTATAAGCCCTGGCCAAGTAGACAGGGAAGACTGGATAGAATTCAGGATTATTTGAGGAATCCTGGGAAACCGTGTCCATAAGCATGCTGTCATCCACCTCCCTGGAGATACCATTTCCCCATTAGAATTAATTTCATTGTTAGTCAGTTAATAATAGCTAGTATTTAGAGTAGTCTTCCCTGGTGGATCAGATGGTAGAGAATCTGCCTGCAATGCGGGAGACCTGGGTTCAATGCCAGGGTCGGGAAGAGCCCCCGGAGAAGGGAAAGGCAACCCACTCTGGTATTCTAGCCTGGAGAATTCCACAGAAAAGCCTGTTGGGCTACAGTCCACGGGATCACAAAGAGTTGGACACGACTGAGTGACTAACACTATCAGTATTTAGAGGGATGGCCAAAAGCTTCATTCGGGTTTTTCCATCACATCTTACAGAAAAACCCATATGAACTTTTGACCAACCCCATATATTCCAGCATTGCTTAAGTCTTTCTGCCTGTAAGTCACAGAGAGGTTACAAAATTTTCCTAAATATCACACACCTAGTAAGTGGCAATATGGGGATTTAAACTCGGGGAGACAGGGTTCAGAGTCCACCCCCGCACCCCCGCCAGAATGATTCATTTAGTTCAATCTTCTCATGTAATTCCAACATCTCATTTTTCAGGTAAGAA
Organism: Bubalus kerabau; assembly: GCF_029407905.1. Lineage (NCBI taxonomy): Eukaryota > Metazoa > Chordata > Mammalia > Artiodactyla > Bovidae > Bubalus > Bubalus kerabau. The sequence goes on from NC_073626.1 coordinate 14,603,007, forward strand.
AAGCGGAGCCCAGAGATGGCCAATCACTCAGCCAAGTTCATAGTCACCAAGCAACAAACTGGCCTGACTCCAGTCCAGCGCACCCTCCCAAAACTCCCCACCAGCCTTGGGTGTAGGGGCTTCCCTGGTGTCATGGTGGGAAAGAATCCACTTGCAACACAAAAGATGCAGGAGACGCAGGTTCGATCTCTGGGTCAGGAATATGCCCTGGGGGAGGGCATGTCAACCCACTCCAGTATTCCTGCCTAGAGAATCCCATGGACAGAGGAGCTTGCTGGGCTACAGTCCACAGGATCACAAAGAGCTGGACATGAATGAAGCAACTGAGCACACACATGCACACCTGGGTGTGGGGTGGAAATAAAACAAGGTGCAGGGGATCCAACAGGCCCATCTAGAAACAAGTTCTCAGTGAAGACCCCTGAACTACTAAAGGGAAGGGGGGACACCAGCTGCTGAAGGTACCACTGAACACACAATGCAATATTTGCAGACAACTTTATGATATTTTTAATTGAGATAAAACTGACATATAACATTATACTAGTTTCAGGTGTACAACATGTGTCAGTAGCTCAGCCGTGTCCGACTCTTTGTGACCCCATGGGCTTCAGCCCACCAGGTTTCTCTGTCCATGGGCTTCTCCAGGGAAGACTATTGAAGTAGGCTGCCATTTCTGTCTGCAGGGGATCTTCCTGACCCAGGGATGGAACCTGCATCTCCTGCACTGGCAGGCAGGCTCTTTATCAGCTAGGCCACTAAGACTCCCTTACAGGTTTACAATGTAATGGTTCAGTATTTGCAAATATTGTAAAATGATTAACAGAGTAAGTCTAGTTGATATCCATCACCACACACAGTTACAACTTTTTTTTTCTTGTAATCAGAAATTTCAAGATCTACCCTGTAGTTACTGTATAACACAGGGAACAATATTCAATATCCTGTAATAACCTATAATGGAAAAGTAATCTGAAAATATGTATATATACATACATATATGTGTGTGTGTGTATATATATATCATGAAGTGAAGTATGTGGTGTTAGTCGCTCAGTCATGTCTGACTCCTTTGAGACCTCATGGACTGGTGCCTGCCAGGCTCCTTTGTCCATGGAATTCTCCAGGCAAGAATATTAGAGTGGGTTGTCATTCCCTTCTCCAGAGATCTTCCCGACCCAGGGATCTAACCAGGGTCTCCTGCACTGCAGGCAGATTCTTTACCATCTGAGCTACCAGGGAAGCCCATATGTATCTCATAGCAACTCTCAACTAGACGTTTTCTTATAAAATTAATAAATGCTCATTTGAACAATGAACAGTACAGAGAAATGCAAGGGAAAAGCTCAGTTTCCCCATCACCAAAACCTTCCACACACCATTCTTCTTAGCAACTACAATATGTGTTTAAATACTTTTTTTTATATTTACAAAAATATACCCATATACATGGTTTCTCCTTTTAATATAATCATATAAAATCATATAAAAGTCACCTATAGCTCAATTTTTCACTTAAAATATGAAAGACATCTTCCCAAGTCTGCTCACACTGAGCTAAGTTATACTGTTTAACACTGCATGATATTCCAAAACACTGTTGTTGGAGGAGAGGGGAACACTCCCCACTTCGTAGATTTCCATAAGGAAGAATAATCTCCACTCCCTTCCCTAGGAGGGAAAATACAAAAGGAGAATTTCTACCTTCTCTCCACTGTGACTCCGCACTTCCTCCTATCCAGGGAGGGAGGAGATGACTAGCCCAACTGGTGAATCTGAGAGGAGACACTGGGTGTGCTGGACTCACTTGGGGACTTCGGTCTTTAGTGGCCAGTCTGCATGTAGACAAGGACATTCTCTGATCTGTGCTCCCTCCCCTGCTGCCCTTCCCCCATCACCACCAGTAGTTGGGAGCATAAGTCCATCTCATTCAAGAATAAAGAAATAAGAAACACAGTCAATCAGCTTTATCACTAATAAAGACAATACTTTGATCTCCCTCTGTCCCTTGGGTCTTATTTCCTAATTGGTTCCACAACTAGAAGGAGAGGGCTTCCCAGGTTGCTCAGTGGTTAAAAAAATAAAAATAAAAAATCCACCTGCAATGCAGGAGATGCAAGAGACTCAGGTTGGATCCCTGGGTCGGGAAGATCCTCTGGAGGAGGAAATGCAACCCACTCCAGTATTCATGGCTGGAGAATCTCATGGACAGAGGAGCCTGGCGGGCTACGGTGCACAGAGTCGCAAAGAATCAGACACAACTGAAAAATTGAGCATGAGCATGCATGCATGCTAGCTAGGAGAGGAATTGTTGATTAGTTTCCCCAAACTCCAAAATTAGGAATGCAGCATAATTTATGCCAGCATTTTCCAACTGCCAAGTGGTTTCCAGTTTAGGGTCATTACAAATAGCATGATAAAAAAAAATTCCTTGTACATGCATCCTTATGTACTGGTGATTTTATGTCTACAAGATAAATTCCTAGGAGTTCAGTCAAATGAAATGTTTATTTAAAATTTTAAATAAAAATTTGAAGCAATTTTTTTACTCCCACCCTCCCACGAGTTACATATGAGCATGTGTCCTTACCCTCACACTTGGATGCTATGAATCTGTTCCGTTTTTCCAATCAGGTAAAGAACTAGTGGTATATTCATTTCAACTTGCATTTTCCTGACTACTGGTTGAGCATCTTTTCATTTATTATTGGCCTTTGGCCAATGAATCTATTAGCCACAAGACTCATTTTCATTACTGTAAAAACAGAGTGATGCAGATGAGTTAAAGCATTCGGATTTGATCAATAAGACAGTGTCCCTCAGAGTCTGTGGGGATTGGTTCTAGGACCCCAACAGATGCCAAAATCTGTGGATGCTCAAGTCTCTTACAGAAAATAGCCCAGTACTGCCAGCCCTCCTTATTCTCAGTTTCTGTCCATGTTTTCTGTCCATGGATTCAACAAACTGCAGATCTGTAGACAAAGCAGCAGACTGTAGTGAAAGCTAGTGGTGTAAAGAGTTAAGACCACAGGCTCTGGATCCAGACTGCTGAGACTTGAATACTACCCTAACTCACCCCATAGCTGTACAACTTTGGCTAGTTATCTAACCCCTAACCCCAATTCTTCTGTAAAATGTGGACAATAATATAGCTACCCTCATAGAATTAATACTTAATATTAACTTGAGTCATAGATTTAATGACTTAATACTTGTAAAGTGATTAGCATGGTGCCTGTCCAGCATGACATACTGAGTGTGTGCTAAATGGCACCTCTCTTATTTTCCGTCAGGCCATCTACCCAATACAGCAACAAGGAGAAAAGCTCAAATATATTCATTAGACTTGATCAATTTCTCTGCACATGCTTCAGTAAAAAACATATAAATGATGACCACCACGTCTCCATCTCTGAGGACTTTCCAGGTGGCGCTCATGGTAAAGAACCCACCTGCCAATGCAGGAGATGTAAGAGACAGGTTGGCCTGGAAGTGGCTTTTCCTCCTTTCTCCTCTGTCCTGGAGTGGAGAGGTTGATAGAGAACTAAGTCAATCAAAGTCCTGCCAGCAGACCCACCAGGGCAGCCGCTGACTTCCTCCTGGGTTGGGAAGATCCCCTGAAGGAGGGCATGGTAACCCACTCCCGTATTCTTGCCTGGAGAATCCCATGGACAGAGGAGCCTGGCGGGCTATACTCGATAGGATCGCAGAGTCAGACACAATTGAAGTGACTTAGCTCACTGATGGTCTACCAAATGCATAAGTTCCTATATAGCTGGCAAGTGTGTTAGTTGTTCACTTGTATCCGACTCTTTGCGACCCCATGGACTGCAACATGCCAGGCTCCTCCATCCATGGGATTTTCCAGGCAAGAATACTGGAGTGGGTTGCCATTTCCTTCTCCAGATCTTCTGGATCCAGGAATCAAACCTGGGTCTCCTGCACTGCAGCCAGATTCTTTACCCACTGAAGCACCAGGGAAGCCCATAGGCATATTTGGCACCTGTCCTAAATGTAAAAATGAAATTCGCCCATCTTCACCCAAATGAGATTCAACTGAGTTGGTGATGGTGCTTTAAAGAGGCCACATTCATTATCTTAACATTTTTTTAAAATCTCATTATTTAAAATGCTTAGACATTACACATTTGAAATAGTATAATCAATCAAGAAATATGAACCGAATCAGCATGGAGCATGAATCAATTATACTATGATCCTATAGTGTAATTTTATTTAAAAAAAAAAGAAAAAGTAACTACACACACACATACACACATACATGCACACACTGTGTTTGGTTACTTCATGTCACTAGGGAGGCAGTAAGTACAAATATCGTCAGTGGTTTCCCAGCGGGTACAATGGAGAGGTTAAATAAGGTGTATTTAACGAGAGAGAGGGAAACAGACTCCCAAGTCACCTCTATCCACAATAACCTATTGCTGCGTCCTAAACAAAAAGCCTGACTTGAGCAATTTCTTTCGTGGTGGTCTGTGAACCCTTCACCATGCCAAAGAAAGTGCACTCTACAGGTAGATCTGCTTTCCCATCACCCATAAAACTATTTACTATTTAAGACATCACTGTGAATAAGATCTTTAGGGAAAATGAAAATGCAGAACTCAGAGCTATATTTTCTTATGCAATATCCCTAGGGTGTGACCAATTATCTCACACAGTTATGAAATTCTCAAATGTCTTGAAACAATTAATTTTCACTTCAAGTTGAAAATAAAACTTAGCACCATTTAGCTTTCATAAAATAGAGCTCTTGTGGGGACAGGTGGGATATAACACAAACGTCACAATTCCAAGAGCGAAGAGACCCAAGACCTAGGGGCCACTATACAACCAGGGAACATCAAAATGGGAATACCTGTGATTCCGTCTGGTCACTAAGTCCTAAGCTATTTACAATTCCTATTAGGTAATCACCTTCTCTAAAATATGTGTTAATGATCAAAGGGAGACTCCAATTTGGAGCAAGAGTCAAAGGAACTGTGCATCCCTTATTTTAAAAGAAAAGAAAATGCCTTAGCCTATAAAAACAAGACAATGGTTTTCAAAGGCAGAAAACAAATTCCAACTAACTACAGGTTAAAAAAAATTGCAAGTAGTAAGTAAGCTTTTCTTTGGTGCTTATTAATTCTCCTACCTATAGGTCACAGGGAGGGACCTAGTGAAGGGATTTGTATTTTTAAAAATTAATTACGGGGCTTCCCTAGTAGTGCCATGGTTAAGAACCTGCCTGCCAATACAGGGGACATGGGTTCGATCCCTGGTCTGGGAAGATCCCACATGCCACAGAGCAGCTAAGCCTGTGCGCCACAGTTTCTGAGCCTGAGCTCCTAGAGCCTGCCCTCTGCAACTAGAGAAGCCGCTGTACGGAGAAGCTGGAGCACCACAATGAAGACTAGCCCCTGCTCACCACCACCAGAGAAAGCCTGCACACAGCAGGGAAGCCCCATCACAGCCAAAAAGAAATAAATCTTTTAAAAATTTAATTACAAAGAACCCCTAAAATCATACTGTATTGCTTAACCTCCACTACATGCCATAGGGCCTTCCCCGATACCTCAGTTAGCAAAGAATCCGCCTGCAATGCAGGAGACCCCGGTTTAATTCCTGGGTCCGGAAGATCCCCTGGCGAAGGATAGGCTACCCACTCCAGTATTCTTGGGCTTCCCTGGTGGCTCAGTTGGTAAAGAATCTGCCTGCGATGAGGGAGACCCGGGTTCGATCCCTGGGTTGGGAAGATCCCCTGGAGAAGGAAAAGGCTACCCACTCCAGTATTCTGGCCTGGAGAATTCCATGGGTCCACGGGGTCGCAAAAGGTCAGACATGACTAAGCAACTTTCACTTTCACGTGCCATAAATTACAACACTAACACTCCAAACAACTGCTGTGACCAAGTCACCAACCATTTCATCGGCCAAAGCTGGTGAGCAGGACCCAGCAGCTGCCGTGAGCTTTCAGCAATGTTTGATGCAGAGCATTATTCTTTGCTCTTTTTGCTTGACTCCCTGACATTCCTAGGTGGTCTTCACCTTTGAGAGCTGCCCTCCTGCCACTCCGCTTGAGACGGTGCCCTCTGGGGGGCCATCCCAGGCCAGCTTCGCTTCCCAAGCCAAGTTATACAGCACAGGATCTCTGGCACTCCCATGCCTCCGATGACCAGCAGATAACTTCCAGATCTCTTTTCTTCAGCCCAGATGTCCCTCCTGAATCCCCAGGCATACACCCTGTTGCCTACTGGAATCCTCACTTGGATAAACCACAGACACCTAAATTTCATGAGGTCCATAAGAGCTTATCGCTTTCCCCTTCACCTCAGACTCCTCTCTTAGGGTGGGCCCTTCAACCACCCAACTGGTTAGGCCAGAAACCAGAGAACCTGTCCTTTTCCCTTAAATCTCATTAATGGAATCAACCTCCTGACTCTATTCATTCTACCTCAGTCTCTTAAATCCATCTGCTTCCCTCACTACTTCTACCTGAATTCAGGTCACCCTTCATTTCACCTGGACAATTTCAACAGCCATTGAACTCATCTACTGCCTCTGACCATGCCCACTTCCTTCTCCCCTCTTCCTCCAACCTTTTAATCACAACTTAGAAGTCACCTCCTCCAGGAAGGCTTCCCTTTTGACATTCCTGCAGTATCCTAAGCTTCTGCAGTCACAGCACTTCTCGAACTGTGTTGACCTCATTACCTGGGCAAACAGCTTCAAGAAGGCAAAGGCTGTGTCTTTACTTTTAATCAAAGTATCCATTTTGTTGTTATTCAGTCACTGAGTCGTGTCCAACTCTTTGTGACCCCACGGACTGCAGCATGCCAGGCTTCCCTGACCTTCACTGTCTCCTGGAGTGTACTCAAACTATGTCCATTGAGTCATTGACACAATCCAACCATCTCAACCTCTGTCATCCCCTTCTCCTCCTGCCTTCAATCTTTCCCAGCATCAGGGTCTTTTCCAATGAGTCAGCTCTTCACATCAGGTGACCAAAGTATTGCAGCTTTAGCTTCAGCATCAGTCCTTCTGATGAATATTCAATATATAGCAGGGTGCCTACTATATATTGGGTTCTCAAAATTGGAATGAATGAATGAACGAATGGTAGGCTCAGGAGCAAAGGAGGTTAGCCAGCATGTTAAGAGAGTAAGAAAAGACAGATAAAGGAAAAGGAAAACAAGTAATAACAAGAAAAAACAAGAAAACAAGTAATAAAGGAATCTGGAGATCATGCTTCCTCTTTATTCTGTAAAGAATACAGTTCCAGGCCTCTACCAGGTATTCAGAAACTGTTTGCTAAAAGGCTGATATACAAGAGTGAACTGTTTTGGGGCCATGGGTGACTTTGCCAGAAGTATTCTTTGAGTTCAGGTGTCACTTTTTAAAATGACCAATGTTATTTCTTATTCAGCTATTTATATGTAATTAATACAAAACAAACAGGATAATCTCTTTCCAATCTAATCCTTCCTCTCAACTTCAACAGAAAACATTACAGTTAACCCCATCAATAACAAACTGTGGAAAATTCTTAAAGAGATGGGAATATCAGACCATCTTACCTGTCTCTTGAGAAACCTGTATGCAGGTCAAGAAACAACAGTTAGAACCAGACATGAAACAATGGAATGGTTCCAAATTGGGAAAGGAGTACATCAAGGCTGTATATTGTCACCTTGCTTGTTTAACTTACATGCAGAGTACATCATGTTAACTGCTAGGCTGGACAAATCTCAAGCTGGAATCAAGATTGCTGGGAGAAATATCAAAAACCTCAGATATGCAGATGACACCACCCTTATAGCAGAAAGTGAAGAGGAACTAAAGAGCCTCTTGATGAAAGTGAAAGAGGAGAGTGAAAAAGTTGGCTTAAAACTCAAAAGAAAAAAAAAGAAGTTCATGGCATCCGGTCCCATCACTTGATGGCAAATAGATGGGGAAACAATGGAAACAGTAACAGACTTTATTTTCTTGGGCTCCAAAATCACTGCAGATGGTAGCTGCAGCCATGAAATTAAAAGATACTTGCTCCTTGGAAGAAAAGCTATCACCAACCTAGACAGCATATTAAAAAGCAGAAACATTACTTTGCTGACAAAGGTCCATCTAGTCAAAGCGATGGTTTTTCCAGTAGTCATGTACAGATGTGAGAGCTGGACCATAAAGAAGGCTGAGCACTGAAGAACTGATACTTTCAAACTGTGGTGCTGGAGAAGACTCTTGAGAGACCCTTGGACAGCAAGGAGATCAAACGAGTCAATCCTAAAGGAAATCAACTCTGAATATTCATTGGAAGGACTGATGCTGAAGCTGAAACTCCAATATTTTGGCCACCTGATGGGAAGAGCTGACTCACTGGAAAAGCCCTGATGCTGGGAAAGATTGAAGGCAGGAGAAGGGGACAACAGAGGATGAGATGGTTGGATGGCATCACCAATTCAATGGAAATAAGTTTGAGCACACTCTGGGAGACAGTAAAGGACTGGGAAGGCTGGCATGCTGCAGTCCATGGGGTTGCTAAGAGTTGAACATGACTGAGTGACTGAACAACAACTAACTCCATCAATACAATCCCCAGGAGCACTGCTGACAGCAGGGACTTCTTTTACATTTTTGAACTGAAGGAAAACAAAAAAGAAGGCAATCAAGATGCTGTGGTATAAACTGCTATGAAAAATTGATTCCTAGGGATGCCTCAATTTTCTGACACTATACCTGCAGAATCAAAGGAGGATCTGCTGCCTTGCTTTCTCAACTCTTGCTCTTAAAACCAAAAAGGAGGTGAAATTGGCTCTTTTGCCTTTCCGAATCTATAGTTAGCAAATGTCTTGTTTCCTTGTTCTAAGAAAAGTTAAGTTCCCAGTAGAGCTATAGTGAGAAGTCCTGCAAACACATAAATGAAAAATACGTGTGTGTGTGTGTGTGTGTGTGTATGTATAAAATCTTGAAGCACATCTATAATCATATACTTAATAAACATTTCAATATGATAGCATGCACAAAAACATATGGAAACAAAGGCTAAAAGTGTAGAAATGTATAAATATGTTTTGGTTTCCTAGATGGACTCTATGAAGAAAAGGTAAGTTCTCCATGTCACACAAAATTGGAATTTTGTGGTCTCTGAGTAGTAGAAGCTGGTCTTTTCTAGATCTCTGTTCCCGTACAAGAAAAATGTCTTCTGAAAGTTAATCCAGGATTTGAATTTTTAAATTCCATAAAATAATCATAGGGATTCAAACTGGTTTTTAAAAGACACCACAACTGAGTGGAAACATTTCATCAAAAATGATTAATGACTCATTTTGGAAAATATCTGAAATAGAGTCAAAATACATTTGGCTGTTCATAAGTAGGAGGACACAAAGGAGATTAAAAATTTTGTTTGACTTAGGAAGAGACAGACCAGAAACTGGACAAATCTTTAAATCTGAGTATTACACGAAGAACTAGGCAGTGCCAGTAAATATTTAGGGATAGAGGGTTTAAAACACAGAGAAAGGAGAAAGACAAAAATGTTGGGGTAGGGAAATAAATAAACGACAAACAGAACATGGTTTAACTGCTGCTTCTTACAACAGGGGTCCCCAACCTCTGGGATCTAATGCCTGACGATCTGAGGTGTAGCTGATGTAGTAAGAAATACAACAGAAATAAAGTGCACGTGAATCATCTCGAAACCACGATCCCCATCCGTGGAAAACTTGTCTTCCACGAAACGGGTTCCTGGTGCCAAAAAGGTTGGGGACCGCTGTCTTACAAGATGGTTCTAAAAATCAGATGAGGTCCTAGAATTGGCAGAATAAACAATTCAAATGCTAGATAAAGTCTACTTTTCCAATAGAATGTGAGGGTCTCGTGGGCAGAAACTTAATGAATTATTACTCTTTGGATCCCAGGCACCTAGCACAGTCCCTGGCATGTGGTAAATATTTAATCTCTGTAGAAAAAAATGAATAAATAAGAAAAGGCCCATAAAAGAAAGCTAAAGAAAATCTAAGAGAGAAAGGAGGAACACTAAGACGGCCGCAAAGGGTATCAGTCAGTGGCGCCCACAACTGGTGGTTCCAAAGAATGACTCGAGTTTCTCTTGGCTTTACAGTAGATCACAGCTATGTGAGTAAAAAGAAAATTAAATCCAGGCTTTGCTAATAAGAAGACTGCTTGATTTCTTTTTTCTCTCAAGTTGAAAAGCAAAGGCCAATCTACCCTGATGTTCTCACATTCCACCCACCCCTTCTCAATGCCCAAGGACCAGGCCAAGTGGGGAGAAAGTGGGGATGCTGAAGCTGAAACTCCAACACTTTGGAGTTTTGAAGAACTGACTCATTGGAAAAGACCCTGATGATGGGAAAGACTGAAGGCCAGGAGGAGAAGGGGATGACAGAGGATGAGACGGTTGGATGGCATCACCAACTCGATGAACATGAGTTTGAGCAAGTTCCAGGAGTTGGTGATGGACATGGAAGTCCGGCGTGCTGCAGTCCATGGGGACACAAAGAGTCAGAAACATCTGGGCGACTGAACTGAACTGACTGGGGGGAGTGGGGAGCAGCTCTCTCTCCATCCTGTGGGCCAAGCTCCAGAGGCTACTGTGGTTGGTAGCCTACCTACCTGGTTGATCCCAATAACCTGGGGCCACTCTCTTACTCAAATGAAAAATGGGGTTAACAATATCTGTCAGGACTGCTGCAGAGATTTGCATGTTTTACAAAGAGCAAAGGGTTTGAAGGAAATCTTAGAAATGATAGCATGCCAACTAATCTGTGATGATACAAGTTGAAATACAGATGGTGCCCCCCAGATCCATCGTGGTCCGAAAAAGATACAGATATATACACACACATGTCTACATATATTTATATATGTATATACACACACACACATATATACACACATATGTATTTCTTATGTACATCATTTCTATAGACGTATACACACATACACACGCACTTCCAGGTGGTGAAGAATCCACCTGCCAATGCAGCAGACTTAAGAGACCTGGGTTTGATCCCTGGGTTGGGACGAGCCTCTGGAGCAGGAAATGACAACCCACTCCAGTATTCTTGCGTGGGAAATCACATGGACAGAGGAGCCTGGTAGTCTACAGTCCGTGGGGTCACAAAGAGCGGGACACAATTGAGCACCAGCACCAGAGCACGTGTGCACACACACACACACTGTGCACAGATGTCAGTGGACCACCTCTTCCAGGCGGTAAGGACATGCTTGTTCTTAAGATTAAAAACTGAGCCTCAGAATATGGTTCCTGCTGTTTAGTATACTTGAAAGAGGAAAATTAAGATATCTGAGAGAGAAATGGGGAAAAAAGTGTCAGGAGTCCAGGAACCCAAGCCACCAATCTATAAAAGGGTGTGCTGCACAGCTTCACTGGTCACCTCCAGACACCACCTCCAACGCCATTCATGGCACCAGGTCCCCTGCTGTATGCCACACTGGGAGGTGACTCAGGGCTCAGGAAGAAAGACTTGCTTCTTGTGAGTATCTTGAGGAAATCAAGAGTACTTGAAAACAGTTCCAGTCACGGGATCCATGCTGAATAAAAATAATACCAAGCAGCCAATGACGGAGGGGTTCCCAGGTGGTTCAGTGGCAAAGAACTCGCCTGCCAGTGCAGGAGAAGTGGGTTCCATCTCTGATCTGGGAAGGCCCCGTGGAGGAGGAAATAGTAACCCACTGCAGTATTCTTGCCTGGAGAATCCCATGGGCAGAGGAGCCTGGTGGACTGCAGTCCATGGGGTCACAAAAGAACTGGACACAACTTAGCAACTGAACAACAACAAGCCAATGATGAAGAGGAATTTTCAAAGCAAAAAGTTAGCTACTACTTTTAAATTCCTTCGATTTCTATTTTCATGTCTGACATGATGGGGATGTGCCAGGAGAAGGGCAGTGACATCCACAAGAGGCAAATTAATTCATCCTGGACATATCATTTAGTAAGACAGTCAAGAAAGAGAGTCCCCAGCAAAGCCACACCTTGGTAAGTTCAGGATGCAGGGTAAAGATGTCTGTGGGCCAGGAGAGGAAATAGAGACGTATCCAAAAACCAGTTCCTCCCCTAAAAGCTGGTCCCCTTTAAGACCCCACAAAAACAGCCTTTTAATTAATAAAAATAGCAAAGCCAGAAAGGCCCTAAGACAGAAATTATCTGTAGCAGAGATACTGCCTTCTTTTAAATGGAGAATTTTAAGTTTAGGTTTTTAACAGAAATTCATCTTTTCTTGAAATTCAAGGAAAAAAAAGTATCACCTGTTGAAAATTATACATGTAATTGCAACACATGCTGAGTAGACAACAGCCTCATAAGTGCTGTTGGCCAAGAGCTATTTGAAGTTTGACTATGGGGGTGTGCGCATTTTATATTTCGTTTGTTTTACGATTAATACAATGCAGTGGTGTAGTTAAAAGCTAACGTTTTTTTAAAGTTGAAGCTTTAAGCAGTCCCAAAGTAAGATGCAGAAGAGATACTGGCATTTACCATCAATATTTACTCCATTTCAAATATGATAAAAGGTCTAGCATCATAATTTCTTTAAGATTTTTTGGGGGGGATGTGGACCATTTTTAAAGTCTTTGTTGAATTTGTTACAATATTGCCTGTTCTTTACCTTTTGGTTTTGAGCCCCAAGCATGTGGGGTCTTAGCCCCCCGACCAGGGATGGAACCTGCACCCCTTGCACTGGAAGGCAAAGTCTTTACCACTGGACCACTGAAGTCCTATAACCTCGTAATTGTTAACTATAAAAAATGGGTAGCATCGGATAGTTCATAAAGCTATCTGCTAGTAGCTCAGTTGGTAAAGAATCTGCCTGCAATGCAGGAGACCTGGCTTCGATCCCTGGGTCAGGAAAACCCCCTGGAGAAGGAAATGGCAACCCACTCCAGTACTCTTGCCTGGAGAATTCCACAGACAGAGGAGCCTGGCAGGCAATACAGCCCATGGGATTACACAGAGTCGGACATACTGTGCGACGAACTTTCACTTTTCACACATTTAGAAACACTGAAAATTTTGACAGTCTAGCCTGTCATCAAGAATGACCTGCCCTTAGTCACTACCCGGATGAAAATACTAATAAAGACCTTAGGTGTTGGTATGTCGACAATTAACAATAGGCTGGTGCTTAGTCACCTTTAGCCAGTGAGTTGGCCTGTGATCTTCAGGCAGTTACCTTCTCTCTTGCTTCATAAGCTTATTAAGCAGCAAACAGAAGGGTTCAGAACTGCCTTGGGGACATTATAATAACAAGAATGCCTATTAAAAAATCCAAGATATGTTGATATGGACAATACACCAAAGCACAACATTGGGATTGCTCGTGAAACCTGGCAAAGGTTTCTGAGACATCATCCTAAAATATCAGCTTTCTCTAAAACTTTCTGCTTATCTTCTCACTTTGTTCCCCGCTGCCCAAAGCTTCCGCCTATCTGTTGCCACCACTACCACCTGTCTTTCCTCCTTCCTTTTACTCTGATGCCAGCTTCCTAAGTCCCTGGCAGCAGGTTCAATGGCAACAGGGCAGATTAGCGGGCATCAGGTGTCACTCACAAGACTCAGGTCTTGCAGTTGTCTAAAAGATTCTAAAGGTGCAGCTGAGCATTAAAACTACTTTCTCTCAGTGTGGAGGGGAAAGTCCTCTGGGTTTTACATATCCATTCATCCTCTAGAGGAGGGGTTCCCAATCTCCTGGATCCAATGCCTGATGATCTGAGGCGAAGCTGATGTAGTAATAGAAACAAAGTGCACAGTAAGTATCAGTCAGTTCAGTTCAATCCTGTCCGACTCTTCGACCCCATGGACTGCAGCACGCCAGGCTTCCCTGTCCATCATCAACTCTAGGAGTTTGCGCAAACTCATGTCCATCGAGTCAGTGATGCCATCCATCCAAGCATCTCATCCTCTGTCGTCCCCTTCTCCTCCTGCCTTCAATCTTTCCCAGCATCAGGGTCTTATCCAATGAGTCAGTTCTTCATATCAGGTGGCCAAAGTACTGGAGTTTCAGCTTTAGCATCAGTCCTCCCAATGAATATTCAGGACTGATTTCCTTTAGGATGGACTGGTTGGATCTCCTTGCAGTCCAAGGGACTCTCAAGAGTGTTCTCCAGCACCACAGTTCAAAAGCATCAATTCTTTGGCACTCAGCTTTCTTTATGGTCTAACTCTCATATCCATACATGACCACTGGAAAAACCATAGCTTTGACTAGACAGACCTTTGTCAGCAAAGTAATGTCTTTGCATTTTAATATGCTGTCTAAGTTGGTCATAGTTTTCTTCCAAGGAGCGTCTTTTAATTTCATGGCTGCAAACACCATCTGCAGTGATTTTGGAGCCCAAGAAAATAAAAACTCTCACTGTTTCCATTGTTTCCCCATCTATTTGCAATGAAGTGAAGTGACAGGATCAGACACCACGATCTTAGTTTTTTGAATGCAGAGTTTTAAGCCAACTTTTTCTCTCTCCTCTTTCACCTTCATTAAAAGGCTCTTCAGTTCCTTTTCGCTTTATGCCATAAGGGTGGTGTCATCTGCGTATCTGAAGTTATTGATATTTCTCCTGGCAATCTTGATTCCCACGTGTGCTTCACAGTCTGGCATTTGGCATGATGTACTCTGCATACAAGTTAATAAGCAGGGTGACAATATACAGCCTTGACGTACTCCTTTCTTAATTTGGAACCAGTCTGTTGTTCTATGTCCAGTTCTAATTGTTGCTTCTTGACCTGCATACAGATTTCTTAGGAGGCAAGTAAGGTGGTCTGGTATTCCCATCTCTTTCAGAATTTTCCACAATTTGTTGTGATCCACATAGTCAAAGGCTTTAGCATAGTCAATGAAGCAGAAGTAGATGCTTTTCTGGAACTCTCTTGCTTTTTCTATGCACAATAAGTGTAAAGTGCTTGAACCGTCTTGAAACCATTCCCACCTGCCCCCTACCTCCAGTCTGTGGAAAAATCGTCTTCCATGAAATTGGTCCCTGGTGCCAAAAAGGTTGGGGACCGCTGCCCTAGAGTCTATAGCTTTTTCAGTGGTGTAAACATTAAAAAATTACTCACCTCAAAAGCCTATTAAGCCAAGATGCAATTTCCTGTCTCCTATTGTGGTTTTTCTATTTGTTTGACATTTAAGTCAGACCATTCCAGGGTACAGGGCAGAAGTTCCTGCCTCCTGCTACCAGTTTTCCATGGATGTAAATTCTATGGGGAAGAGGAGGCGGCAGGCAAGGGGCACTATCACAGAATGACCAGGAAAGTCCCTCCAGTGTGTAGGTAATGTACACACAGCGGTTACTGTGTATTCAACAAATGGCCTTCTAAAGCCACCCCCACATGACACCATTTTTCTTTAGAGCAAAAGCTGAACCTGCCATGGCTACCTACTGTTAACACTATGAAGATTCCACGGTTGCAATCAGTTCAGTTCAGTTCAGTCACTCAGTCATGTCCGACTCTTCGCAACCCCATGAATCGCAGCACGCCAGGCCTCCCTGTCCATCACCAACTCCCGAAGTTCACGCAGACTCATGTCCATCGAGTCAGTGATGCATCCAGCCATCTCATCCTCTGTCATCCCCTTCTCCTCCTGCCCCCAGTCCCTCCCAGCATCAGAGTCTTTTCCAATGAATCAGCTCTTCGCATGAGATGGCCAAAGTACTGGAGTTTCAGCTTCAGCATCATTCCCTCCAAAGAAATCCCAGGGCAATACTTGGCCACAAAAACATGACAGTGTTAGAAAAGGACCACAGCATTCTGGGAAATATTTAAAAAGTAGTAGTTGCTGTTCTTCTAAACGTGATGTCCCTGCCAAGCACACCTGGTGTCAGAGTGTGGATACCCATTGCCTAATCTTGGACCAGACACAGACTAGGTCTGAGACAGGCTCATCGTGGGCTAAAATCAACAACGATTATGCACTGAACATTAGACAGTCATTAGGCCCTGAGGTCCTAAGCTTTCCATTGGAAAAATCAGGAGATCATATTAATGATCCATAATATCCTTTCTAATTCGAAAATACTTATAAATGCTTTCTGTGCTTTGGCCGGATAAAGTGACTCAGCCTAAGGCTGACTGACATCTGACAGGTGACGATGAACTGACCCACTTCATGTAAACCGATCCACTTCATGTAAAGACTACACCAAGAGCACAGGAAATAAATTCATCGTACTGACATCAAAACAATGAGTGGAGCAAGGTCATCCCACCGAACGGCCAGTCTTAAAAGTGTAGCTCACCAAACCTACAGTGGGTGCCTGGTTTCTATCAGGGATTTGCTGAGAGTTAGATTTTACATTTTTTTCCCCCTTGGCCACACTGCACAGTATGTGGGATCCTAGCTCCCCAACCAGGGACTGCATGCATGCCCCCTGAGGCACAGCTTCCTAACCACTGGACTGCCAGCGAAGCCCCGAGAGCTGGATTTTTTAAAAAAAGAAAAAGCCAATAGCTTCCTTCAACAAATCGGAGAAGCCAAGCGCTGTATCTCCCTCCCTCCCTTTGGCAGCCTCTGAAGTTGCATCACGCCCGCACACTGCACCCATCACATCCTGTCCGGTCCCCTAAGTGTCTGTGTTCATGCCACCTCCACTCTAGACTGTTTCTTCCTTGAAGAGTGGATCCTTATCTGGATAGTTGTGGCCCTGCTCAAAAAGTAGACACTTCCCAGGCTCTTTTCAATAAAACTCTGATGTAGTTTAATGTCACTGAACCTGCTTTAATTCCCCCCTCATTCCTTTTTCCAATCACTTCCAATCCCTCCACGCTCTCACTACTGGCCATCTTCCTATGTTACCCACTTCTCCTGTCTTTCCCCATGAAAATGTCCTGGCGTTTTCCACCATTTTCCCCTTCCTGTCATCTCTCCAGGGCCTCCCAGTGTGGACACTCAGGCCTCATGGGCAGCTAACTAACCCCCTGCTTGTTCCAATAACCACCAGTAGCCCTGGATCTTCTACACCCCCACATTCTGCTCCCGCCCAACAGAATCAGCTGCTCTGGTATTTTGCTAATTAAACTAAAAAATCATCTGCACTTGATGAATCTGCCCACAAAGTTTCACTCTGAGCTACGCTAAACATTATTTAAATGTCTAGCCTTTAAATAGGATACCAACGCTTCTTTCTACCACCGAACAAACACCAATTACTTGTTAATGTTCATCTTCTAACTTAAAAACCTACAGTGTATCCACAGACAAGTGAATTTAATGAAAACTTCTATTTAATAAATGGCATCGCTTATGTAAACTTGTGTTTTCCAACTGGACATTTAGGAAGACTTCAACAGAACTTAAAATTTAAGAATGAAAGAAACTGAAATGATCAGAAGCCACTCTGATGTCACCCAAACTGAGCCTGTGCTTGTACCTGCTAAGTCAATTCAATCATGTCCAAGTCTTGGCAACCCCATGGACTGTAGCCCACCACGTTCCTCTGGCCATGGGATTCTCCAGGCAAGAATACTGGAGTGAGTTGCTGTGCGTCCTCCTTCAGGGATTCTTCCCAACCCAGGGATTGAACCCTCGTCTCTTATGTCTCCTGCATACCACTAGCACCACCTGAGAAGCAGTGAGCCTAAGGAGACATATAATGAAAACAGAAATAGTAGCAAACGATTGCCTTGAAATGATCAGTTTTAGGCAGTGTTAACGGCAGGCTGAAAATAGAAACCAGATAATTTCATCTTGTCTACTTCACAGCTGCCAAAGGACTGGCCTGTTGAGGCTGTTTCCCATTTTGGTGGCTGCGGCAGAGAGGTTTGAATTAGGGGTCACACCCCTGCTGCGGTGACCCTCCTCGTTAAGTACCCCTCCCCCCAACACAAGAGTGATCAGAGCCACTCACAGCGGGCAGGGCCATCTCAGTGCAGGAGGAAGCACAGGTCTCAGCCCCATGTCACCTCTTTCCTTTTTAAACATTTCTTTTCTTTCACCTCTTTATTATCAGGTTCCCTCTGTCTTCCTTCTTCCTGCTCTGACTTTGTTCTTTAGGGGGGGCCCACACTGCATGGTACAGGGGACTCTAGTTCCCTGACCAGGGATGGAACCCATAACCCTTGCACTGGAATCACACAGAGTCTTAACCACTGGCCCACCAGGGAAATCTCTGCTCCCATTTTATTCTATTTTCAATTGCTGGCCTTTTCTCTCCATCTTATTTTCTTCTCTCTTGAACTCTAAGGTGGATGAAAAGTCATCACTTAAATGTATTCAATTAAATAACTAGTCCCAGAGTTCAGGATGGTGCCATGGTAGAAAAAGGACAGGCGCTCTGGTTCCCACCTTCTAGAGAAAGGGGTAAAGCAAGTATCAATACAACAGACCAAAAAGCACATATTCGTGCATGCACGCTAAGTCGCTTCAGTTGTGTCTGACTCTCTGCGATCCCCTGGACTATAATCCGCCAGGCTCCTCAGTCCATGGGATTTCCCAGGCAAGAATGCTGGCGTGGGTTGCTATTTCCTTCTCCAGAGAAATCTTCATGACCCAGGGATTGAATCCATGTCTCTTATGTCTCCTGCATTGGCAGGTGGATTCTTTACCACCAGCGCCACCCAGGAAGCCCCCTAAAGCATAAGGCATCATCTTGTCCTCACACACAGGAGACAGGAAGCCCACGGGCATCCAGAGGAGAGAGCTCACGTCTCCATGGGGACCAGGTGATGAAGGAGGGGCCATCCAAAGAGAAGACGATGCTTCCAACACAGAGGATGACTCAAGGGCACAGGTGTGTACGTTCACAATGCCTCAAACCACTGAGAAACCATGTTACACCTACACAAACTGAAGGAAGGGATTAACAACATGCACGTCTATCATCAGGATAAATCAGCTCAGTTCAGGTTGCAAGAGCTCTCACGTTTATGGTCCCCAGCTCTGTTTGAGCTCTCTCACTATCAAAGACATTATCAAGCCCCCTAGCTGACACCCGTGCACATGTCTCAACTGATTCACAACCTACTGGAGGGGGCGAAAATGAAACTCTCAAACTCCAATATTTATTATGGAAAATGATGGAGAATTTTTCACTGGTGGAGAAAAATTCAGATAACGCAATGGAAACAGTTGGTATTATATTTATAAAAAAGAACAAGTTGACACACAGAGCTCTCCAGACACTGGAAACCCCCCAGCCTTATCTCCCACCCCTCTACAAAGAGCCAAGGATACAACTGCAGCCAGAGAGAAGTCCCTGTCCTCTGGACCCCTCTGTCACTCTCTCACTCAAAGGGCCTGCCAGGTGGTCCTACCCTCCAGGCTGGAATGTAACTAAAATAAACTGTAATCTAGTCCATGGCTTCCCTTCTGGCTCAGCTGGTAAAAAATCTGCCCGCAATGTGGGAGACCTGGGTTCGATCCCTGGGTTGGGAAGATTCCCTAGAGAAGGAAAAAGGCTACCTGCTCAAGTATTCTGACCTGGAGAATTCCATGGACTGTATAGTCCATGGGGTCACCAAGAGTCAGACATGACTGAGCAGCTTTCACTATAGTCCACGGTACTATGATCTAGACAATGTGTTTACCGAAAGGAGAAGTCTGCCAGGATTTTATTAAACAAAGGAAAAAAGACAAAATAGTTGACTACATGAGCACCAAATAGGTAAAGAGGTACTACAGCCAGCCCATCCAGGTGCAGACAAATGATGCAACTGGGCCTATCTGGTCAGCCTGGCTCAATCACCATGACCATGATGTCCACCAGCAGACTCCATCTATTTCTGATTCAATTCTGAATTTGCAGAGGAAGTCTCCTATGTGGGAGATAAAGAGAATGACTACCCAGTATCAGTATTTCTGTTCTGCTTACCAGTTATATTCTGTGTGTGTGATCAGTCGTGTCTGACTCTGTGACCCCTTGGACTATAGCCTGCCAGACTCCTCTGTCCAAGGAATTCTCCAGGCAAGAATACTGGAGTGGATAGCCATTCCCTTTTCCAGGGGATCTTCTCAACCCAGGGATCGAACCTGTGCTTCCCATATTGCAGGCAGATTCTTTA
This sequence comes from Bubalus kerabau, assembly GCF_029407905.1. Lineage (NCBI taxonomy): Eukaryota > Metazoa > Chordata > Mammalia > Artiodactyla > Bovidae > Bubalus > Bubalus kerabau. The sequence goes on from NC_073626.1 coordinate 14,623,045, forward strand.
CTGTCTGAGCCACCTGGAAAGCCCCTATACTACTGTAGGTATCTAATATTTTAACATAATGGCAATTTGTGTGTGAATCTATATTCTAGCTATGTTTGAGTTCTCTGTAGGCAAGGAACAAGTTTTACTCATCTCTGTAAGCCCAGCACCTAGGTCAGAGCCCAACACACGATAATCAAAATTATACTCTCTATAGTCTTAGCATTTTCCCTATTTTTTCATTTCATTCCCTTAACAAAACTATGAGGCAGGTCCATTATCATTTCCATTCAACAGATGAAAAGTCTTAAAAGGCAGGGAGGACAGATGGCCAAGAGGCACATGATTCAACATTGCTAATTATTAGAGAAATACTAGAATACAAAACCACAATAAGATATCACCTTGCACCAGTCAGAATGGCCATCATCAAAAAATCTACAAACAATAAATGCTGGAGAGGGTGTGGATAAAAGGGAACACCTCTATACAGTTGGTGGGAATATAAATTGGTACCGACATAATAGAGAAGAATATGGAGGTTCCTTTAAAAACTAAAAGTGGAGCTACCCTACGAGCCCACAATCCCACTCCTGGGCATATATCCAGAGAAAAACATGGTTCATAAAAGGATACATGCACCCCAATTTCATCGCAGTGCTGTTTACAATAGCCAAGATACGGAAGCAGCCTAGACGTACATCGACAAATGAGTGGATAAAGATGTGGGACGTATATACAATGGACTATTACTCAGCCATTAAAAAGAATGAAATAATGCCATTTGCAGCAACCTGGATGGACCTAGGGATTATCACACTAAATGAAGTCTGCAAAAAAGGCAAATATCATATGGTATCACTTACATGCAGAATCTTTTTTAAAAAATGATACAAATGAACTTTTTTACAAAACAGAGATAGACTCCAGACTTAGAGAATGAATTTACGGTTACCAGGAGGTGGGATGGAGAGGGTGGAGGATAGACTGGGAGTTTGGGATTAACATGTACACACTGCTATATTTAAAACAGATAACCAACAAGGACAAGGACCTAGTATATAGCACAAGGAACTCTACTCAGGATTCTGTAATAACCTAAATGGGAAAGGAATTTGCAAAATAACAAATACATGAATAACTGAGTTAGTTTGTTGTATACCTGAAATTAACAACAACATTGTTAATCAACTATGCTCCAATATAAACACTGCGTTCAGTTGGTAAAGAATCCGCCTGCAATACAGGAGACCTGGGTTTGATCCCTGGGTTGGGAAGATCCCCTGGAGGAGGGAAAGGCTACCCACTCCAGTATTCTGGCCTGGAGAATTCCTTGGACTGTATAGTCCGTGGGGTCTCAAAGAGTCGGACGTGACTGGGCGACTTTCACTTTTTCACTTTCACCTATAAAAACTGAAAAAAACAGGGAGTTAACACCAGCTCTGACTCCCTGTCTTTGTACTGGGTCACATCCATAAATGATTGAGAGGAAGGAAGACGGTGGGGCGGGAAGGTGAGAGGCCTGGAGTTTGCTGGAAGCTTCAGCTCTGTCTTCATCTGTAGGTAATCTATCTCCTCCCTCCCACCAGGCTCACTGCCCCAGGGAACAAGAGTCCATAACTTTTCAATATGATCATGGGTATTTCAACATGAAGCCAGCTCTTCTAGATTCCACACATAAGTGAGATCATACAGTTTTTGTCTGTCTGTATCTGACTGACTCATCCCACTTCGCATAATGCCCTCAGGGTTCATCCACTCATGACAAATGGCAAGACTTCCTTTTTCTTGGTGGAGGGGGGTCAGGGGAGGGGCTGAACAGGAGGATGCGGATGCAGATATTTCTTTGACAGTGATCTCATTTCCTTTGTAAATATACCGAGAAGTGGGATTGGTCAATTATACAGTAATTCTATTTTTAGTTTTCTGAGGACTCTCCACACTGTTTTCCATAGTGGCTGTACCAATAAGTCTTCCATCTCCAATGATGCTTCCAACATACCTCTTGCTGCTGCCTACATTCTCCAGGTCCAAACAACTACAAATCCATATGTCCTGAGGGTCACCACCCTTCCTGCAGCCCAGAGTAAGAGAACGAGAAACAGAAGGCGAAGCAATACTGTGACCCTGTGGGGAATGCATAAGCACCGCTTCTTGGAAGCAAGTTTACCGGGCAAGTTATTCCCTGGTTGTTTGCTGGATCTGAATCTGGAGGGTCAATAAGGTCAGCCTGAAACATCATCATTTTTAAGTAGAGCCCTGATGAAATCTTTGAAGAAGTAGCACAAATTAGAATATTCTATCAAAGTACACCTTGAACAATGTAAAGGAGTTTAAACTCTGAGTAGGGGACTTAAGAAAGCCATAAGAGACAGCAAGCATCTACTTCCAAAAGTAAATAAACTAATCAGAAAGTCAGGAGAAAAACCATAGTGCCTTGAGTTATTCCCGATTAACTTACTTTCCAGGTAATCAAACAAGCTCCACACTCCAACAAATGGAAAGCAGAGCATAAGCCATTCAGTTTTAAGCAAAACTTGCAGCCTGTAAATATGGTTATAAAACTATTTACCAAGTTGGTTGGAAATATTTATTTCAAACTTAAACATCTTCAGGATAAAAATAACTTCCTATGTTTATTCCACTAAGACATCTTTGAACATCACAACTTGCTCATTCAGATGTGAATATAAAGTCCTTCCCAGGACATAAGAGGATTCTCAAGATTCCTGAAATATTTAAACACCGACCAATGGCAACTCTGGGCTTCCCTGGTAGCTCAGATGGTAAAGAATCTGTCTACAATGTAGGAGACCTGGCTTCGATCTCTGGATCAGGAAGATCCCTTGGAGAAGGGAGTGGCAACCCACTCCAGTATTCTTGCCTGGAAAATCCCATGGACAGAGGAGCCTGGTGGGATACAGTCCATGGGGTTGTAAAGAGTCAGACACAATTGAGTGATTAAGCGCAATAATGGAAATCTGTGTGCAATAACCGTAATCCAGGGATCTAGTCTTTTCACCACGGTCATGTTTTACTAATTCTGAAGATACGAGCAAAACAGTAAACACGTCATATAGGTAACGGCATGGACTTTGGAGTCTGACAGCCAGTTCTGCCATGAGTTACCTAGGGAGTCTTTGGACTACTGCTCCTGTCTGTAAAATGAGGAAGTGGGAAAGATAACTGTTAGGATAATTGTAAAATTTCCAAAACAAAATATATGGATACATCTAGTACAAGCATCTAAAGGGCTCTCCCACAACTTATGGGGAGTGTTCTCCAGGGCAAATTTTACTGCAGTTCTATAGAGCTCACTTTCTTCTTCCTACTTCCCCTACAAAAACAGTTCCAACTTCTTATTTTACAAATTTAAAACAATTTAAAAAGCCAGAAGGGGTCAACAATCTCTATCTTCAGCAAAGGAGAGAAGGAATAAAAGAGTCATGACACTAAGAGTTAGGCTCCTGGATTAATATGAAAGAATAAGGAGGAAAAAAAAAGAATTTCCGTAAGTCAGGTCAAGAAACGAAGAAACTTGGCACACTGGTTTTCTACCTAAGTTTAAGAGTGAAATGGGAACATTATACAGGCATACCTCTTGATTGCACTTCACGTCTCTGAGCTTCACAGGTAATGTTTTTTACGAACTGAAGGTTTGTGGCAACCCTGTGTAGTCAGATGATGGTTGGCAATTTTTAGCAATAAGGTACTCTTTAACTGAGGTGTGCATATTGGTTTTTTAGACACAATGCGATTGCACATTTAACAGATTACAGTATAGTGTAAACATAACTTTTGTATGCACTGGGAAATCAAAATGCAATACTTGCTTTATTGCAGTGGTCTGGAATTGAACCCCCAATATCTCCAAGGTCTGCCTGTGTGGGGCATAAGAGGCAACCCTGTGAACTGGAAGAGTACCTAGAGAAAATGACTCAAGGGTGCTCAGAGAGGCTTCGGAATCTTTGTGGGAACAGACATGGCAGACTAAGAACAGTAAACAACACAACAGATATCCATACCTACAAATGCTCAGCCTTAGAAATAGCAAGGTGTCTGATCACCATGGGAGACCCAACATCCCCGAGTGAGCAAAATTTAGAACAAGTCCCCAAAGGAGTAAATGCTCAGACAAACCTATAGATAATACACAGAGTATTTTTCTGCCCCAGAAAGGCATTCTTCCTCTTTAGGACTCCCAGCATCGCAGGAATTTCCTAGGGGTATGTTGGTATCCTTATTTTTTTCTCCTTCCAGTTCTATTGAGATGTTACTGACACACAGCACTGTGTAAGTTTCAGGTGTACAGTGTAATGATATGACTGACATACAACACAAAACAGTTATCACAGTACATTTGGTGCATATCCATCACCTCTTAGAGATACATAATGAAATAAACAGAAAAAAAAAACAACCTTTTTTCCTTGTGATGAATCCTACACTCTTAAGATTTACTCAGCGAACAACTTTCATACATAACATACAGCAGTGTTGATTACATTTAGCATGGTGTACATTTCATCCCTAGTATTTATTTATCTTACAACTGCAAGTGTGTTCCCTTTGACTACCTTCATCCACTCCCCACCTCTGGTAACAACTCTGATCTCTTTTTCTATGAGACTGCTTGCTTGCTTTTGAAGCATAACTGACCTACAACACTATGTAAGTTTCATTTACACCATAATAATTCCATATTTCTATATATTTCAAAACGATCACAATGAGTCTAGTTACATCACCGTACATCAATATTACATAGCTATTGACTATATTCCCCTCTCTGTACATTTTATACCTGTACTCACTTATTTTAGAACCGGAAGTTTGTATTTCTTCATTTCCCTCACCTATTACTTTCCCCTCTCCCCACTGGCAACCACCTGTTTGTTCTCTGTATCTATAACTCTCTTCTGTCTTCTGTTTTAGATTGTACATATAAGTGACATCAAATAGTATTTGTCTTTCTCTGATTTATTTCACGTAGCATAATACCCTCTAGGTCCACCCATGTCGTCAGAAACAGCAAGATTTCATTCTTTTTGTGGCTGAAAAATATTCTATTGGATTTACATTCTATATCTTCTTTATCCATTCATCTATTGACGGGCACTTAGGTTGCTTCTCTATCTTGGCTACTGTAAACAATGCTTCAGAGAACATCAAGGTACCTATATCTTTTTTTCTAATTAGTGTTTTTGTTCTCTTGAGTAAATATCCAGGAGAGGAATTGCTGAATTACATGACAGTTCTATTTTTTCCATTCTTTGAGGGATCTCCGTACTGTTTCCCACAGTGGTTGCACCAGTTTATATTCCCATCAACAGCACATAAGGGTTCCTTTTTCTCTACATCCGTGTCAATACTTGTTATCCTTTTGAAATAGCCATTCCGGCAGGTGTGAGGTGGTATCTCACTGTGGTTTTGATTTGCATTCCCCTGGTGAGTAGTGACGTTGAACATCTTGTCGTGTATCTGCTGGCCATCTGTATGTCTTCTTTGGGACAATGTGCGTGTAGATTGCCTGCTCCTTTTCTTTGACACCCAGACAGGGACATGAACATCTTCACAGGTCACTGCGATGCCTAGCGACATGGTGGTGACTATCATTCCAAAGCCAGATAGATGAATAGATGGAAGAGATGGCATTTTTATTTTTTAATCAGAACATGAGATCATAATACACATACTGTTCTGCAACTTGCTCTTTTCACTCAATATGATGACTATCTTTCAACCTGACCTCATTTTCTCTAATATGTGTATCTAATTTCATAGCTTGAGTATACTATAATTCAATCTAACTACTCTGCTATTGCTTATCATTTAGGGATCTTTCTGTCTTTAAAAAGTCCATTGAGAAAAGGCGCTCCTTAAACCACTGACTTGTTTGTCAGCTGATACTAAAACTAGAACCACTGTGGACTGACAGCTGGATAAACAAAGAACTCAGAGCAAGCAGGGAGGGCTATCAGGAAGGAAGGGAGTAGATCCTGATGGTAGGAGTATCATCACCACACAGCCTCTGCTTGAATACTTAAAAACTGCCAGGGACGGGGCACTCATGAACTTCAATGATGACCAATTCTTTTATCGACACAAATCTCATCAATAGGAAACGTTGTGACAAATTGAAGCCTACTTCCCTAAAGTTTCCATCCCTTGAGTTCAATTCTGCTGAGGACACAGCATAATTACATGCATCAAATATCTGAACTCTACTACGGGATCCTATCGAAGGCTTTTCTTCTCTCAATTAAATACCTCTTCTTCCTTCAATAATCCTCTTCCCAGGAACTAGGTTCTAGGGCTCTCACCTTCCTTCAGCTCTTCCTGTTTTCCGAGGTCTCTCTTTTATAAGTCTTTATTGCATCGGGTACAATGTTGCTTCTGTTTAATGTTTTGCTTTTTTGACCACAAGGCCCATGGGATCTTGGCTCCCCAACCCAGGATCAAATCTTCATCCCCTGCACTGGAAGGCAAAGTCTTAACCACTGGACCACCAGGGAAGTCCCTCCAATGTCGCTCTCAAAAGCTAACACGTAGCACTGAACACTGAGGGGCTTGTGACTCAAGCAGCACAGAGTGAACTGCTGTGACCATCCATCCCTCCACAGCACCACCGGCTATGGACAGAAGAGCATAACACAGCCCCTGGGTCATTTTACCACATGCCACAAGCCAAAGAGTTCAGTTCAGCTGAGTCACTCAGTCATGTCCAGCTCTTTGCAACCCCATGGACTACAGCACTCCAGCTTCCCTGTCCATCACCAGCTCTCAGAGCTTACTCAGATTCATGTCCATCGCGTTGGTGATGTCATCCAACCATCTCATCCTCTGTCATCCCCTGTCATCCCCTTCTCCTCCTTCCTTCAATCTTTCCCAGCATCAGGGTCTTTTCCAATGAGTCAGTTCTTCACATCAGGTGGCCAAAGTCAAAGAAGACAGCTACAAAACTTGCTGTGTATTCTAACTCATTCCCAGACTTACCAAATACTCTTGAATAACTCTCTAATCAGCCCTGCTTTGAGGCTGCACTTGAAGCCCTTAGGCATAAAACACAAGAGTGGATAAGAACCCAAAGTTCCTGAGTCCCAATCCTGGCTCTACTGTAGGCCAGCCACGGGACCTAAAACAAGTCACTTACCACATAGGAGGTTGTGTGGCTTAGATGATTCATATGGAGTGCTTAGCACAGTATGCAGGAAGCAATCATTGCAAAAAGCTTAAGAATTCCATAGACAGAGGAGCCTGGCAGGCTACAGTCCATAGGGTCACAGAGAGTCGGACATGACTGAAGCAACTTAGCACACATGTGTAGCTAGGTTAGCACGGAGACCAGAAGTTGAAAGCAGAATTCTTGCCATATGACAGAATAAATATACATGTGGCCCATACCTCCTGAGGAATTAAGCTGTATTTTCCTCTTCTTTGAAGAGACAGAAGTCTTGTCTTTTATATATCCAAGTGGCTGATAATAAGTAAATACCTGAACTTCAGTGTCTGTTTCAGAAGACAGTTGATTTTTCCTAATACCCACAGGTACAGCCACGCTGCTGGTGTGAACATACCCAAACTAACTAACCCTGCCTCTTCATTGATAAGAAGTAATGTTTATCTGATAAAGAGTGGTTCCTATGAGAGGTTCTTTATCACTTCCTGGATACACTAAATTTACTTATATTTCAGCTTGGATCCACTCTTTCCCATTTCACTACAGTCAAAAAAAAAAGTTTTTCCCCCCCCCGTCATCCTTGTCTTTACTCACTGCCTTCTTCTGCCCCATCTTTTCTGTCTTGAAGTACTAAATTTCTTCATCCCCTAGAATCCTCAAAATTGAGTCTTTTCTTACTCATCACCAGATACTAACTGAAAACTCAACTTCCCCTCCAAACACCACCTACACCCACCTCACTTAATCTCAGTGCTGTGACATGAGCACTGAGCATGTATTGTTCCCTCTGAGCTTCAAAAATGTGATGGAAGGGGTGATGGGGAAGTGACAGCAAGCAGCATGCACATAATTGATGAACAGTTTACTAAAATCTTCCCCATGGATCACCCGCCTCATTTGAAATTCAAACCACTCTTAATGTACCTATAATAGCTCATTTTACAAATAAGGGGTCAGGCTCAGAAAGCTTAAATAGGTTGGCCAAGGTCATGTGCTCCGTCAAGTCCAGGCTCCTCTCTCCATGGAATTTTCTAAGCAAGAATACTTAAGTGGTTTGCCATTCTCTTCTCCAGGGGATCAAAGCTGCGTCTCTTACGTTGGCAGGTGGATTCTTTACCACTAGCGCCCCTGGGAAGCCCCAAAAGGTTACACATCTACAAAGGACTAGCTCTAAGTCTAAAACCCAGCTCTTCCAAGTCTACTGCAGCATTGTTCCTACTACAACTGAGCAAGGGTGAGTTCACAGGACAGAAGTCAGAAGGAAACACAAATATCAATTACACAGCCTGGGTCTAAAACGTGGTCGACTTTGTATAGCTTGCCCTCCATAATTCCTTGAGAAGAGCTTTTTTCATGAATTCTTTGGGCTTAAGCAATAGACACTTAGAATGGTTCTGCTGAATGGACAACTGAGATGCAGAATAGCATTTCCAAGGTCAAAATTTAATGAGGAAATACCCTCAATGAGCAATGGCTAATGCCTGGAGAGTTTCGTTCGGAGGTGGAGGTGGGGGGTTGGGGGAGGGGGGTTCTGCTGTTTTATGTCACAAGAAGAGAAATACTTATCTTACTAAACAATCATTTGTTCATGAAAATCACCTGATGAGGAGCTGGAGGATTCAGGATAAACCAAAGTTCTTTGTGTCTTTACTGAAAGTGACTTAGATGCATGCAATGATTTTAATAAATCTGACTTTAAAGCAAAAGTGAATGTTTGTTCTTTACATACCAGGGTAACTGCGTGTTTCCTTTTCATTCTTCTGGCTAGAAAATTCTCTAAATCCACACTGGTCCCAGTGTTCACAGACACGGCACAAGTAATGATCCTTGATTAAAAACAAAAAGGCAGGGACTTCCCTGGTGGTCGAGTGGGTAAGACTCCACAATCCTCATGCACGAGGTGTGAGTTCTACCCCTGGTCATGGAACTAGGTCCCACGTGCATGCCCCAACTAAGAAGTCTATCCGCTGCAACCTAAGATCCCACTAAGACCTGGCACAGCCGAAAATAAATAAATATTTTTTAATCAAAAAAAAATTTTTAATTAAATAGCATTATGTTTTAAGTAAAAACTATTTTTCAGAACAGCTTTAAAGAAAAATTGCAAAGATAGTACAAGAGTTCTCATATAGCCTAACCCTATTTCCTTTATTATTAGCATCTCACATACAAAGGTTTCATGTGCCACAGTTAATGAACCAATATCTATACATTAGTATTAACTGAAGCCTGCTCTTTATTCAGATTTCCTTAGGCTTGCCTAATGCTCTTTGTCTGCCCCAGGACACAACATACATTAGTTGCTTTTTTTCCTGAGATTCATCTTGGTTATTAAAATGGTCACACAGCCTTGTGAAGATACTAAAAAACATTGAACTGAACACCTGAAATGAGTGAATTGTAAGGTATAGAATCCCAGATTAGAAAGAGGACATTAAAAAGAGTACATTTGAATCAGTTCTAATGAGGTGGATGAAACTGGAGCCTATTATACAGAGTGAAGTAAGCCAGAAAGAAAAACACCAATACAGTATACTAACGCATATATATGGAATTTAGAAAGATGGTAACTATAACCCTGTGTACGAGACAGCAGAAGAGACACTGATGTATAGAACAGTCTTATGGACTCTGTGGGAGAGGGAGAGGGTGGGAAGATTTGGGAGAATGGCATTGAAACATGTAAAATATAATGTATGAAATGAGTTGCCAGTCCAGGTTCGATGCACGATACTGGATGCTTGGGGCTGCTGCACTGGGACGACCCAGAGGGATGGAATGGGGAGGGAGGAGGGAGGAGGGTTCAGGATGGGGAACACATGTATACCTGTGGCGGATTCATTTTGATATTTGGCAAAACTAATACAGTTATGTAAAGTTTAAAAATAAAATAAAATTTAAAAAAAAAAAAAAGAAAGAAAAAGAAAGAGGACATTAGTAGAAAACCTGGTGGAATTCAAAAAGTCTGGAATGCATTTAACAGTTATCCATGTTGATGTTTTACTTTTGACAAGGGTACCTAATGAGGAAAATTGGGGAAGGCATATACAAAAACTCTTTGTACTATCATTACAAATTTTCTGTACATTTAAAATTATTCCAAAATAAATTTGGGATTTTTTTTTTTTTAATTACCATAGAACATGATCTATTATTATGAAGCAAACAGCAAACCTTAGACGGTATACCAGTTGCTTCTGGAAATATTGGTGAGACTCTTAGTATTTTCATTCAAGCTAAAGAGAGGATACCTATAAAATGACATGACAAAGGAGTTCTCTGAGGCCATCAAGTTCAAGGCCATCTTCAGGAAATGACATGCATCAGCGGCACTCCCCGCCTACGGTTACCAAACCAGCATTTTATGGTCCTTGATCACCACCATTCCACAGTCTGCAGCTTTGGCCACCTTTAGTCAACTCTACTCAAGTTCACTTTCTTTTGTTCAGGAACCTTCAATTCAGTTGTCGTTATAACCGTTTTGCCTGCTCCTTTCTAACTGCACCATATCCTCTAGAAACTTTGCAATAGCGAACCAATCTCGATACATATAACTCTAATAAATACTTGGGGGTTGCCAAGCATACAACAGACGGTGTTCCGGTTCTCATTAAAAAAAGTGGTCAATTTCTAAATCACTTTGACAGCTTACTATTGTCCTTCAGTGTCTCTCAAAGTTTCAAATAGCTAAGGTGCACAGTCATAATTCATTATTGCTCAAGACAGTGAAATTGGGCCCCACCTTGTACACTGATGAAAAGATTACTTTTAGTTTATAGCCTCCTTTCAGCCTTCTTTTAAATTAAGATAACAAACTAGCCATCAGATAAAGGTATCTATAAAGACACTCTAAATACCTCTATAGAAAGATAAAACAGGTAACTCAAGATTTGCAACTAGGTCAAGCTCACTATGAAACTGAGGTAAATGATAACTCAGTAAGGCTGAGACTACAAAACAGCCTTTCATTATATCCTTTTTGTAAACTCCACCCCCAGACCCCAGTCAGTAAAAAAAAAAAAAAACAAAAAAAAAACATAAATTTTTTTTGTTGTTCTTCCCTCCACAGGGTAGAGAAAGTGGACCTCTGACTACAATTTCAAATTCAATTTGATTTGCTTCCTTTTGAATCTGCAGGCAACACTTACTGTTTGGAGATGAATGGGCAATTTTCTTTTGGGATAGAGAAGGGAGGAAAACCAGCTCAACATCCCTAGTAAACAAGAAATAGAAGCTCTTTTTCACACACAATTACACCAGTATGTGTTTGTGCTTCAGATTCACTTTTACTTTAAAGTCAGATTTATTAAAATCATCGCAGGCATCTAAGTCACTTTCAGTAAAGATACAAAGGACTTTTCACCCCAAATCCTCAGGCTCATCAGGTGATTTTCATGAACGAATAATTGTTTAGTAAGATAAACATTTCTCTCCTCAAACATGTGAACAAGAAATAGAAGCTCTTTTCAAATAAATTACTCTTATTTCCAGAGCAAAGCACACAAACCTCTAAGGCATTCTGACCGGACTCTAACAAGGAGGTGGAAGCAAAGCAATTCCAGAGCCCTGAAGTTCTATTCGCTTCAGCCAACACGCGTGGAAATGCGCACATTTCGTTGAGAGAAATAAGAAAGGAACATATACAGGTGCAATTCTTTGAGCTTCATCCACTGAAAAGGAAAAAGAAAAGGGGGTCTTCACCCTCAAGAAGAGTTCCTTTACAATCTGCAACCAAGCCTTCCCTCTACTGTTGAAGATCTTGGAATCACAGAATTTTAGAGCTGCACTGGACTTCAGGAGTATCGTTTCTGGCAGATGGAGAGAGCAGAAATTCTGGAGACGGACCACGGACCTCACGTCTGTGAGACGCAGAGCCATTTGAATCCCTGGGCCACAAGGGATGGACGATCTTCAACGTCCTCAAGCCTAAGTCCAGAGTGGATCTCTCTCCCTCCCAGCTGAAACTGGAGGCAAACCCCATTCTGCCCCTGCTCCTGAGCTCCGGGCTCAACCGCCCAACCTGTCCCACTGTAGGCGGTCCTCACTCTACATATTCCTGGGGACCATGCCAAAGTGGAGGACCCCGCCCCAATTCCATCACCCACCCCCAGCAGCGTTTTTCAGCCTTGGCTAAAGGACGAGGTCACTCCTGGAAGCACAGAAACAGAACTCTCAGAAAAGGCAGAAAGGAAGTCGGCATTGCAAAAGCTCCGTAGACACAGATATGAATCAATTCCTAGGAGACACTGTTTTTGGTTTTTTTTTTTTTTAAAGGAGAAGAGTGGAGGAACCATACGCTCTCACTTATATCAGAAAAGACAAAAAGATTCCATATACATGGATGTCTCCCCTACCTCTCAAAGGGTGCCACTGGCTGCCAGTGGGGAGGGAATCTGAGCAGCTTCAAACTAGGGGGATGGGGGATAAGGGGAGGGAACACCGCTGGGATTGACCTTTCATCCTATCCCCCTTTTCTGCCTTGTGATTCTGACACTAAATACATAAGCTACCTAGTCAGAAAACTCATTTCTTAAAATCTGTATTTACACAAAGTAAAAACCCCCAAAATGAACTAATCAAACACAAATCATGTTTAATTAAAACAGATAAATATTTAAAATAAGTGAAATTAAATTTTTAAAAAGACAGAGCAACAAATCATGCAGGGGTGGGGATGGGCGGGGGAGGTCTTCGGAGGAAAGACGTCTCAACCCAATGACACTCACAGTTAAACCACTTCGTGACATTTCACAAGATGACTTTTGAATTTAGCAACTTCCTCTAGGCCTTAGCAACTTTATGTTGTATGTACCCCTGCTGACTCTGTTTCAGAAAAGAAGCACAGAATGAGGAATGAGACAAAAGCGAGGGGGGGTCAAACCACAGGATTTTTTAATTACTTGTTTGAAATATGAATTTAGAACTGAAGAAAACTTTTCCAGTATAACCCTGCTTTTTTTTTTCAAATGAGACAAGAACCCAAGCTTTGTGTTGTTCTTTTGGTAGATAAGCTGGAGTATGGAATATTTTTAACAATAGGATGGTTGGGAAACCCTCAGCACCAACCCCCTTTCCCACCCCCCAGAAATCCTAGTTCAACACTTAGAGACGCTTTAATGCCGTGTGGACTTTCAAAAACATACTTCAGAGAAGATTAACCACTGACAACAGTTATAAGCAGAGCCCTTCTATTATAAGGAAGTTGGTAAATGATTCACCAAGTACATACTTTTTGGCCAAGTAAAAACCCATTACAAATGGGTTAATGAGTTCATCTTGTGGCACATGGTCATGTAACTGAGCCCTAAGGGATAGTGGTCTTTTAATAAAGCCTATTTTTAACCAGTATAAACTATGTGAAGGTAATTTTCCCATTGATTATTCTCTATCCTTTTGCTTTTCTGGCAAAACTACTAGAAATTGTCATTAATAAGTCTGCAGCAAGTTTTTCCTTTGTCTTATTTACTGAAAGGGTTGACTTACTTAAAATAGAAAGCTTCTGAAAAGCACACAACCAAATACTGTGATTAAATACACAGACTGAATTCTTAGTTTTTTTATAAGTTGCTGCCACAAAAAGATATTTCCAGATTGTATCTGCTTTGATATAATCTTTTCATGAAATTTTTCTTTATGAATGTAATTCAGAGGCCATGCTTCAAAAACACTCGAGAGTACTGGGGTATACTGTACTTTTTGTATAAGTGACTTGACTTCAGACTGGGAAAGGAATTTCCACATATTGTCCACACAAACATGAGACATTCTGACCCCCCCAAAAGATGATGATAATATCTGCATTTATGATATTACTATATCATATAGTAATAGATCTATCTATTACTATAGATCTATCTAGGGTAATAGATCTATCAACTTCACACAATGAAAACAGGAATGGAGAATGTTATACTTAAACAATCCAAGATTCACATTTCACTATCAGCAACTGGGCCGTTAATCAACTTTTGATCAGAAATTAGGCCTATTCAATCTGAAATGCAGGGTCCAAATAGGAAATAGGTAGGCCTAACCCAGTGGTTAAAGGAACTGGCCCCTTCGTTTCTCATCACTTAGTCATCCATTCCAACGCAAATATGTAAATAAAATTCCACTACAATGGAATCAAGTGTATTTAGTTTTTACTTCACATGCCTAAGCATACCAAGATGACCACGACTCAGCCTTAATCACTGCCCACAGAGAAAGTTCATCTTTTCTCAGTGCCTTTGCTCAGTTTCCTCTTCCTGGCATATTCTGCCTGTCCCCCAGCCCCATCCCTGCACTTTCTCTCCTGCTTCTAAAGCAGGAACTCCCAGGAAGAACACTCCCCACACATATCATTTCCCAGAAGAGGCCCAGGGGTGCTGAGGCCTGGGTGCACACATTTTCTGGAATAATTCAGCATACTGCATTGTAAGAGTTTACACATGCTTATAGGTCTGCCTGCTAGAAGGCACAGGCCCTAGCTCATCTCTGTATCCCCCTTCCAGCCCAATATTTGGTAGCCAGTGTTCAATAAGCAACTACAGAAAGAAGCCTCTCAGAGCAAGGCAGGGCAGAAAGACCAAGAAATATCTGAGACACAAGAGGCACCAGGTAAAGAAAGAATGAAATATTGCCATTTGCAGCCACTTGGATGGACCTAGAGTATATCCTACTAAGTGCAGTCAAAGACAAATATTATATAATATCATTTATATGTGGAATCTAAAAAATAATACCAATGAATTTTTATACAAAAAAATGAAACAGACTCACATAGAAAACATTTATGGTTACCCATGGGGAAAGGGTGGGGAGGGATAAATTATGTGATTAATAGATACAAACAACTATACATAAAACAGAAAAGAAATAAGGATGTACTGTACAATACAGGGAAGTATATTCAATATCTTATAATAACCTATAATGGAATAGAATCTGAAAAATATTTATAACTGAGTCACTTTGCTGTACAGCTGAAACTAATACAATATTGCAAATCAACTATGAAATTTCTATTTAAAAAAGACAGAAACAGACACACAGAACCAATATACAGACAAGTAGAAACACATATTGTTGTTCAGTCGCTTAGTCACGTCCCACTCTTTGCGACCCCATGGACTGCAGCATGCCAGGCTTCTTTGTCCTTCATTATCTTCTGGCGTTTGCTCAAACTCACGTCCATTGAGTCGATGATGCCATCCAACCATTTCATCCTCTCTTGCCTCCTCCTTCTCCTGCCCTCAATCTTTCCCCGCATCAGGGTCTTTTCCAATGAACTGGCTCTTAGCATCAGGCGGCCAAAGTATTGGCGCTTCAGTTTAGCATCAGTCCTCCAAATGAACATTCAGGGTGGTTGATTTCCTTTAGATATGCATATACAAAGTCAATAAACATAACTCTTTGGATTACTGTCATAATCCTTCCCCCCTCAAAAGAGGTACATGTGATATGCAGAGAGTGCTGTGGAGAAACCAAGAAAATAAAAGGGGGGTCATTTGGCCCTGGGGGAGGGGGAGTCTATAAGGGAAGAGGGGAGAGCAAGGCCAGGGTCACAGAGAGCAGACAGGAGGGGATGAAACAGGAAATGAGGATCAGGATGAGGGCTATGGCCTGCGAGAGGGGAAGTGTGAACAGAAGCTGGAAGGTGTAAAAGACACAGGGAATCTGAGCCACAGGAAAGCACTGTCTGCTGCGCTGACTATACAGAACCCAGAAAAGCATGCTGGCACGCAAGGAAGTGACTACAGCAAAGCCTGCAGAGGCCCAGGTTCAAGTCCTGCCTCTGCCCTCGCCCAGCCCTAGGGCTGTAGGCAAGTTACTGAAGACGGGTGTGCGCTTAGTTGCTTCAGTCATGTCTGATTCTTTGCGACGCTATGAACTGTAGCCCGCCAGGCTCCTCTGTCCATGGGATCCATGGGATTCTCCAGGCAAGAACACTGGAGTGGGGTGCCATTTCTTTCTCCAGGGAATCTTCCTGACCCAGGGATCGAACCTGCGTCTCCTGCATTGCAGGTGGATTCTTTTCCATTGAGCCACTGGGGAAGTCCCACTGAAGACCTGTAAGCCTGTTTAAGCATCCAGCATGTGGAGTTGCTGGTGTCTTTAGGGCAGACAGGTAAACTGAGACTAAGTCGAGAAGCAACACATCTTGTTCTATGACAGGCAGGCAGAAGCTCCAGGACCCACCAGGCCTCTGCCTTAAATTCCAGAAAGCATTCCAGAAGCCACACCTCCCTTCAACGGTGGTCAAATCAGGCCACCGGACTGTGACACCAGCCAGCACTGGCCATTCCTGCCAGCACCCCCTGGACTTACCCGAGTCCCTTAGGATAGAGTCGTCATTCCTCCCACACACAGGGCTGGACTAAGGAACGTTGCCCAACGCCACCCACCCTGTCCTCTTTATTATATGGAATTTGGGGTTTACAATATAGTCTTTCCCTCAATACATCTCACTGTTTCATTATGCTCACACTAAGTCGATTCAGTCATGTCCAGCTCTTTGTGACTCCATGGACTATATCCCGCCAGGCTCCTCCAACCATGCGATTCTCCAGGCAACAGTACTGGAGTGGGTTGCCATGCCCTCCTCCAGGGAATCTTCCTGACCCAAGGAGCGAACCTGCGTCTCCTACATTGCAGGCGGATTCTTCGCCGCTGAGCCTCTGGCTATTTTAAAAGCCGCCTTTCATCTCCCAAAAGCAATCTCTTCAGAACCACAAAGGCTCTTTCCACTCTCTTTGTGAGCAGCTCCAGGAAAGACTGCAAGGCTTAGGGTCAGTTGCTGGCCATGGCCTTACCAGGCCCCTGGGCCCCCAGGGGGCACTTTCCCTGCCCTGCCAAGCACCCTGCCTCTCATCCCCAGCCTCCTGTAGGGTGTGCACACTTGCAGCTATGGACTTCTTCCTCCGCTCCCATGATTCATGTTCCCACCACTGACCTCCCTCCCACTTTTGACCTCTGCTCTGCTCCGGAAACCTCAGAGTCTTCCCAGCTCCTTCCCTCAGCTCTCGGCCTGGTGGGAGAGCTGTCTGCCCCCAGTGTCTGCTTTCCCATTTTACCACCACATGGGCAAGGAGAGAGAAGAAAGTCACTGCTTGTCCAGACTCCCCCAGTGCTGCTCTGGACCATTTTTCTTTCACCATCGCCTGTCATTTAGCAATACACTTGCAGACTAAAAGCTCTAAGTGTGTGTAAAGTCAGCCAATCATGTGAAAGTAGTATCTCTGCCCTTATTTATTAGCCTGAAGAGAAAGTACTCTAAAATGGCCTTTTTTAAGAAAGCATTTGAATGCATTTTGTTTGGTCTTGTATTCATGAAGTGTTCTGTTGTTGTTCAGTCACTAAGTCGTGTCCGACTCTTCCTGACCCCATGGACTGCAGTACGCCAGGCTTCCCTGTCCCTCACTATCTCCTGGAGTTTGCCCAAGTTCATGTCCATTGAATCGGTGATGCCATCCAACCATCTCATCCTCTGTCATCCCCTTCTCCTCCTGCCCAATCTTTCCCAGAATCAGGGTTTTTTCCAGTGAGTCAGCTCTTCACATCAGGTGGCCAAAATATTAGAGCTACAGCATCAGTCCATCCAATGAGTATTCAGGGTCGATTTTTCTTAGGATTGACTGGTTTGATCTCCTTCCTGTCCAAGGGATTCTCAAGAGTGTTCTCCAGCACCACAGTTTGAAAGCATCAATTCTTAAAGTGTTTAATTAGCACCAATTACGAACTGGGCCCCTAGGATGGGGCTGTTGGAGGGAATGGGGGTGGCAGGCACCAAAAAAACACAGCAGGTATGTTCTGCTCCCCTCATCAGGCTCAGCTGCTGCCTCTTTCTATAAAGGGGGTAGGAGAGCTCCTAACACCCTTCGAGAGAGGCACCATCCTTCCAGCCAGGAAGTACCTCCCCTCCAGACCCAAGTCTGGCTCCTCCTAACCCTGGATAGGATGCACCCTGCAGAGCAGCTGGCTGAGAGCCTGAGAGCAGAGCCGGTCATGCCCTCTCTGGTCCCTCCTGGTTGTCAGCATCCACCAACCTCCACATTCCTGGAGAGCTTAGATACCACACCTCACATCCCCGGGCACCTGGGGAGCTTCAGTGTTTAGGAGGACAATTCCTCAAACCCCCCTAGTTCCTGGGCTTGCTAAACTGAATCAATTTCCATCCCTTCTCCTGGGGAAGCTTTGCTAGGGATCTTCAACTTGAATACCCTGGCGCCTGGCTCTCTCACTTCCCCAGCACCTGCTCCTCAAAGTCCCTCCAATCTCCGAATGTTTCTCTTCCCACTGTCACCACCTCTAGCTACTTGTCAGCATCTCTCAACACCCTTACTTCTTAACGTCTCAACAACTTTCCCTTCCAACTGTCTATTTCACTTTTGCTCTGAGAAGGCGCTGCTGAAAGAGAAAAATCAGACTGGCACAAATCCTAACACTTTTGACTTTCAGTGGGTTGATTATACCCAGCAACCCATTCAACTGACCCCAGGCAGCGCCTTCTCTGCTCCCCTATAAAGACCACCTGAAACATCCGCTCATCCTCAAAACCCCGGCTTCACTTCCATCCCTTCATCCCTCAGCCATGACCTCCCACCCCACTTCACAAGATGAAAATCCTTTCACATTAAACCCTTCAACGCTTTCCCTTTGATGTGAGCAGTGCCTCTAAACTTCTGTTGTCAGGAGAATCACCTGGGCAGCCCCTTCACTAGGACAGGTATTTGGACTCACTAGGCCTGAACTGAATCCCAGAAGCATACATGGCAGTAGATTCTGATGCTGGTCCATCCACCAGATTGAAGGACAATCAGTCTAGGACAGGGATCTCAAACTCCAGCCCTCAGGCCAAATCCAGCCCCTGCCTGTTTTTGTGTGGCCTGCATGTTAACTATGTGTTTTTACATTTTTTAAGGGTTGTAAAAAAAAAAAAATCAAAAGAGGAGAATTTTGGACTTTCCCTTGTGGCACAGGAGATAAAAATCCACCTGTCAATGCAGGGGACACAGGTTTGATTCCCTGGTCTGGGAAGATTCCACGTCCGACGGAACAACTATGCCCGTGCAATTCAACTACTGAACCTGTGCTCAGGAGTCCAGAACCACAACTATTGAGCCGGTGGGCTGCAACTGCTGAAGCCCAAATGCCCTCGAGCCCAGCTCCACAAGAGAAATCACAGCGGTGAGAAGCTCCCACACCACGACGAAGAGTAGCCCCCAACTAGAGAAAAGCATACACGAAGCAACGAACAGCCAGCACGGCCAAAAATAAGTGTTTTTTTAAAAAAAGAAGGGATGCCACAACCCATGTAAATTACATAAAATTCAAATTCCAGCACCCATAAATAAAGCTTCAGGAGAACACAGCCAGGCCCAATGATTTACATACTGTCTACGGCTGCTCTGAAGTGACAAGGGCACAGTGACGTGGATGCCACAGACTGCCTGCAAAGCTGAAGGTATTTGCTGTCCGGTCCTTTATATAAAAAGCTTGCCGCCCCCTGGTCCGCAGGATGAAGTGCAGACACCTCACCAGAGTCTTCCAGCTTCTCTGTGATGTAACCCCCGCCTCCCTCCCCAACCTACGGTCCCACAGTCTTCACAAGCGCAGCCCCACCAGCCACTTCAGTGGGCTCAGCGCCTCAAATGAAGTGCAGTTTCACACTTCCCCGCTTCTGTACGTGCTCTTCTTTCTACCGACCTCGCCACACAAACACTTCTTCATCCTTCCAAGACCCAATTCATGTTCCTCCCCACCCGTTGAGATGCTCTCTGACAACCAAACCTCACCCGACTCCCCACTGCACTAAACTCATTTGTATCCCAATTATCTGTATACAGCAGTGATTCTCAAACTTCTTGCTCCCAGCACCACCAGGAGGGCTCATGAGACCACCCTCTGGCTGGGTCTGCCCCGCACAGCAGCGGAAGGGGTGTCAAGCAGAGAGAATGGACATTTCTAACAAGTTTCAAGGCTGATGCTGCTGGCCCAGGCACTGCACAGAAGCAACACCAGTTGATTTCTGTGTCCTCCGCCCCAATCGCCAGTAAATTTTTTGAGGAAGGGCCCAATTTTATTCATGTTTGAATCATCCCAGCCTCACTTGGTTCCAAGAACTCCTGGAATACGGCAGAAACTCAGGATTTGCTATCTGTGGTCTAACAGCATGAGCTTCCTCCTGGGAGTCAATGATTTTCACTCTCGGACAATGAAAGGGAAACTG
This sequence comes from Bubalus kerabau, assembly GCF_029407905.1. Classification (NCBI taxonomy): domain Eukaryota; kingdom Metazoa; phylum Chordata; class Mammalia; order Artiodactyla; family Bovidae; genus Bubalus; species Bubalus kerabau. The sequence continues at coordinate 14,643,414 of NC_073626.1, forward strand.
AGTGGGGAGAGGAGATCTGGCCTTGCAGGAACCAGTGAGGCCAAAGAAATAAATGGAAGTGGCTCTCTGTAGGACCGACGTTTTCTGGCCTGCCAAATGCATCCTGAGCTGGGGTCAAGCCCTAGGGTGGAAAGCAGATGGTTCAAATCAGAAACCCGAGGGTACAGCCTGGAGGCACCACCAACAGGGGGGATGTTCAGTGGCGGGCCCTTTCCCCACAAAGGCCCATCCACTGTCCACTTGAAAAACAAGATTCTCTATATCAACATCTGATCACATACATCATTAGCATGGGCCTATACTGTTACTAATGATAAACATTTGTTGAGTACTTACTACTTGTTTGGGCTTCCCTTGTGGCTCAGCTGGTAAAGAATCTGCCTGCAATGTGGGAGACCTGGGTTCAATCCCTGGTTTGGAAAAATCCCCTGGAGAAGGGAACGGCTACCCATTCCAGTATTCTGGCCTGGAGAATTCCATGGACTGTATAGTCCCTGGGGTCGCAAAGAGTCGGACACGACTGAGCGACGTTCACTTTCACTTATTACTTGTTTAGAATACAAAGGGAAATAAAACCTGACCCTCAAGAAAACTTTAGTTTGAAACTCAGCATACAAATGTAGGACAGCTAACAAAATAAGGTAACATTTACTAAGTGTCAAATACAAATGGTGTCAAAGGTAAACAGTAAATTCTACAGGAGTCCAAGGTGTCCTGTGGCTTTCCCGTCTCCATTCCACTAAGGTACCACGTGTAAACCTCAATCCTAAAGGAAATCAACCCTGAATATGCATTGAAAGGACTGATGCTGAAGCACCAATACTTTGGCCACCGGATGCCAAGAGCTGACTCACTGGAAAAGATTCTGATGCTGGAAAGATTGAGGGCAGGAGGAGAAGGGCAACAGAGGATGAGATGGTTGGATCTCACCAACTCAGTGGACATGAGTTTGAGCAAACTCTAGGAGATAGTGAAGGCCAGGCAAGCCTGGCATGCTGCAGTCCATGGGATCGCAAAGAGTCGGACATAACTGAGTGAGTGAACAACAGCAAACCTCTATTAGCACCTACACCGGTTCATCAGGACATAGTACTTGAATATTAATATTTATGTGGGTCTTTTGTCTCCTTTATAGGTGTATAAACTCTTCTAGGACAGAAACCTTTTTTTCTTAATCCTTATATTACTACGACCTGACCAAGTCCCTGGCATTACAAGTGTGAAATAAATATTTAATAATGACTGTGGAATGTGAGTTAAGCTTTTAACCAAGGGCAAGGCTTAGATAAGACAAGAATTGAGGGTTGGGCTTTCCACAGACAGGCAAGGGAACCAACCAGGTGACTGAAAACTCCAGGCAGGTAGAGAAACTTTATGGTCCGACTCTTTGGGACCCCATGACTGTAACCCTCCAGGCTCCTCTGTCGGTGGAATTTCCCAGGCAAGAATACTGAGTGGGTAGTTATTCCCTTCTCCAGGGGATCTTCCCAACCCAGGGATTGAACCTGGGTCTCCTGCCCTGCAGGCAGATTTTTTACCATCTGAGCCACCAGAGACGCGGGTAGGAGCATCATACCCGCGTATCACCATGAGTTGAGAAGGCCAGGCCTTGAGAGCTAGTCTTCACTAGCCTTTTAAACTGTAATAGAAGCCTATAGGAAGAGGCCTAAACCTTGACAGCTTTAACCTCGGAAATCACTTCCTAGATTCTTATCTCCTGGTCTATTTTTCCTTTGCCCCTTTTTTCTGCTGATGTCAATTAGGGGGAAAAACTGAAATCCAGACAAAGAATCCCAATTTAATAATGAATTGATACTTTATGCAAATACAGACAAATTTGGGGGGGTTTCAGTTAGTAAAAACATAAGTCTTGGCACTCAGAGTTCCCCAAATTGCAAAGTCCTTAAAGCCAGGAATTCCTCCTCTTGCACAGCTCCTCGGATATGATCAAGTGACACACACATTAGGAATGTCAGCATTCTGGTAGCTGAGTCCATTTAGGACTAGTTGAGTCCTAGTCCATTCGAAGGCTGGGACAGTTTAAAGATGGATCTTGTCATAGCCCACAACCTAAACAGAGTGGAGAGGGCATGAACAGATGATTTAAACAGAAAAGCAAATCAGTCATCCTCCGCTCCCTGCCCAAGCTCCACATCTGCTCAACAGAAAGGAACTCATTCTAGAAACAGTTTTCAACAAACTCATCTGTGAGGCACCTGTGAAGGCCCCTACATCCTCCATTTCCTATACTCTGGATCTGAACTGCTGGGCTCCAAATCTCTAATTAAATAAAATGATTTTGCATTTAACTTCTTTCAGAGGAGTCCAGGCTAGTCAAAGGCCCCAGAAACTAAAACTAGAGACTTTTCCTGAGTGTAGTTGCAATGCACATGGGCTCCCCTGAGGAGCTAATAGAACAGATAAATGGAAGAATCGGATGAAAAATAGAGCTCTTCACTCACATAGCAGAATGCTCAGCAGATATCTCAGGTGTTGCAAATAATAAACAACTTGACCCAGGGAGACCTAGAAGCCAAAGACATTCTCACAAGTGCAATCAATTCAGAAATTAAAAAACACATGTGAAATGCTAAAACATTAAGGAGAGGATTCACTGCCGCCTTTAAATGGTATATGAGGCACTACTTGGGCAACTTGAGATATGTTTTATCATTCTTGGCAAATTGCAGGCCAATAAGAAGGTACTCTCTTTAATGGGCCAGGAGCAAATGTATATCAAGGACTGGGCTCTTAGCCTAGGACTGTCCTCCAGAGCTGGCTCCACATTTCTCGTCCCCCTTCTGTGGCCCAGGAGAAGCCCCTCAGACCACTTCACCTAGGTGCTCTAGGCCAGCCACCCACCAGGGGCCATGGCAAGAGATGCAAAGGTCAAGGGATGGGGAGCAGAAGGGCCAAGTTCTCTGCTTCGCCCCTGCATCCAGCAATAGGACTTACTCCCTTTTCCCCTTCAGCGCCCAGTCTTGGTACATGAACATCTTTTATTGGCTCCTATAGTGCCACCCACAACTCTTAAGTAATTCAGGGAAGTTTCTTCATTATAAGCCATTGAGTTGAATTGTCTCCTGCCAGGCCCCTGCCTGATATAAGGACAGTAGGGCACTTTACATCTATATAAAATGTCTCAACTCCCAGAGGTAGGTCCTTTGCCATCTCCCACGTTACACATGAGGACCCTAAGGCTCCAGGTTGGTAGAATACCAGCTGACGGTCACAAAGGAAGATTTCTGGCAGACCAGGAATTACCCGCAAGTCAGTCTAACATCTAAAAGGCCCTTGAAAGTGTGAGGGAGAAAAACACATCAAGCTTCCAAACCCTCAAGCCACAGTTTCGCCTCAAACCACATTGTTTATGGTTTGGGATTCTCCCTCGGCCTAAATAAGCCAGCTGGGGTATTGCCCTTTATGAGTGTCTTCCACCAAGAGTCACTGTGATTGGACCCAACTGAAGAGCAGTAGGGCTCCCTAAGATCTAAGAGATCACAGGTGCGCCTTCCTTGTCTATAAGCCCACATTTTTCCTTCAGTGTACCCCCAAATCCCTCCCCTCTCAGTCTTTTGTTCTTTCTTATAAATTAAAACCAGGATTCCTTTGCCAGAAATCCAGGAGACTCAAGATGAGAGTGGAGGCAGTTACAGGGCACTTAATAACATCCATCCTAGGTACCTCTTAGCCATCAATCTCCAGGATCTATTAACAATCTCTCTTTCCATACAAAAAAAACCCCACCCTCCCTGGATTCCTCCATTCTCTAGTTGTGCTGTTCTGCTGCAAATGCAAAGTGCAATTAAATTGTGATGGAGGGTAGAGGGGTTAAGTATGAAACAAACTCCCCGGAAAGGAAACTCGGCTCTGAGTTAGATTTCATTTCAGGGCTAGAGAATTTGCTATTATTGCTGCCTTTGCAGGTCCCTGGCAGTCACTACATCCTCACTACAACAACAGACACTGGCAGCTGGAAAAAACCCCTCCTGACCTTCGGGATTTCACAACTGATGAGAAGGCAACTGTCGGATCAGGTGGAGTTCTGAATCAAAGCCTCAAAGGGGGCCAGGTAGAGGGTGGCTCAGAAAACAGCATCTGAGTAAAGCAAACATCCAGCTCTCACTTCCTCATTGCAGAAGGAATGGGAGTGGAAAGTGCAGCAGGTATGCTCTTGAGTGAAGGAAAGAATTTTTAAAGTTCACTAGCCAACAGGTGACTTCCCTGGTGGCTCAGACGGGAAAGCATCTGTCTACAAGGTGGGCGACCCAGGTTCGATCCCTGGGTTGGGAAGATCCCCTGGAGAAGGAAATGGCAATCCACTCCAGGACTATTGCCTGGAAAATCCCATGGGCAGAGGAGCCTGGTAGGCTACTACAGTCCATGGGGTCGCAAAGAGTCAGACACGACTGAGCAACTTCACTACTATTCACTACTAGGGAACAGGCAGAGGAAGAAAACTGGGTAAAAACTCAGCAGGAAACAGGAGTATGCAGGCCCTCCTCCAGGAGCCTTACTCAATTCCATTTAAATAACATACAGCTGACCCTTCAACCACACAGGTGTTCATCTGCCTATAATTTACAGACAGCCTCTTGAATCCTCCGTTCCTAGACTCTGCAGATTTAAGCAGCTTCAGTACTGGTACAGCGCTGTAGTACTTACTATTGAAAAATATCCACATATAAGTGAATCCATGCAATTCAAATTTGTCTTATTCAAGGGTCAACTGTGTATTTACTGGCTCACTACTAAACACAGGGCAGATCTAGCCTGTAGCATCTAGAGAGACCAACAAAATGGGTTAAGCGCCTCAACGCTTAGAAAAATTTCCTACCTGGAATTACTGTTTGTTGCTATTTTCAGTTTCAGTCCAAACACCTGCAGCAGCCTCTCTCTTCTTCCAATAACCTGTCCTACTAGGGAGCCTGGACCCTCGAGGACGGACTGACTGAATAAACCACGGCCCTCGGAAAACCACAGCATTCTGTGTCCCTCCTCCCTTGCGGATGGAGATCGCACGGCACAAAATAACTGTCAACCCGATTTTCCAAGCCTCGCTGCCCGAAAAACCCGGGTCTCTCATCCCCAAACGGTAGGCTACTGCTTAGACATCACTCAGGCTTACTTTCTAAGTAGGCTCAACTAACTTAAAAATCATGAAGACTTGAGTGCACTGACAGAAGGAACACGATTTCATTTATCAGAAGGCTTTAGAACTGGCTTACAGGAAAGGAGGCAACCCCAAACTTCAAACAAGACCAAAAAAAAAATAAGTTTATTCGAACCTGCTGTGCAGGGTATACACATACTTACAGGAGAAAAACATCAACTCAAACAAACAAAACTCCACCTGCCTAGTCTGAAGCAGGGAAATCTGCTTGGGGGCGGGGACGGGAGGTAGATAACATCCCCCTCCCCGCTTCCCCCGGCTTCCCTCCCGCTCCGGCTCGGGGAGGGTGCCTGCGCTCACGCCCCAGCCGCGGCCTGGCCGCCCGCCCGCAGTTACCTGGTCCAGCGGGATGCCCACGAGCTGGCTGAGCGGGTGCAGACAGGTGGAGCCCGTGGTGCGGTAGGCTCCGCTGCCATCCTGCATCTTCGGGAGGAGCCGCCCCCAGCTCCGGCCCCCGGCTCGGCGTCCTCCTGCCCGAGTGCGCGCGGGCGGCCGTCCCGAGGGCAGCGCGCGGCCGCCGGGCTCCCGGGGACCGAGCTGCGAGCCGGAGGACGAGACGCGGCGCAAGGTCTCGGGGTGCAAAACTTGGCGTTCTGCGCTGCGGCTACGGGCGCGGTAGGAGGGCCGCGGCCCAGCGCGCTCGGCTTCCCGCTCCCCTCCTCTCGCCGCTCATTGGCCCGGCCGCCCGGGACGGCCCGGGAGGCGGAGGGAGGGAGGGTTGAGTGGGGACCAGAGCCCGGCCCCCCGAGCGCCACCCAGCCCGCCCTGCCCGGGCCGCGCGGGGCGGGAGAGGCCGCCACGGGCGCTGCCTCCTTGCCCAGCGCCCGGCGTTGCGCAGCCCCGGGCGGGGGTGGGGCGGGAGGAGCCAATGCTCTTCCTTCTCCGGAGTTCCCTGTCCTCTCTCCCCGCCACCCGAAAACGACCTCCTCCCGGGTCACCCAGGCGGGCGCCTAGCACACGGGAGCACCCTGGCCACACCCTGTTTTGGTTTCGCCGCAGTCTCAGCACCCCCGCCCTCCCGGTTCCCTCTCGGGTGAAGGTTTCCTGCGCTTTCCCCGCGGCCAAGAGTTCATCTGCCGGGGGCTGGAAACCCAAGGACACCCCGATGCTCCCAGCCAGCGCCCCATCACCCACCCCTTAAGGGGAGAGTTTCCTACACCCTGGGTTTGTGTCGCAGAAGCTCAGAAACTAGGACTGCTAGCTTCTGACCTTGGATTTCCGGCCCCCCGCGCACTGTAAATTCTTTTCACTCCTGTAAGAAACGATGCTACTGCGAACTATGTGCTCTCTGATCACTTTTTTTGCCAGCACCGGTTCTAAAAAGGGGTTACCTGGCCCCTAAACTTCTTTGTCCCCAGAAATGAATCACTGGTGCTTGGGAAACTTTTTCAGTTGATACAGAGATTTTGAGAATCATAAAAGTCTTGCTCTTTCCAGGAACTGCTGTAATGCTTGCTGATGAAGACTTTCAGGAAAGCAGTGTTGAAATCAAATGGGTAGAAAAAAAAAAAAGAGTTGGTGTCAATCCCCAGGCTTCACCAGGTAACCAAGCTCAATACTTTGCGTTAGCAGTTTACCTGGGAACGGGCACTGAGCCACCCAGCCAAGGATTAGTTGGTGGAGAAACCAACCAAACAGGGAGGCAGTCCCTCTAGAGCAGAACTAACTGTCCTCCATGTGACCTTCAACTTCAAATCCAACTGAAGTCCTGTCAGACACTCCTAACACCTTTCCCTCCAAGGCTCAGCCTCACCCTGACCTTCTGGAAGAGTTTCATCACCAAAAAGCTGCACAGAATTTTAGATGGTCAGGCCAGAGTTTCTGGACTCTTGTCCTCTGTTGAGGAGCAAAAAAAATGTCCCAACCACCGCTCCTGGTCCCCATGAAGATTTTATAGGCGGTCACTATCACCACGCTCCTTCACTCACACAGTGCACACACTCACACACACAGGCATATGCTTGAGGATTAATGAGGCTGTGTGTATGCGTGTTAAGTCGCTTCAAGTCGTGTCCAAGTCTTTGCAACCCTATGGACTGTAGCCCACAAGGCTCCTCTGTCCATGGGATTCTCCAGGCAAAGAATACTGGAGTGGGTTGCCATGCCCTCCTCCAGGGGGATCTTCCCAACCCAGGGATTGAACCCCAGCCTCCTGCATTGCAGGTGGATTCTTTACCATTAATGCCACCTGGGAAGCCCCAATGAGGCTAGACAGGCTTATTAAATAACACACAGTTCTAGAAACTGACCAGAATTGAAACAATGTTCCTTTTATCTTCAGCAAGAGGACAGCTTACATGAGGTATTTGAGGGCAGAAAGAGTCTGAAACCTCAAAAAAAAAAAAAAAAAATCACTTAAATGTGAACTGCTAGAAAAGAAAAGTAGGCCAGTTTGGGTGGTGTTTATGAAGAAAACCCTCAGACCATTCATAGTTCTCCACAAAGCTATATTCTTCAGACTTCAAAAAATAGTCCTCACATTGACATAGGTTTAAAAACAGAAGATTAGCCCTACCTGGATTTTCTTCTCAACAAAATGCAGATGATCATCTATCTAGTCTAAAATTTACCCTTAAAAAGGCAGGAACTATGCTTAGATCTTGAAAACAAAACATCACAGAACTTAAATCTTAATAATCCTGTCCTGCTGATAACTGTAGTACAATTAATCCTCAAAGAACTCCTAGGAGACGCAGCATCAAGAGAAGGGATCAGTAACACTTGGTGGTGGTGGTGGTCGCTCTGTGTACAGAGTGTGTGTGTGCACACGTACTCTGGTGCTGGTTCTCAGTTGTGTCCAACTCTTGGCAACCCCATGGACTGTAGCACGCCAGGCTCCTCTGTTTGTGGGATTCTCCAGGCCAGAATACTAGAGTGGGTTGCCCTGCCCTTCTCCAAGGGATCTTCCTGACCCAGGGATTGAACCCACATCTCCTACATTGCAGGAGGCACCGGGGAATCCCCAGTTATACTACAGGTTAATTCACTTGGGTTCTGGAAGATGGGCTATGCACCATGGACTTATCACTCTTTTTTCCTTCCCCTTTGTTTCCATCCTCTGTGAATCATACATTCATCATAATAATTATTATATGTTAGTTATATCTCTACAAAAGCTCTCTCATTTACCAGTGATAATATCCCATGTGGTAGTTATTATAATCTCTATTTTACAAATGAGAAAACTGAAGTTTGGGGAGCTTAAGTGTCTTGACTGTGTTAAGGGAGGTTGAATAAAACATGTCTGTCTGATTCCAGAGCCTGGGCTCTCAGTCATTTGCCATTTGCCTCTTAAAACAAAGCATTTCTCTCTCTATCAGGAGGCCTGCTCACATACCCGCAGGCTTGTCATTCCTATGGGCAAAACACTGCATTTACTGTTCAAAAATGAAGTGGCTGGGGTGAGGCTACAGGCGCTTTGTCTCACCTGTTTTCTATCTGCAGTAAAATGAGGCTTGATATCAAGGTCAGGTTTTTAATCTCCTTTATGAAGCTATGCTCAGAATGTGAAGTCATCCAGAAGACCCAGCACTTACCCTGATGACTGGTCTAAAATTAAAGGCCGGACAAAAAAGACCTGAAAAAGAATCTGGCATGATTCAGAAGGCAGCTTGATGCTATCGACTGATGAAAATCCAACACCAGTCTCATGCCAACACAGACCCAGCCAAATATAAACAACAAAATTAAATTAAAATCATCCTCAAAATTTACAAAGGTATAACCCCCTCAAGAAGATAGACTCTTATGATTCAATAAAAAATAATTATCACAAAAACTAATTAAACCATCTAAAATGACATAACCCACATAAAAATAAATTGCCATGCTAATAATACCACATATTTGTGTATATTCTGTATTCACAGAGAACATTCATTTATATCATCCCCTTTGATCCTCCCACCAACTCTAGGAGGTTGAAAAGGCAGGTGTTACCACTTTTATTATTATGTCATCATCATCTCCATTTTTGTTCATGAAAATATGAAGTTTCTGGTAACTTGCAGCTAGCTTATCCACCTAGTAATCTGCAAAAGTAGGATTCAAACTTAGCTATTCCATTGTTCTTTTTTATCACACAGAAATCTTTTTTATTATACTAGGAGTCCACCTTCAGGAAAACAGCAGAAATTGTTGCCTGCCAAGGGCATTAAACTCCATGCGTTAATATTTGAGATCGGATCAGGAGAATGGTCTAAAGTGACCCACGATGGGTACCACTCTTGCTTTTAAAGCTGTTTCCTTAAGCATCATCCGCACAAAATTGTAGGGAATTTATATTTTGCAATCAGTGATTCATTTCTTCATGTTTTTAGCTCAACCATTCTGCATTGGCTTGGAGCATCTATTGCCACCTACCTGCCTAACTTATTTTCTGAGTTGCAATCACAGTTAAACATTATTTTCATATTTGTACATGTTCAGAAAATTAAGATAACTGAACACATGCCAGATTTTTCTCTTACTATTTCATAACATAGCATTTTCCCCTGAGAATAGTAGTATCATTTAGTCATTCAAGATAAATCAGCACAAATCCTCTCAGCCTACTAAACTCTACTTACATCAGGGAGATGCTGTAAAGACAAAAGAATCCAAAATAATATGCCAGCCTCTGAAAGAAACCAGTTATGAGAAATACAAAGCAGAACTTAGTCACTGATAAGCAAATGCAGAAATAAAACCTGCTACAAAATGCCATTCACTAAAAGTACACAGAGCAATAAATATGATTTTGTACAATTTTGTACAGGACTGGAGCCTAAAACACAGAAAAGGAACAGGGAATGAAAGTCGAAAGAACCCAGCCTTTAGAGCAAAACAAAACTGGACATGAAAACCAGAAATGCTTTTTCCTGGTTTTGTGACTGAGCAGGTTAGTTATCATCATGTCTCAGCTTCCTGCTCTACAACATGAAAATAAGAATTATGGTCTCTTGTCACTGGTATAAGGACTGAAGGGAAGATTATATGTGAACTAAACTGTTACGGAGTAATTGTTAAAAAAAAAAAATGCTAAAACTGCTCAGTGAAAGCATACCTTCTACAAGCTAACATTTTAGTTTTAACTCTAGTCTTTTGGGAAGAAGAGATTTCTAAAATGGATTGCATGTGTTCCTGCTTACTTAAAGTGATCATAACTGAATTTTTACTGATGAATCAAGAACCCCATCCTGCAACACAGTGATGACATCTTAGACTCCACTGACTTGTCAAAAGTTTGTCCAGGCACTAAATTTCACCCAAAGAGATAAACTTTTTCAGTTACTGTGTCTACTTCCTAGGTTTTCAACCTCCTCTCATAGTTGAGCTGTTGCTTCCTTGATGTCTATTTTGGTTCTACTATGAGTTAGGGGCTGGAGAAGGAAAGGGCAACCCACTCCAGTATTCTTGCCTGGAGAATCCTATGGACGGAGCAGCCTGGTGGGCTACAATCCACGGGGTTGCAAAGAGTCGGACACGACTGAGTGACTGAGCACTTCACTCCTCGTTCTATTGCCTGATTCCTAGGCCCAGCGATAATACCAAGCACAACAGTGCTTTCAAATGAAGAGATGGCTGGTTTCCTGGCCATCTGTGCAGCCAATGGTACTCATGACCTCTCACTTAAATCCCCATGACCCAGCTTGTTCAGAGCCTGTGTGGCCATCAGCGTCAGCACATCAGGCTGGCCAGCCCTAAATTATGCTGATGGTACAGTGTAGTCTCTTCTTTATAGAACTAAAGTAGGTATTTGTCTCTATTCCCTAAGCCTTCCCTACACTCCAATTGTGCCATTTCTGCAACTTCCATTCTCTTCAAAACAATTTCCATCACTACTGGTCAATTACTTCAGAGTACCTATCTCCACCACATACTCACAGGTGCTCGTGTCTGTGATCTCCAAGAAAGGAACATCAGGCTCCACTCACTATGGGACACTTTCTGTGTTCAGAGTGCATCCTTCAGAACTAGCTTTCCCCAGACTCACTTGGGGAAACAGTGCTTTTGCTTGTGAAGACTGAGTCGACATTCAGCACATGTTTATTGTTTATAATAAACTACTATTATTTAATATAAATATTATTTAATAAAGCACCATTCTAGGTGCTTGGGATACACATCAACTGTAAACAGACAAAAATCCCTCCCCTAATGGAGCTTATACTCTAAAAGGTGAAGACATAACAAAAACATTCGAGACCCTACTTTCAATCTTTTAGATATGTACTCAGAAATGGAATTGCTGGATCATGTGTGTGTGTGTGTGTTAGTTACTCAGTCGTGCCTGACTCTTCGCAACTCCATGCAGTGTAGCCTACCAGGTTCCTCTGTCCATGGGATTCACTATGCAAGAATACTGGAATGGGTTGCATTGCCTCCTCCAGGGTTGTTGGATCATATGGCAATTCTATTTTTAATTTTTTGAGAAACCATCATACTATTTTCCATAGAAGCTCTGCCACTTTACAACCCCACCCATATTGCACAAGGCTTCCAATTTTTCTCCATTCTTGCCAACTCTTTTTATCTTCTATTTCATTTTTATTCAATAGTAGCCACCCAAATGGGTGTGAAATAATCTCATTGTGGTTTGGACTCACATTTCTCTGATAGTAACATCGAGCATCTTTTCATATGCTTGTTAGCCATTTTACATCATCTTTAGAGAGATGTCTGTTCAAGTCCTTTACCCATTTTTGTGTGAGGTTATTGATTTTTTTCGTTGTTGAGATGTAAGAATTCTCTATTTATTCTGGATATTAACCCTCTTATCAGATACATGACTTGCAAATATTTTTTCCCATCCAATCCATTGTCTTTTCACTCTGTTGATTGTGTCCTCCGACTCATCAAAGTTTTGAAGCCTGATGTAGTCCCATTTTTCTTTTTAATTTCATTGCTTGTGCTTTTTTGTTGTATCTAAAAAATCATTGCCACATCCAACGTCATAAAGTTTTCCCCCTATGTTTTCCTCTAGTTCTCTACTAATTGTTTTAGGTCTTCTGCTTATGTTTTTACTCATTTTGAGTTACTTTGTGAATATAATATAAGATAAAAGTCTAACTTCAGTTTTTTGGGCATATGGATTTCCAGCTTGTCAACAGTTTTATATTGTCCTTTTCACACTGAGTGGTCTTGACATCCACATCAAAGCTCATTGGACCATATTTGTGAGAGTTTATCCGAATTGCCTCATTTTTAATCTAAAACAATGGAACTATCTCTTTGCTTACCATCCTCTTTAAAATCCAGTCTATAAAAGGGCTTATTATTTTCCTACATAAAGACATTTTTCCCCCTGAAAGAGATTCTCCTACCAGTTGTTGAAAATTTTAGATTTTCCCTCAACTGTCACACCTACAAACCCAGTCTTTCTCAGCTACAGTTTCCATGTATATGTTTGAGAAATAAAACTGCCCTGCAAACATTATAGATTTTTTAAAACTGTATTTATTGAGAGATACATCATATGTATAAGTATAATAATATATTGTTATTATTATGTATATGTATGTATATATATTGGGTTGGCCAAAAAGTTTGGGTTTTTGCATAAGATCTTATAGGAAGCACCAAATGAACTTTTTGGCCAACCCAATATATATCTAAACAAATATAAACTAAAAACAGACCAATAAAAGATAAATGCATGTTATCACAACTCTTATAAGAAACAGAACATCAGAAACATCATCAGTAGTGCTCTCCAAACCAAGGCTTGCATGCCTCTCACCTTCCCACCCCTACTCAGGTACATAAGGACTTTTGTGAGTAATGGCACCCCATTCCAGTACTCTTGCCTGGAAAATCCCATGGAAGGCTGCAGTCCATGGGGTCGCTGAGGGTCGGACATGACTGAGCGACTTCACTTTCACTTTTCACTTTCCTGCATTGGAGAAGGAAATGGCAACCCACTCCAGTGTTCTTGCCTGGAGAATCCCAGGGACGGGGGAGCCTGGTGGGCTGCCGTCTACGGGGTCGCACAGAGTCGGACACGACTGAAGTGACTTAGCAGCAGCAGCAGCAGCAACCATCTATCAGTTAATATAAATTATTTCTAGATACCCAAATTTCATATATACTCTTGCTAAACCAAATTTGCCTGAGAAGTCTCAAGCAGTCCTTCTCCCACGTGATCAAAGCATCCACTGCAAATCTCACAGTGTACCAGGGTCCTGGGTGTGAACCCTTCTCATCTCCAAATGGGCCAGGTCTCCTGAGGATTAAGCAAGGCTCCATAAATTCACAGGGCTTTCTTGGTTCCCATTTTATGCATATTTCTGTTAATGGCAGAGCATGAATTTTAGAGTTAACTATGTCAAGATGTTCTGACATCAGATCAATGGTAGTGATGAGAATGAAGGTGGCAATGATAATTTTCCACCTCTTTCTTCCCCAGCTCATTTTCAAAGAATGAGAAAGAGTCCTGGGAGAGAAAAATAAAGAAAAGATGGGTAAGAAATACTCAACACTAGGGCTTCCCTGCAGATCCAGTGGTTAAGACTGTGCTTCCTCTGTGTGGGCATGGATTTGATTCCTGGTTGGGGAACTAAGACTCCACATGGTGCATGGGATGCCCAAAGAAAGAAGAAAAGAAAGGAGGGAGGGAGGGAAGGGAGGGAGAGAGAGAAAAAGACAGACTCAACAGTGAAAACTTGAGGGTTTTTTTCATGTGTTTAAAAACGAGAATTTCTTTTCAGCTATTTTCAATACTCTTTCCTAGGGTGTGTCATTTGCTGGAAATAAAAACATGTTGATCAGCTGAAGAAGCAGAATGACTGTGATTCTTTTCAATGTTACTGGAATGTTTCCTGGGACTGCCAAAATTTTCAGGATAACTTTGGGTAAGATCTAAAAATAAAGCTTTTTTCCCCCATTTTTGTATGTAGTACTCAGTGTGGTAATCAAAACCTATTTTATCAATTTTTTGTAATTACAGTGATTCCTATTGTTTTATCCTTTGAAATGTTTATTATTTTATCCTTTGAAATGTTTATTATTTTCTATCTCCTATCAATAAAAACAATATAGAAAATAACTGCTAGTCCCACCAGTTCTCACCAGTATAAACTGTTCTCTTTACTAAAAGCATAGAAAAAGAGCATGATTCTTCTTATAAAATTATTTATTTCTAAAATCAGCTATACTTCAAATTTAAATAAAAAGCAAAAAAGGATTTACTTCCAATAAATTTTACTTTTTATATTTAACAATATCAACATTTATAAATATATTTAAGAAGGGCTTCCCTGGTGACTCTGTGGTAAAGAATCTGCTTGCGATGCAGGAGATGGGGATTCAATCCCTGGGTTGGGAAGATCCCCTGGAGAAGGAAATGGCAACCCACTCCAGTATTCTTGCCAGGAAAATCCCATGGACAGAGGAGCCTGACTGGCTACGTTCCATGGATCACAAAGAGTTGGACAGGACTGAAGCAACTGAGCACAATAAAAATTACAAAGATAACTCAATCTAGAAGAATTATTTTTTTAGAAGAATTAATCTTAGAGCCTTATACTAGAAAATGAGATAAATGTTAAGATTACATTTATATGCATATTTTGTTTTGAAAAAGTATGATGGGATAATTAATAGAAGACTTTCAATCATGTTAGGACAAAAACTTGTGGAGGGAGTAGAATAGAAATATTTTTCAAAGAGTTTACCACTGAGCCACCAGGGAAGCCACCCTCACAATCGTTTATCCATTTAATTACTGAAGGATATCTTGGTTGATTTCTTTTTTAAATTTTGCTTTATACTTAACTCTGTCTCATCTAGAATTAATTCCTGGATATGATGTGAGATAGAATGTGAGGTTTCATTTTTTTTTCTGTATGGATTATTAGATGTTTCAGAACCTTTTATCAACCTGTTCCCCTTTTTCCTGCTGATCAAGCTCTGTCATATATTAAGTTATCATTTTTGTGTTGATCTGTTTTAAGCTTACTATTTCATTCCACTGTTCTATATGTCTACTGTGGACCAATACCACAATGTCATAATTACAATCGATGTGTGAAAGTCTTGGAACCTGGAATGAGATGTTCCATCATATTGTTCTTCAGGAGCATCTGGACAATCTGGGACCTTCTTCCATGTAAATTTTAGAGCCAGTTTGTTAGTTTCATGAAAAACCCCATTGGGTTTTGATTAGAATTGTGTTGAGTCACTTTCTCAATTTGTAGAGAAATTTTCAGTCTGCAGAGAACCGAAATCTTTATGATATGTAGAGTTTTTGTTCCATGAGTACAGTATTTCTCTCTGCTTACTCAGACCTTGAAGTTTCTGATTAAGTTTTTATTACTATCTATATAAATGCCTCGATCATTCTGATTAGATTTATTCCAGGTACTTTATATTTTCTTTTGCACTAGTAAATGTTCTCTCTTTTGTTTTATACATTACATATTCTGTTTGTTGCAATTTACTTTTGAAGTTGGTGATGGACAGGGAGGCCTGGCGTGCTGCGATTCATGGGGTCACAAAGAGTCGGACACGACTGAGCGACTGAACTGAACTGATCATCTTCTGCGTACGTAGCACCCTTTAAAATATTTATGAATTTTACTTATTTGTATATAGATTCAAATTTTCTAAGTAGAAAATCATATCATCTTCTTTACAAAGTTGCAGTTTATTCCCTTCTCTCTAATCCTTGTATTTCTATTTCTTTTTCTTATTCTGTTGAGCTGGCTAAAATCTCCAGGGTTTTCATATGGAATTTGATGAAACACAGTCCTTCTCCTTGAAGTGCCTTATTCAGGGAAGTAATCAATATGATACATCATGACAGGACATAGGAATAGGTTGTATAGAGAATGTGGAAATTGAGTAAGGCTACATTTAATTCCTTCGTAGAAGACAGAGACCAATCCTACACTAATCACTGTAGCTTAAACATATACATTAATGTTTTGCTAACTGAAATCAAATATATAATCATTTACAAAGACAGGTAGAATATTGTTTTTGAACTGAGAAGATATATTTTAAAAAATAATAACTTTGTTCATACATATATTGACTATATATTTATAACACTTTTATCCAACATTGTCCCAGACCATTCAGCATACTGATGTACAGATAAACACAGTCTGCTCTTAGTTATTAACTGGGATAAGGGGAGGGACTCTGTTTAACAGTGAAACATTTTTGTGTCAATTGGTTCTTCCAAGAAAATAACAAACATATGGGGCTCGTATGTAACCCATGACAGACACTGTGGAAACAGCATATTGGTTAAAAATTTTGATCATATTGCACTAAAACCTGCTGTCCTGAAACTCTTAACCACTATTCCCAGTTCTGCCAAATAAAATAAAAAAATATTTTCTTCCATTTGACAGCAGTTAAAGACTGAAAAGAGTCTCTTTTTCCCCCCTCTTATAAGCCTTCATTTCCATAGCTAAACTATTCCTTCAATAATGTTGTAATTTTAAGATCTCATACTATTCTAATTACCCTGTTCCTGAGATTCTGTTGTTTGTCCCTGTCTCTCTTAAAAACCATTACACAAAACTGAAAACAGTCTTCCAAGCAAGAGATGACCAGTGCAGTATAGATGGAAACTATTATCAGCTATTTCTAGAAGTTAAAAATATCCTGCCCGTGGCTTCCCCACTGGTTCAGTGGTTGGAAATCTACCTTGCAATGCAAGGGACACCGGTTTGATCCTTAGCCCAGGAAGACCCCACATGCCATGGTGCAACTAAGCCCATTCGCCACAGTTACTGAGCCTGCACTCTGGAGCCCATGAGCCACGACTACTGAAGCCTGAGCACTCCAGAGCCTGTACTCTGCAACAGGAGAAGCCACGGCAATGAGAAGCCCACACACCACAACTAGAGAATAGTCCCCACTCTCTGCACACATAGAAACGAAAACCCAGTGCAGCCAAACAAAAAAAAATCTCTGCCATACTTAAGTAAATTTACATGATTTCTTTTCATTTTTCAGTATAGTATCCAGACTTATTGTCATACATTTCAAGAAATCAGACTTCAAATTTGAATAAGAATTTCTCTAGATAACCAACAAGGAACTATACTCAATAGTCTATAATAACCTATAAGGGAAAAGAATCTGAAAAACATAGACATACATGTATGTAAAACTGAATCCCTTTGCTGTACACCTAAAACTAACACAACATTGCAAATCAACTATCAGATCAGATCAGATCAGATCAGTCGCTCAGTCGTGTCCGACTCTTTGCCACCACATGAATCGCCATATTTCAACTAAAAAAATTCTCCAAAGAGCCTCTTTCACACAAATAATTGTTAGGCCCTGTCTCCCCAATCCTATCCTTGTCCATTAACTTTTTGATCATATTTTCATTATTTTGGTTTTTGTTTTTTTAGTTGCAAATGATAAGACATGTCATTTCAAGCATCCTTAGGCAATTAAAAAAACAAGGTGGTGATTTATTGGTTATCAAATTAATTAGTCAAATAATTGAAAACTCCGAGAGTATTTGCACTTCAGATACATCTAGATCCAGGATCTCAAGGTTTTCAGGATTGGTCTTTTAGTATTTCTGGGTTTTGTTTTCCTCTATGATGTTCCATCCCCTTAGGATGGCAAGATGGCTGCCTGCAGCTCCAGGCCAGTTTCCTGTCCTCTCAGTAACCAGAAGATGCAGTCCTCCCAGCAGGAATCCCAGGATTGAATCTCATTGGCCCTAAATGTGTCACGTGCCCATCTCGGAACCAAATAAAGAATGTACCACTCTGATTGGCCAGATCATTATCATATGGCCATCTATGGAACTGGAGGCTGAATTTGCATAACACAACCTCTTAACTGAAAGTGGAGGAGGAGTAATTTTCTAAGAAAAAAAATAGGGTTCTGTTATCAAAACAAGGAGAAATGGATTTTAGGTTTTCAAAAAAACCAAATGTCCACTTTAGCTCTAAAGCTCAGATACATTTATCTCTATTAAACGGGACCTATATTTCTATATTCTGATGTGGATGCCTTCACTAACTAGCTGCATTGTTTTGGTTTAATCACTTAACCCCTTGGAGTACTCATTGTAAAATGGAAAAGGAAAGGTGGTGAAATAATCGCTAAAGCTATTTCCACTTCTAATTCCCTCATTCCATGATATGTATGTTGAGTGCGGGAAACAGGACTTTAAAAAGTATTCCCAAATGTGAAAGTCTGCTATTTGTAGCAATGTAGATGGGCAGGAGGGAGCCTTGGTGGGCTGCAGTCTATGGGGTCACACAGAATCGGACATGACTGAAGCAACTTAGCAGTAGCAGCAGATGGGTCTAGAGAATATTAATGCTCAGCAAAAAAAGTCAGACAGAGAAAAACAAATACTATATGTTATTTACTTATATGTAAAACCTAAAAAATAATACAAATGATTGCATATAGCAAAACAGAAACAGACTCACAGATATAAAGGAAAAACTAGTGGTTACCAATGGGGAGAGGGAAGGGGGTGGGGCAAGTTAGGGGTATGGGATTAAGAGATACAAACTACCATGTATAAAACAGATAAGCAGCAGAGATACCATTTACAGCACGAGGAATTATAGCCATTATCTTGTAATAATTTTTAATGGCGTATAATCTATAAAAATACTGAATCACTATGCTGTACATCTGAAATGAATATATAATAATATTGTAAGTCAAGTATACCTCAATAAAAAAAGACAAAAAAATTAAAAAATGTCTTCTCAAATGTAAGCAATGATAAAATTAAAATTCCTGTGGCTGTAAGGTTTATCAAGTATGCAAGCTCCATGGGAACCCTTAAATTAAATTCTAAAAACCTTCATTGAGTGCCTACCATCAATTAATCAGCAAGTACTCCTCTAAATGGAAAAAGACTCTTGGGAAGTATGCAAGAGAGGAATTCTGATTTCGTAATTGCAAATGTTCACCAAAGTGGGTAGGGGAGGTGGGTATCTTTAAAAATAGTTACAATTGCAGGCTCTATTTAAGTCAGATTTTTTAAATGATATTTGGGAAGGGTGGTCGGAGGGAGATAAACACAAACAAACTATGATATTGACCTACAAGAAACAACGGGAAGTCCAAAATCCAGAACTATCTGCGGCTTGCCTTCTGAGATGTGGCATGCTGTAAGGAAAGAAACCAGGGACCTTGAACTCAGACAGAACTGAAAATAAAGGCCACTTTTGTACTTACTATTTACTGCCTTTGGGAATTTGAGCAATTTACTATCCCATCTATTCCCTTATCTGTAAAATGGATATAATGACTTTTCCTCAAGAGAATCCTTTGGTAGGGAAGATCCTCTGGAGGAGGGCATGGCAACTCACTCCAGTATCTCTGCCTGGAAAATCCCATGGTCAGAGGAACCTAACCAGCTATAGTCTGTGCGGATGCAAAGAGTTGGGAGTTGGACACAACAGAAGCAACTGAGCTCAGGAGAATGAGATTATGGAAATAAATTTCAGTCACCAAGGAGTCATTCAAAACATACTCTTCAGTGTGTCCAACTCTTTGAGACCCTGTGGACTGTAGCCCACCAGGCTCCTCTGTCCATGGGATTCTCCAGGCAAGAATACTGCAATTGGTTGCCATGTCCTCTTCCAGGGGATCTTCCTGACCCAGGAACCCAACCCACGTCTCATACATCTCCTGCACTGCAGGCGGGTTCTTTACCACCTGTGCCACCTGGGAGACACAGGAATTATATTAAATGAAAGTCAAGATTCAAAAAGATTTCACACTACCTTGCTATGTGATCTTTTAGTTAGTCAGTTCAGTCGCTCTTTCGTTTCTGACTCTTTGCAACCCCATGGACTGCAGCACGCCAGGCCTCCCTGTCCATCACCAACTCCCAGAGCCTGCTCAAACTCACGTCCATCGAGTCGGCGATGCCATCCAACCATCTCCTCCTCTGTCGTCCCCTTCTCCTCCTGCCTTCAGTCTTTCCCAGCATCAGGGTCTTTTCCAATGAGTCAGTTCTTCACATCAGGTGGCCAAAGTATTGGAGCTTCAGCTTCAGCATCAGTCCTTTCAAAGAATATTCAGGACTGATTTCCTTTAGGATGGACTGGTTTGATCTCCTTGCAGTCCAAGGGACTCTCAAGAGTCTTCTCCAACAGCGTAGTTCAAAAGCATCAGTTCTTCGGCACTCAACTTTCTTTATAGTCCAAGTCTCAGATCCACACATGACTACTGGAAAAACCATAGCTTTGACTAGATGGACCTTTGTCAGCTTTGTGTTCTTTGTAAATGTGATCTTTGGCATGTATTAAACAATTGGAACCTCAGTTGCTTCATCTATACAATTAAGAGAATTATTTTTACCGATTTTACAGGTTATGTCTTTGGGGGATCGTGATTCTACCCACACAGATTCCAAAGCCCATTCTCTTTTCTTACATCATAGTCCCTCCCCTCTTTCTGTCCAACATCCTTTCCAGTTCTCAATGAAGCTTATGGAAAACATGGGGGACAAAGAAGACATGGTTGCTGCAGTTAAGGAGCTTCCAGGGGAGTTGGGGTGGAAGAAGAAATGTCAATTGTTGCACTCAATTTGGGTTTGCAAGTAACAAAGCCCATTATAGACACCGTGGTTATACTTCAGTTTACAAATTCTCTGGCTGTGGAAACCTACTGCTAACATTTAGTCATGAGAATAACTTTCTAATTTCCTGCACATAAGAGGGGCGGGCATGGAACTGTTTGGGGTATTGGACACCATGGAAAAAGTGATGTCTCTGAAGTAGATAAAGCAGTGGCATGTGCTGGGGTGAAGTCACAATGGCAGTGAAGACCCAGGGAGGGCAGGTTGGTTGAAGCAGAGGCCCTGTGGACGGAGTGCAGGAGGCAGCAAGAGGGGCTGGGTCAGGGAGAAACTGCTGGAAGGACAGGTGTTTCATGAGCTGGCCAGAGCCTGGACGCTACCTCATGAGCCTTCACACCAGAAGTGCCCCCTCAGAATGCCTCTGCTTCATTCGTTGGGATGACAGCAAGTCTAGAGAAGGGGGAGAGCCACAGGGACTGAAATAGTCAAATTCTCAGTGAAGTGGTGAGAACTGAAACAGAGGATTGTTATTGTGGTCACTGAGAGGGAGCAGCTCAGGGCAGAAGCAACTTCAGAGCAAAGGGTCTGGAGAGGCAGGTGGGCACGCAGGAGAGCCTCTCACAGAGGGCTCCCCCAGCCATGAAGGAGCCACCTTCATGATGAAGGCCGCCACCTTCATCCCCGAGCCAGCTGTGCTTGAAAAGCGTCCTTATCACAACCAGCCATCTGTGACTCCAAACCCCGAGGCAGGCTCAGACCCTGCCAGTATCAGAACCTTCAAAGGTACTTGTCAAAATTGCCGACTTGAGGGCTTCGTGACAGACCTTCCAGAGCAGAATGGCTAGCGCTGGGGGAACAGGAACCAGGGATCTTCCTTTTGAACAAAATTCCCCAAGGCGATGAAGTTGAAAGCCAGGGAGGCAGGTGACCCAACTCCTTCCCTGCTAGTGAGATCACTGAAAGCAGATTAACGCCTCACCCTTAGGTGAAGGTCAATGAACTGGGCCAACAGGAAGTCAATGGAAAGAAAAGCTTTCTGTTTCCTGGTACTGTGGTCACTGCAGAAAGCAGCCTTGAGAAACATAAATGGGATGGCTAAGAGACATTCAACCTCCTTAGGTATCTCTTCTCAGACCCAAACTTCTGTGGTGCCAACTACTTGGTAAATTTAAAAGTAGAAAAAGAACTGTATTTTGCTCTGAAATGGTTTTACTTCAATCATTCTGTCTTTTCTATAACTATGGGGGAAATCTGTGTTAATTGCAGTTAGGGGAAGACTATCTGTCAACAGTATTTAAAAGGAGGGAGATCCCCTCAAGCATATCGTCATTTATTCACCAACAGCAACTATAAATCACAGGCACATTGTCAGAAAAGTAATAACATTGATGCTTACTGGATACAACCAAAAAGGCTTTCAGTTAAAAGAAAAGAAGGACAACAAATGTATGACTATGTCTGCCATTTTTAAAATTTCAGTCCAGATGAGCTTTTGAATGTGGCCCGAGAATCTGACTGCAATGCAGGAGACGCAGGTTCTATCCCTGAGTTGGGAAGATCCCCTGGAGAAGGAAATGGCAATCCACTCCAGTATTCTTGCCTGGGAAATCCCATAGACGGAGGAGCCTGGCGGGCTACAGTCCATGGGGTTGCAAAGAGTCGGACACAAGTCAGTGAGTGAGCACAGGCACGAGCAGGATTCAAAAGACCTCTGAATCCTTTACAGTTTCAACATGTCTTTGTAGCACCATCCACACAGAAGAAAAATGCTTTCACATTACTAACTTGTACCACACCTATCTATAGAGTATTTTGCCTCTAACAGGTGTGGTCTTGGCCACAGTCTTTTTTGTGTTCAAGCCAAGTGAGAATAGTGTGGCTGGAGACCAACCATTTCCATTTCTGGAGCTTCGTCAAGATTAGTTGAGCTGCTTTTTCAAACCTAGGCTTCCTCCTATTCAGATGGACATATAATGGAGACGATTTGCAGGGCTGTAAAGAAATTTCTATTTCTTTCTCCTCCTTTCACTTCTTTAAATTTCATTTCATAGTCTCTGTCTCAGAAGATCCCACCTGTTCTTCAAACTTTCAAGCCAAGACTTGAATCATCTGCTCTCTAAGGGCAATTTTTCTTTAGGTGTGTTTAGCTTTAAACCAAAGTTCACAACCTCAGCTATACATCAGAATCCCCTGGGGGTGGGAGTATAAATTACTGATGCCAGGGCTCTATTCCAGGACAATTAAGGTGAAGTGATTCCCAGTAAGGCATAGACAAACGTGTTCTAAAATTGATATGGAAAGGCAAAGGACTTAGAATAACTAAGACCATTTTGAAAAAGAGGTATAAAATGGAAGGAATCACTATATATATTAAGGCTTATATAACCACAGTGATCAGCTTAGTGTGGTACAATGGTAAGATAGATATTTATACATAGATCAATGGAACAGAAAAGAAGACCTATGAATAGATCCACATAAATATGCCCAGCTTACTTTTGGACAAAGATGGAAGGGTAATTCTAGTGAGGAAGAATAACCTTTCCCAGAGATGATGCTGAAACAATTGGATATGCATAGGTAAAAAAATGACTTTCAGAGTAAGCTTCATGTCTTATATAAAAACTCAAAATGGGTCACAGACTTAAATGTAAGCTATAAAACTACAAGCCTTTTAGAAAAGACATAAGAGAAAATCTTCAGGACCAAGGGTTAGATGAAGAAATCTTAGGCTTGAGGCCAAGAGCATGATCCATTAAAAGAACTGAAAAAATTGGATCTCGCTGAAATGAATTTCCTTTACTTTGTGAAAGACCCATCTAAGAAAATAAAAAGACACTACAGAGTGAGAGAACATACAAATAAACTCTATATCCTACAAAAGAGTTGTTTCTAGAAAAATATAAACAACTCAAGACTCATGGTTAAAAGCTAACAATCCAATTTTTAAATGGGCAAAAGTCATGAAGGGGCATTTCACCTAAGAGGATATACAGACAGTGAACAGAACACATGAAAAGATGTTCAATGTCATTAGCAACTGGGGAACAGTAAATCAAAATCATGAAATATCACTACATCCTTACTAGAATGGCTACTTTTTTAAAAAAAAGTATCACCATCAAATACTGCTAAGAATGGAGAGAAACTGGACCACTCATATACTGGTGGTAGGTATGCAAAATGGTACAGCTACTCTGGAAAATAGTTTGACAGTTT
Source organism: Bubalus kerabau (assembly GCF_029407905.1). NCBI lineage: Eukaryota > Metazoa > Chordata > Mammalia > Artiodactyla > Bovidae > Bubalus > Bubalus kerabau. The sequence continues at coordinate 14,667,320 of NC_073626.1, forward strand.
CTTATAGAACTAAGCATGTAGTTCCATTGTTGTTCAGTTGCTAAGCCGTGTCCGACTCTTTGCAACCCCATGGACTGCAGCACGCCAGCCTTCCCTGTCCTTCACTATCTCCTGGAGCTTGTTCAAACTCATGTCCATTGAGTCAGTGACACTATCAAAACTTCTCATCGTCTGTCGCCCCCTTCTCCTCCTGCCCTCAGTCTTTCCTGGCATCAGGGTCTTTTCTAATGAGTCAGCTCTTCACATCAGGTGACCAAAGTATTGGAGCTTCAGCATCAGTCCTTCCAGTAAATATTCAGGGTTGATTTCCTTTAGGATTGACTGGTTTGATCTCCTTCTAGTCCACAGGACTCTCAAGAGTCTTCTCCAGCACCACAATTCAAAAGCATCAGTTCTTTGGGACTCAGCCATCTTTTTTTTTTTTTTTTAATTTTATTTTATTTTTAAACTTTACATAACTGTATTAGATTTGCCAAATATCAAAATGAATCCGCCACAGGTATACATGTGTTCCCCATCCTGAACCCTCCTCCCTCCTCCCTCCCCATTCCATCCCTCTGGGTCGTCCCAGTGCACCAGCCCCAAGCATCCAGTATCGTGCATCGAACCTGGACTGGCAACTCATTTCATACATGATATTTACATGTTTCAATGCCATTCTCCCAAATCTTCCCACCCTCTCCCTCTCCCACAGAGTCCATAAGACTGTTCTATACATCAGTGTCTCTTTTGCTGTCTCGTACACAGGGTTATTGTTACCATCTTTCTAAATTCCATATATATGCGTTAGTATACTGTATTGGTGTTTTTCTTTCTGGCTTACTTCACTCTGTATAATAGGCTCCAGTTTCATCCACCTCATTAGAACTGATTCAAATGTATTCTTTTTAATGGCTGAATAATACTCCATTGTGTATATGTACCACAGCTTTCTTATCCATTCATCTGCTGATGGACATCTAGGTTGCTTCCATGTCCTGGCTATTATAAACAGTGCTGCGATGAACATTGGGGTACTCGTGTCTCTTTCCCTTCTGGTTTTCTCAGTGTGTATGCCCAGCAGTGGGATTGCTGGATCATAAGGCATGTCTATTTCCAGTTTTTTAAGGAATCTCCACACTGTTCTCCATAGTGGCTGCACTAGTTTGCATTCCCACCAACAGTGGAAGAGGGTTCCCTTTTCTCCACACACTCTCCAGCATTTATTACTTGTAGACTTTTGGATCGCAGCCATTCTGACTGGTGTGAAATGGTACCTCATAGTGGTTTTGATTTGCATTTCTCTGATAATGAGTGATGTTGAGCATCTTTTCATGTGTTTGTTAGCCATCTTTATGTCTTCTTTGGAGAAATGTCTATTTAGTTCTTTGGCCCATTTTTTGATTGGGTCATTTATTTTTCTGGAGTTGAGCTGTAGGAGTTGCTTGTATATTCTCGAGATTAGTTGTTTGTCAGTTGCTTCATTTGCTATTATCTTCTCCCATTCTGAAGGCTGTCTTTTCACCTTGCTAATAGTTTCCTTTGATGTGCAGAAGCTTTTAAGGTTAATTAGGTCCCATTTGTTTATTTTTGCTTTTATTTCCAATATTCTGGGAGGTGGGTCATAGAGGATCCTGCTGTGATGTATGTCAGAGAGTGTTTTGCCTATGTTCTCCTCTAGGAATTTTATAGTTTCTGGTCTTACGTTTAGATCTTTAATCCATTTTGAGTTTATTTTTGTGTATGGTGTTAGAAAGTGTTCTAGTTTCATTCTTTTACAAGTGGTTGACCAGAGTTCCCAGCACCACTTGTTAAAGAGATTGTCTTTAATCCATTGTATATTCTTGCCTCCTTTGTCGAAGATAAGGTGTCCATATGTGCGTGGATTTATCTCTGGGCTTTCTATTTTGTTCCATTGATCTATATTTCTGTCTTTGTGCCAGTACCATACTGTCTTGATAACTGTGGCTTTGTAGTAGAGCCTGAAGTCAGGTAGGTTGATTCCTCCAGTTCCATTCTTCTTTCTCAAGATCGCTTTGGCTATTCGAGGTTTTTTGTTTTTCCATACAAATTGTGAAATTATTTGTTCTAGCTCTGTGAAGAATGCTGTTGGTAGCTTGATAGGGATTGCATTGAATCTATAGATTGCTTTGGGTAGTATACTCATTTTCACTACATTGATTCTTCCAATCCATGAACATGGTATATTTCTCCATCTGTTAGTGTCCTCTTTGATTTCTTTCACCAGTGTTTTATAGTTTTCTATATATAGGTCTTTAGATTCTTTAGGTAGATATATTCCTAAGTATTTTATTCTTTCCGTTGCAATGGTGAATGGAATTGTTTCCTTAATTTCTCTTTCTGTTTTCTCATTATTAGTGTATAGGAATGCAAGGGATTTCTGTGTGTTGATTTTATATCCTGCAACTTTACTATAGTCATTGATTAGTTCTAGTAATTTTCTGGTGGAGTCTTTAGGGTTTTCTATGTAGAGGATCATGTCATCTGCAAACAGTGAGAGCTTTACTTCTTCTTTTCCAATTTGGATTCCTTTTATTTCTTTTTCTGCTCTGATTGCTGTGGCCAAAACTTCCAAAACTATGTTGAATAGTAATGGTGAAAGTGGGCACCCTTGTCTTGTTCCTGACTTTAGAGGAAATGCTTTCAATTTTTCACCATTGAGGATAATGTTTGCTGTGGGTTTGTCATATATAGCTTTGATTATGTTGAGGTAGGTTCCTTCTATTCCTGCTTTCTGGAGAGTTTTGATCATAAATGGATGTTGAATTTTGTCAAAGGCTTTCTCTGCATCTATTGAGATAATCATATGGTTTTTATTTTTCAATTTGTTAATGTGGTGTATTACATTGATTGATTTGCGGATATTGAAGAATCCTTGCATCCCTGGGATAAAGCCCACTTGGTCATGGTGTATGATCTTTTTAATGTGTTGCTGGATTCTGATTGCTAGAATTTTGTTAAGGATTTTTGCATCTATGTTCATCAGTGATATTGGCCTGTAGTTTTCTTTTTTTGTGGGATCTTTGTCAGGTTTTGGTATTAGGGTGATGGTGGCCTCATAGAATGAGTTTGGAAGTTTACCATCCTCTGCAATTTTCTGGAAGAGTTTGAGCAGGATAGGTGTTAGCTCTTCTCTAAATTTTTGGTAGAATTCAGCTGTGAAGCCGTCTGGACCAGACTCAGCCATCTTTATGGTCCAACTCTGACATCCATACATGACTACTGGAAAAACCACAGCTTTGAATATGCAGACCATGTGACCCATCAATTCCACACTTGGTCATTTATTCAGAGAAGTGAAAACTTAGGTTCACACAAAAACCTCTACATGATTGTTTATAGCAGCTTTATTCATAACAGTCCCAAACTGAAAACAACTCAAACATCCTTCAGTGGGTGAATAGTAAAATAGACTGAAACACCCATTCCATATCGAATGAAGTGTTAGTCACTCAGTCATGTCCAACTCTTTGCAATCCCATGGACTGTAGCCCTGTCTGTGGAATTCTCCAGCCAAGAATACTGGAGTGGGTAGCCACTTTCTTCTCCAGAGGATCTTCCCAATCCGGGGATCGAACCTGGGTCTCTTGCTTTGCAGGCAGATTCTTTACTATCTGAGCCTCCAGGAAAGCCCTCTATGGATACTACACAACAATAAAAGGCAACCAACTGTTGATACATCCACAACTTAGAAGGATCTCAAGGGAATTATGCTGAGTGAAAAAAAGCCCACCTCAAAACATCACATGCTGCATGATCCCATCAACATAGCATTCTTGAAATACCAAATTAAACTGTCAGGATGGAGATCAGATACGTTGCCAGGGGTGAGAGGTGGGAGAGCATGAGGGAACCTTGTGGTGATAGCAGTTTTCTATGTTGATTGTGGTGGTGGTTACACAATTCTACACGTGTGCTAAAATTGCATAGAAACACACACCCATGCACACAAACATATTAACACTGGTGAAATCTGAATAAACTCTTGAAGACTGTACCAACGTTGTTTTCCTGGAGTCGATATTCCACTATACTTAATGCAAGATTATCACTGGGGGAACGGGATGAAGAGCACACAGAATCTCCCTGTACATTCCTTCCAATTTCCTGTGAATTTAAATTATTTCAAAGTAAAACTTTTAAGCCAAAAAAATACATTAACAAAAATGCTGATGTTTGGGCCCTATTCCAGACAAATTAGGTGAAAATTTCCTGGGGTAAGACAGACCATTAATACTTTTTAAACTCTCTCCAGATTATTCTGAGGTGCATTCAGGGTTGAATCACTTCTTTAGCCAAGTATGGATTTCTAAAAATATGCAAATTACAAAAATAATAACTTGCTTTATTAAAAATCTTTGCTCTAGAATACTAAACTGATCATAAGCAATATTTCAAGAAGTGAGCCCTCTAAATTACTTAAGAAATCTAATTTACATGTTACCTTTTAGGAACACGTATATGTAATGTTTATGCTGAAACATGTGGGCAGTCATAGGGGCTATTGCTAAAGAGAGAAAAACCATAAATTGAAAAGACACACGTACCCCTCTGTTCATAGCAGCACTATATACAACAGCCAAGACATGGAAGCAACCTGGATATTCATGGACAGATGAATGAAGGGTGAATGAAGACAGAAGATGTGGTATTTAAGCAATGGAGTATTACTCGGTCATGAAAAAGAATGAAATAATGCCATTTGCAACAACATGGGTAGACCTAGAGATTATCATATTAAATGAAGTAAGTCAGACAGACAAAGACAAATATCATATGACATCACTTATATGTGCAACCTAAAAAAAAATTTATACCAACCAACTTATACACAAAACAGAAGTAGACCTACAGACATAGAAAACAAACTTAGGGTTACCAAGAGGGAAAGGGGGAAAAGGATAGATTAGGAGGTTGGGATTAACATACAAACACTACTATGCAAAAAATAAATAACCAATAAGGACCCACTATATAGCACAGAGAACTATATGCAATATCCCATAATAATTTATAATGGAAAAGAATCTGAAAAAGTCCACATGCTATGCTGTGCAGCCAAAAACAAATAAACCAACAAAAAACAGGACCAAAACCAAAACCCAGGAAACACAGGAGTTCTCTGAGCCTCATCTAGGTTTTGCAGGGTGGTACACCTGAAACGAACACAACATTGTAAATCAGCTATGCTTCAATATTTTAAAAAATCCATTGCCTTCAACTCTCTGAGAACATGTATTTAACTAGTTTATTAATTTATCTTAATGTCTACTGCTTGTAACCACCGGGCTTTCCAAAGCAGTGTCAACCAAGTCTCACTTCACAATAGTCAGACGTTTGCCTTTTGTTTCAAGAATCTCAACAGAGATTAAGAAGCAGCTCCTGGGGCCTCAGCAGTGTTCACAGAGGGCAGATGTCTTAAGGATATGAGTTTTACTGGACCAGCACTAGACCCTGAGTATAGAGACTCCCTGGATTTTTACTTGTTAGTACATTTGTGACATGCACAGGGCCCTCTCAATCATGGGCCTGATACCTGGGCTCCTCTTACCCAGACTAGGGTCAGTTTGGCACACATCCCATAGAACGTCTCATTCGATTGTTTGTATCTCAGTTGTGCATGTGCAACTTCATTTACCATCCTGGGATCAAGGGAACTTTTGCTCTAAAAATTATGCCTGTCCACAAATGATGGTCTTTTATCTTCTGAAGATCTCCAAAGTATATGCCAGAGACTCAAAAGAGGAATCCAGAACAGTTAGAACAGTGGCAACATCCCTGAAATATCTGTGTAGATTCTCATGGTAAAGCACTACCAAATCAAAACACTGATTTGTTTGTTCCATGTCATGTCATTTTTAAATCATATGTTGAAAACTCAGGAAGTGAAGTGAAGTCACTCAGGTGTGTCCGACTTTGCAACCCCATGGACTATATAACCTGCCACGCTCCTCTGTCCATGGGATTTTCCAGGCAAGAGTATTGGAGTGGGTTGCCATTGCCTTCTCCAGAGGATCTTCCTGACCCAGGGATCTAACCCCGGTATCAGGAGCACCTGGCAAAACCCAGGTGAGGCTCAGAAAGCTCTTGTGTTCCCTGTCTGGTCTTTTGTTTGTTTTCAGTTCTGTTTTCTGTTTGTTTGGGGGTGGGGTTTTTTGGGCTACACCACATTATGGGATCTTAGCTCCCCGCCCAGAGATCAAACCTAATGCCCCCTGCATTGGGGGCACGGAGTCTAAACGACTGGACCACCAGGCTGTGGATTCAGAAAGACTGAACTTCGCCACTGCTGCCATCCTCCCCTCTGCATTATTTCTATCATTTTTTGCTTAACACTATTTCACATAATTATGGTCAAAATATATGTACCTAAAAATTGTATATTCTAACCATCAGCACAGTGAAAAGAACATCTACGGAAAGGGTAGAATGTTTGCAAATCATGTATCTAATAAGAGCTTAATATCCAAAATGTATAAAGAATTCATCCAACTGAATAGCAAAAACCAAATAACTCAACTAAAAAATAGGCAAAGGACCTGAATAGACATCTTTTCAAAGAAGTTACACAAACGTCAGCATCACTAGTCTTTAGGGGAAGTTAAAAAGAGATATCACCTCACACCTATTTAAATGGCCATCAATAAGAGACAAGAGACAACAAATGCTGGCATGGATGTGAAGAAAAGGGAACCCTTGTCCACTGGTGGAGAAATTGTAAATTAGTGCAGCCACTATGCAAAACAGTACGGAAGTTCCTCAAAAAAACTGAAAGTAGAGCTACCTTACCAGAAATTCCACTTTGGGGAATGTGTCCAAAGATAACGAAAACACTAACTTGCAAAGATATATGTACCCCCATGTATTGTACTCCATTGTGTTTGTGTGTGTGTGTGTATATATATATATATATAATTTTTACTGAAATATATATATATTTATTGTATATACCACAACTTCTTTATCCACTAATCTTTTTTTTGACACACAAACACACGCACACACACACACACACACACACACACACACAATGGAATACAATATAGCCATTTAAAAAAACAAGGAAATTCTACCATTTATGACAACAGGATGGACCTTGAAGTCATGTCCTACAACACCTCATAGAAAAAGAGATCAGATTTATGGGAGAGGGAATTGGAAGAAGGTGGTCAAAAGTACAAAGTTTTAAGATAAACAAGTATTAGCTACGTGTATATCCGTGGCGGATTCATGTTGATGTATGGCAAAACCAATACAATATTGTAAAGCAATTAGCCTCCAATTAAAATTAATAAATTTATTAAAAAATAAAATTAAAAAAAAAAGAAAAAAAACAAGTATTAGGGAGGTAATAGGGGTCTATGGGGTCACACAGAGTCGGACACGACTGAAGTGACTTAGCAGCAGGGGCTTCCCTGGTGGCTCAGTCAGTAAAGAATCTGCCTGCAATGCAGGAGACCCAGGTTGAATCCCTGGGTCGGGAAGATTCCCTGGAGAAGGAAAAGGCAATCCACTTCAGTATTCTGGCCTGGAGAATTCTATGGGCAGAGGAGGCTGGCAATCTACAGTCCATTGTGTCGCAAGGAGTCGGACACGACAGAGCGACTAACACTCACTTTCAGGGATATAACATGCAACATGAAGACTATAGTTAACACAGCCGTTTGCTACATAAGAAAATTGTTAAGAGAGGAAATCCTAAGAGTTCTCATCACAAGGAGAAAAAAATTTTTTTTTTCTCTCAATAAAACTGGGAGGAAAAAACCTGTGATGCTGTTAGGCCACTCCCCCAAGAAAGCAAACAAACAGGACTGGCCGAATTCCTTGAGAAATAAAGGTTTCTTGCCACTGAAAATGTCCTGGCCCAAGACCATACAGTATCTTGATTTCCTCATTTTATTTTTAACATAACCACGATGCTAATTGAGTGCTCTTTCAAGCTGCCGGAATAAGATCCTGAGATTCCAAACTGCTGTCAGCCTCCTCATCTTTAGCCCTGAAGTGCTCCTCTATGAGGAACTTCTCACACTTGACATATCCCTGCTCTCTGCAAATTATTTTCAATGATTTCTTAATTCAAAGAACTCTCTCTCACGCAGGAGCTGCAGAGCCAGCGGGAGACTGTGATGGTTCTGGTTCCCCTTTCTCCTCTCTAACCCCTGCTTCTAACTGAAGTACTTGTGTCCACCTTTTAGCCAACACTGTGTCTTTTTACAATAAAATGTCAATGCTTTATCTCTGGGTTGTGGATTTTTACAGGCATCAGAAAATGCAACTCTAGTTATCCTTATTTTAATGTTTTTCTCTCTACCAGTAACTTCTAAAGACATAGACAAGAGCTTATTTCTTGCAGGAAGAATTATCTACATAATTTGTCTCTAACCCGGTAGAGATTGCTATATGTTTTCCAAAGGTATTGAGCAGTCAGACATCAGGAAGACTTCCAATGAGAACTCAGTAAGAAACCATGGCCAAATTCAAAACAAATCCTTTTTCCTACAGTGGCTAGGAAAATACATTACTCTGCCTACCTTTATTAAGAATTTGCTTACCTTATCTATACCTCAATAAGAAAATGCTAAACTTTAAAAAAGAAACATTTGTAAAATAAATGAGTGAATAATGAAACTACCATCCAAATTAATTTTTTTAATTTTGTTCAAATTTTTGTACAAAACTTTTGATTAATAAATTTCTTAACTTAAAAAATATTGTTATATTCTTATTTTCTACTGAAGTTCTTTCTGGCTTTGCTCTGCTCACAGCATTTTACTTGTGGGAACAATACTTTGTGGGCTACAGATATGCTCAATTATTTTTCTGAGAATTTTCTCAGGTATCTACAAGGAAAAAAATGAAGAGAAATGATATATATATAATTAAAATTGAGATCTTTACACTGAAAATCACAAAACACATAAAAACAGAGAAAAATTAAAGGAGGTCAAAACAAAAGGAATTGAGGTGCTGGAGAAGACTCTTGAGAGCCCCTGGGACAGCAAAGAGATCAAACTAGTTGATCTTAAAGGAAATCAACCCTGAATATTCATTGGAAGGACTGATGTTAAAGCTCCAATACTTTAGCCACCTGATGCAAAGAGCCAACTCATTGGAAAAGACCCTGATGCTGGGAAAGATTGAAGCAAAACGGGGGGCGGTGTGGGGGGAGCAGTAGAGGATGAGATTGTTAGACAGCATCGCCAATTCAACGGACATGAATCTGAGCAAACTCCAGGAGATAGTGAAGGACAGGGGAGCCTGGTGTGCTGCCGTCCATGGGGTCACAAAGAGTCCAAGATGACTTAGTGATTGAACAACAACAAAATGGAGAGATTATACCTCATTCATCCAAGACTATACTTTGGATTAGAAGACTCAATATTTGCTAGCATGACACTTTTCCCCAAATCAATCTATATCTCTGCTACTGTGGCTACTCCATTCAAGCGCCCAGTTCCTGAATGGCCAATGACAGGGGCCTTGCTCATGTCAACTGGCTGGATGCATCTCCCATCACCCATACTTTCTGATGGGTATAGCATTTTCACACGCCCAACCATAGGCCTCTGATCCAGACCTGTTTGTCACCAAACTTCCAGTCCACTCCCTTCCAAGCCCCTGACCACACTTCCTGGATTTTTTAAGTTTATTTGACTGCACTGAGTATTAGCTGCAGCATGTGAGATCTAGTTCCCTGACCAGGGATGGAACCGGGGTCCCCTGCATTGGAAATGCAGTGTCTTAGCCACTGGACCACCAGGGAAGTCCCCTTCCTGGAGTCTTATTTAATCAGTTTGAATTGTATTTATTCCGTGCACATCACATCACAGGCCAGAGAATTCTGCCTGCATGATGCAGAAGGGGCCCGTCCACTAGCCGAGAACTTCCTGCCCAAAGGTTTATCCACTGTGTGAGAACAAGAGTCAGTTTTCTGGCAATAGCAGTGTCATGCCCTACTACATGATCTGAATAGATCAATCAAAATAAAACATAAGCTTGAGAGTGAAAATAGCTTTAGGGAACACTGGATTAAATCAGATTTTTAAAATCTCTCTTTTTTCTTTTAAAACCAGATGTCGCAATGCTTTTAACGTGCTAAGTTACACTGTGAATCTCCAGTAAAGAATTAAAATAGTCACCACATCCAAAACTTATTTGACCACAGACCCTCTTGCTTTGAACATCCCTCCTGATTAATGTTTTGTGGAACTCACTTTAGGACATGGTGTTCAATAGTTATATGATGAAAACAACACAAGTGGATTTTTGTTTCGCATAACAGCTTCTGCATTTTGCTCCACTGAAGCAAATTGCAATTACCATTTATTGTGAAATCGGTCTCTCTTTTCAGTCAGTCTTTTTCATCACAGGTCCATTTGTAGTACCACCCTCTACATCTCTACTCTGCATCAGGAGTGTACCTTCATTTTAAATTTCAAGTTTTTCTGCACTTATAGATCTACCTCTTAAGAGTTTCAGTGTTTAATAGATTTACAAATAGCTATGACAGATGACTAGAAAATGACTCAGAGATACTATAGTAAAAATTAAAATGATCATATTTAAATGTATTTCTCAATTATGATTCAGTAGGTATGAGTTTAATTTGTGCTCTCTGCCAAAAATATTCAAATAAACACTTTACAATGTCACACTGGTATACATAAAAAAAAAAAGAATTCACACTGAGTATTGACCTATTAGAGAGGTGATGTGTTTATGAGTAATACTAGATGACACACATGCTACACGTGTACTGCATTACTGTGTGATGCAACGGTTGAAGTGAAATACAGCTCTACCAGAATGGTAGAGTTGTGTTTAATGGGAAAGTGTTTCACACTGCTTTAGGTTTCTAAGTTAAAATGAAAATTACTTAAAATGAAATAAAATGTAAGATATAGTTCCTCAGTTGCTCTGGCCATATTTCAAGTACTCACCAGCCACATGTGACTAATGGTTACCACGTTGGCAATAGTGAAAGGAAATGCAGGGTCACGGGAGAGCGTCTGGAAAGACAAGAGAGACTTGCACACACTGTACATGGAAGGGATGCTGCCGATTGGAGGGGGAGAGTGGGTACCTCACAGTGATGGGCAAGGTCCCCAAGGAGATACGAGGACGTAGGATCCAGAGAGACCAGACTTGAAGAGGAGGGACATATTACTCCAGCTCTGAAACTACTGCTAGACCTTTATAGTCCGTCTCCATGTACCCCATCCCTGCCGCTCTCAGAACCGTACATAAAGGAAGCTGAGAGACTCTGAAGATGATTGTAAAGGAAGGGGTTTTAAAAAGAACGTAATCTTTGGCATCAAACAGACCTGGGTTCAAATCCTGGCTCTATCATTTACTAAGTGACTTTTGTCAAGTCATTTAAACTTCTGAGACAGTTTTCTTCTTCTTTTTTAATTGATGTATTTTTACAATAATATTTTACAACTGATGATTTACAATATTGTTTTAGTTTCTGGTGTACAGCATAGTGATTCAGTTATGTATATCAGATTATATTCCATTACAGGTTATTACAAGATGTTGAATACCATTCTCTGTGTTATACATAAATCCTTGCTGTATATCTATTTTAAATACAGTGGTGTGTCTGTTCATTCCAAACTCCTAATCTATCCCTCCCCCAAATGTTCCCCTTTGATACATAAGTTTGTTTTCTATGTCTTGGAGTCTGTTTCTGCTTTGTATATAGATTAATTTGCATTTGCATTATTTTTCAGATTCCACATTTAAGTAATATAATGTTTGCTTTATCTCTGACTTATTTCACTTAGTATTATATTCTCTAGGTATATCCATGCTGCTGAAAATGGCAATATTTCATTCTTTTATGGTTGAATAGTATTCCATTTTGTGTGTGTGTATATATACGCATCTGCATCTTCTAAAATCAGTCATGTGTTGATGTGAGTTCGGGTTGTTTCTGTGTCTTGACTATCATAAACAGTGCTGCTCTGAACACTCGGATGCATCTTTTCAAATTAGAGTTTTCATCTTTTTGATATATGCCCGGGAGTGAGGTTGCTGGATCGTATGGTAGCTCTAGTCTTACTTTTTTAAGAAACTTCCATACTCTTCCCATAGTGCTGCGCCTGTTTTCTTATAATTAAGATAGGGACACTTCCTGTCTTCAAGAATGGTGTGAGAATCAAACAAGGTAATGTACACAAAGAAATGTTGCATGTAGTAGCCACCTCATTAGAAGCACTAGATCCTTCTCATCAGGTAGTAAGAACACCTTTCTCCTATTCTGCCTGAGACTGTATCTGATAGCTGTGGGGAACCCCAGGGCTAAATGACTGACAGGGCAAATCAAAGAATCGTAGTGAGAAGCCTGGACATTTTCTAAAGTATTTTCCCATAAACACCATCCTTTTCCATGAGGCCTTCTGCCTCTACACCTCCTGCCCTCTCATTCAAAGTGTACTATGAGACAGAGGAAGAGAGCTAGTAGTAAAAGATGACCTAGTTGATACCTTGGTGATACCTAGTTGGATATCATACACTTGGCCCTTCTTTCCTGTATCTCTGACAACCTAAATATAACATGACATTTCACAAAATATTTGAGAGGTTTCTCCCAGTTTTGTGGTAGAAAACCTTTCCTAGACTCTTGAAAAGACATTCTTTAGTCCTCCAGTAGCCAGATAATCTCAGAAGGAACCTAACCAATGCCTACTGCCAAGGGAAGGGGACTCAGAGAGAAGAACTCCTCCCCGAAGATTCCTCCCCGCCCCGCCCCCACCGTGCACAACGACATCAACCAGCTTTGATGATGCTGCTAAGTCACGTCAGTGGTGTCCGACTTTGTGTGACCTCATAGATGGCACCCAACAGGCTCCTCTGTCCCTGGGATTCTCCAGGCAAGAATACTGGAGTGGGTTGCCATTTCCTTCTCCAATGCATGAAAGTGAAAAGGGAAAGTGAAGTCGCTCAATTGTGTCCAACTCTTAGTGACCCCATGGACTGTAGCCTACCAGGCTCCTCCGTCCATGGGATTCTCCAGGTAAGAGTACTGGAGTGGGTTGCCATTGCCTTCTCCATTGGCGATGCTAAGAATAGATAAGTACTTGAAGAACTGTACAAAAAAAAAGATCTTCAGGATCCAGATAATCACAATGGTGTGATCACTCACCTAGAGCCAGATATCCTAGAATGTGAAGTCAAGTGGGCTTTAGGAAGAATCACTACGAACAAAGCCGGTGGAGGTGATGGAATTCCAGTTGAGCTATTTCAAATCCTAAAAGATGGTGCTGTGAAAGTGCTGCACTCAGAATGTCAGCAAATTTAGAAAACTCAGCAGTGGTCACAGGACTGGAAAAACTGGGTCAGTTTTCATTCCAATCCCTAGGAAAGGCAATGCCAAAGAATGCTCAAACTACTGCACAATTGCACTCATCTCACACACTAGCAAAGTAATACTCAAAATTCTCCAAGCCAGACTTCAGCAATACGTGAACCGTGAACTTCCAGATGTTCAAGGTGGATTTAGAAAAGGCAGAGGAACCAGAGATCAAATTGCCAACATCCGCTGGATGATTGAAAAAGCAAGAGAGTTCCAGAAAAACATCTATTTCTGCTTTATTGACTATGCCAAAGCCTTTGACTGTGTGGATCTCAATAAACTGTGGAAAATTCTGAAAGAGATGGGAATACCAGACCACCTGACCTGCCTCTTGAGAAACCTGTATGCAGGTCAGGAAGCAACAGTTAGAACCAGACATGGAACAGCAGACTGGTCCAAATAGAAAAAGGAGTACGTCAAGGCTGTATATGGTCACCTTGCTTATTTAACTTATATGCAGAGCACATCATGAGAAATGCTGGGCTGGAAGAAGCACAAGATGGAATCAAGGTATAATTTCCCCAGTGGTAAATCAAAACACTGATTAAAAGAGTGGGTGTACAGAATAATTTGATGACTTTAATAACCTTCAGATATGCAGATGACACCACCCTCATGGCAGAAAATGAAGAAGAACTAAAGATCCTCTTGATGAAAGTGAAAGTGGAGAGTGAAAAAGATGGCTTAAAGCTCAACATTCAGAAAATGAAGATCATGGCATCCGGTCTCATCACTTCATGGGAAATAGATGGGGAAACAGTGGAAACAGTGGCTGACTTTATTTTTGGGGGCTCCAAAATCACTGCAAATAGTGATTGCAGCCATGAAATTAAAAGATGTTTACTCCTTGGGAGGAAAATTATGACCAACCTAGACGGCATATTAAAAAGCAGAGACATTACTTTGTCAACAAAGGTCCGTCTAATCAAGGCTATGGTTTTTTCAGCAGTAATGTATGGATATGAGAGTGGGACTATAAAGAAAGCTGAGTGCTGAAGAATTGATGCTTTTGAACTGTGGTGTTGGAGAAGACTCTTGAAAGTCCCTTGGACTGCAAGGAGATCCAACCAGTCCATCCTAAAGGAGATTAATCCTGGGTGTTCATTGGAAGGACTGATGTTGAAGCTGAAACTCCAATACTTTGGCCACCTGATGCGAAGGGCTGACTCATTTGAAAAGACCCTGATGCTGGGAAAGATTGAAGACAGGAGAAGAAGGGGACAACAGAGGATAAGATGGTTGGACGGCATCACTGACTCAGTGAACATGGATTTGGGTGAACTCCAGGAGTTGGTGATGGACAGGGAGGCCTGGCATGCTGCAGTTCATGAGGTCGCAAAGAGTCAGACACGACTGAGCAATTGAACTGAACTGAACTGCCCATCCAAATTCCCCACCCCTCTTCCCGTCACTTTCCCTACCTCCACTAATTGGTTGGAAGTTCTCATCCCTTTAGCCTGTCATTCTGGTGGTATAATTTCCCCAGTGGTAAATCAAAACACTGATTAAAAGAGTGGGTGTACAGAATAATTTGATGACTTTAAAAGTGATCATGGCTTCAGAAAGCCTGTGTACAGGTGTTTTATTATGAAGTATTTCAAACAGAAAATAAAACCAGGGAGAACAAAATAATAGGCTCTTAGTCACCACCATCCAGATTGTTCTCATTTTCCCCGTGTTTACTTCAGATGTTTCTGAGGAAATAAAATATCACAGATGCAGTTGAAGTCCTCTTTATACCTCTTTTGAAAGTTGCAGTTATTATTATTCTTCAAACTTTATAAACACTAGGTTGTGAGCATGGTAGTAATAAATCTGAAAATAACATTCAAAGGCAAAGTGAAATTTTTCTTCTCCTGTTACTACGGGCTTTAATTTAACAAGTCTTAGGGCATGCTTTCCTTTTCATTTATAGGCCTTTTTTTCATTCTTTTCCAAATAATCTCATACCCAGAATTAGGATTCATTGTGCTATTAAGGTATAAACAAAAAACAGATCTGAATGTGCTTTGAATTTTTTCTCTGCCTTCAATCTAAGTTATTAAAGTTTAAGATGCCCAAAGATACCATAAAAATCTTGTATAATTTCACAAGATATTTGATTTTTATTTTATTTCCCTATAGAGTAGCCATTTAGAATTGCAAAATTTCCTGCAAAAATAACTGATTGCTGCTCTTACCCAACTGAATCTCTTCCTATTCAACTTTTTACTTGTTTCCATCAAAGTCTGAATGGTTGCTTATCCATCAATTACATAACTCAGGGTGAGAGCCCAGCAAATGTAATAAATATGTATTTTTAGTTATTAATTAAATTTTAGTTGGTATTGAAATTTTCACATTCTAGAAGACAAGACTATCTAGAAGTTTAGAAGCTTTTTTGGGTTATCTTCCAAGTACCCACGTGGAAAACCCAAACTTCCTTATCTTCCCCTCAAGTTCATTCATTCAAATTATTTTTCCTATAAAACTTTGTGCCCATTCTCCTGGAAGGAAATCTCCATACACATGTACTCCCTCACTTTTGCCACCTAGAGGTCAAAGAGTAAAACAACTCGTAATCTTTCCAAGATATTTCCACCCCAGAGTTCTTAAACCTTCTTAACTGTACAAAATTATCTTACTTTCCTCCACCATGGGAATTCCTGTAACACCTTCTACCACTTTTAATTTGTTCCTACATTTTACCCTATACAGTAGTTATTTGTGAACAACTCTTATGTCCCCTTACAGACACCGACTATCTTAAGGGGCAGGTATGTATGTTACCCATTCTTCTTATCTTGCGTAACACCTAGCTGTGCTTTACAGAGAGAATAATGAATAAAACAATGAATGACCCCATAAACAAACATATCAATTTTGGGACAGAATCTCATTCAGCCCCATTCTGTCTTGGGTATATAAGAAAAGATGACAACCATAAGACGCTTTCTGGAAGCATGGTGTAGGGTAGAGTGGTGTTGAAATATGGAAAAATATGATCTTGGGAATCAGATTCTTGCCTTCTCCAGTTCTAGCTCTGTCCCTAGCCAATCAGGAAATTGTTGGTTAGACTTGCTTTCTCTTTCTCTAAAGTAAAGAGAATAATACCTATTTTGTAATGATGTATGAATATTAAGTAATTCAGTGTAAGAGAAAGTGCCTTGCTCTCATAATAAATAAACAATAATTATACATGATTGTTCCTGGAGAGGGAGCTTACTCATAGAATGATAGAAGTTGTTTCCCGCCCAGCTCTGACACAGGCTGACCAGCTGTGCAACCTTGAGGAAGTCATCACCCTCTCTGGGATTCCCTTTTCTCATCTGCGAAATTGAAAAGTACATATAATCCTTGAGGTGTCTCCCAGTTCTATGACTTAGAAAATAAGTGTTTAATGTATCAACTCCTTATCACAGTATGTCTGGGTTGAGGAACTCCATAATTCTCTTTTTAAAACAACACAGTTGACAAATTTATAGTAACTACCACTTCTAAATTTTGTTCCCCTCATGAGAAGAGTTAAGAATCCAACTTAAAAAAAAAAAACCTATGCATCTTTCAGAAAAGAATATTTAATTGCCTTTACATATGACATCATCCATTGAGCATATTTTTGCTTCAACACAGTTTTGCTGAATGAAGAAATGAATAATACTTTAGTGGGTGTTTGCCAAAAGTTCCAAGAATAATAATTCACATTCCCAACTAGGCTTGATTCTTTATAAACAGCCAGCTTAACTTTTTTTTTTCCCCTCTCCAAATTGGCTTTGAGTCACTGATATGATTCACAACATTAAAAAAAAAAAAAAAAAAAAAAAAAAAGGTTGAACCTGAAATTGCCCTGGCAGGCAGGAAATGAGCTTAAAGAACACAGTCCAGGTGAAGGAGAAATGCCACCCCGCCCCCACCAGTAAAAAAAGATGCGTTCTTTTTTTATTTTCTAGTTCCCAAAATGAGATGACGAAATGTCAACATGTAGCCTGATTCTCATCTCTCTGATCAGACTGGTTGAAATAGTGAAATCCAATATGAAATACAGAGCAATTAAATGTCTAGGCACATTTTTTTTTTTCAGATGCAGTTGGTCTTCCCACTCCTCCCCCAGATGAGTCACTCAACAGGAGGTAAGCAGAGAAAAGTGAATCAACGCTTCTGCCGGAGAAAAGGCACATAACCAGGTCAGGTCTTGACCTACAGAGAAACCGCTGATGTCACACAGGAAGATACAGGTGGCAAGAGCTAAGAGATGAGTACCAGAGAGAGGTGACGATGGTTGAGCACTGGTCGCCTGCTGACATCCTTGAAAAGGGAAGAGAGACAGCCAGCCGCACAGGGACCACTGGGAAGGGGGTCTGCCCAACCGAAGGAGTCCAGGCACTCGCTTGTTTCAGGAAGTCTGCCATGTTTGAAGGAGGATCCTCAAAGGTGAAAGGGTGGTTTCAGTTCCATTTTCTACATCCTCTCTGCAGCTCAAACTTCCGGTAATATCTGGATGCTCCTTTGCCTTCTCCTGGCCTATATATCCCCACGAATAATGGCATATCTTTGTGGTTGTCCAGAAGCTTATAAAAGCAATATCTTAGGAAAATAAACAAGATGGACTGAAGAGTGTGTATTTTAGTAACACTGTTAAATAGGAGTGGGGTGATTTAAGCGCTTAGGCAAGTACCCGGAAGTTACCTGGTGCCCACCCTACGATGTGGGCAAGAAAGCTTCCTGCCCTGGACTCCATGCATATGAGCTCCCTCTGGTTCTCCACCCATCACCCCCACCTTCATGGGCAAAAGGACACACCAACTTGGAGCTCACGACCTTTCTCAGAAGACCGTGGCATTCCCTTCCCAAACAACCCTGAGCCCTCCTCCAGGGCTTGCCCTGGTCTCTTCTCTAGGTCTGGTGCAAGGGCAGGCAGAACCGCCAGGACACCCACTCCCAGCCCACGGGACAGCTGTTATGGAGGTGGCAGAATGTGGACAGAGATTCTGTGCAAGACTAGGGTGCCCACATGTGCCAAATGCCACAAGGAACCCACAGTACCAGATGGAGGTGGTGATGGGAAGACAAGAGGGGTGGCCAGGGGCTGTGGACATTCAACACTAAGTGGTCTAAGAATTCTAAATCTGACCTTGACTTCCAATCATGAAAGTACATCAATCGATATAGGAGGATAGAACATATTTTGTTTAGCAACTCGCTAGTTTTGTTTAACCTTTCTAGGGATCCCCAACCTCTAGGATCCAATGCCTGATGATTTGGAGGTATAACTGATGTAATAATAATAGAAATAAAGTGAACAATAAATTTAATGTGACTGAATCATCCAGAAACCATCCCTGCCACCCATCCATGGAAAAAGTGTCTTCCAATAAACTGGTCCCTGGACCAAAAATGTTGGGGACCGTGGTTTAAAGCTATGCCATGTGGGTTTCTATTGTTGCTTTTGCCTGGGCCATGCAAGTTTTGGAAGTGGGGTGAGTATACCATGCATTTCAATCAAAGGTTGGTTATTTATTGCTTTCATGATGACAAGGATTTGAATTTGGTCAGTAGTAAATGGCCGTTTCTTTGCTATGCATCAATTTATCATTCTGTTAAGGAGATTGGTATGCTCTACACCCTAGAGCAGTTTGTAACTTATGTCAATAATTCATGACAATACCAGAAGAGGGGCTATGGTTTTTAATGTAAAGGAAAATGAAGGTGTCAGTTTGGATTATGGTTTCAAGAAGTTTCTAGTGACAGCTGTTCAATTTATTTAAATTTCTAGACACTTTCTTCCTAGATGTCTTTACAAAAGGACTTTTCGAGGTCTGAGCATTTAGTAAATTAATGAATTTTCTGTGTTTTAGTTTATTTTAGAGAGAGCACTATCAAAATATTTAAACATCTTTAATTCTAAAACGTGTTTAGTAGCTCTCAGAATTTGCACTGGTTATTACTATAGTAACTAGATTGGGGGCCGGGACCACTGCCTTGCTGCTCCACTCATAAAAATACCAAATAGACACCAAAGTCTTGTTAAACACACCCTGACAAAGTACAGAATCCTGTTTTACAGTCTGTCTCTAACACTGTTTAAGGGACTAAGTTGTCAGGGAACCTCACTATCAGGGGATCGTATCTGTGCCCTGGCCCTAACAGCCATCTCAGGCAACAGCATGGTTGTAAACTGCCAATTACCATGAATACAGAAGTTTTCAAAGTCTTTGTGAAAAGGGGACAGGATTTTTATTATTTATTTTTTTTACTTTTCTTAGCTCCCTTGCCATATTATTAGGCTTTGGGTATTTAATTAAAGATTTGATATAAGTATTAAATTTCATCCTCTTATTGGTTTGGTTACACAACATAGAGTGGTAAAAGAATGTCCTGGAGAGAGTATACTCAGTTGGCCAAAAAGTTCACTCAGGTTTTTCTGTAACACGTGGGAAACCCAAATGAACGTTCTGGCCGACCCAGGAAGTTCACTCATCACCCAGATGAAACCGAATCCTGTAAGGATCGTTCCCTTTCAAGTAACAAACGCCCATAACTCAATCAGAACTCTTCAGGAAAAGGAGTCAGACTCTCTCTTATTTCTCCCCTTCCAGAGGAATGCATGGACCCCAGGTATTATTGTTCAGGCTGCTCTTCCTTGCCCTCAAGTGCCATGTTGCTTCCACTCTCTCTGCGGGCTCTCTTGGTTGCCAGTCCCTTGCCCTGTCAGCCACCAAGCTGGCACTTACTTCCTGACCACTGGAACCCAGTCATGGCTGTGACAGCTAGCCTCACAGACATCCCCCCGCCAGTGACCTTTCTCACTCCGTCCCCGGCCAGCCATCACTGACTGTCATCACTGGCTCTGTTGACTGTCATATTAGTTCCTTGAGAAGCTGAGAAAAGAAGGGACATCTAGGCTGTAGACCTTCTGTTGCCCAATGCAGATCTTCAACATCGCTCTTTCTCTGAAGAGGTATGAGCCAGGCCAACTACCTAGTCTTTCACACAGATAGATTAGACAGGTCCATTCATGTTCTTTGATTAGCAGGTGTATAATATCCTCTCCTTCAGGCTGGTCTTTTACCCTCTTGTACGTCCCTTATCACACTTGTCTGTATCTCTCTGCATTCACTCGTCCACCAGTGCTATATGGGCAGGATTGCATCTACCTTGCACTGTTACATCTCTCTAGCACCTGGTCTTCCCACACCCCATAAATCTTCCTTAAACTGAACTGAACCTCAGAAACTTAGGGCAAAAACTGCACAGGCATCTTTCAACATGACAGCGTGTACCTCCAGAACTTCTTCTCCAGTCATCACCCCCGCTTCCCAGCTCAACAATCAAAAATTTTGATCAAAGAGGAACCCACTTCTCTGTGGGGTCTTATCCTGGGGGGGGGGGCTCCCACCCAGGGCATATGCTGGGCTATATTATTCTAGATGGTTGGGGTGAAGTTTTGTCTCAGTGACTGACGTTTCCAAACACCTCCTCAAAATTAGGGGTGTGACTAGTGACTAGGAGAGGAGGGGAAAGCAACTTTCTGTTTGGATCTGCAAAGGACACTGCATAATCTCCCTGCTGGGGAAGCCAGACTCTCCATTGAAAGCGATTCAGTCTCTGAACCACAGCCCCACCATGTCTGCCCACCTGTTGGTTGGTGAAACAGGATCAGGAGAGATAGGCATATAGAAATGGAATAGAAGAACATGATACAGAAAAGGTATGCTTCCATGTTCATTCTTAGCCCAATAAAGTCACAATTAACTAAATTATAACTTCATTTTCCTCTGCTGCTGCTGCTAAGTCGCTTAAATCGTGTCCAACTCTGTGTGACCCCATAGACAGCAGCCCACTAGGCTCCCCCATCCCTGGGATTCTCCAGTCAAGAACACTGGAGTGGGTTACCATTTCCTTCTCCAATGCATGAAAGTGAAAAGTGAAAATGAAGTCGCTCAGTTGTGTCCGACTCTTAGCGACCCCATGGACTGCAGCCTACCAGGCTCCTCTGTCCATGGGATTTTCCAGGCAAGAGTACTGGAGTGGGGTGCCATCGCCTTCTCTGTCATTTTCCTCTAACAGGAGATAATTTTTTTTTAATTTTATTTTGTATAAAGTTGCACAATTGGCGTATAGTAATTACAGCAAGGTTATTCAGTAAGTGTTATGATAGAGTTATATTTGGGCTTGTTTATTTAGTCACTAAGTTGTGTCTGACTCTTTACGACCTCATGGACTGTAGCCTGGTAGGCTCCTCTGTCCAAGGGATTTCTCAGGCAAGAATATTGGAGTGGGTTCCCATTTCCTTCTCCAGAGGATCTTCCCCACCCAGGGATCAAAGCCGTGTCTCTTGCATTGTCAGGCAGGTTCTTTACCACTGAGCCAGCAGGGAAGCCCATTCCTAGTATGCCTGATTGTAAAACAGGCAGGGCTTTGCTGGCTGCACAGAGCCCATTTTCTCTGTAGCATCTCTCAAGGGTGATCACAGCAGTGGGGTTCCTTGTGGGGATTAGGCATGCCCAAGTTAAAGGGCTAGTTCACTGGTTCATCAACAGGTGGGGAAGGGGAAGAGGGCTGGGGAGAGATGGGGGCTGATTTTGCCCTCAGGCAACATTGGACAATGTCCAGAGGCAATTTTGCTTCTCATAACTGGAAGACATCTAGTGAGCATAGGCCAGTGACCCTGCTCAACACCCCATAGGGCACAGGACCGCCTGCCTACCACAAAGAGGTGTCTGGCCAAAATGTCAATGGTGCTCAATCTCTGCTCCAGTTTTGAACCTCCAAAGGCCTTCTCTGTTTTCCTCACCCCCAGGTTGGATGCCTAAGAAACTTCACTGATATTCTCTTATGACCCTCACCATCTTTTAGCTCATTTTAGTTATTGAATAACTTGTTTCATCTTCCCTGTCTCCTGACTAGTATTTGGAATACAACCCCCCTGCCAAAAAAAACAGGACTTCCAATCTCACTGGGGGAAGTGGTATTAAGAGATGCTTCCAAGGTTGATGTTTAAGATGAATCTTGAAGGCTAAGTGTGACATGGAGAAAGTGAGGAGGGAGGAAAGAGCAGGGGCATTCTGGGGAGAGGCCTTAGTACATGCAACGGCATGGAGGTACCACGCTTGGTATGTCCTGGGAACCATAAATATGGCTAGAGATAAAGGTGGATTGCAGGATGTGGGAAGTGGTGCTACATAAGTCATGTGGAGCCAGATCATGCTGTAGCTACTGTGCTAAGCTCAGTTTAGAGGACCACAGACTGGCTTAGGTTGTTTCCTGTACTGTCAATGCTACTAAGGGCAGAGAACAGATCTTCCTTGCACATTTCTGTATCCTCGGTGCCTAGAACGGGATAGACTCTCAATAGATGTGTGTTGGACAATTAGATTAATTTATTAATTAAACCCTGTCACTGGAAGGAAAAGAGTTTTTAAAATCAATTACAGGAAAGGACAACTTTTATTTATATTAGCATATAGATATTGCAAATTTTTTAAAATTTAAAATACGAAAGATACTTTCAGTTAAAGGTAAATAATTTTTTTGTTTTTTGAAAAATAAAATAGGCAATAAGCTAGACTTACCAAGAAAAATAGAGAATTCAAATAAATAAAATCAGAAATGGAAGAGGAGACACTATAACTGATACCACAAAAGTACAAAGATCATAGGAGACTACTATGAATAACTAGATACCAACAAATTGGACAACCTAGAAGAAATGGGTAAATTCCTGGAAATATACATCCTACCCAAACTGAATTATGAGGAAACAGAAATATCTGAACAGAGAATTATCAGTTAGAAGATTGGCTAGGTAATTAAAAACCTTCCCCAAGGGCTTCCCTGGTGGCTCAGTGGTAAAGAATCCACCTGCCAATGCAGGAGACATGGCTTTGGTCCTTGATCTGGGAAGATCCCACACACCTCAGAGCAACTAAGCCCATGCACCACAACTATTGAGCCTGCACTCTAGAGCCCAAGAGCCACAACTCCTGATGCCTGGACACCCCAGAGCCCATGCTCCCCAATAAGAGAAGCCACTGCAATGAGAAGGCCATGCACCACAACCAGAGAGCAGCCCTTGCTCTCCTCACACAGCCAGAGAAAAGACCACGCAGCAGCGAAAACCCAGCACAGCCAAAAAAAAAAAAAAATTATTAAAAAAAAACCTCCCCCCAAACAAAAGTCTAAGAGCTGAAGTCTTCACTGTTGAATTCTATCCAGTAATTGTGTGTGTGTGCTCAGTTGCTCAGTCATGTCCAAATCTTTGCAACCCCATGGACTGTAATCCACCAGGCTCCTCTGTCCATGGAATTTTCGAAGCAAGAATACTGGAGTGGGTTGCCATGGCTTCCTCCAGGGGATGTTCCCAACCCAGGGATCAAACCCACACCTCCTGGAGCTCCTGCACTGGCAGGCAGATTCTTTCTTTACCACTAAGACCACCTGAGAAGCCATCAAGCATTTAAAGAAAATTTAATGCCAATCTTTCTCAAAAAATTGAAGAGGAGGGGATACTTCTGAACTCATTTTACAAGGCCAATTACCAAAACCAGACAAGGACTCCGTAAGAAAAGAAAATTATACACCAATATCCCTGATGACCATAGATTCAAAAATTATCAACAAAATCTTGGTAAGTCAAAATCAACAATGCAGTAAAAGGATTATACACCATGATCAAGTGGGATATTATCCAGGGGTGCAAGGATGGTTTGACATCCACAAATCAATCAATGTGATAGACTACATTAACGAAATGAAGGATAAAAATATGATCATCTCAATGGATGCTGAAAAACATTTTACAAATTCAACATGTGTTTATGATAAAAAAAATTTCAACACAATGGGTTGTTCTTAAGTGAATAGACACTTTCCCCAAGTAGACGGGTAGATGACCAACAGATACAAGAAAAGATGCTCAAAATCACAAATCATCAGAGAAGTGCAAATAAAACTCACAATGAGATAACACCTTACACCTGTTCAGATCAGATCAGTCGCTCAGTCATGTCCGACTCTTTGCGACCTCATGAATCGCAGCACGCCAGGCCTCCCTGTCCCTCACCAACTCCCGGAGTTCACTCAGACTCATGTCCATCGAGTCAGTGATGCCATCCAGCCATCTCATCCTCTGTCATCCCCTTCTCCTCCTGCCCCCAGTCCCTCCCAGCATCAGAGTCTTTTCCAATGTGTCAACTCTTCACATGAGGTGGCCAAAGTACTGGAGTTTCAGCTTTAGCATCATTCCTTCCAAAGAAATCCCAGGGCTGATCTCCTTCAGAATGGACTGGTTGGATCTCCTTGCAGTCCAAGGGACTCTCAAGAGTCTTCTCCAACACCACAGTTCAAAAGCATCAATTCTTTGGCGCTCAGCCTTCTTCACAGTCCAACTCTCACATCCATACATGACCACAGGATAAACCATAGCCTTGACTAGACGAACCTTTGTTGGCAAAGTAATGTCTCTGCTTTTGAACATGCTATCTAGGTTGGTCATAACTTTCCTTCCAAGGAGTAAGCATCTTTTAATTCCATGGCTGCAGTCACCATCTGCAGTGATTTTGGAGCCCAGAAAAATAATGTCTGACACTGTTTCCACTGTTTCCCCATCAATTTCCCATGAAGTGGTGGGACCGGATGCCATGATCTTCGTTTTCTGAATGTTGAGGTTTAAGCCAACTCTTTCACTCTCCACTTTCACTTTCATCAAGAGGCTTTTTAGTTCCTCTTCACTTTCTGCCATAAGGGTGGTGTCATCTGCATATCTGAGGTTATTGATATTTCTCCCGGCAATCTTGATTCCAGTTTGTGTTTCTTCCAGTCCAGCGTTTCTCATGATGTACTCTGCATAGAAGTTAAATAAACAGGGTGACAATATACAGCCTTGACGAACTCCTTTTCCTATTTGGAACCAGTCTGTTGTTCCATGTCCAGTTCTAACTGTTGCTTCCTGACCTGCATACAAATTTCTCAAGAGGCAGGTCAGGTGGTTTGGTATTCCCATCTCTTGAAGAATTTTCCACAGTTTATTGTGATCCACACAGTCAAAGGCTTTGGCATAGTCAATAAAGCAGAAATAGATGTTTTTCTGGAACTCTCTTGCTTTTTCCATGATCCAGCGGATGTTGGCAATTTGATCTCTGGTTCCTCTGCCTTTTCTAAAACCAGCTTGAACATCAGGAAATTCACGGTTCACATATTGCTGAAGTCTGGCTTGGAGAATTTTGAGCATTACTTTACTAGCATGTGAGATGAGTGCAATTGTGCGGTAGTTTGAGCATTCTTTGGCATTGCCTTTCTTTGGGATTGGAATGAAAACGGACCTTTTCCAGTCTTACACCTGTTAGAAAGGTATAATCACACACACACACACACACACACACACACACACACACACACACACACACGTTGCTAAGAATGTGGAGAAAAGGGAAACTTTGTGCACTGTTGGTGGGAATTAAATTGGTGCAGCCATGATGGAAAGCATGGAGGTGCCACACAAAACTAAAAATAGAATTACTATATAACCCAGCAGTCCCATTTAAGGGTGTTTAGCCAAAGGAAACGGAGAAGGCAATGGCAACCCACTCCAGTACTCTTGCCTGTCAAATCCCATGGATGGAGGAGCCTGGTGGGCTGCAGTCCATGGGGTCACTAAGAGTCAGACACGACTGAGCAACTTCACTTTCACTTTTCACTTTCATGCATTGGAGAAGGAAATGGCAACCCACTCCAGTGTTATAGCCTGGAGAATCCCAGGGACGGGGGAGCCTGGTGGGCTGCCGTCTCTGGGGTCGCACAGAGTTGGACACGACTGGTGACAGCAGCAGCAGCAGCCAAAGGAAAAAGACACTAAGTTGAAAAGATTCTGGCACCCCCATGTTCGCTGTAGCATCACAGTTGGCCCTTGAGCTACTTCAGTGTTGGGGCACTGGCCTCTGGTCAGTCAAAGCTTTGCATTATAAGTTTGTAGTTTACCCTCCACATCCAAGCTTCTACAATGGCAGATTCAACAAACTGATGATCTTGTAGTACTATAGTACATATTTGTTGAAAAGAAATCCGGTACAAGTGGATCCATGAAGTTCAAACTCATGCTGTTCAAGGGTCAACATCTTGGCATTTATAACAGCCAAGACACGAAAGCAATTTAAGTGCTCACTAATGGATGAATGGATGAAGAAAAAGCATATATACACAATGGAGTATTATTCAGCCACAAAAAAGGATTATCTTGCCATCTGCAATAACACCGAAGGACCTTGAGGACATTATACTAAGTTAAATAAGCCAGACATGGAACCATAAGTACCATATAATCTTGCATGTATGTAGAATCAGAAAACCAAACTCACTGATACAGAGAAATTGGGGAGGGAGGCAGAAGTGAGTGAAGGTGATCAAAGGTACAGACTTTCAGTTATAAAATAAATGTCATGGGGATGTAACATGGTGTATGGTGACCATAGTTAATAATACTGTATTGCATGTTTGAAAGCTGCTAAAAGAGTAAACTTTAAAGTTCTTATTACACACACAAAAAAGACGACGAACATACAGTACCTATCACAATTAATATAAAAAAGATTTAGATTCCACCAAAAAGATCTCTTAAGCATGCATGGAGTTCTGGGGAGTGGGATCCTTTCTCATGTCTCATTAGAAATACAGCACAAAGTATCTTTGAAGTTTACAGTGCTGGACAAGTGTCCCCCAGAATTTTAATTTCACATACTATGTCCCCTGCAATATCCTTTAATTCCTTGTTTATCTAAAATTCGACTTTACACTGAATGTTCAGAATTTCATGTGTCAAATCTATACTATGGTCTTATAAAATACTGATTTAAGTTAAACAAATATCTTTAAATGCTAATCTTCACAGAGCCACTAAATAGATTCTGGTAAATAATGTTTCTCTGAGAGGGAACTGAATGTGCAGTTTTTCTCAAACTTAACAGAAATTCATTTTTTTAAGTGAACATCTCCAAGCTAGTCTGGAGGGCAAGTACTCAACTATCTCTGGAGGTTTGTTACCTTATTCACCGTTTCTATAATTTCTTATTGCATTCTGATCAAATCATTTCCCCATTTAATATTAGTAAATCATTCCTTCCAAGAGACAGTCTGAAATCCTTAGCTCGAAATGCAGGGTCTTCCCCAATCTGTTACTCATCTTTCCAGCTTCACTTCCAGGTTTTCCTCAAACACACCCTCCCTGCAGGTCTCACTGAGCTCCCCTCTACCCTCTGACATTCCATGTTCTTTCAGACCACTGAGGCCTTTGCATGTATTTCCAGAAATGCCCTTCTCTAGGCCCCTATCTTCTCAGTGAACCATTAATCCCATAAATGAATGAAGATGTTCTCGACTCCTCACTGAACATTTAGTCATTCATTCCTTCTTTCTCTCCCAACACTTGGTACATTCGTCAATTAGTACTAACCTTCCTGTGTTACCATTTATTTATAGGTCTGTATCCCCCTCCCTCACCCTCACCAGTAGAGAATCAACTTTTCCAAGAGTATCACTTGACGCCATTCTTTTCTATTTATTTTATTTTGCTTTTTGGCCATGCCATGCAGCATGTGGGATCTTAGTTCTCCAACCAGGGATCTAACCCATACCCCCAGCAGTGGAAGCATGGAGTCTCAACCACTGGACTGCCAGTTAAGTCCCTATGCCATTCATTTTCAAGTCAGAGGATTTGACACATATATGCTGGAAAATGATTTTGGAATTAATGAATAAATAGTAAATCTGATTTTTAAAATAAAAGATTCAGGTTGTGGCATGCCTGTGTGCTCAGTCGCTTCCGTCATGTCCCACTCTTTTCGACCCTATGGACTCTAGCCCACCAGGCTCCTCTTCCATGGGATTCGCCAGGTGAGAATACTGGAGTGGGTTGCCATGCCCTCCTCCAGGAGATCTTCCCAACCCAGGGATCGAACTCACGTGTCTTACGTCTCCGGCATTGGCAGCCGGGCTACACTTAGTGCCACCTGGAAAGCCCTCAGGTTATGGACCCTTTCCCTTTTCCTCAATCCTCTCTTCTGACTCTGCAGAAGACCTAGAATGTCTTCCAAGAAAATAACTACTTAACAAATAGGTACCATTTTATAGAAATCAACTCAGAATTCTAATGCTTCCTCTGAAAAGAATAAGATGCAATGAAACTAGGTAAACGTCTCCAAACATAGTACCTATCTCTCTAGGGATCCTTGCCTTCCCATGGATTAGGATTATATGATTAAATTATTTAAAGCCTGTTTTTCTCTAATTACATAGTTACATATTCAAGGAGTTTTACTGACATTCAATTAACCTGTTATCTTCTATCTGTTCCATATGTGAGGCATTATTATTTTCACTTTAAGAGGCATGAAAGTGTAAGAAGCCACACCCACATGAGAGGAAACCCTCTTCAGGGATTCATCTAAAGATCTTGACTGATTTAACCACCTTCAACAACCTATTAGGGGCTTCCCTGGTAGCTCAGATGGTAAAGAATCTGCCTGCAATGCAGGAGACCCCAGTTCGATTCCTGGGTCAGGAAGATCCCCTGGAGAAGGGATAGGCTACCCACTCCACTATTCTTGGGCTTCCCTCATGGCTCAGATGGTAAAGAATCCACCTGCAATGCGGGAGACCTGGTGTCGATCCCTGGATCGGGAAGATCCCCTGGAGGAGGGTACGGCAACCCACTACAGTATTTTTCCCTGGAGAATCCCCATGGACAGAGGAGTCTGCGGGTTGCAGTCCATGTGGTTGCAAAGAGTTGGACATGACTGAGCAACTAAGCATACACACACACACACACCCCCCAGCCAATTAGAGACCATAAATGTTATTCAATCTGTCTGATTCAGGTACCTCTCTTAAGAGTATATGAAGAACAACTTCAAAACTCAGGAATATATAAATTCAACAAAAAGATTAACTAAGACTAATGAACCCATTATATGGAATGAACAACATGCAATTTACTAACTACAGATATATATTATAGATAAAAGAGCCAGGTGTATGTAACCTTTTCCCAATTGGAATTTACTCTCACATCAAGTCTGGATATGTCAAGATTTATTTTCCAATATATTTTCAACAAAAAGAGAGTTTTACTTCAAATATTTAAAAAAATGTGTATTAAAAGTTGTGATCCCCTCTATGAAGGAAATTGAAAAAGAGAGAATTAAACTCAGAAAAAAAGGAAGTAAAATGAGGGATACAAGCAAGGCTGCATGCATGTTAAGTCGCTTCAGTTGTGTCCGACTCTGTGCAATCCTATGGATTGTAGCCCACCAGGCTTCTCTGTCCATGGAATTTTCCAGGCAAGAATACTGGAGTGGTTTGCCATGACCCTCCTCTAGGGGATTTTCCCAACCCAGGGCTTGAACCTATGTCTTACATCTCCTGCATTGGCAGGCAAGTTCTTTACCACCAGCACCACCTGGGAAGCCCACAGGCATGATTATTGGTATATAATATTTGCTGACTTGAGTTGGATCAAGATAAGGACATTGAGGCTTATGTAATAAAGTGAAGAGAAAGATATATTTTTTTTTAAAAAAAAAAAAGGCTGAGGGAAAGTAAATGCAGGCTTTAGAAACACACTACTAGGAATGAGAAGCCTACGATGGGTAAAGGAGGATCTGATGGCAAAGTGATTGACATGAAGCCACCAAGGGCTGGAGGAAGCCTGGCTGCAGAGTCAGGGAGGCTGCTGAGAAACACGAGCCTGATGGGGTCAAGGAAGCTGAGCAAGGCTGACACAGCTCTGCTCACTGCCAGCTTTCAGCGATTATCTCTAAGGCCTCATAGGGACCCTACAATAAAAGTTTATTTATTTGAGAAGTAAACTGTCTGGGATCATAAAATGAGAAAGACATTCGCTCTGGGATGGAGGCCCAGAAAGACACAGAGCAGCCTCAGAGCCCCACTGAGCATCTGGCAGGACAGCTCGCACAGCTGCTGGGGAGCAAACGAGGATGAATGGAAAGTGACTCCGCGGACCTCACGGTCTGCAAAGGGCATGGATGAGATCCTGAAAAGTGTCCTTATTTAGTCCATTGTCTTTCTGGCTTTATCCTTAGGAAGAATGACAACTCAGCTTTCATACTCCAGGCTTGTTCAAGGGGTTTTACATAGAAGTCATTTAATCCTATTAACAACCCCGTGGAGTTTGTACTGTTATGATCTTCATTTTATAAACAAGGAAACTGATACACAGAAAGATCTCCTGGCAAGTAAGTGATGGAGGGAGTAGCCACTGGAATCTAGTCGGTGTGACTGCACAGGTGTGCACATGTACCCCCAGGGTGAAGGTTTCATAGTAACTATCCAGCCATCCTCCTCCAAGTTGTGCTGGGAATGACCAGGGTGGTGACTGTCAGGGTGCACTGTAGGGGCCATCCCACACAGACAAATGCACCAGTGGTCTGTCTGTGCTAAGCCAACACCCGATACAGAAGCTGCTCACTCCAACCCCAAGAAGGGTTTGTGACCCCCTCTAGGTCAACAGACAGCCCGCCCCTTGGCTATAGTCCAGTAGTCCAAGCGGTGGGCATCAGAATCCCATATGAACCATCTGAATCCTTCCACGGGATCTTTGCAACTGAAATTCAAAGATGAAGAGACATCTCTAGCTGCAGATCTTTCAGGATGTGACTTTGACAGTTGCTGAAGGCCATTTTTCCTACTGGGCAGAGAATGTCCATCTCTATTAACAGAGAAGGAAGCTTAAGTGGAACAGACGAGAGACAGACAGAGAACCAGCGAGCGAACAGCATTTGGGTTCTAGTCCGTGACACTCCAGAATGGCTCCAGGTCCTGTGACGGTCCTTTGAGCTACTTCTATGCTCTTCCGATAAATTGCTCGTTTTGTTTAGCCTAGTTTGGATTGGTTTTCTGTCCCTTGCTATTCAAAGTGTCCTGGCTGAAGACTCTTCTCTCATTTTGCATCTCCATCACCACATCCTGTTTCTTTATCAGCTGAGGTGCTTCTCCGCGTGGACCACATCCCGTGGCAGTCCACCTCCTATGCTGATTCACATCTGTCCACACCCTCTGCGATCTGATCCGTGGGCTGCAGAGGAGATTTCAGTCATTTATACCTACAGTTCTCAAAGTTTAGCTTCTAGACACATATGTATAATACTCATATTGTCATCTCTCTAGATATCCCCATTTTAATTGCTATTACACAATTAAGTGGAGGTTATTACACTTATGTCATCTTAACTAAGTACATATGCAAAGACTATTTCCAAATAGGGTCACATTCCAAGGTTCCAGGTAGAGGTGAAGTTTAAGGAGATACTATTTAACCCACTATAGGAAGTGACTGCTAACAGGCATAGGGTTTCTTTTTCAAGTCATGAAACTGTCCTAAAATTGACTATGGTGATGACTGCTGTAGTCTATGAATATATTAAAAACCATTTAACTACATACATTCAACGGAAGAACTGTATGGGATGTGAATTATATCTCAGAAATAAAAACTATCTTAAGAAGCAAAAAGAATTAAGATTCAATAAGCTTCCAGTAATGGAACCTCTAAAAGATGTATAAGGAGAAGAAAAATGATCCCAGGAAAAAGACAAAAAGTATAGGAAAGTTGGAAGTTAAGTCCCTGAAGGTCAGAGACTTTGTGTTGTTTACTGGCTGAGTCCCTAGGTTTATAGTTGATGTTCAAAAATTACACATTGAGGAACTTCTCTAGTGGTCCAGTGGCTAAGACTCCATGCTCCCAATGCAGGGGGACCCAGACAATTCCTGATCAGGGAACTAGATGTTGCTGCCACTAAGAGTTCGCATGTTGCAACTAAAAATCCCGCATGCTGTAACTAAAGATACTGCATACTGCAACGAAGATTGAAGGTCTCACATGCTAGAACTAAGACCTGGTGCAGCCAAATAATTAAATAAATAAATTTTTTTTAATCACATATTGGAGAAATGGCTGATGAGCAAACAAATTGGTAAATGGGAACATAAATCTAAATAAACATTTTTATTAAACAATAAATTCTAACTTTTATGGTTAAACCAAAAAAAGAAGATAAAAATAGTGGACAATAGCGTGTAAGCTGGGAGAACATGATCAGTTAGAGCAATGAAATGCCTTGGCATTTTTGAAGCATGGGTTAAAGCAACTGAGGGATGACAGACTTGGCAAATTAAATACGCATGAAAATATTTCAAAAGGAACCATTACGAGAATAAAGAGGGTATAACTTCCTAGCTAATTGAGCAAAAACTTAAAAAAGAGAAAGGAAGCTCAGTTAATCCAATGGAATGTTGGAAAGGAGGAAAGAACAGATAATGTGGGACAATTAGAAAGCAAAAAAAGACAGAGGGCAGAAAAAAATGCACATACATCAGAAATAGATGTAAGTGGACTAAGCCTTCCATTTAAAAGACAGATTGTTATATTAGATTAAAAGTAAATCCAGCTATGTGTATTTCTTTCATAAATTTTATAAATATTACTTTGTATCTACTCAATGTATCATGAAAATATTCTTAAAAAATTAAATCTAGCTAAATGCCACCTAAAGATACATTTCTAAAACAAGAACATGGGGAAAAATATACATATAAAATGTATATTTTATATATTTAATTATATATGCAACTATATAAAATATATACTATATATCATAATTTATAAATATGCTTATTTATATTGCATTTGTTATATAACATATATGTATTACATATTTTATATATTATATAGTTTTATTTTATGTTATAAATATTTTGTGTCATATAAAAATGTATACATGCACATACACAAGTCTTTGATCCAAACCCTAGAACAAAATGTTTCCAAATTCATATTAATTTTAATTTATTTTAAGAAATTAATAGAGGTATATGTTATATCTACATAACACCCCCAGTGGAGTTCAATGCGGCACCTCTTAATCAAGCACAATAATATTTCTGAAAGAAACATTACTATTCACTCTAAGTGGAATAAAGACTAAAGAGCTTCACATCAGCACAGATCAGGTTTTGCTGCCAAATGAATCATGGACAAAACCTTTTTCCAGAGCTTTTTGATCTTCAGAACTGCAGACAGGGATATTACAGACTTGAAGCAGGCAAGTATTAGGCAAAAGAACTGGTATACCTGCAGTAATAGCAAACCAAAGAAGTTCTAAGGCAAATAACTTTATTAGGGCTTACCAAATAATATTTCTAGAAGCTTCTGTTCACCAGGAGGGTATAACAATTCTAAATGCATATGTTCTTATTGAGAGCCTCCAAAGACAAAGAAAAACTGATAGGACAAAAAGGAAAATCTGGTGAACACATGAAATAATTTCAACATATGATATATTCTGTTCAGTATTCCAATGTGTGTATTGTCACCCCAACTAGATTGCAATAAATCAGCGGTGAGTGGGTGTTTTCCTTCCCAGTAAAAGGCCCTTTGTACTCTCGACCTCCTTTGAGCTTCATGCCCCTATGCGGTAGGAATGGTGTGGCCTTGCTGCAACAAAGGAGATAAAGTCATCTGTCCAAAATCGCACTGCTAAGTATCAGAGTTTGGATTTAAATTTAGTTCTCTTTGACTCCAAAGAGCCAAGACCTTTACAGTGGATCCTGAAATAAGCATAAGACATCATTCCCTTTGCACACACGCCCGTGCCTGCTCAGTCGTATCCAACTCTTTGCAACCCCGTGGACTGTAGCCCACCAGGCTCCTCTGTCCATGAGATTCTCCAGGCAAGAATACTGGAGTGGGTTGCCATTTCCCTCTCCAGGGGATCTTCCCAACCCAGAGATTGAGTCTGCTTCTCTTGGGCCCCCTGCATTAACAGGTGGGATTCTTTACCACTTGCACCACCTGGGTTACCATCTCCTGAGTTAGTGAAATTGAAATGGCACTCATCGTGTAGAAGAATTTCAGTAGACACTAGCGACCTATACAAAACGTGTCATTTTTCCAAGAGGCATATTATCAGGAGTCCACGCACAGGAGACACCTTCTAAAGTCTTGTACAATCTTCATCCTCCTACAGCTCACCAAATCTTGTCATTTTCTCCCTGACCTTCAGATAGCTTTGAAATGAGCTGAACTCATAATCCCAAGACATTCTGAGCTTTCTCAGCCTTAAAATCACATTCTCCCTGTAACACAAAGATGCAGAGTTGTTTGGGTTAGGAACGAATTCATACTTTAAAATGTAAAGCCTTTTAAAACCTGTTTAAAATGGATTTTCTGCTTTCATTCAGCAATTATCCTCCATCAAACAGAAAGAGAAAAGGAAAACCAAAACCGGTGACAGTGACAGCAGTTGGCAGAAAAAGAAACAGAGAAAAATAAAGCCTAGAAATAAAAACAGCATATTTGTCCTTATGTTTCAAGAACCAGAGACCTCTCAAGACGGGGCCTGCTTCTCTTCACCAGGGATAGCAGAGGATGCTCAAGACAAACCACGGCTCATCTCACGTCACAAAGAACCCCGGAGCAAGATGGAGACGTGCATACTCACATTCCACCACAAGAGGGCGCTCATCAAAAGGGAGTGAAAGGTCATCCTGCCCTAAATATGCACCGGAAGAGTAAAATCCCTGTCTGAAAAGCCTGAGAATATTTTTATCATCAGGCGCTGCTGCTAGATGGTTTGGTAAAACAATGATCCAAATTAAGATTTTTTTTTTCCCTCCAATACTATTTTTGTGTCGTCAATCCCATTTCTGTAATGAATTCTAAGAGACATTCTATAAAGAATGAAAACAGTTTCCTGTCTGTATGGCAAAACAGAAATCAAATAAACTGCTCACATAAAATAATTACAGTAAGAGTCAGCAATGAGTGAATTTTATTTTAGGTAGACTTAGTTAAAAAAAAATTGGGAGAATAAAAGGGATTCAGCCTGCATTTCCCTTTTAGAAAGGGAGGGAGGGAAGATGTGAATTTAAATTTCAATTTCTTATGAACTATTGAAGAGTGAAAAACTTGAGTTCAAATTCCAGTTTTATCTTCCAAAAATGTTGTTAGCAGCTGTCTCAGCCTCACTGATCTTCATATCATTGGTACAGGGTTTGTCTTGGAGGACTCTCCTTCAAATGACTTCCACTAATAAAGCCATTGTTGTGGTTCAGTCACTCAGTCCTGTAGGACTCTTTTGAGACCCCATGGACTGTAGCCCATCAGGTTCCTCTGTCCATGGGATTTCCCAGGCAATATTACTGCAGTGGGTTGCCATTTCCTTCTCCAGGGGATCTTCCTAACCCAGGAATCAAACCGGCTTCTCTTGCCTGGCTGGCAGGTTCTCTACCCCTGAGCCACCTGGGAAGCCCAACAAATCCATCCTATAGATCTAATCTGTTAACCAGGAATCTGTTAGGTTTCCAGGCACCCAGCAGCCAAGAAGTGGTGTGGGCCCTACAGGCCAGACAGGCTCTTTGGTCGGGCATTTCTGTGTTTGAACGCTGGCTGCACTTCTTACTAGATACTTGTAACTTCAGGTTAGTCTTTTAATATGACTCACCCTGATTCCTTATCTGTAAAATGCAAATAATAATAGAGCATAGATAAGGCTTGGGAATTAGAGGTCTAAACTACTACGTGTAAAATAAATAAGCTGTAAGGATATATTGTACAACACAGGGAATATAGTCAACCATTTATAATAACTATACATGGAGTATAACTTTAAAAATTGTGAATCACTATGCTGTACACCTAAAACTTAGTTCAGTTCAGTCGCTCAGTCGTGTCCGACTCTTTGTGACCCCATGGACTGTGGCACAGAAACTTATACAATATTCATCAACTATACCTCAATTTAAAAACTAATAGAGTATGGAACAATTGTAAGGACTCAATGAGATTAAACAATAGAAAGAATATAGTAAGGTGCTTTGTCCAAAAATGTGCTCGATAAATGTTAATTATTAGACTTCATTTACTCACAAATATTTATTGATTGCCTTTGCTGTGCCAGGTATATTTTGAGTGCTTGGGATACATCCATGAGCAAAAATACAAATGACCCCTGCCATTGGGAGTTTGTATTCTACCAAAGGAAGGCAGACCGTCAACGACAGCCATTATAAGTAAGTAACATATGCTAGAAGGGAAGAAGGTAACCAGAGCTATGGAAAAGAAAACTTGCGGCCAAGTAGTGCTAATGTTAAAGAACCCACCAGCCAATGCAGGAGACTTAGGAGACGCTGGTTCGATCCCTGAGTCGGGAAGATCCCCTGGAGGAGCGAATGGCAACCCACTCCAGTATCCTTGCCTGGAGAATCCCTTGGACACAGGAATCTGGCAGGCTACAGTCCATAGGGTCGCACAGAGTTGGACACGAATGAAGCTACTTCACACGCACACAGGTAAGACTTTCTCTGCATGGTGTGCAATTCTCTGAGCTTTGCAAATGCATATGGTTACGCAGGCACTGCGTCATCAAGATGCAGAACAGTGAGGGCACCCTCCCGGAACATTCCATGTGTCCCTGTGTGGTCAGCCTCTCTCTCTGCCCACGGCAATCATTGATCTGTCTCCTGTTCCTATAGGTTTTGCTCTTCCAGCATGTCATATAAATGAAATCATCTGCTATGTGATCTTTTGAGCCTGGCTTCTTTCACTTAGCATAACGTATGTGGGATTCATCCATTTTATTGCATATACCAGCAGTCTGTTCCTTCTTCTGTTGTATGGGAGAACCAGCAGTGTGTAGAGCATTTAAACTGTTTTCGGTTTCAGGCAATTATGAACCAAGCCGTCAAAATCAGTCATCTACAGGTTTTCGTGTGAACATTATGTATTCATTTTTCTTGGATAAACATACAGAAATGAAATTCTTGGAGCAGGTAGTGTATTAAACTTTTTAAGGAAATGCCAAACTGTTTTCCAAAGGGACTGTCACCATTTTACATCCCTGCCAACAATATAGGATAGTTGTTCTGGATCCTCAACAGCACTTGGTATTATCAGTTTTTCCTTTATTATTGTTATTTTCCCAATTCCAGGAGGTTTATTTCATTGTGGTTTTAATATATATGTCCCAAGTGACAATGTTGAGCATCTTTTCACATGCTTACTTGCCATCCATATAAATTCCTCAGTGAAATGTCTATTCAAATCTTTTGTTATTTTTAATTGCTTTGCTTGGTTTTTTATTGGGCTTCCCTGGTAGCTCAGATAGTTTAAAAAAAAAAAATCTGCCTGCAAGGCAGTAGCTACAGGTTCAATTCCTGGGTCAGGAAGATCCCCTGGAAAAGGGCATGGCAACCCACTCCAGTATTCTTGCCTGGAGAATCCCATGGACAGAGGAGCCTGGCATGCTACAGTTCATGGGGTTGCAAAAGAGTCAGACACAACTCAGCAACTAAACAACTATTACAACATATACACCAAAACAACTAAAACCTAGATCAGATAGAATGTTCAGAAGCCACATTAAGGAAGAAGCAAGGAAAAAATTCAGCTGCAAACTTGCAATGAGATGCTTATTTGTTCTCTGAGCTTCCTATATTATCTTCCAGGGCAAAAAAAAAAAAATTCTTTTTGTTGTTAATTGGAGGAAAATAATTTTTTTCATGAAAGGAAAACATTTTCCTTCACTAATTCTCAGACAAATTTGTCGCATAATTTCTTATATAAAAGATCCATAAGAAATATTGACTAGCATCATGAAAACCACAGTTTTGCAAGAGATGCAAAAATTTCTTCGTAGGAAATTGCATTGCATTCCATCTTCCAAATAATCTATCAAAACACAGCATGTAGGAAAACTCAATGTATTCATATCCAGTCTCTCAAACATGGTCACTGGTACATGTGGGTCAAAATCACCTGGTGTTATTTGTGTGTGTGTGTGTGTGTGTGTGTGTGTTAGTCATTCAGTTGTGTCTGACTCTTTTCCACCCCACAGACTCTAGCCTCCCATACTCCTCTGACTATAGAATTCTCCAGGCAAGAATACTGGAGTGGGTTGCCATTCCCTTCTCCAGGGGATCTTCCCAACCCAGGGATCGAACCCAGGTCTCCAGCATTGCAGGCAGATTCTTTACCATCTGAACCACTGGGAAAGCTGGTGTTAGTTGATACACATGCAAATTCCTAAATCCTATCCCAGAAAAACTCATTCAAAATTTGAGTAGACGGGGCCCAGGAACCTGGTACATTAAAGTTTGAAAAACCACCCCGATTGAAAAATATGGTTACTTTTAGGTCCCATAGAATGCAGAAACAGAAATGGAAGGATTTGGGGAAATGAATAATTAAATAACATGCCCTTTAAACCATCTCTTGATATTAATTGCTTCCACTGTGCTTTTGGCAGCCAATTAAGTGCTGAGTTCTTTGG
Organism: Bubalus kerabau; assembly: GCF_029407905.1. Classification (NCBI taxonomy): domain Eukaryota; kingdom Metazoa; phylum Chordata; class Mammalia; order Artiodactyla; family Bovidae; genus Bubalus; species Bubalus kerabau. Next base: position 14,705,993 of record NC_073626.1, read on the forward strand.
TAAGGGCCTGGGGTGCAAACCTTCAATATTATTGACTGAACCTTGGCAATTTAAATACTTTGAAGTGTGTAAGTCTACCAAAGAAGCCGTACTATAGATCATCTCTTGGAAAAAAAAGTCTGGATAAACACTTGAATTAAAAAAAAAATGAGGTTGATCATATTTTCACTTCTATTTGCCCAAACTATCAGCTATAAGCAGGTTAGCACACTTTTTGTTAGTGTCTGCACCACCCATCACAAATGGGACATAAATATTTTTGTGAAAGTGAAAGTTGCTCAATTGTGTCCGACTCTCTGCAACCCCATGAACTATACACTCCATGGATTTCTCCAGGCCAGAATACTGGAGTGGGTCACTGTTCCCTTCTCCAGGGGGTCTTCCTAACCCAGGAATCAAACCCAGGTCTCCCCCATTGCAGGCAGATTCTTTACCAGCTGAGCCACCAGGGGCTTTTTTATTTTACGTATTTGTTTTCTGCTGTGCTAGGTCTTCCTCGTTGCTTGGGCTTTTCTCTGGTTGCAGCAAGCAGAGGCTACGCTTCTTTGAGGCAAGCACGGGCTTCACATTGCAGTTGTTTATCTTGTTGCGGAGTGCAGGCTCTGGGATGCTTGGGCTTCAGCAGTTGTGGCTCCTGGGCTCTAGAGCACAGACTCAGTAGCCAAGGCGCACGGGCTGAGGTGCCCCGAGGCATGCGGGATCTTCCCAGGCCAGGGATTGAACTCGTGTCTCCTGCATTGGCAGGCAGATTCTTTACCATTGAGCCACCAGGGAAGCCCACAGATGGGACATAAACACAGACCAGGAGACCCTTAACTTGGAAGTACCTTGCCTGAAGCTTTAGTTCACGTATGAGCCAGGAAGTCACAAACCATAGTTCTTTAAAACTATTCTCAAGGTTAGATTGTACTCCCACACTTCGTTGAGGTTATTGAAGTGTTACAGTCTATGTTTTGTGAATCTCCTCATTCTTACTTCAGTAAACCTCTGGAAGATTTGTCAATTTTCTCGTTAAAAACAGGATAAACAGAAGAGGCAAACCAGTGAGAAACAGAAATTTCAAGTCTAGAAAACATTGAATTTATTTTATAATCCCATTTATATTTAGATCTAGCACATGCCCAGAAGACCTTGATATACATTTATTTCCTTGGGAGGAGATGCCAGCCTGTATAACAATATCTGCAGTCATTATCTCTGTCTGGTAGCAGATCACATTTGTTAAGCCCTTGTGGGCATGTGTGAATGCTGGATGAGTTATAATCCCTCTATAAGTGTTTACATTCTAGGGGTAAAAAAAAAACAAAACCCACCATGTTAACATTGAATGTTGGAATAACTTGGATTCCTAAAACCCAGTAGAAAACTAGGAAGACAACTCCCACTGAAAATAACATGCTTTTGAACTTTAAATCCATGCAATGAAACATACCACTCTTCCTATCAGAATATGCAAAGAAAACCAATAACCACCACTCATTGTTTGCTTTGGAACGATTGGAAAAACAAAATATGTGAACATTATATTTGACTTATGACTAGATTTAACTTTCATTGCTGTTTAACCCAATCCTTTTTACCTCATGAGCTGAAAAATTCTGGTTCTCACTCAATACAGACCATCCTTTCTTCTCCCCACCCCCAACTTGAGCTCTCAAGGAATGTATTTCCTAGAGGAATTTTCTGGTCTGCGTTCTCATTCCCGCACTGCACACTGTGTGACACACACACATAAGTATATACTTTGTGCTGTTTACCCTTAAAGGACTGATGTGGATGGCTACCCTAACAGCGGACTCCTTTTCAATCATGCAGTTGATAATAGCTGGAAGTTCCCTTAGAGTTCCCCAATTTTTAAACATTAAGTCTTTTAGACTCATTCCAGGCCATTTCCTTTTCTAGTCTTTGACTCTTTCTTGAAATGACCCCTTTTAGTTCAGCCAAATGTAAACAGAACTGAATTTTAGCCCTCCTCCTACAAGGCTGTGTTTAGATTGTGATTTACTTCAGGCCAATGCTTTCCAAAGGAGGAGATTTTGATCTCTGGGAATCCTTGAAGGTGAATAATGACAAGGATCAGGAAGGCAAAATTAAAATTATATATATATATATTTGTTCATCATTCTTATGTTAGAGGGGGAAAAACTAGATTTAGAGGCAAGTAAAAAGCATCTAAGCATGAACAGACACTGTCATAATTCAAAAACACAGAACTATTAACCATTAAAATAACTGTTTACTTATACCTCCATATTATTTCAAAATGGATTTTATTATGGTGCTCAGGCGCTCAGTCGTGTCCGACTCTTGTGACACCATGGTCTGTGGCCCACCAGGCTCCTCTGTTCATGGGATTTCCAGGCAAGAATACTGGAGCAGGTTGCCATGCTCTCCTCCAAGGGATCTTCCCGACCTGGGGATCAAACCTGAGTCTCCTTTGTCTCCTGAATTGTAGGTGGATCCTTTACCACAGAGCCACCAGGGAAGCCCTTAATTTTATTATATGATTCCATTTATATGAAATATCCACAATAAGCATATTTGTAGAGTCAGAAAGGAGACTGGCCGTTGCCTAGGTCTGGAGGGTGGAGATGGGGAGAAATGGGGAGAGGCTGCTCGAGGTGCAAGGCTTCTTCTGGAGATGATGAAAATGTTCTGAAACCGGACAGTGGCGAAGGTTGCCCAACTCTGTGCATAAACTGAAAACCACTGTACTGTACGCTCTGAAACAGGGGGATGTTACGGCTTTGTGCATCAGGTCCCAATAAAGCTGTTATTTTTAAAATGTACATGGTTCCCATCCGACAATAAGAAGATAATCAATAACCCAATAGAAAATGCACAAAGGATATGTATTGGGAACTCTCAGAAGAGGAACCAGAATTAGATAAATAAGTGGTTTCCCCCCACAAAGGGTCGGGGAAAATGCCGAGGGCAGACAACAAGGAGATGGGTAAGCCCATTATATTGGCAAAAATAGTAACAATTCCAAATGATATCAGGATGTGAAAGTGAAATTCTCACTTTCCCACACAGCTGGTGGGAATGTAATTGGTACAAGAGCTTCAGAGGGCGATTTGGCAACATCTCAAAGATAAGCATAGCCTCCCACCTGGCACTTCCGTTTCATTTCTCAGCACACTCTTGCACAGCAGCGTGAAGATATATGGACAGGGACATCCATCAGCATCGTTTGTAATAGGGAAAAAAGGAAACAACTGAAGGATCTATCAATAATGGGATGGGGAATTAAATTGTAGTACATGTTTACAACAAAATAACATATACCACTAAAGTAAATTAGGTTCACTGGGGGAACCTTTGGCAGTCAATGCAAAAAAAGGAAATTTGATCAATCACAGAATCAGACCGTGATGGAAAAACACACAAGTCTTCCTGACACTAAGATCCAAGGGAAACTTCCCCCAGGGTTTTCAGAAAGAGATAACAACCATGGAAGTTGAGTAATTAACATCCTCACTGTCATTCTCTCACTCATAAGAGACTTTCATTTCCACAAAGACACATCCCTGTGCTTCAGTCTCCAAGCGTCTGGCTTTGCCAGAAGATTCATTTTTGAGAGCAGGGGTTAGAAACTGGGTGCCAAAGTACTTTGCTTGGCAGCATGGTGTTTAAGATTTTTTTTTAATTTGAATGCCTTCAGGTGGGACATATACTCCTTGGAGGAGCCTTGGTAAAAACTTTCTGCCGTGATGAACATGCTCTATTATCTGCACTGTCCGGAGTGGTAGCTGACAGTCCTATGCAGCAACCTACTAAGTACGTGAAATGTGGCTGGTTTAGTAGAAGAACAGAATTTAAATTTAATTTAATTTTAATGTAAATAGTCATGTGTATCTCGTGGTGACCCTACTGGGCAGTACAGCTCTAGAAGACCACAGGTCCCACCATTTTCTACTTTATTAAACCTCCCACCCTCAACATCACACATTTAGGTTGTCTGGCCCCTAGAGGTATTTTTGTGTGTCACTCATGTTCTAAAGTACCACGTTTGGAGGAAGGACAGATTGTCATTTTATTGTATATCCTTGTTCATTGATTCAATACTCTTTCTACATATATCAGTCTGGAGCAACACAGCACTTACCATCTGGGGGGCAGCACAGACAAATCAATCTATGACAGCCCTGCAGGGATGGGCGATGTGTGTGACGGGGGAAAAGCAAGGTCCATGGGGGCCACACAGGATGGAGATGCTCTGCAAGGGAGACCTAGGAATAAGCATTAATCAGCTGTGGGGAGGAGCAGTTTTCAGAAGAGGAAACAGCATGGCCTCCTCTACAGATTCAAAGAAATTCACTAGAATTTAGAATGTGGGGTTAGAGGATTGTGAAAGATTGTCAAAGGGTGAGATCCTGCAGGATGTTTGACCTGACTTTGGACTTTGTCCTGAAGGCAACAGAAAACCACTGAAACATTTTACACAGAGGAGTAGATTCTTATGATCTCTACATTCAAAGAAACCCACAAGAATTACCATGTGATCCATTAATTCCACTTCTGTAGATACCAAAAAAATTGAAAGCAAGGTCTTGAATATGTATTTGTATGCCCATGTTCATAGCACCACTATTCACAACAGCCAAACGATGGAAACAACTCAAGTGTCCATCAACAGATGAGTGGATAAATAAAACATAGTCTATACATACAGTGGAATATTATTTGGTCTTAAACAAGTAGGAAATTCTGACACATGCTACTATATGGATGAATCTTAAAGACATTATACTAAGTGAACAGGTTAGAGACAAAAAGAGAGATAGTATATGATTCCACTTATATGAGGTAACTAGAACATTCAGATTCATAGAGACAGAGAGTAAAATGGTGGTTACCAGGGACTGGGGGGAGGAGGGAATGGGAAGTTATTGTTTAATGGGTACAGAGTTTCAGTTTGGGAAGATGCAAACTGTTTCAGAGATGGATGGTGGTGATGGTTGCATAACAATATGAACATATTTAATGTCAGTGAACTGTATACTTAGAAGTGGTTAAAATGGTAAATTGTCTGCTATGCATATTTTATCCTAATAAAGAATAAATGAATAAAATTAAATAAACTTCATTATTTCTTGCACAAACTCTGTAAAACCCTCCTTACTGATCTCTTTGGGACCATTCTTGATCCCTTGTACAAAGTTTATTTTCTACTCAATAGAGCAAGTGATGGATGAAACATGAGTCAGGTCACCTCCTCTCTGGCTGAACAGTTTTCAGCGGCTGGACAGTCTCTAGATATCTGGTCCCTCATCACCTCCCGGCCTCCTTTCCTACACTTTCCAAAGGCTGACTCCACTCCAACCTCATTGGTCTCTTTGAGCTTACCAAGAAAGCTCTTTACTTTAGGTCTTTCTCATTCTGGAACATCCTTTCCTCTGATGTTCACCTAGTTTGCTTTCTTACTTCATTCTGAAGGTAATATTACCCTTCAAACACCTTCCTTGACCTCCTATAAATATGGCTACCTTGCTTTCCTTCATAGCACTCAACCCACCCTTCATTTTAGTATATATCTATTTGTTAATTTCTTGTCTGTCTCTCTTGCAATGTTAAGTTCCATGAAGACTAGGACTTAGTTTTGGGTGCTACTGAATCCCAGTCACTGGAACAGAGGCAGTCATGCAGGAAATGTTCAATAAATATATGGTGAATGAAAGAAAAATGATAGTTCTGTTTCAGCAAGATTGTGAGGATGGATTGCAGTGGGGACTACAATGGGAGAAACCAGGTTGGGTGGCTGCTTCTTAATCACACAAGTGGTTAAAACAGCCAGGATGGATGATGGTGGGGGTGGTGCACAAGGAGATTCAGGGAGACAGATATTTAGAAGAGGAAATCAAGAGGCGGGATGATGGGTTCATTCAACGAAGTAGAAGAGTCAGAAAGAGGAGCAGGTTTGCAGGAGAAGTGAACTCCATCTTAAACTCAGAGTGGACTTTCTTCATAGAAATATTTAGTGGGCAGTTCAATTTCTTCAACAGAGAAATCTGGGTTAGAAATGCAGATTTGGCAGTTCATAAATATAATCTCAGTGGAAATTTTGATAACTGTTGAGCGGCAGTTAGTTGGAGGTTATACTGTTTGAATTAGTATTTAAATGTACATATTCACTGCTGCCAATTAAACAGACTCATGTGCTCTCACAGTCAGCCAAGCTGGTCATATTTTTTAAACTGTAAGGAATGCAGGAAATGAAACTTCTATTTTAAAAAAAATTGGGGTAATGCTACTCTTTTTTAAATTGTAACTGGGTCAATTTTAATGGATGATATCCAATCTTAAACCATATATTCTATAATCCACCTAATTAAAAATACAGATTAATGTTTAGCCTTTATGGGAACATCATTATCCTTTATATTTAAAAAATAATCTCCTAATCCAACTCATCATTTCACTTATGTGGAAATAATATCCTTTGGATGTTAGTGACCCGCCCATCTGAAAGTGAAAGTGTTAGTTGCTCAGTCATATCCGACTCTTTGTGACCCCAGAGACTGTAGCCCGCCAGGCTCCTCTGTCCATAGGATTTCCCAGGCAAGAATACTGTAGTGGGTTGCCATTGCCTCCTTCTTTGACCCAGGGATCGAACCAGCATCTCCTGCATTGCAGGCAGATTCTTTGCCACTGAGCCATCAGGGAAGCCCAGCTCACACAGTTGGATGTAACAAAATAAAACTGGACTCCAGAGCTCCTACTGTTTCTCAGTAGTTCATAATCGTGGGCACACTGTTTTGATTTCTCTTTCGGTGTATCTTTGGAGGATTCCTTCAAAACTGCTCATCACGACTGTGTGTGGTTTACCAAGGCCAAAGCTACCCAGAGATCCTACGGTTACCGGCTGTCCCACCCAGGGAAGCATTGTTAGACACCAAGTCTTCACTCTTTATTAGTTTTCTGCAAAGGTGAATATGTACAAGAACTGCTTGAAAATAGAGATATGGCCTCCAAGACATGCTCAGGATACTAAAAAGGACAAGGCATTTCTGCCTTCTTGATTTAAAGTCTGGACTTTGCAACCACTCCAGGCCTCTTCTCCAACGTATTTCTTACTTCATGGAAATACACTTTTAGATGATGTCCCTAAGGATCAAAGTTCAGTGCCCACATCTAGCAATGAAACCTTACCTTAGAAGCAGAATAAAGAGCCATCTCAATTGTGAGGGTCACTCAATCAGAGCTGGTCATTTTCTGACCATAGTGGAAACTAATTATGGCAGACTCTTTAATCACATGTGTAATTACAAAGGCAATCAACTTTATTTTTTTAACTTTTTGTTTTGTATTGGGGTGTAACTGATTAACAATGTTGTGATAGTTTCAGCTGAAGAGCAAAGAGACTCAGCCATGCATGTATATGTATCCATTCTCCCCCAAACTCGCCTCCTACCCAGGCTGTAACTGCGCAAACTCTTTAAATGGCTACCCCAAGCCTCCCCCACTTCTCCTTAGACCTTCCTACTACAAATTCCTCACTGAAGTGCCGATAGCCAAGGGACTCAATTCAGATCCATGAGACATAAGCAGAAGTCTTCCCAGGCTGATGCTGGTAGTTGGCATGATCCTATTCCCATTTCCCGTCCCTCCTTATGGATGCGATGGCTTGAGCTACAGCAGCTTTATTGCATTTATGAAGGAAGTGAAAGTGAAGCTGCTCTCTCATGTCCGACTCTTTGCGACCCCATGGACTGTAGCCTACCAGGCTCCTCTGTCCGTGGGATTTTCCAGGCAATAGTACTGGAGTGGATTGCCGTTTCCTTCTCCAGGGAATCCTCGCGACCCAGGGATCAGACCTAGGTCTCCTGCATTGTAGACAGACGCTTTACCGCCTGAGCCACCAGAGAAGCACTTATGAAGGAAAGAGCCAAGCAAATCACACAATAAGGGCCCTCCCATTGTCTCATTGCTGAACCCACCAATGCCAGATCTCTCAAGTGAGAAAAGTTATTCTCTTTTTGTTTAAGCCACTGAAGATGTATTTTTTGTTTCCCACCTCTAAATGCAATTATATTAGATTAGACAATCTAATTATGGGGAGGTGGTGGTGAAGCGGTAGAAGAAATGGGAGAATTGGGTTCTTTTAGATTAAGTAAGTTTTATTATTTTAATTTTTAAAAATAAATAAATTATAAATAAATATGATTATAGCCAAAACACTAATGAAACAACTCAAGTTGAAAGGGTTGGGAACGGGGGTAGGATCTATCAGGCTATTTGTAGTTGGAAGCTAGTGTGTATATGAGTATACACATTGTAACTATGTGTGTGTGTATATAGCCCCAACACCTTCTCTCTGAATTGGGAATTATTTGTGCATAAGGTTTTCTTATGAGGTCCAGTTTTATCCCTTTATACCACCATAATCAAGCATCAAAATAAAATTTTAAAAAATTTAAAAAATGACCTAGAAAGTCAATATCTGAAGACAACTTTCATACACAAGGAAACTTTCCTAATTTGTTAAAGACTGAAAATTGCCCCTAAAATTTCAGAATATATCCTAGGAGCATGAAATTGTACAAACCATTAGAGATCCTCTTAGGCCATTTGTGAAGCTCTCTAGGGCTGCACCCGAAGGACCATGTGCTGAAGAGATTAGGGAAAATCTGCTTTGCTCAGCCTGGGACTCGGGCTCCATGCGTGTCCTGACACGACCCTGTGACAGTCCACTCCCTCATCTGTGCAGTACGCAGGGCCTCCGCTGACTAAGGAACTGCGAGCCCTGGGCTCTGTTGCTATCAACACCTTGGCCACATCACTGCCAACCATCTGCTGGCTTTCCCTGCCTCCATCACTCTGCAAAGATCATGGTTCAATCTGTTCTTTCACACCAGGGCCAAAGCTTCCTGATTGACAATGCTAGTCAACCCAGAAGTCAAGATCTTGCCAACAATGGATTTTTCCTTAGGTCCTTGGTGGTTTTCCACCCAGTTCTACAAATAACAAGGGTAGGAGGCCTGAAATCCAGAGGCATTTTCTTGGTTCTCTGACTTTGCAGGCAATAGCTGAGCACGTGTCTCAGCATTATGTTGTCATCCTTGATTTGACCACCAGGCTAGGAAACACCAAAATGGGTGAAGTCAGCCCACCCTGGCTCTGTTAGGACACCTGCTGGCACCCTCAGAGCTTCTTCTTCTCCCAGGTGCCACCTGATGACTCTCTGCCCACCCAGAACCCTCCCCTGGAAACTACACACAGGTGTCCCCAGCCAATCGCTTGCCACACCGGGGAGAGAGGCCCTTCATGAATAACTTAGCCTAGACTTAAGGTTGTATGCATTGTGGGCACTGGCTCTTTAACAACCACCCCAAATCCAAAGGCATGAATCGGGTGGTACTATTTCAGGCACCAGTTGACAGGCTGCTGGGAGACATTTTTAAGCAGCAGCAACCCCAAGCATGTCTAGATCCAGCCTGCCTTCATTAGAAGCCTCTGCATTCTCACTTTTGTGAGACATTTTGATTCCTCTAGCATTGACAAATAGCAAAATAAAAATAAATACAACCCGCACACATTTTCTGTGTCCTCTTTCTACTATCAGCTATTTCTTAAATCAAGTCATCTTTTTTACTAATCATAGGAGTTGTAAAACAGTGTCAATGTTTGCTGGAAATCCTAGAAGCTCACCAGACTAGCCAACCTGTAGGCACACCACACTGTTGTAACCACACACAGGCAAAACTTGTCCAAACAAGGCAGAAAAACAGCCTATTGGGTCACTTTCCTTCACATTACTGTCATTTTCCAGTGGCCACTAAAAGTCATCTGGTCGGTCTCTCTAATCATGAATTTTCCCTATTGTGACATTGTTGTTCAGTCGCTCAGTTGTATCTGACTCTTTGTGACCCCATGGACTGCAGCACACCAGGCTTCCCTGTCCTTGACTATCTCCCAGTTTGCTCAAACTCATGCCCATTGAGTCAGTGATGCCATCCAACCATCTCATCCTCTGTCGTCCCCTTCTCCTCCTGCCCCATTCTTTCCCAGCATCAGGGTCTTTTCCAATGAGTCAGCTCTTCACATCAGGTGGCCAAAGTATTGGACTTTCAGCTTCAGCATCAGTACTTCTAATGAATATTCAAGGTTGATTTCATAGTCTATATTTTTGTTTCATGAATTAATGTCTTTGTTTTTCTAGTTAATACAAATGTAACATCACCTGATTTTTCTCTCATTCAATGCAGCATAGACTCCCCCACTAGCTCTGCAAATTATTTTTTTCAGTGGTGTGTGGAAGCTGGCAGAATAAGCGATCTGTTATTTCTCCTGCTGCAGTGGCTTATGAAGAAAAAAGCATGACAATTACAAGAGCAATGTTTTGGGTACTTAAGGTTGATGTAACTAATTTCAAAAGCCCTTGGATCATCGTAAGCTCCTCCCCTACCTTCTGCCAGATCTTTTAGATCCTGTTAAAAGAGCCTCTAAAATCATGGGAATTGTGTTCAAAGTAATTTAAGAAAACAAACTTTACACCTTTGCAAAAATAGTCCACTGGGAATTATTGGTGTCAGTTTTCAACCCTGACAGACTGCCTGGTGTGAATTTCACCTGCCATTTGTTAAGGATCCCAAGGATATTGATTCAGGGCAGCCGGGGGAGTCAACAGGCAACTCCTCATAACATAATTAGATGGGAACCCTTTGTCCCAGGAGTGTTTTTCTCTTTCTTTCCTGCCCTCTGCAGTATGGGCTCCAGGTCTAAAAAGGCTACTTCTTAGCAGAAGCATAACAAGCAACAGGCAAATGCATTCTCGTCTGTGATGGAAAGCAAGCCCACACGGCTCATTCTTACTGGGATAAAAACAAACCAACCCGAAGACAAAATGCATTGCGAGGCGTACGAGCCCATGGGTGGAAGATTTCACCTCAGAGGCTGTTTCTGTCATGTGATGGGCAGGTGCTCAAAGGCACCAGTTCTGTTAACCAATCTTGCTGTGCGTGCCCTTCTCTCCCCCTACTTCCCTGGGTGAGACATCACACGAAGCCTCTGTTCTCCCAGGTGTGAAACAAGCACAATGATAACCTCACACATCAGGTACCTCCGTGAGGACTGGGCTCACAGTCATGCCCCTGTCTACGTCTGTGTCACTTTCCTTGCCCGCACCTGCAAAACCCCTGTGAAAATCTGCAAGGGGAATTTCTGTTTCTTTCTCTGTCTTTATCACAGCCTCTTTTTCTATTCCCACTGTTGACACAGTCTCTCTAGTTCTACTCACTTCCATCTGGCTGCCAATTCATTCCCACAAAGCCAGATGGAATTACAACCCAACACTGCACCATTCAAATGTGGATTTCCTCCTTGTCCCATACATCCTAGCTGTACTTTGATAAAATGAGACTCTTTAGACATCATAAAGTGATGATCACTTTGTAGTGTTACATGTTCGAAGGTCAACAAGAAATACAGGAGGGAGAGTCTTATCCAGTTTCTTTCTTTCTTTTTTTTTTTTTTAATTTTTTCTTTTTGACCACTCTGCACAGGATTTTAGTTCCCTTACCAGAGATCAAACCCATGCTCCTTGCATTTGGAAGCACAAAGTCCTAACCACTGGACCACCAAGCAAGTCCCCAATTTCCTTTTTAAACCGTATGCTTCCAGTCAATCTGATGGGATTACATAGTGAACTTGTATAAGAAGTAATTTTGCATCTATTGCCTGCTAATCTGCAAAAAAAAAAAAAAAAAAAAAAATAGGGGAAAGAATAGGACTATTGTGCAACGAATTAGCTCAGTTTTAACAAGTTTTTTTAGGTAAATGATATCCTCAAATGCTTTATGGATTAAAAAATCCCAGCACTGGAGGTACAAAAACATATCTGTAAAACAACGCCAACCCCATCAGCTGTTTTCCTTACCTTTGCATCTGAAGGGAATGGAATTCAGTATTAATTTCATGACAATTTTTTTCTAAAGCTAGGATCAAATAGGAGAAGGCAATGGCACCCCACTCCAGTACTCTTGCCTGGAAAATCCCATGGATGGAGGAGCCTGGTGGGCTGCAGTCCATGGGGTCCCTGAGGGTCAGACACGACTGAGCGACTTCACTTTCACTTTTCACTTTCATGCATTGGAGAAGGAAATGGCAACCCACTCCCGTGTTCTTGCCTCGAGAATCCCAGGGACGGGGGAGCCTGGTGGGCTGCCATCTATAGGGTCGCACAGAGTCCGACACGAATGACGCGACTTAGCAGCAGCAGCAGCAGCAGCAGGATCAACTTTGAGAAGGAATACATTTTTAGAGGCAGGGTTGTGAAAGTCCTAGAGTTATGTCCGACTCTTTGTGACCCCATGGATTGTAGTCTTCCAGGCTCCTCTGTCTATGGAATTCTCCAGGCAAGAGGCAGGGTTACCTGGAAGTATGTAGAGGCTGAGAAATGAAGCTTTAGACTAATGTAGGTTCAAATTCCTGCTCTTCTACTCATCAGCTATATAACTTGGACAGATTACAAAGCCTTGGTTTCCTCATCTCAAAAAGAGGAATGAGAGCATTTTTTGTAAGATTTGTGGCATTCTGTATGTAAAAGAGGCTGAGCACAAATAGTGGAGTTTTCGACTTGGGATTGGATCCTGGCATTGTTATGTGACCTTGACCTTGCTATGTATTCCAGCACCATTATAGCTTAAATGGAACCATGACACATGTCTTACAAGAGTGCTGTAGAATTAAACGAGACTCTACTACAGGGGTCAGTAAACTTTTTCTAACAGGGTAAGATAATAAATATTTTAGACTTTGCAGGCCTTGAGGTCTTTGTCACAACTATTCAGTTCTGTCTTGGTCACAAAAAAGCAGCCATAGATAATGTTGAAATGAATGGACATGGCTGTGTTCCCATAAAAGTTTACTCATGAAAACAAGTCATGAGCCAGATTTTGTCCATAGGCTATACTTTGCCAATTCCTACTCTAGAGATGATTAATAAAAGATAAAAACTGTAGTAAGGAACACAATCTTTTTAATTCACATAATGGATAATAGATGAGAGAGAAAGAGAAAGAACTGAAGATTCAGTCTTTCCTTAGACATCAATACGCTTTTACATAATTATTCCATGTTATGGTAGCTCAGCTGGTAAAGAATCCACCTGCAATGCAGGAGACCCCGGATCAGTTCCTGGGTCGGGAAGATACTCTGGAGATAGGCTACCCACTCCAGTATTCTTGCCTGGAGAATCCCATGGACAGAGTTGCCTGGTGGGCTACAGTCCAAGGGATCACAAAGAGTCAGACATGACTGAGCAACTAAGCACAGCACAGCATATATCCATATGAATTCTATGAACAATAATAGTGCATATGTTGTTGTATAGCAGAAACTAACACATTATTGACTAATTATATTACAACTTAAAATAGTTTTAAACTAGTGCAATAAACAATAAAATACATGTACTCCAGTATTCTTAGCAGCACTGTTTATAATAGCCAAGACCTGGAAGCAACCTAAATGTCTGTTGACAGATGAATGGATAAAGAAGATGTGAAGATGTGGTGTGTGTGTGTGTATATTTATATAATGGGCTATTATTCAGCCATAGAAAAGAAAGAAATAATGCTATTTACAGCAACCTGGATGGACCTAGAGATTATCACACTAAGTGAAGTAAGCCAAATATCATACGCTATCACTTATCAGTTTAGTTCAGTTCAGTTCAGTCGCTCAGTCGTGTCCGACTCTTTGCGACCCCATTAATTGCAGCACGCCAGGCCTCCCTGTCCATCACCAACTCCCAGGCTTCCCTGTCCATCACCAACTCCCAGAGTTCACTCAAACTCATGTCCATCGAGTCGGTGATGCCATGCAACCATCTCATCATCTGTCGTCCCCTTTTCCTCCTGCCCCCAATCCCTCCCAGCATCAGAGTCTTTTCCAATGAGTCAACTCTTTGCATGAGGTGGCCAAAGTACTGGAGTTTCAGCTTTAGCATCATTCCTTCCAAAGAACACCCAGAACTGATCTCCTTTAGAATGGACTGGTTGGATCTCCTTGCAGTCCAAGGGACTCTCAAGAGTCTTCTCCAACACCACAGTTCAAAAGCATGAATTCTTCGGCGCTCAGCCTTCTTCACAGTCCAACTCTCACATCCATACATGACCACAGGAAAAACCATAGCCTTGACTAGACGGACCTTTGTTGGCAAAGTAATGTCTCTGCTTTTCAATATGCTATCTAGGTTGGTCATAACTTTCCTTCCAAGGAGTAAGCGTCTTTTAATTTCATAGCTGCAGTCACCATCTGCAGTGATTTTGGAGCCCCCAAAAATAAAGTCTGACACTATTTCCACTGTTTCCCCATCTATTTCCCATGAAGTGATGGGACCAGATACCATGATCTTCGTTTTCTGAATGTTGAGCCTTAAGCCAACTTTATCACTCTCCTCTTTCACTTTCATCAAGAGGCTTTTGAGTTCCTCTTCACTTTCTGCCATAAGGGTGTTGTCATCTGCATATCTGAGGTTATTGTTATTTCTCCCAGCAATCTTGATTCCAGCTTGTGCTTCTTCCAGCCCAGCGTTTCTCATGATGTACTCTGCATATAAGTTAAATATCACTTATATGTGGACTCTAAAAAATGATACAAATGAACTTATCTGTTTTGTAAAACAGAAACAGACTGACAGATATAGAAAACAAATTTATGGCTATCAAAGGGGAAACATGGACAGAGTGATAAGACAGGAGTTTGGGATTAATAGAAACATACCAGTATACATACCATAAAATAAACAAGATCTCACTGTATAGCATGGGGAACTATATTCAATATCTTATAATAACCTATAATGGAAAAGAATCTGAAAAGAAATATATGTATATCTATATATCACTGAATCACTTTGCTGTATATCAGAAACTAACAAAACATTATAAACAAACTTAACTTTAAAATGATTTTTAAAGTATTTTCATAGGCTGAATCCAAATAAAGCAAGGTCATGTGGGTCACGATATATATTTTGGACTTCATCCTGAGGGAAATGGAGACCTACTATGGGGTTTTAAGCAGGACAGTAGCAGAAGTCAGATTTGTGTTTCAGAAGACACGGTGGCTATAGTGTGGTGAACGGACCCGTTAGGAATCTATTGCATAGTCCAGGCGTGATGTAATGGTAGCCGAGACAGGACTGGTAGAAATGGTGGAGAAGAGTGAATGGACCAGAGAAATATATAAAAGGTACAATTGACACAATGTTAGATTGTTTCTGAGAATCAGAAGGCATGGGAAAGACTACAGTGGAAAGAGGATAACAGTCTGGGAAAAGACAAGGAGTGGATAGATGGTCACGTTATCTAGTGAGCTAGGGAAGAAGAACAGGTTGATTTACGGACAAGATGCTTCCATTTTGCACTTGTGTTTGATGGAACCATGAGATGCCCAGTCGGAGAAAGTTTTTACCACACCTTCTCGGCTGCCCACCTCCTGCCATGCGCCTCTGACCTGCTTCCTTTCTCTTCCTTGTTCTCTCTCTCTCCTGAGTTTAAGGCCTCCCAACCTCAGGTCTTTGAATTCCCATCAGAGGAAACAAAAATAAAAACATATTTATGAGAAGGACTCATAATTAATTCTCCCTAGAGAAGACATTTGGAGGAAGCAATGGCACCCCACTCCAGTACTCTTGCCCAGAAAATCCCATGGGCGTAGGAGCCTGGTGGGCTGCAGGCCATGGGGTCGCTAAGAGTGGGACATGACTGAGCGACTTCACTTTCACTTTTCACTTTCATGCATTGGAGGAGGAAATGGCAACCCACTCCAGTGTTCTTGCCTGGAGAATCCCAGGGACGGGGGAGCCTGGTGGGAGGCCGTCTATGGAGTCGCATAGAGTTGGACACGACTGAAGCAACTTAGCAGCAGCAGCAGCAGCAGAGAAGACATTTGACAATTTCATATCAGAGTCTGATGCATCTCCTTCCATTGATTGGATGGTATTCACTGGTCTGGAACGTCCCCACAATAATGGTTAATTATATGGTTCATCTCATATCTGTTGATTAAAAGGGGTCTCCAGTGGGTTCTTTCTCAGAAGACAGCAAGAAGATCACTGAAATATGAGTTCTAACTTCTTTCCTAGAACCACCTGGGATTCCACGTACCCTGGTAGATGTCTCACAACGTATTTATATTAGAGCTATGATTTTTACCCAATATCTAGTTGTGGAACCCTTTGGCCTAAAGATAGTTTCCCTAGAATAGAAGTTCCCTAGCATAGAAGCTGAGATGGAGATTCTTGCACAAGTGATTTATGGAGGAAATGCTCTTTGGAGAGGAGGAATTAGAGAAGAAGGATAAGGCAGGAGGAAGAAACTAACAAGGACAAGGATGCTGTCTCAGCTGGAGCCTAGCTTCAGTTTGATCCCCAGGGAGCCCAGGAGCCTATCTACACCAGAGTCAATCATGCATTAGGCAAGGGGTCAGCCTTTTGTATCCCACCAGTTGGTCATTGACTGGGGGTGGCTGAGACAGGTATAACCTCCAGGCAGCTCCATGCTGAGGGCAATTCTTTGGACCAGGGGGGCAGCAGTGGGTCATAAACAGTCAGTGTTCCCTGCAGTGAGGGGATGGGCGCACCCACCCCCCTAGATTACCTGGGAAAGGTAACCGAGACAGGGAACTCATGGCTTTCTTCAAACAAGATCTTATCAGGAAGCCCAATGTATGTAAAAGAAAACACATGCTCACATACACTGCTGATGCATGGCACCTTCACCGAAAACTTTCTGACTCCTCGTCACCCCCAGAAGGAGAGAAAGCTCACCGGTTTGTATGAGAAGCCTACATAAGTAAATAGTAAATATTGTGTTAAACACTTAATGTCTAAAAATGTGAGAAAAGTAACCAAATTAGATAAGATGACCATCATCTCAAGATATAATGAGCTTAAAGCACATTCTAAAAACCCAATGAATGAAAGAAGAAAGAATAGCAAAAATAAAGATAATTTTACAAGGAGATGCAAGAAAAGTGTGTGACTAGTTCGATTATTGAACCCAATCCACACTGGGTACTTAATAAATATTTGCTGAATTGAATGGCTGAATTGAGTATCTCCCCCAAAACATCATCCTCTGAATGTTTAATGTTTTAAATTCATTCGTTGAAGTCTTAACCCCAGTATCTCAGAATGTGACCTTATCAGGAGACAGGTCTCCACAGAGATAATCAAGTTGAATGAGATCATTAGGGTGGGCCCTGATCCGGGATTGCTGGTGACCCTAAAAAGGGGGAAATGTGGACATAGACACGTAGAAGTAAGACAGTATGAAGAGAGACGAGGAGAAGACACATGTCTGCAAGCCAAGGAGGGAAGCCTGGAACCACTCCTTCCCTCACAGCTCTGAGCAGCAACCGAGTCTGCCAACACCATGGTCTTGGACTCAGCCTGGAGAACAGTGACTCAACAAACCTTTGTTGTGTAAACCGCCCGGTCTGTGGTCCTTTGTTAAGGTAGTCCCAGGAAACCAATACATGTGCCAAGGAACATGTTTGGGGAAAACACTGAGGGAGGGGTTGACAAGGCTTTGCCTGTTTGATTATAAGAAAACCAAGAGTTGTGGGACTTCTCTGGTGGTCTAGTGGTTAAGGCTTCAGCTTCCAATGCAGTGGGTGCAGTTCCGATCCCTGGTCGGGGAGTTAAGAGTCCCACAGACCTCACAGACAAAAATTTGAAACAAAACAGAAGCAATAATGCAACAAATTCAATAGACTTTTTATTTTTTTAATTTTTTTTAATTTTATTTTATTTTTAAGCTTTACAAAATTGTATTAGTTATGCCAAATATCATAATGAATCCGCCACAGACTTTTTAAATGGTCCATGTCAAAAAAGAAGAAAGGAAACTAAGAGTTGCTATATCACTGCTTGATATCAAAGTGAAATAAAGTCATCAAAGAATAATCAAAGTTATAGTAAACAGCAAAAAGTCTAAGAATACCAGCATACCATGCAAGGAAAATATAGACAGAAATAGAATTGTACTTTGAAATGATAGTATTCCACACGACAAATCTGAAGGATTGAGATTGAACAAAGAAAGTGTGGGGTTGATTATTATAATAAATTAGGTATAATTAACAGACGTAGAATCACAGAAGTTAAACTTTGTTTTAGTATAATGGATCATCAAAAATATCAAGCAAATAAAGCACAAAAAATTTTCTTCACTTGATTAACAACAAAAAAAGAGATTCTACACACCACATTCCCAAAGTAAAAAATAGTGCAACTTGAAAGAATAAACAATAGTAGAGTTGATTAAAATTTTAAATAATAACCTACATCAGAGAGGAAATCCACTATATAATTCAGTATATTTTAAACAACACATCCATTTGGTCTAATACCCACATGTGGTCAATAAAGCTTATACATGACTGTCACAAAATTTTGCAAGTGCAAGTAAATGCATTAAAATACACATAGTTGTCTTTGGGTTGTCAGACTCAGCCCTAATTTTCCTTATTTAATGAATTTTCTAAATTATCTGTTTTTTAAAAAGAAAGAAAATCATTAAGAAAAACTAGGAAAAGGAGAACTAATAAACTAAGTATAAATAAAGAAGCAAAAGCTATAGAACGAGTAACAGGAACTTCTTTGACAATTTTTTTTTAAAGTGTTAATCAATGAAATAAAAAGAAAATCTGGATTAATAATATTCAGTCAAAAAAAAAAAAGCTATCACAATTCAAACCCAAATTTTTTTATTTCACTAAAATAGAGGACCATTATTTTCAACTGTATGTTAAAATACTTGATAACCAAAACAAAACAGATGAGTTTTCAAAAATATAAAAGCTAACAAAACTTGCAGAAATAAAAGTTCTCATTTTGATTAGTGTACTGTCCTAAAGAATACCTCATGAGGTTTTCTGAGAATGTCTTTAAAAATTAATCTTCAAGCACCAAGTACCTTTGTTATTCCATCTTAGCGTGAAAAATCAACAACAGGAGATGATTTATTATAACACACTTACTGTATTGAGTTGGCCAAAAATTCCGTTCAACTTTTCTGTAAGATGTTACAGAAAAACCAAGGCAAACTTTTTGGCCAGACTAATAGCAGAGAAAAAAAAAAACAACAAAAACGCCCCAGCAGTATTAAATAGAAGGGGAAAAAAAAGGAAAAGCTTTTACAATAAAATGAAAAAAAAAAGGAGAAAAAGCAACTGACCCTGCTAAATTTGCAGATCTTTCCAATAATAAATAATTCCGTCACATATTGTTTCAGAAATGGGAAAAAAAATATGTTTCTGACCTGACTTTTTTAAGTTAAACATGAATTTATGGCCCAAACCTAAGGCCAGTAACAAAGAAGAAAACTATAATTATCAGCATAGATGCAAAGGAAGAAAGGGCAAAAGGGAGGAAGGGGAAAAGGTGAGAGAGGAAGTGAGGTAGTAGGAAGGAGGAGAATGAGATTGTTCCAAACATCTAAACACAAATAATCACTGATGACTGAGTTAGGTTTATTTCAGGAATGCAAGGTCAATAAAACAAAACATGATCAAGACAATCATTATATTAACAGGAAAAAGTAAAGATCATATAATTACACGAATAGGTACAAGGAAAGTATTTCATTAATTACAAAATATTTTCTTGATTAAAACTCTAGGAATTTTTCTTTCTTAATTTGATAAAGAGTGCATACTTAAAACCGATAGTAACTATCACACATAGCATAGAACTTAGCATTAGAAATGTCCAACTTCAAAATAGGCAGATGACAAATTTCCCTTTGTCATTAATCCTACTTAATATTGTACTAGAAAAGTTGTCCATTGTATTCTAAATAAAAGAGATGCAAACATAGACAAAGGGAAAAATAATCTATGACTTTTCACAAAATGTTATATATGAGTTGCATGAAGAAGCAGGTTATAGGGAAGATCCATGCATCTTAATTGGATTGTCATAAATTAGTGACATGCCTTAAAAAAACAACCAATGAAGTAGTGGTAGATGTTTGTTCTAGAAACCAGGAAACAATGATTAACCAAAAAGAATAGAAATCAGGAAAAGAGTCACTCATTAATGAGTATTATTGGGATAACTAGATATCCATATCAAAAAGTATGTGGATTACTACATTATGTCATACAATGAAATAAAGCCTATTTTAAAAATAGAAGCTTTAACAGTATTACAGCTATGGATGGCTGGTTATCACTATTGTCAATCAAAGATAAGATTTCAAAAGAGATGAACGGGTAGGATGAGAAAATACAACAAAACAATGCATACAAAATTCACAGGCTTACCATTCATTATGAAAATCAAAATTTAGTAACTCTAGGATCCACCTTTTAAATCAGCTGAACTTGATTTACATAGCAAAAATCCAATACATTGGGACTGCATGCAGAAGGGCATACTAACAGCTACCTCGGGGCATGTTTTCCAGAAAGCAATCTGACAATATTTAAAAACATCATTAAACTCTTCTGCACGTTGACAAATCTATTCTCATTCTCCTCCAAACTCCAAATTTTAGGAATAATAGTTTACATAAGAATGTTCATGGCAGCCGTTTAATAGCAAGCTATTATAAACAGCCTAAATGCCCAACCAGGAGTAGATGCTTAAGCAGATGAAGGCGAGTGCTGTGTGAAGTGCTTGCTTTTCTCCTTCACTCCCTCTCTCAGTGAATGACAGCACCGCCCACACAGGAACCCAACAGAAACCTAAGACTTCTTTCTTTACCATATTCCAGCCCTCCCCCCATCTGTTAGCTTCCTGACTGGTCTGGGCCTCCAATCTCAGACTCCTCCAGGTCATTTTCCGCAACAGTGCCAGAGTGCTAATTCTGAAACTCGAGTCTACTTGAAAGTCCTATAGCACCCATCCCCCTCTCCCCAATCGCCCATAAAATTAAAATCCAAACAGCATGGCATCCAAAGTTCTCCCAGACCTGACCCTACCTACCCGGTTTATTGCTTCACACCACTCACTCCCCATCCCCCACTCCCTACACACACACACACACACACACACACACACACACACACACGCATACACCCTGTTCCTAACCATCAGGACCATTTTCAGTTCAGCAAGTTCATCACGCTGTTGACAATTTACAATGCTGTTTCCTTTGCCCGGAATGCTCTCCCCTCCCCTCTTGTCCTCCTGACAAACACGCCTCACCTTTTAACCTTCACTCAAGCTTTACTTCCTTATAAGTCCTCAGTCACATAGCTGGGGTAAAATGTGCGCACTTTTGTCTCAGATAGGCAAAAATGCATTCCTACATTGATTTCCCCTCTGTTGTGTCACTCCTGCTAGTGATCGGGGCAGTACCAAAATGTATTGATAATTCCAGCTCTTGGGATTTAAAACTTAACTTTCAGGAAGATGGGGAAGGTTCCAACACCTCATGAGTCAATTTCTTCTTTTTCACAGAGACTCATGTGCCCCCACCACCCCCACCCAACGCTGCCCGCAGGGACATCCCATATCTTCACCACCGTGCGTCTGAAGATAGGAGTCTGAAGATACCAGTCTCCTTCCTGGCTTTGTTGAGATGGCACCTGCCTTGTCAAGTCTCTGAACATAATGAACTAGTAGTTGCTGAGATATGGTGTCGACCTGGTCTGAGGAGATTGTAATAATAAGAAATCCACGACCTTTGGCATCATGCCTATATTCTAAAGCCTCCTTGGTCTGAGCCCAGGAGTCTTGCCACTCTCCTGGCTGAATGAACAGTCCTACTCTGACATGTGTGTGGAGCTTCTGGAACCCTCGTGCCACGTGCTGGCTTCGGGCACCTGGTACTCTGCAATCAGGCTCATCCATGGTCCATCCTCTGCCAATGCCATCCTATTGTTCTTGAGAGATACAGGGTGGGATGATGTGATGAACTGCCCCCCAATAATACCCAAAGAAACAAGGGATCTGCCCCAATATAATACCAGACTGTTTCTACATCTTTTCCCAACCCTGAAGTTCAGCAGTTATAACTCAACCCTTGCCCTTCACCTCCTCTCTCCTGAGTGCCTTCTCTTAGTGCTGGAATGGGTTTCTGATGGCCCTTCCCAACTTAACAGGAATTACTTACATCAGTGCTTCTCAAACGTTGATGTGAATATAAATCCCCTGGGGATGCTATTAAAATGCAGATTTCTAATTCAGTAGTTATAGAGTGGGACCTGAGGGTCTGCATTTCTTACGAGTTTCCAGGTGACACCAAGCAGGCTGGTCCACCACTTTTTCAGGAATCAGGCTGATCCATCCTCGTTCACTGGATTGTATTTGTTTCCCCCACTCCACTTCCCTGGGACAATACCAGCAAAGATGGCTCAGGGAAAGAAAATAGGTGCTCAATGGGAAAATGTCTCAGAGGGTGTTCCACAAATATTATCTCAGTCCACCACCTTTTCCTCTCCCACTGGAATCCTCCTGCTTCTTATCTGCTGTACAAATTTCAGCCACTGCTCCTGTATCTGATTCTCTGCATTTCTCTAAGTAGTTTCTTGAAAGTACAGAACAGAATTCCCAAACTGGTGGCAAAGGGCTGCATATGGTCCCACAGATGTTTTGTTTTACCATCACAGTGTTTTTAAAATATATGAACGGGTTGCCAAAGGTAAAGCACTAATTCTCAACCCCAACTGCACATTAAAATCACAAAACATGTCAGTGTCTGAATGCTACCCTCAGAGCAATTCCACCTTAATTTAGTGCAAACGCATCAGTGCTTGTTTTTAATAAACTTTTTTTTTTCCTTGTCATGCCACGCGGCATGCAAGATCTCAGTTTCCTGACCAAGGATCAAAACCCTTGTCCCCTGCATGGGAAGTGTGGAATCTTAACCACTGGACCGCCAGGTAAGTCCCTTTAATAAACTGTTTATTCTTGAATAATGTGAAATGTAGAGAATTATTGCAAATGTGGTGGTTTAGTCGCTAAATTGTGTCCGACTCTTGTGACCCCATGGACTGTAGCCCACCAGGCTCTTTTGTCCATAGCATTTTCTATAATAACAGGCAATAATTTTTATTCTAGTTACAACTACATTCCCTAGACTCCCACACAGCAACTCAGGGGAGGGTGGTCCTGATAAACTTATTTTGCCCAACTTGGAAGGAGGCATGAAGCCACATAAGGAGAAAGCTGGGCATAGGGAGAGTGGTTTTTCTGGCCAGCACAGTAATGGAGAAACATTTGGTTATTCGGAGACCGGCAGACCTGATTGGGCCCTGAAAGCAGCAGCCAACGGAGAAGGCCAGTCCTCAGTGTCGTTCTGGGAGCTGTTCCCCCAAACACAGCCTCCTCAATCTATTCTTGCATCTTCCCAACAATTTCTCCCTAAATTTACAGCCTGGATTCTGTCATCTTCATTTATTTCTCTTGAGTGATAGAATAATTGGTCCAAAACTGCAAATTGCCTACCCTGTATCTATTCTCTTCTTCACTAACTTCTATATTTGGGAGGTGTAAATATGTCCTGCTTTAAAAACATATGCTCTATCTCCATATCCCTTTGCAGAATGAATGGCCAAGGAGATGAAATGGAAGAGTTTGGACAGCACTTCTGGGAAAGATCTAGAGGCAAGACCTCAGAGATACCGCAGGGTCGGTCCAGACCACTGTAATAAAGCATATAGTACAATAAAGCCAGTCACACCAATTTTGGGGTTTCCCAGTGCATCTAAAATTATGTTTACACTATACTGTAGTCTCTTAAATGTAGTCTATTAAGTGTGTAGTCTGTTAAGTCTATACTGTAGTCTGCCAAGTAGCACCATGTCTTAAAAAATGTACAGACCTTAATTTTAAAATACTTTATTGCTTAAAAACATGAGTTAACCATCATCAGCTCATCTTGCTGAGCCTTAAGCAAGTCATAATCTTTTTACAATCATCATATCAGAGATCGCTGATCACAAATCACCATCACCCATATAATCATCATGGACAAGCTTGAAATCCCGCACAGAGGTACAAAGTGAGCAAATGCTGTTGGGAAAATGGCACCGACAGACTTGCCACAAACCCGCAATTTGTTTTAAAAAAAGAGTCCAGTATCTGTGAAGGACAATGAAGAGAATCGCCATAAAACGAAGTGTGCCTGTACTTGCTGGCAAGCACTCATTTGTCCAGACCATTCTCCAAGTTGGACGAGATGTTTTTAACACCAGCTCTTGTGAAGATGGAAGCCATGTGCTAGGGATGGCAGAGAAGAAAGCCAGGAGGAGGAGGCTGGATGCTGATGCCACAGCGGTGCCATCTCAACAGCCCTCGACTCCCTGCATCCAGCCTTCCTGATATGTGAGCAACAAACTGATCTTGTTTAAGCTACTATTATGGGGGAGGGGGTTCTCCTTTCCTAAGCATTTAGAGCAGTTCCTTCATAATATAAACGTAATGCAACAAAATATCCAGCTGGAAATGAAACTTTTTGAGTGATTTTTGCTCTAGGGAAAGGGGAACTAGAAAGTCAGCTTGGCCTTTTCACCTGCCCAGTCTAATCTCCTTCGAGCAGTCAAAAGGGTCTCCCTCCATCTTCAGAGCCAGTTTAAGGTCTGGATGTTCACCCAGGTGGTCAAGGCTGAGACGATGAAAGATTGCCCTATTATCTGGCAAGGGAATTCTTTCTTTTTAAAAATAAAAATTATTTATTTCTTTGTGTGGAGTGCTTTTTTTTTTTAACTTTTTCTGGTATACTGTAATGGCACCCCACTCCAGTACTTTTGCCTTTCAGAAAATCCCATGGACGGAGGAGCCTGGTGGGCTACAGTCCATGGGGTTGCTAAGAGTCGGACACAACTGAGTGACTTCACTTTCACTTTTCACTTTCATGCATTGGAGAAGGAAATGGCAACCCACTCCAGTGTTCTTTCCTGGAGAATCCCAGGGACGGGGAGCCTGGTGGGCTGCCGTCTCTGGGGTCGCACAGAGTCGGACACGACTGAAGCGACTTAGCAGCAGCAGCAGTATACTGTAGTACAGCTGATCAACAAGGTTGTGATAGTTTCAGGTGGACAGTCAAGGGACTCAGCCGTACATACACCTGTATCCTTTCTCCCTCAGACTCTCCTTCCATCCAGGCTGCAACATGACACTGAGCAGAGTTCCCTGTGCTCTGTAGGTTCCCAGTAGGTCCTTGTTGGTTATCCATTTTAAATAGAGCAGTGTGTACCTGACCATTCTAAACTCCCAGAGTATCCCTCCGCTCCATCCTTCCTGCAAGGGGACTCCCTCTCATCAGCCCTTTTTCCAGACAAAGCCCTGTGGAGAGCCTGACTTTGGATTTACTTGTTTATTCAGGGCTTCCTAACTCTTGGTGTGTGTCACACACAAACACTGTGTATGCCAGACATAGTCTGGGCAGTAAGTGGCAACAAGAAATGAAAGATCAGGGTCTACCCTCAGGGAGCAGGCGCTCTGGTGGGGCTCCTGCTGGGAAGCCGAGCTGAGTTCTAGAATCGGCCAAGAGGAGGTGACTGTGTGGGTGAAAATAGAGAAGAAATCTCTGCCCATGAAGGCTCTGCAGCCTGGGACAGAGCTCCCTCTCCCTTTAAGGGAGGGTTTCTCTCTCAGGCCAGCTGTCGCTCTCTAATCTGCCCTCCCCACCGTGATCCCAGCTGGACTCACGGCTCACCAGCTTCCCTGTTCCTTTGTAAATTATGGATAGGAACTCTAGCCCTCATGTTCTAAGAATAGGAGCGTAAGCTGGGGTCCAGTGAGCTTAGAGAAGGGGGAGCAGAGGTCTGGTTAGGTAGTTATTAAATCTTGGTTTTTAAAGACAGGTTTCTAATAGAATATACGCACTGATTACATCCATTTATTTTATAATGAACACAGACAGTGGCCTGCCATGTGCAAGGCACTTGATCTCAGTCGTCACAGAAACCCAGAGAGTGATACACTATTATCTTCATTTTACAAATGAGATCAGTGCTCAGAGAAGTTCATTATCTTGATTGGGTGCAGTAAGAAATCAAAATTGATCCATCAGGCTCTAAGGTCACGTTCTTTCCACTTCACTGTTCTGCCTCCTCCATGCCAGCCTGCAATTAAAGATCCTGGAGAATACAGCCAGTTTAAGTTTTGCCAGGGAAATCATACAAATTGAAAACACAGCCACAACAATCACCCCATAAGAACTGATACTGAAGCTTCAAGTGGGCTGCCCAGCTTGGAGGACAGCACTAGAACCATATGAGTCCAGGAATTCAGTGTTTTTCAATAATTATCTTTCTCAAGAGTATATCCAGCCATAAGAAATATTTGACAGAACAATAAATCACTGCCTTTTTTTTTTCCTTTTTTTGGTAATTTACATGACCTATTCTTTCTGGGGATGAGGGTTTAAGGCCAGTTACTGCTGCCTGAAAGACAGAAAAAAAAAATTTTTTTTTTCTCACCATTTCACCTGCTCAGTCTTTGATTAACACGGTAGGGTCTTCAGAAATACCTACCGGTTAATGAAAATGCACAGACGAGGGGAAATTGGAGAAGAAAAGGAGTTACCAGAAACTTTTTTTCCAGACCACTGGCTCCTCCTAGAACTAATTAGCTAGAGGCATGTAGGAAGAGAGATTATATGTCTCATGGTCAGTAGGAGTGTTGGTTAGTCACCGACTGTTACCCTCTCCAGGCTGAGGAAACTTACTCCCCCAGACAGAGGCAGCGGCTCTGCTCCCCTCACGGGCGGAAGATATCTCTAAATTTGTATATACCACATACCTGCCACCTCAGTATCAGGAATGACAACTTGTCATTTATGTCTCTGTGTCAAAACTCTGAGTTGGTGGTGGTAAAAGACAAAAAAGTTAACTCAAACTGGCATAAGCTAAGAGAAAGTGTGTGTGTGTGTGTGTGTGTGTTTAAAGGAAATCTATTGGCTCATGAGACTGAAAAGTTCAAGGTTAGTACCAGATTGATAAAGCCTGGACCCAGAGGCTCAAATAGTTATCTTCAGAATTCCATTTTTCTCCATCTTAGCTCTGCTTTCCATGGTGTGGGTTAAACACTATGTGCTGACTGCTGGCAAGGTCAGGTTCACCTCATTCTTACTATTATCAACCCGAGAAGATATTCATGTAGTGCTAGTGCTTCCCTCTTAAGTTCTGGGTTCTATCTGATTGGAGAAACCTGAGTGACTCAGCCATTTCTGAACCAATCACCAGCTAGGAGAATTCAGTGCTGCTATTGGTCAGCCTTGAGGCACATGCTTCATCTCTGAAGTGGGGGGAGTGGGGGGGGGTGGGGGGGGTGGAGACTCTAAACGGGGGGTGGAGACTCTAAACCATTGGGACTGAGCAAGGTTGGATGGGAGCAGCTCGCTAAAAGAAACCCATGGAGCTTTTACTGGAAGAAAAGGTGGAACAGATAGTAAGTGATCAAATGTTAGACTCTTTGTGACCCCATGGACTGTAGCCCACCAGGTTCCTCTGTCCATGGAATTTTCCAGGCAAGAATACTGGAATAGAGTGCCATTTCCTTCTCCACTGATGGAACCTGGGTCTCCTGCATTGGCAGGTGGATTCTTTACCATTGCTCCACCGGAGAAACCTGAAACAACACATATTCGTAAAGTATTCCTACTGCCTAACACAGTGTTTGGCACATAGTAGGAGCTCATAAGCCTTTATTCAATTTATTATTGCAGTAAGAGGTCTTCCTGGTGCCGATCTGTGCTTGGAGGAGTGCCCTGACTCTGGCACCCAGTGGTGTTGATAAGAGATGCCCCTCTCCTCTGAGTTCTGACTTGATTCTCACTTGATCCTGCATAATCTGCTCCGCTTTACAGCATGTCTTCCATTTCCTAATCATAACCAGTCAACCCTCTTTCCCCTGAGGTCGAGCTCTTTAGAAGGCAAAGTCCAAGTTGCCTCCCTCCCTGGTCTTCAGAACTCAACTGGACCTGAGCTGTTCTGGATGAGACACAAATTGGGATAAGTGCATTGCTGCACCGGGATGAAGGACAGGGAGTAAAAAGATCCCAGAACGGGGGTCCTGTTCTCTAGCTCCTTCCTTGCATCCTCTTTCCGAGCCACCCAGGGCCTCCTTTCCACAGTTTATCTGGTTGGTATCCTGAGAATAAGTCCGGTGATCTTTCAAGATGGCAGCAGTTAGTGTCTAAGTAGTATGACTACGTCGGTAAATTTCCACCTCAGAGTGTTTTACTAGTTGGCCAGAAAATATTGTGCCCTTGAAATAGTCAATAGCTAAACCCTGTCTAGCATCCGTAAGAAGATACACTCATTTCCTGGCTACTGTCACTTTAGAGGTAATCCCCAAAGAAATTAAAGTTGACTGAATCGTCTTGAATTATAACTCGCACATGCTAAGTTAGCCTAGCAGGATGTTAATAATATTCTTTTTTTTTCCCACAATAATTAATTTTTTTCCCCTAAATGTCTTCCTAATTAATCAGTTCAGTTCAGTCACTCAGTTGTGTCTGACTCTTTGTGACCCCATGGACTGTGGCATGCCAGGCTTCCGTGTCCATCACCAACACCTGGAGTTTACTCAAACTCATGTCCATAGAGTCAATGATGCCAAACTGATGCACTCATTTTAAAAATTTACATTGTATAGAACAGCTATTGACCTTTATCATGAAAATTGTGCTCCAGAAGGTAAAATATCCAATTTCCTATTTTCACCACCCATATTATTTTTAAATAAGCCTGACATTTAAGACATTAATTATAGACATGCATTCTTGTTCAGGCATCATAGAAGAACCTGGAGTAACAAATAAAATTTTCATTTCTTATGCATTCCAAATAAGAACTTGAAAAGGAGAATGGGGAAGCAGTTACCCAGAACAGTGGATTTTAATGGGTGCTTGAGGATTTGTCTTCAAGTATTACTTTACAGTCAGAGGAAACCGAAAGTGAAATATAGCATAGCTTATGATAAGAGACCTAGTCTATATCTGTACCATGCATTTCTTCACAGAATGTTGTAATCCTTATCTCAGTGATCTTTATAACCACAAGGGGAGTTGAGTAGGCGGTCAATGATTCCATTTTACAGATAAAGAAATTGAGGTACAGAATAATTGAGTTTCTCAAAGTCACATACATTTGAGATAAAGCTGGGAATAAAATCCACTCTTAATTATCAGCCAGTCTAGAAACTAGTCATATTTTTCAAAGCAAAAACCCACCCAGCTTGTTATGAACCTTTACTCTGCACACTCCCGTTCTTTCTGTCTCCCTTGATTTTCTTCTCAGATATCAATTCCCTTCCTGACACCAGAATCTTTTTTTTTCCCTAATCCTTGGTTGTCTCTGAGTATGAATTGATTTCCTGTTTGTGTTCCTAAAGCTCACGAGTGCATTTATTTTTACCAGCTAAAAGACATGAACCAAAATCCTTGTGACATACATTGAAATGCAGCTGAGTTGTTAAGTGGAGCACAAAATGTTGTACAATCAAAACACAACGGTTTGTGGGTGCAGAAAGTACAGGTCTTATGCTATTCAGCCTTCATTTCCAGGAGGCATGTGTCTGCCCTTTGCTGATGGAGGGCTAAATTTGACAAATTGATTTTTTTCCAACCAGCGTTAAATAACAATTAATTTCCCAGGGGGTATAACTTTCCTTAGGGGTTGTAGTCAAATGTCCTTGTCATTTCCATGGTTAGGTGACAGAAAAGTTGAATCTTTGGTTTTTAAATAGGCATTTGACAGCAAACGTTCAGAAAGCTTCCAAGGGCTTACACTAAACACCAAACACTTCCTGGATCACATCACTTATTCTTAAACATATTGCAGATTCCAGGAGGGGAAGCATTTATTTAGCACGAATCACCTTCTAGGTGTCAGGGTTTTCTAGACACTGTTTCCCTAATCGAAAATGTATCATTGAAAATGAAGTAGAGAGAATAAAGAATCAATATTCAAGTAGGCTTTTAATAGGAGGATAGAGTGTGTTGATTAACAGCAATGGGCTGCAGAGAGCTGTGGACTCAGAGCTTAGCTCTCTGCTGCCTTGGGATAGTCAATTGATTTCCTGTGCCTGACTCCTCACTTATAAAATGATGTTAATGGTACCCAGTTCCTAGCATCCAAATGGAGCTGAAATGAGCATGTAAAGCATCCTTATAATACTCAATGAATAGCAACTGTTTGAGAGTATGCTTAAACATTTTCAAAGGCTGTTAATTGCACTAGTGTGTACGAGAATATTCAAGGCGATTTGTCCCTGGTGATTGGTGATAACCTGAACTTTGCATCCTGTTCTGTTCATCTTGTATACCATTGTATGTCTCAGACACAAGGTAACAAAGTCACTATGTGTCCATTTATAATTTGAATGAGTGCAGATGGTCCAGTTGTCTCATGGGCAAGTGGTAGAGCTTTCAGTTTCTGTAAGAAATGAGAGCATTGATTTCCAATCTTTTCTAAGAGGAGGGAGACAGAGTTCCTCCCACTTCCCTAGGGTCACAGAAAGGTAGTGGTGTATCCTTGAAGATTAGAGAACCCAGCTGGTTACCCTTTTGTAAGTAGAAAATCTTTATAGATGTGATGGAATTGAATTTTAGTTTTGCAGATGATCTAATTTGAAGCTCTGGGGTTAAGAGGGAAAAATCTCTTATTTACTAAGAACTGAATTAGAATTGGAGCTTATGATGTGTTCTTTGACACCCCCGTGGCCATAAGGCAGCTGAGCCATGAGGACCTGGATGTAACCCAAGCTCAGTTTCTCTTCCATCTCTTGCTTTGTTGGGTGTATTCTGCAAATGCTTAGGAGAATGCTTTGCCCCCCCACCCCCCTTGCACCTTTTTACAACCAACGCGGCATCTGGAATTACCAGCAGCTGCCACTAGCAGAACTTTATGCAGGAGTTTCCAGGTCTTGCTTTCGGTTCACTCTGATACAGGTGTATAAAGCCCTGCAGAATCCCTGCTGATCAGATCACTGGTCATGGCATGCACGGAGCTCATTAGCACTTTTCCTGTGTGAATGGGACCACTGCCTTGGTGTTTGATTGGTGGGAGTCAGTTAGCCACAATCAGACCAATTACACCTATAAAGTCACTCTCTCTCTCTCTCTCTCTCACACACACACACACACACACACTCACCCCCACCACCAGCTGCCTGACCTGTGGATAAACAGCCGCATCACATCCCCATCACAAGGTCAACACCACCACTAACTAGGAAGAAAGACCACAGGACTCCTTCATGTTGGGGAAAGTGGACAGTCCTACCCGAGGACGATCCTCATACCATCAGTACTGGGAACAGCAATGCGAAATGTATTTTAGCAACAAGGTGGGAAGAGTAAGGATGTGGAATGATTCAGGAAGCAGGGATAGAGATAAGCATGAGGTCATGTTGGTTAGCTATTATTATGGCACTTAAAAAAACAAACAAACCACAGAATGTACTTGGGTGTACATGAGGGCCCAAAAAAAGTCAACTAGTATCCATTAAGCAACAATGTTGATCACAATATTGAGTTGGATGTGGTTGGAAGCACATTAGAAGTATCTAAATTCTACCCATCTTTTAAGGCCTAACTTAAGTACCACAGCTTCTAAAAAACCTACCAGAATCCTCTGAACTTCTATTCTCTTTCTTGTCTGCCAGAAGTTTTCAAACTTTATTTTTACCTTGTTTTTCCCCCTGTGCTATATAGTAGGTTCTCTTCATTAGGTATTTATTTTATACACAGTAGTGTGTGTGTGTGTGTGTGTGTGTGTGTGTGTGTGTGTGTATAAATCCTAATCTCCCAATTTATCCCCCACCCTTGCTTTCCACCCTTGGTGTATATCTATACATTTGTTCTCTATGTCTGAGTCTCTACTTCTGCTTTTAAAATAGGTTCATCTGTACTATTTTTTTCTAGATTCCACATATATGCGTTAACATGCAATATTTGTTTTTCTGACTTACTTCACTCTGTATGATACTCTCTAGGTTTATCCATGTTTCTGTAAATGGCACACGTTGATTCCTTTTTATAGCTGAGTAATATTCCATTCCAGCACTTCATGGCAAATAGGTGGGGAAAAAGTGGAAACACTGGCAGGTTTTATTTTCTTGGGCTGCAAAATCACTGTGAATGGTGACTACAGCCATAAAATTAAAAGACACTTGCTCCTTGGAAGAAAAGCTATGACAAAACTAGAGAGCATATTAAAAAGCAGAAACATCATTTTGTTGACAAAGGTCCATCTAGTCAAAGCTATGATTTTTCCAGTTGTCATGTATGGATGTGAGAATTGGACTATAAAGAAGGCTGAGCACCAAAGAATTGATGCTTTTGAATTTTGGTGCGAATTGTGATGCTTTTGAATTGTCTAAGACTCTTGAGAGCTTCTTGGACAGCAAGGAGATCAAACCAGTCAATCCTAAAGGAAATCAGTCCTGAATATTCATTGGAAGGACTGATGCTGAAGCTCCAATACTGTGGCCTCCTGATGCAAAGAGCTGACTCATTGGAAAAGATCTGATGCTGGGAAAGATTGAGGGCAGGAGAAGAAGCAGGCAACAGAGGATGAGATGGTTGGATGGTATCACCGACTCAGTTAACATGAGTTTGAGCAAATTCCAGGAGAAAGTGAAGGACAGAGAAGCCTGGCGTGCTGTAGTCCATGGGATGGCAAAAAAGTAGGAGAAGACTTAGTGACTGAACAACAACAACAACATTCCATTGTATATATGTACCACATTTTCTTTCTCCACTCCTCCATCAATGAACATTTAGATTGCTTCCATGGCCTACCTATTGTAAATAGTGCATAAATATGTAAACATCTTTATTGAAGACAAGAATTCTGCAGAGGCCAATATGAACACCAGATATAAGCAGAGGGGCTCTGTGAGAAGTGGGGATGTGCTTGCCTGGGCATCTCTCCACTGATAACCTGAGGAAACCTAGGGTACCCTGGAATACTATTTGAAGAATGCTTGCCTTTAAGGTCTGTCTAGTCAAGGCTATGGTTTTTCCAGTAGTCACATATGGATGTGAGAGTTGGACTATGAAGAAAGCTGAGCACCAAAGAATTGATGCTTTTGAACTGTGGTGTTGGAGAAGACTCTTGAGAGTTCCTTGGACTGCAAGGAGATCCAACCAGTCCATCCTAAAGGAGATCAGTCCTGGGTGTTCATTGGAAGGACTGATGTTGAAGTTGAAACTCCAATACTTTGGCTACCTGATGCGAAGGGCTGACTCATTTGAAAAGACCCTGATTCTGGGAAAGATTGAGGGCAGGAGGAGAAAGGGACAACAGAAGATGAGATAGTTGGGTGGCATCGCCAACTCAATGGACATGAGTTTGGGTAAGCTCCGGGAGTTGGTGATGGACAGGGAGGCCTAGCATGCTGCAGTTCATGGGGTCGCAAAGAGTTGGACATGACTGAGCAACTGAACTGAACTGATCATTTACTTGGCAGTTAATTGGCATACACTGTCTTATGCCTCCCCCTGATTCTTGTAGGTTTGCCAACTTGATTACAAGTTTCTAAAGGGTAAACATTCTAATGACAACAACAGAAACAGCAAGGGCTAGGAGCCAGAAGATGGAAGTTCTGGGCCTGGCACTGCCAGGCATCAGGCCTTGCATATGCACCCACTCAGTGTGCTGGGCCTTCGAAGACCAAACTAGATAGCACATAAGAAATGTGACTCTAATTCCCAGCATCCCATGAGAGTCTTGGTTTCCGTGTGCTGTAGATCAACGACTCAATTATTTTTAGGGCTCCTTTCTGAGAGTGAAAGGAGCCCTAAAAATATCCTATGGACAGAGGAGACTTGCAGGCTACATTCCATAGGGTTGCAAAGAGTTGGACATGACTGAAGTGACTTAGAACTCACTCTCAGAAGTCTCCTGATTTGGGATGATAATCACATGACTTCTCTCTTTAAGGCTTCTTTTTTATTTTTAAAAAATATTTATTTATGTGTTTTAATTTTTTGGCTGTGCCAGGTCTTATTGTGGCATGCAGTATCTTTAGTTGCGGTATGCGAACCCTCACTTAGTTGCAGTACGTGGGATCCAATTCCTTTGGCCAGGGATTAAATGCAGGACCCCTGCTTTAGAAGCGTGTATCACCAGGGAAGTCCCATGGCCTCTATTTGATTCATGATGCTGTGCTGGTCCTACAGTCTTCCCTGGTGGCTCAGACGGTAAAGAATCTGCTGGCAAGGGCAGCGACCCAGGTTCAATCCCTGGATTGGGACTATCCCCTGAAGAAGCGAATGGCAATCCACTCTAGTATTCTTGCCTGGAGAATTCAATGGACAGAAGAGCCTGGTGGGCTACAGTCCATGGGGTGTCAAAGAGTCAGACACAACTGAGCAACTAACACTTACATGCTGGTGCTTCATCTACACATTCACACACCCAAACACACACACACACACACCCTCGGATCCAGCATTGGGCTTAGGACATAATAAGAACTCAATGTATATTAAATTAATTCATGGTAAGACATAATTATTAACCTAAAGGGATTCAAAACCTAGCTGAGGAGATGACTTACATGTATGAAGTCTCTGGAAATCAGTACAAACCAGTGTCCGGGGAGGGCTGGTAAATTGCAAGACACATGAGAAAGCCTGCAGGCAGATCCCATGTGCTCCATACCACAGGTGGTCCTTCCCATCACAGCAAGTGAGATTCTGAACATCGGAGCCAGTGAGAGAAGCCAGCTGAGCAATGGCCAGGACCCAGACACAGCAGACCACCAAGTGGGAACCGTGACTGGGTCCACAGGGATTTCAAGGTAGTATCAGGGAGGCACAGTGTGGGTCTGGTTAGCTGGCTGGCTGGCTGGCAGCACTCCACAGAGTGAGACATTTGACAGCAATCCAGGCAGGCAGCGGTGTCAGTCAGGTCCCCAACAGCAGTGGGGTTAATGTGCTAAGGGCAAGCCAGGCATTGGGTCCAGGCAACCCCATGCAGCTGCCAAACCCTGGAGAAGAACAAGGCATAGTGGTTTAGGCAGGAACGTTCTGGATGTTGGGGGAAAGTGGATGCTCTAATTTGGGCTGATTTGGCCAAGGGACGTGCTGGGATCTCAATGGTGGGTGAGAACTGAAAGAATGAGCTGAAAGTTGGAGGAGACCAAGAAGTGGGATTAATGTGGTTTTAGGCATGACCCCAGGGAGAGAAGCCGGATGTCCAAACCACAAACTAGGGTCTGACTTGGGTTAGTACCAGTGTTCAAATCTGGCAGCAGAAGCCTAGTCCCTGCCTCCTGTTAGACAGAACCAGGCAAAACCACTGGGGCTAATCCCACCAGATATGATGGGTCCCTGGGCATAACACGACTTCCCCAGGGCGAGCATTGCAGTGGGTGAGGCTGAAGGGAGAGACTTCTTTTTTTAATATAAATTTTAATATTTACACTGGATGTATTTTAAAACTTTGTATTCGACTTCAAGTTTTATACAAAAAAAATATTTCACAGGAATTAGATATAATAAAATATTAGGTGGCCAGTAGAAATGTGCTCCTAGACTCTAATAATCCTATAAAGAAGTATTTTCACTCTTGTGCACCTACAACAATTCAATCTCTGTGGCACGAATAGCTTCCTAAGATGAATGAATAATATCTGTTGACATAATCTCTTCAGCTCTATTGTTATTAGGAAAGACTAACTCAGGACTCTTAGTAAAGACAAATCTTCATAATGTTCACAGCAGCTCTGCTTAGAACAGCCAAGATATGGAAACAATCCAAGTGTCCATCCACAGATGAAAGGCTAGAGAAAATGGGGTACATACACACAGGATGGAATACTACCCAGTCTAAGAAGAATGAAAATTTTTCTATTTGCAGCAACATGGATGGACCTGGAGGGTACTACGCTAAGTGAAATAAGTCAGACAAAGAAAGCAAATACTGCATGTGATATCACTTATTTGTGGAATCTAAAAAACAAATGAATACAATGTGAAACAGAAATAGACTCACAGGTATAGAGATCAAACTAGTGGACACCAGTGGGGAGAGGGAAGGAAGGAGGGATACAATAGGAGAAGCAAGTTAAGAGGTACAAACCTCTATCTATCCAATAAATAAGCTGCAAGAATATTCTTGTGTAGCCCAGGGAATAGAGCCAATGTTTTATAATAACTTCAAATGGAATATAATCTGTAAAATTTTTGAATCACTATATTATACACCCAAAACTAATATAATACCATAAATTAACTATACCTCAATAAAAAAGTAAAAAAATAATAACAAATTTCAACACACAAAATACTTAGACAGCAAATCTAAAACTAGGTCATACTCAGTCAATGAAAAGCCATGAACTCCTGGTTTACCATCAATATAACCCTCCCAGCTTCCTCTTCTGCTCCATAAAAGCGTCCTCTTTCTCTTGCTGTAGGGAGACTTAACATGGTTCACCGTGGTTGCAAACCCCAGATTGCAATGCTCTGCTGATTCCTCATAAACCCATTCTGCTGGGAAAAATAAATAAAACTAGGTCATACAGCAAGGGTTTGATTGAGAATAGTTTTTGAGTTAAAGAGCCCACTGGGAGATCAGGAAACTAGGGGAGAGGGGTGCAGAGCGCAGGGCACTCAAGACGGCTTCCGGGGCAATTTCATGACGAAATGTGAGCCCCTAGAGGGGCCTTTATATGTAGCGGTCTCAAGAGGGACTGACACAGATGCACTTGAGCCCCTGAGAGAGGAGCCGATGGTGCATGGCAACAACCATCTGCAGATAAAGGTCGGGCAAGCGGTCAAGCAGGAGGGAGGCTCCTGGTTCGATGAGAGCCTGGTGAACTGAGCACAAGATCGCACCAGGCAGCTGGAGGGAACAGCTGCAGAAGAGGAGGTAGGGAAGGTCTGAGGCAGGATGCGAGGGCTTCAGCAAAGCAGACTGGGAGTCAGGTTGGAGCTCCGGTCTAGGAGGAAACGTCAGAATCGAGGACAGAAGCACAGACACACGGACGAGGCACAGGCAGTGAGGAGAGTTGTGAGGCCGGAGCATGTTGCACCCGCCCAAGTCCACAGATCCTGCCGTGGGCAGCAGGACTGCAGAGGGGTGGAACCTGGCATCCACTCTGGACTCAGACTAATTGGGGTTTTTGTCTTGATTCTACCATGAGCTGGCTGTGAGACTGTCGACAGGTTAATTAACATCTCTGAGTTGCGGTTGTCTCGTCCTGAAGATGAGGATAACAACATGGACTTGGCACACGGTGGCTGTGAAGATTATGTGACGGGACGTGTATGAAGCACTAAGCCTGGTGCCTGGCGCCATGCTAGATGCTCTGTAAACAGAGCTATTACTATCATTAAGACCAAATCCAAACCACACCTACAGGGAGGAAGGCGGATGGAGCCTTTAATACGCTGCCAGGTTGGTCCAGATCAACAAAGGAAATGGATGATGCCTAGCCTGGAGGCTCAGAGAAGGCAATGGCAAACCCACTCCAGTACTCTTGCCTGGAGAATCCCAGGGATGGGCGAGCCTGGTGGGCTGCCATCTATGGGGTCGCACAGAGTCGGACGTGACTGAAGTGACTTAGCAGCTTAGCAGCAGCCTGGAGGCTGGATGGTGCTGAGACAGAGGGACCAGGAGTGGCTTGGTCCTATGGAGAAAGCAAGGGCTGTGTTTCTTAAAATAGGAGTTCAGGTTCAGAGAAGAACCAGCCTTGGGGTGCCGACTCACTGGCCTCTGTTTCCAGCTCAAGAAGCGCCAAGCCTATAAGCAAAGTCCAACCCTTGCAGAAACAGGGAAGGGATATGGGATTCAGCAAATAAACAGCCCATCACCTTGAGAGCCAGTGGACCCTGTCATCCAAATATACCCCTCTCCTTAATTCAGGACCATTGGTACCTAAAATTCCATCATTACATGTTCATTTCTTTGAGTTAAATATTCTTCTCCCTAGGTGTAACTGTTCAAAAATGTAGGCCTTGGAAGATGTGGAACACACTGAGTCACTCATAATTCGTGTAACCAGACCTCAATCTGCTGAGATGCCTGCAACCCTCCCAGAGGATTCACGGGGGCACTGACCTTCCCAGACCTGGGGCAGCCAGCACCAGAGGAGATGAGGAAGCATCTTTAGGAAGACTTGGGAAGAAAGTGAGAAAAGATGGAAGTTCACATAGCCTTTGTTCTCTTCTTCCTGCTCACATCAGGGTTTCATGGGGTCTATTTTCTAGATTCAGTTCTCAACATGAGGACTATAGGCATCTGGTCATAGGGAAGATGGTCTGGAAAGGGAAGATGGTCTGGAAAGGTAAGTAGAGGAACATTGTCTCCACTGATACATTTTCTTGGTGTATAAAACCCTGATGAGACCTTCTTCCTTTGTTCTCCAGGCTTCCCCTGATGAAGCTAATACTTGGACACGATCTGGCTGAAGCAGCTTTGAATTTAGGCTCCAAAGCTACATGAGAAATTTATGTGTGGTTGGCTTGCAAAGGTAAGTTTTTGACCTGTAGCCCAAACCACGTGTGCCTTGAAATGTGGCTGGTTCAAACTGAGATGTGTTATAAATATAAAATACACACAAGATTTCAAAGACTTATTACAAAAAGAATGTAAAATGCTTCTTTATTAATTTTTTACATTGATTACATGTAGAAATGATAAGATTTGGAATATGCTGGACTAAATAAAATATATTATTGAAATTTAATTCCACTTTTCTTAGGTTTTTTTAATGTGACAACTACATTTTTTTAATTCCACATGTGGCTTGCTGCTGCTAAGTCACTTCAGTCGTGTCCAACTCTGCAACCCCATAGACGGCAGCCCACCAGGCTCTGCCGTCCCTGGGATTCTCCAGGCAAGAACACTGGAGTGGGTTGCCATTTCCTTCTCCAATGCATGAAAGCCAAAAGTGAAAGTAAAGTCTCTCAGTCGTGTCCCACTCTTAGAGACCCCATGGACTGCAGCCTACCAGGCTCCTCCATCCATGGGATTCTCCAGGCAAGGGTACTGGAGTGGGTTGCCATTGCCTTCTCCGCATGTGGCTTGCATTATGTTCCTATTGGACAGTACTGTTTTAGACAAATTAATGACTTAGTTTTGTCCAAAGAGCCCCAGCCCCCAAAGGTCTGGCCACCCCCACAGTGATTGGTCAGTCAGGTGTACCTGACCTCTGGCCAATCACAGAGGGGCAGCTCCTCTGGTGAGAGGGAGAGGGTGGTTCCAGGTAGGCAAAGATAACTGAACATTCCCTACAACAAAGGAAGCCCTCAACAAAATGAAAAGACAACCTGGGTGGGAGAAAATAGTTGTAAATGATATAACTAATAAGGAGTTAATATTCAAAATATATAAACAGCTCATAGAGTTGATACAACTCTATCAAAAGAAGAAACAATCCTATTGAAAAAATGAGAAGACTGGAATAGACATTTTTCTAAAGAAGACAAACAGATGGCCAACAGAATGTGGAAAGTTGCTCAAGATCATTAACCATGATAGAAATGCAAACCAAAACCACAATGAGCTATCACCTTACACCTGTTAGAAGGCTTTAATCAAAAAGAAATGTGTTGGTAAAAATGTGGGGAAAAGGGAAAGTTTGTGCACTGTTGGTGGGAGTTAAATTTATACAGCCACCATGAAAAGCAGTATGGAGTTTCCTCACAAAATTAAAAATAGAACTACCATGTGACCCAGTAATTCCACTTCTGGGTATATATTTAAAGAAAATTAAAACATTACTTTGAAAAGATAGATGCACTTCAATGTTCATAGCAGCATTATTTACAATAGCCAAGATATGGAAGCAAACTAAATGTCCCTCAACAGATGAATGGGGAATTCCCTGACTTAGGGGCTTAGGACTCTGCACTTTCACTGCTGAGGGCCCGGGTTCAATTCCTGGTCAAGGATCTAAGATTCCACAAGCTGCATGGCACAGCCAAAAACAAGACAAAACAAAAAAACAGGTGAATGGATTAAGAAGATGAGGTATCTACACACACACACACACACACACACACACTAAATACACATACACACAGAATACTATTCAGCCATGGAAAAGAATGAAATCTTGCCATTTGTAACAACATGGATGGACCTAGGGGGTATTAGGCTAAGTGAAATAAATCAGACAGAGAACGATGAACTCCATCTGAGCTCACTTATATGTGGAATGTGAAAAACAAAACAAACAGAAAGAGACTCACAAATACAGAGAACAAACAAGTGGAGAAAAGGAGGGCGGGAGGAGCAACATGGGGTAGGGGATTAAGCATGCAAACTACTATGTATAAAATATGTGTAAATAAGCTATAAGGATATAGTGTATAGCACAGAGAATGTAGTCAGTATTTTATAATTAATAATTGAGTATAACCTTTAAAAATTATGAGTCAGTATGTTGACACTGTGTTGAACACACATATATATAAGCTTATAGAAACATGTATAATATAAATCAACCATACCTAACAAAATAGATTTTAAAAAAATAACTGACATTCCTTTTATCCCTGCTGCTGGGATCTGTTAAAGAAGTGCTGTCTTGCTTCTTGTCAGACACAAGGACACTCAGGCAGCAGGAGAACCACTCCCACCCTTTCCCCACCATCAGCACTTATAGTTCCTGCCTGTGTGTGTAGAAACAGAAATTCTTAACTCTCTATTTTTTAGCCGGCTGGTATCTTGCAGGATAGAACCTCCATTAAAATACCTTGTAGAGCTCTTGACTCTGCTACCACCCTCTCACCTAGATCCAAAAACCTGCTCTAGCTCCACCTCTGAAACAATAAAAATTAGTCCTTGATTAGATTACTAAGGACACAGACCTTACCTCATTTCTTTATTCATTCAACAAATATTTGTGCAATGTCTACTCTATGCCCAGCGTTGAATAGAAGAGCTATCAAAACAGACATCTGGCTCTACCAGCAGAATTTGATGAGTCCACCTTGAAATTTCCTTCCTGAAACACTTGCTCCTTGTTGCCCCTAGACATCCCTTTTTCTAGTTCTTCCTACTTAAGCGTCCAGTCCTCCATCTCTGTGAGCTGCCTCCAGTCTTCATACCTCATTTTTTTACTGTCACAAACTCCCCAAGTTATAACTATCTTCCAATGGCTGCAAATTCAATCTATGCTGCAGCAACATCTCATCTTCTCCATGACCAAATGCTGGTCCCACCTCCCTCTTGGGCCCCAGACTCATACCTCCAGCTCCGTTTTCAACATTTCCACTTGGATGTGCAGTAACCATCTCAAATGAAACACATCTAAAGCTAACTTCTACTTTCTCCTCTAAAATCTGCTCCAATTTGATATCTTGAAAACCCATTCTTCCAGCTGTTTAGGTTTGAAAACAACTCTGCTCAGTGTTATGTGGCAGCCTGGATGGGAGGGTAGTTTGGGGGAGAATGGATAGATATATGTGTATGGCTGAGTCCCTTTGTTCTGCAGCTGAAACTATCACAACATTGTTAATTAGCCATACTCAAATATGAAATAAAAAATTTTTTTAAAAGACATGGAGCAGTCCTTTTGCCTAGAATGAAAAATTAAACAAATAATAAATAAAAATAGGAAAAAAAAATCTTGGCATTGTCCTGACTCCTCCTTCTTTCACATCCCATTTCAAATCTGTCAGCAAATCCTATCCACTCTATTTCAAAATATATCCATTTTCTGACGATTCTCTCCATGCTGACCTCTACTCCCTTGGGTCAAGCTACAGTCATCTCCTATGGGGGAAGAGGGAGGAATATTACAGCTATTTCCTAATCAGTCTTCCTGCTAGTATCCTTGCCTTCCTATATGGTCTATTATTAAGTCAAAGGCCAGAGTGAGCTTAAAAAATGTAAGCTATAGCATTATCATTCTCAGAACACTCCAGCCACTTCCATCTAAGTGAAATCCAGTGTTTGCTATATCAACCAGGCCTACCATAGTCCCCCTGTTCTCTCCAATCCAGCCACCCTGGTCCCTGGTGTCCTTGCTTTCTTCAGACATACCAGCCAAGATGCTCACACTCCAGAGGCTTTCCATTTGCTATTGCCTCTCCCTAGAAAACTCTTCTCCTAGACATGTGCACGGCTTGCTTCCTTACTTCCTTCAGGTATCTACTCAGACAACTTTCTCCAAGAGGCCTTCCCAAACCACCTCTTATAAAGTAGCACTCTATTCCTTGCTATCCCCTTCTTCTGTTTGATTTTTTTTTCCCTGATGCTCATCAGTACCTGTTGTATATTCACTTCCATGTTTTTTTGTTTTGTTTTTCAGCTACACCATGCAGCATGTTGGATCTTAGTCCCCTGACCAGGGATCGAACCCACACCCCTTGCATTGGAAGAGCAGAGTCTTAACCACTGGACCACCAGGGAAGTCCCTCACCTTTGTGTTTATTGCCTGCCTCCTATTAGGATGTGAATTCTCTGACAATAGGGAGCGTATGTTTTTGTTCACTATTGTCTCCCAGTATCAAGTATAACACCTGAAAGTGAAAGGGGAGTCGCTCAGTCGTGTCCGACTCTTTGCGACCCCATGGACTGTAGCCCACCAGGCTTCTCCATTTATGGGATTTTCCAGGCAAGAGTACTGGAGTGGGTTGCCTTTTCCTTCTCCAGGGGATCTTCCCGACCCAGGGATCAAACCTCCATCTCCCACATTTGCAGGCAGATGCTTTACCCTCTGAGCCACCAGGGAAGCAGGGTGAAGCATTGTTGTAAATGCTCGTTCAATATTTGTTGAATCCACAGTGGCAAAGAAATGGTTTCCTTCATGAAGATGATCATTGTAAGAGGCAGACAATAAACCACAAAAGAATAAACATATATAATTACAAGTTGTGATGAGTGCTGTGAGGAAGCTAACAGGTACAGTGATGGAGAAACCACTTTAAATAGGCTAGTCAAAAGGGATCTTGGGAAAGAAATGATGTTTAGGATTAGAAGAATGAGATAGGGCCAGCCCTGCCAAGGGAGGAGAAGACCATTCCAGAAAGAAAAACAAAAAAAACACAAAGACCTTGAAGCGGAAATGAGTTTGACATCTTCAAAGTACTGAAAGGGGACCCAGAATAAAGGAAAAAATGACAAGAGATGATGTTGAAGAGGCCCTGATAGACTATGGTAAAGTTTAGATTCTATTCACCTTTCTAAGGCAAGATTTGTTATAGTAGCAAGTTGAGAGGCATAGGTGTCCAGAGATGGAGTATGGATTTCTGGCCCATTTCCTTAAGTTTCTTAGTTAGGAGTGAGGTGGCCTTCACAAGGAGAGTGCACACTGGTCCTCCTACAACAGAACTGCCAAGATGCCATTTCCCATGCAGGCAGCAGCAGCATCCTCTCTCTATGGTCCCCGGCTGCTCCAGCTGTTCTCTTCTTTGGGCCCTCTGTAATTATGTAGGCAGTTTCTTCTCCCACCACAGCAATGTATTGCATGACATTTTCAGTCCAGGCGGCCTGGTCCCAACTGTCTCGTCTACATCCTCTTGGCTGACCCCTAGGCCATTGCTTATGCTGTTTCCCTGCAAAGAAATACTGGCCTCACCCACATCTCCAAAACCCAACTCTAATCCTGAGACAACCAGGAGATCTGACTTATAGGCCTGGCTCATCATTTCACATTTACTAGGTCAGAAGCCTGAATAAATGCCCCCTCCTACTGCCGTCTCTCCAGATACCTAATCTCCCTCCAGAGATTAGATATCATAATCTCTGGAGCCTGTCAATGTTATTTCCTGTGGCTAAAACAGGACTTTGCGGATGGGTCTAAATGAAAGATCTTGGCATGGGGAGAGTATAGTCCACTGTCTGGGCCCATCCTAAATGCCATCACAGGGATTTTTATAAAAGAACAGTAGAGGGGGAAAAAACACAGACCAAAAGGGGGAAGGCAGTGTAACCATGGAAACAAAGATGGGAATGATGCAGCCACAAGCCCAGGGATGCCAGCTGCCGCCTGAAGCTGGAAGAGGCAAGAAATGGATCCTCCCCTAGAACCTCTGGAGAGGGTGGTCATGTGACGTCTGGTTTCAGCCTAGTGATTCTGACTTCAGATATCTGGGCCTCCAGAACTGTTAGAGAATAAAATTCTGTTGCTCAAAGCCACCAAGTTTATGGTAATTTGTTACAACAGCCACAGGAAATTAACACAATTATGCTGCTCTTTCTCTTGGCATCTTGTCCCTTTGGGAGGTCACAGCACCTTGCTGTCGGCTTTCCTGGTAAATTGCTAGATAATTCCTATTCTTACCCTTCTTGAGGCAATGCCCACTCACATTTGTTGCATCCTAATTTCACAGTTTTATGTATGGATGTTCTCTCTCTTGCAGTCTTCATCTGAAAGACCCATGTCCTAGCTAGTCAGACTCCAGGTAAATATCTTTATGATGTGGGTGGCAGAATCCAGGATAGATTGTGCTCAGCAGGTCTAGAGGCTAGTTCAGTCATCCATAGGGTGTGGACTAGTAGGTGGTTTGAGCTAGTTGGATTTTTTTTTAAATTTTGATAATACTGGGCACCTAGAATTGTAATGACTAGAGGCAGATAACAAAGGCTGCAGGCTTTATTGTACCCAGGGACTTGATGACCTGAAAGGAAAGGGAAGAACTAGCAAAACATAACTGAATGGCTCCAGGGGGTAAATAAAATAGAAACACAAGGTTTTAAACCTGAATCACTGGGAAGATAAATAGTAGTACTATTTACAGAAAGGGAAATATCAGGATGCAATGAGAGTTGGGGAGAGAAAATTATAAATTTTTAATCTGAAATGTTGAGTCTTAGGTAAGTGGGAATGGCC
The DNA here is from genome assembly GCF_029407905.1 of Bubalus kerabau. NCBI lineage: Eukaryota > Metazoa > Chordata > Mammalia > Artiodactyla > Bovidae > Bubalus > Bubalus kerabau. The sequence goes on from NC_073626.1 coordinate 14,750,706, forward strand.
ACTTGAAAGGTCATCTCCTATGAGAGGGTTCCTCCTCACCTTTGGTGCTTTCAGAATCCTCTTAATTAATTAATGCCTACAATTAATGCCTTAATTGTAGCTCTGATGACCCTAAAGCATGATTACTGGCTTTTCTGTTTCCATAATGGGCTTCCCAGGTGGCTCAGTGATAAAGAATCCGCCCACCAATGCAGGAGACATAAGTTTGATCCCTGGGTCAGGAAGATCCTCTGAAGATGGAAATGGCAACCCACTCCAGTATTCTTGCCTGGGAAATTCCATGGACAGAGGAGCCTGGTGGAGGCTACAGTCTGTGGGGTCACAAAAGAGTTGGACACAACTTAGCAACTCAATAACAATTGTCTCCCTAACAGCCTGTGAATTCCTTAGGGGAAGAATCGTGTCTTCTTTTATCTCCAGCACCAAATACACTATCCAGCACCTACTAGATGCTCAATAAATAAATTTTCAATGAATTAACAAATGAGATGATCCCCAGACAAGATGTTCAGGCTTTAGCCAAAGTCTTGGAGTTTATAGCCCACTTTCATCAGTAAACAGTGAAGCCATGAAAAATAGCACAGTTGAAACAGATGACAGCTTGTCATCAGTTGGGTTCTATAACAACAGGAGGTAGCTCTAGCTAAGTAGATTTGTAAACTTTGACCCAATATTCAGGTGTCAGGGATCACAATAATCAAATAAGGAAGAAGACAGGAGTCTGAGACATTATCATCCATCCAGAGCTTTCACGAAACTAAAAGTAATTTTTCACTAGCCAGGCAGGTCAAGGTTCAGTCACCCTTATCCCTGTTGTCATGCAATCTTATAATAAGCTGCAGTCAGAGGCATAAAGATATTCTTTATGTGATGTGCCTGACTTCTGGAGACTGGTAATTATATTTTATGCCATATCAAAGATCTAGTCAGGGCAGGAAGCTCTACAGGCAGTATACTTTCTTTGTTGGATATTTCTGCTCCTAAAAAGCCACCAAAGGTATGGAGTATTCTCTAAAATGCTTTTCAGGCACTACTGGAAAATGCTCTTCCTTAAATTCCCAGCCAGATCCTTTTTGTACCTCCTGTAGATATCTGGATATGAAGGTCAACATCTTCTGAATGCCAAAAGATTCAGATAATAATCCTGGCTGTTTTAGATACTGCTCTTACCTTCATAGCCTGAATCTACCATTGAATTTCCCTGGGCATTTTATGATATATTGATTGAACCTAATTAAGTCAAGAACTTGCTTACTATTATCTGCCTTCACAGCCTCTGCACAGAGCTATTCAATTCAAACAACATTTACTAAGCTACTAATAAGTACAAAGCTCTGGGCTGGACACAAAGATAAATAAGACACAGTCCCTCTTGTCTGGCAGACCATGGTCTCAGAACAATTAGGGTTTGTATGCATATACTCTGGGATTCCCTGGTGGCTCAGACGGTAAAGTGGCTGCCTGCAATGCAGGAGACCCGGGTTTGATCCTTGGGTCAGTAAGATCCCCTGGAGAAGGAAATGGCAATCCACTCCAGTACTCTTGCCTGGAAAATGCCATGGATGGAGCCTGGTGGGCTACAGTCCATGGGGTCGCAAAGAGTCGGACACGACTCAGTGACTTCACTTTATGCATATACTCTAACCCAGGAAAATTAAGATAAATACTGCAAAAGCAATGTAAAGAGGGATCAACCTTTTTCACAAAGTTTACCTTCAGTTACTGGGTTGAAATGGTAATGATCTGAATTATTTGTTGGAAATAGTAATGACCCAAGGAGAAGGCAATGGCACCCCACTCCAGTACTTTTGCCTAGAAAATCCCATGGACGGAAGAGCCTGGTAGGCTGCAGTCCATGGGGTCGCTAGAGTCAGACACGACTGAGCGACTTCACTTTCACTTTTCACTTTCATGCATTGGAGAAGGAAGTGGCAACCCACTCCAGTGTTCTTGCCTGGAGAATCCCAGGGATGGGGAATCCTGGTGGGCTACCGTCTATGGGGTCGCACAGAGTCGGACATGACTGAAGCAACTTAGCAGTAATGACCCTGTCCATAGATTTGTATGCACTTGTTCCTGAAACAGAGGATAAGGAATACTGACTCATGTGGTATTATGTACCTCAATCACTTTCTTCACGATTAACCCAGACACATGCTTCTGGTAACCACCTCCATTGCTCCTCTGGTTCCAGAGCCCGTGTTTAGACAGACACAAAAAGATGTGGGATTGTGTCCCAGGAAAATGCAGGAACATTTTTAGGATGACCTTGGAGAGCTTTGTTTCTTTATTTTGTTTTTAATAATTGTATTTATTTGATTTTCTTTGGCTGTGTTGGCAAAATGGATGTTTGAGGAGGCCTTACAAATAGCTGAGAAAAGAAGAGAAGCTAAAGGCAAATGAGAAAAGGAAAGATATATCCACCTGAATGCAGAGTTCCAAAGAATAGCAAGGAGAGATAAGAAAGCCTTCCTCAGCAATCAATGCCAAGAAATAGAGGAAAACAATAGAATGGGAAAGGCTAGAGATATCTTCAAGAAAATTAGAGATGCCAAGGGAATATTTCATGCAAAGATGGGTTCAATAAAGGATAGAAATGGTATGGACCTAACAGAAGCAGAAGATGACCCACATAACCATGATGATGCAGTCATTCACCTAAAGCCAGACATCCTAGAATGCAAAGTCAAGTGGGCCTTAGGAAGCATCACTATGAACAAAGCTAGTAGAGGTGATGTAATTCCAGCTGAGTTTTTTCAAATCATAAAAGATGATGCTGTGAAAGTGCTGCACTCAATATGCCAGCAAATTTGGAAAACTCAGCAGTGGCCACAAGACTGGAAAAGGTCAGTTTACATTCCCAAAGAAAGGAAATGCCAAAGAATGTTTAAACTATCGCACAATTGCAGTCATCTCACACACTAGAAAAGTAATGCTCAAAATTCTCCAAGCAAGGCTTCAACAGTATGTGAACTGAGAACTTCCAGATGTTCAAGCTGGATTTAGAAAAGGCAGGGGAACCAGAGATCAAATCGCCAATGTTTGCTGGTTCATCAAAAAAGCAAGAGAGTTCCAGAAAAACATCTACTTCTGCTTTATTGACTATGCCAAAGCCTTGAACCATGTAGATCACAACAAACTGTGGAAAATTCTTCAAGAGATGGGAATACCAGACCACCTTACCTGCCTCCTGAGAAATCTGTATGCAGGTCAAGAAGCAACAGTTAGAACCAGACATGGAACAATGGATTGGTTCCAAATTGGGAAAGGAGTATGTCAATGCTGTATATTGTCACCCTACTTTTTAAACTTATATGCAGAGTACATCATGTGAAATGCCGGGCTAAATGAAGCACAAGCTGGAATAAAGATTGCCAGGAAAAATATCAATAACCTCAGATATGCAGATGATACCACCCTTATGATAGAAAGAGAAGAGGAACTGAAGAGCCTCTTGATGAAAGTGACAGAGGAGTGAAAAGGCTAAGATTATGGCATCCAGTCCCATCACTTCATGGCAAATAGATGGAAAAACAATGGAAACAGTGACAGACTTTATTTTGGGGGGCTCTAAAATCACTGTGGACAGTGATTGCAGCCATGAAATTAAAAGACGATTGCTCCTTGGAAGAAAAGCCATGACCTAGACAGTGTATTAAAAAGCAGAAATATTACTTTGCTGACAAAGGTCTGTCTAGTGAAAGCTATGGTTTTTCCAGTAGTCATGTATGGACATGAGAGTTGGACTACAAAGAAAGCTGAGTGCCGAAGAATTGATGCTTTTGAACTGTGGTGTTGGAGAAGACTCTTGAGAGTTCCTTGGACTGCAAGGAGATCCAACCAGTCCATCCTAAAGGAGATCAGTCCTGAATATTCATTGGAAGGACTGATGCTGAAGCGGAAGCTCCAATTTCTTTGGCCACCTGATGTGAAGAACTGACTCATTTGAACAGACCCTGATGCTGGAAAAGATTGAGGGCAGGAGGAGAAGGGGATGACAGAGGATGAGATGGTTGGATGGCATCACCGACTCAATGGACATGAGTTTGAGTTGGTGACGGACAGGGAGGCCTGGCGTGCTGCGGTCCATGGGGTCGCAAAGAGTCAGGCACGACTGAGCAACTGAACTGACTGACTGTGCTGGATCTTCATTGCTGCACAGGCTCTTCTTTAGTTGCAGTGAGTGGGGACTGCTCTATAGTTACCATGTTCAGGTTTCTCATTGTGGTGGCTTCTCTTGTTGCAAAGCATGGGCTCTAGTCTCGCAGGCTTCAGTAGTTGTGGATCCCGGGCTCTAGAGCACAGGCTAAATAGTTGTGGCATCAGGCTCAGTTGCCCCGCAGCATATGGGATCTTCCCAGATCAGGGCTCAAACCCACGTCCCCTGCACTGGCAGGCACATTCTTTACCACTAAGCCACTGAGGAAGCCCTGTTTCTTTATTTTTATTTATTTTTTTGCAAATTATCATACACCCATGAAATCAATTTTAAATCTCTGAGGGGAAATGGATATTTTTTGTTTTGCTCTTGACATCTTAAAACTATTCCTAGCTTTTTAAAGTTATTACGTATTTTTTAATTTTTCTCAAATTGGAGTATCTTTGCTTTACAATGTTGCATTAGTTTCTGCTGTACAACAATGTGAATCTACTATAGGTATACATACATCCCCTCCCTCCTGAGCCTCCCTTCTATTCCCCAGCTTTCTTTCTTTAGTTGCAGAATCCTTTTATCACATTCTCATTACTTGATTCCCAGTTCTGGTGTCTCAGCTCCATGTTACCCAGAAACATTTGAGAGCTAAGTTTCAACAGTTGTGTGTGGACTCTCCTCTCTGTGGGACTCTCCCTGGTATCTTAGCAAAGGCTATTGATGCTGAGATAACATCCTTCACAATTCTTTCCCACTCCTTCCTTCTGAGAACAGCTAACATTCTGACATGTCTCCACCACTGCCAACATTTCAAGACAGGCACTCAAGAAGTGGATGAATCCAAATTTCAAGCAGACAGTGCTGTACCCTAAATTCTGATAGAAAATAATGTTTGTGAAAACCCATAGCTATTTCTCTGGAATATTATTTTGCATAAAACTTCAAGATAAGCGGTGCTTGCTTGTGTCCATATAGATAGACAATCTGTGTGTCAGCTTCCTAGTTACTTTCAAAAACTATAATTAGAGCAACCTGTGCGTCAAGGCTGTATATCATCACCCTGCTTATTTAACTTGTATGCAGAGTACATCATGAGAAACGCTGGGCTGGATGAAGCACAAGCTGGAATCAAGATTGCCGGGAGAAATATCAATAACCTCAGATATGCAGATGACAACACCCTTATGGCAGAAAGTGAAGAGGAATTCAAAAGCCTCTTGATGAAAGTGAAAGAGGAGAGTGAAAAAGTTGGCTTAAAGCTCAACATTCAGAAAACGAAGATCATGGCATCTGGTCCCATCACTTCATGGGAAATGGATGGGGAAACAGTGGAAACAGTGTCAGACTTTATTTTGGGGGGCTCCAAAATCACTGCAGATGGTGATTGCAGCTATGAAATTAAAAGACGCTTACTCCTTGGAAGGAAAGTTATGACCAACCTAGATAGCATATTCAAAAGCAGAGACATTACTTTGCCAACAAAGGTTCGTCTGGTCAAGGCTATGGTTTCTCCTGTGGTCATGTATGGATGTGAGAGTTGGACTGTGAAGAAGGCTGAGCGCCGAAGAATTGATGCTTTTGAACTGTGGTGTTGGAGAAGACTCTTGAGAGTCCCTTGGACTGCAAGGAGTTCCAACCAGTCCATTCTGAAGGAGATCAGCCCTGGGATTTCTTTGGAAGGAATGATGCTAAAGCTGAAACTCCAGTACTTTGGCCACCTCATGCAAAGAGTTGACTCATTGGAAAAGACTCTGATGCTGGGAGGGATTGGGAGCAGGAGGAGAAGGGGACGACAGAGGATGAGATGGCTGGATGGCATCACTGACTCGATAGACATGAGTCTGGATGAACTCCGGGAGTTGGTGATGGATAGGGAGGCCTGGTGTGCTGCGATTCATGGGATCGCAAAGAGTCGGACATGACTGAGCGACTGAACTGAACTGAACTGATGACTAGGCAGTAAGTGAATTGATTGCATCTCACAGACTTTTAGACTTCAAGTGTATGGGTGGTTAATTTAGGAAGAAATTACCATGCTTTTCCTATACATAGTAGCTTTAACAAGTCACTTAACCTAAATCTTAGTCACCTTTTTACAAAATGAGAATGATGATATCTGACCTCCTGAACTTTCTAAGTGGTTATGAGGAATAGATAGAACCATATTGGTTAAGACCACCTTATATAAATCAAAGGGATTGTGACGATAATGATTCAAAAGTGTCTTCGAGACCTTTGGGTTCTTTGCTCTCTGTAGACCACTTGGCAACCTAGGTATTGTGGGCATTAAAGGTGGACTTCTTTCCATTAAAAGTACTTATAATCTTGAATCCCAAACATCTAAGACTAGAAGGTATTCGACTCAGAAAATCCAGAATCTTGTGTGCTGTGCTTAGTTGCTCAGTTATGTCCAACTCTTTGTGACCTCATGGACTGCAGCCCACCAGGCTCCTCTGTCCATGGGCATTCGCCAGGCACAAATACTGGAGTGGGTTGCCATGCCCTCCTCCAGGGGATCTTCCCAACCCAGGGATCGAACCCAGGTCTCCTGCATAGCAGGTGAATTCTTTACCATCTGACCCACCTTGTCAATTGTTCAGTATTGTGTGTTATTGAATGTTCCTCTGTGCCAGGCACAGCAATAGACCTTGGAGATGCTAAGACAAAGAATTCTGAATTTCTGCCTATAAAGGGCTTGGAATATAAATGAAAGCAACAAATAAATGCAATAAAATTTTATGGGTGGTGTATAGAAGCTTGTATGGAAAAGAAATAGCACTCAGGAGGGAGTGGTTGAGTCTAGCATTGGTTGGGGGTGGGAGGGTGACAAACTCTGCTGACTGCCTAGCTAACAATCACTCTTTCCCCTTCCCCAGCTCTGCTACCCACTGGACAGACTTGAAGGTCACATATTCCCTTTCTCACCCTCCCAAAGCAACGAAGCATGCATGTGACACAGATGTGTTCAGTGAGATACAAGGATAAATTTACTATTGCTTTCTTAATAAAAGCATTCATGAAAGATTGTATTTTTCAAACACGGCCACAACAAATGGTATCGATGAACTCATTTACAAAGCACAAATAGAGATACATATGTAGAGGACAAATATATGGACATCAATGGTGGAAAAGGGTTGGGATTAATTAGGAGATTGGGATTGACATAAATACACTACTGTGTATAAAATAGAACTATTGAGAACCTACTGTAGAGCACAGGGAAGTCTAGTCAATGCCCTCTGGTGACCAAAATGGGAAGGAAATCCAAGAAAGAGGGGATATATGTACACGTGTGGCTGATTCACTTTACAGCAGAAACCAGCACAACATTGTACAGCAATTATATTAAAAAATAATAATAAATAAAGGCGGCCACAACAATGGCTCTCAGTCCTATGCTCTTCTTACAATGTGATCTTGAAGCATCTCCCACTAAGAGATAGGGTCAAGGTCCCGTTCCCCTGATCCTGGAGTGAGCATTGACTGTCTTAGACAACAGAGTGCAGCAGAAGTGGCACTGTGACATTTGAGGCTAGATCATAACATTGCCACGTGTTTCCATCTTGCTCTGTTGGGATATTTGCTTCTGGAAGCCAGCCACCATGTTGCAAGGAAGCCCAAACTGTGCCGGGAGACCACAGGGAGAGACCATGTTGCGATGTTCTGGACAATATAGCAGAGTCCTAGCCCACAGTTGGCACCGACTACAAGATGTGTGAGTGAGGACATCTCTCGGTGACTGTAGCCCCTTCCAGGGAATTGGCCTTCATCCTAGCTGAGACCCAAGACGTGGTGGGACAGAAACCACCTTTCCCCACTGTGCTCTGAACAAATCCCTGTAGAATCTACAAGCAAAATAAAATGGTTCTTCAGGGATAACTAGATAACTAATGAGAACCAGCTGTATATCACAGGGAACTCTACACAGTGCTCTGTAGTGACTTAAATGGGAAGGAAACCCCAACAAGAAGGGATGTATGTATACATATAACTGATTCACTTCGCTAGACAGCAAAAGCTAACACAACATGGTAAAGCAACTATCCTCCAATAAAACATTGTTTTAAATAAAGTAATTCCTTTTATGTTACTTAGCTTTGGGGTGATTCGTTCACATCTGGAGTGTGGATATAGCTGGCCTGACCCCTTCTTTCTTCTTCCAACCTTGATTCTAGGAGCTGAGCAGAGTGGGAGCAGCAGAAATCTTACAACCATGTGGTGAAAGCACGATTTTGGCCTTGACACTGTTGAGCTGCTGAACCAACACCCACAACTATCTATCTCCAAACCTCTTGAAATGGGGGAAAAATTAACACACTCTTGTTTGTTTATGCTGCTATATGCCAGATTATCTGTTACTTACAGCCCGCCTGGTAAGATCTGGTGGATTTTGGGGGGATAAAATTTGATTTTAAAATATCAGTGACTGTCTAATCAGAAAGTGGAGGTAGCAATTGTAATCTACTCTTCCGAGAAATCTGACTCTGAAGAAAACAAGAACATGAAGTGGTAGCTGGGCTGGGGGTGGGAGATCCTATGGGAAAATTTTATAATCCATGAGGCTATCTAGCAAAGGCTGAGAGATTAAAAACTGGAAAGAGGATGACCTCAGCAATTCTTGGCACAGCTCAATCTTCCTTTGGTTCTCGCTATCTTCAGCCACTCTTGCATCCAAGTACTAACCAGGCCCGATGCTGCTTAGCTTCCAACATCAGACAAGATCGGGCACGTTCAGGGTGGTGTGGCCATAGACCAGCCAGTCTCAGAGACTCCCTTGGAATTGTTAAAAACAGGGCCAGGACTTCCCTGGTGGTACAGTAGATAAGAATCTACCTGCCAATGCAGGGGACATGGGTTTGATCCCTGGTCCAGGAAGATCCCATGTGCCACAGAGCAGCTAAGCCCATGTGCCCCAACTACTGAGGCCCATGCACCCCAAAGCCTGTGCTCCACAGCCAGAGAAACCACTGCAACTAGGAAGTATCCCTGTTCACCATAGGCAGAGAAAGCCCACACAAAGGAACGAAAGGCATGAGGCTCCAGCACAGCCAAAAATAAATAAATAAAATTATTTAAAAAAAAACAAAAACAAAACCAGGGCCAGCTTCCAGGGCATGCAACCTATACAGCTGCCCAGAGTTTTGTGCTGAGAAGGACCTCTCGTGTGATGTAACACTCTACTCTCTCTGTCTTGAATGTCTTGATTTATGAATAAGGGCCCCACGTTTTCATTTTGCAGAGTCCTGCAAACCATGTAGACAGTCCTGCCTAAAAGTTTCTTGCTCCAACTACCCACATATGTGAGGTGCTAAGAAACAACTTGAACTTTTATTACTAATGGATTTTTGTCTTAAGGGAACTATATTCCTCTAGTTTTAAATAATGTGGCACAGGGTGCATATAGACAGATCCCCAGATGGCCATCAAGAAAGTAGCCTCTAAAAAAGAAGAAAGTGGCCTTTTCCATCTGGGAAATTTTCCAGTTCCCACGAGTCCTGGGCCAGATGACCACAAGAGAGGTGAGACTCTTGTACCTCCATATTCAGACCATTCATTCGAGCCCAAGAATCTCCTGCCCAACACCTGCATCACAGAGTCAAACGTGCAAGCAGACCTGTGAATTAACTCCTCAAGAACTACACCCCATTATGCCCAGATAATTGGGCAGTTGAGTGGCCCATGGCTGACTAATACCTTCTATATGACCAGCTGAAATATTCCTCCCACAGTAATTATGAATTCTCTGGTCCATCCAGCCCATGACTACAACTGTGCCCACAGGATGCGCTCCTGGTCAGTCTCTGGGACACACTTCATGGGGCAAAAGCATGGTATGAAGTCCTTGAAAAAGAATGCAGCTGATTAAAGGGGATTCTATATGGATGCAATGACGTTGGTTGCCATACTCATTATATTTTATCTCTCTAGCTGCTCAGAAGACCTCAGGATGTCTCTCTGAGGACGTGGAGAGCTAAAAATAGTTAAGCAAGTGATCTGGTCCATCCACTCTTACTGATACAGATGAACAAAACGCTGTTCTCTTTTTCCTTTCTATGTTTAAGGTTACTAGAAGCTAGGACTTCACCCATTGCTCCCCAGAGACACCCCTAAGGTGGGGCAAAGGGGACAACAGAGTGTTTTGCGAAGCTGTCATTTATGAGCTGTCAGGTGTATTAAAAAGCAGAGACATCATTTTTCCAACAAAGGTCCATATGGTCAAAGCTATGGTTTTTCCAGTAGGCATATATGGATTTGAGAGTTGGACCATAAAGAATGCTGAGTGCCAAACAATCGACGCTTTCAAACTGTGGTGCTGGAGATGACTCTTGAGAGTCCCTGGACAGTAAGGAGATCAAACCAGTCAATCCTAAAAGAAACAACCTGAATATTCATTGGAAGGTATGCTGCTGAAGCTCAAGGCCTAATAGTTTGGACAAGAGTGCAAACAGCTGACTCATTAGAAAAGATCCTGATGCTAGGAAAGATTGAGGACAAGAGGAGAAGGGGATGACAGAGAAGAGATGGTTGGATGGCATCACTGATTCAAAGGACATAAGTTTGAACAAACTCCAGGAGATAGTAAAGGACAGGGAAGCCTGGTATGCTACAGTCCATGGGGTTGCAAAGAGTCAGACATGACTGAGCGACTAAACAACAAGGCATGTGCCATAACTGTGGATCAGGAATCCCAGATGCAGAGCTCATTCCTTTTCTAGATAAAGGCACGGTGATCAGGTCTCCAGCCAGCTGGGCTGAGCTTTAGTCCTATCCAGAATGGAAACCAAGCAAGGGGGTGGGAGGTCTGCTGGGGGGTGGCCCACAGATGGTGAGGGTTTGATTAGAACCAGGGCCTGCATGTCCGTGAGGGTGTCTATGGCCCCATTTTCCAGAAAGAAAGCAGCAGACTCTTCCCAAGCTCCCTCATCCTCCCCACCAGTGGGCAGAGAGCCGCTGACATATACCACCTGGCCTGACTCTAACTGCCTCAGGGAAGCAGATGGTCATCTCTAGCAGATGGGGGTGAGTGTGCCTGAGATGAGGGCGGTGAAAGCAGGAACTTCCCTCCTCTCCCCTTCCTTCTCCCTGTGCTAAGGGAAAAGGCTGAGATGAATTTATGCCTCCACAGCCCCTTATGCCAGAGAAGGCAATGGCAACCCACTCCAGTACTCCTGGAAAATCCCATGGACGCCTGGAAAATCCCACGGACAGAGGAACCTGGTAGGCTGCAGTCCATGGGGTCGTGAAGAGTCCGACATGACTGAGCAACTTCACTTTCACGCATTGGAGAAGGAAATGGCAACCCACTCCAGAGTTCTTGCCTGGAGAATCCCAGGGACAGAGGAGCCTGGTGGGCTGCTGTCTGTGGGGTCGCACAGAGTCAGACACGACTGAAGCGACTTAGCAGCAGCAGCAGCAGCCCCTTATGCAGGGCTCAGCAACCATTTAAAAAAATAAATTTAAACACTTGTTTTTAATAACAAACACTGGCAAAAAGGCAGAAAACAAAATGCTACTCACTCAGAGGTGCTATGTTTAGACACTCAGTTGTGTCCGACTCTTTGAGACCCCCACAGACTATAGCCCAACAGACTCCTCTGTCCATGGGACTTGCTGAGCAAGAATATTGGGGTGGTTTGCCACTCCTTTCTCCAGGAGATCTTCCCCACCCAGGGATCAAACCCTAGTCTTCTGCATTGCATGCAGATTCTTTACCATCTAAGCCACCAGGGAAGAGGAAAAGCTGGTAAAAACTGTGGGTGGTTGATAAATGTCTTTAAGACTCATTTCTGTGCCCACAATAGACAGCCCCGTGGTCCAATGCTTGCATACCATAGCAGCCTGAAATCACTTCACCCCGAATCTCTTGACAAGGCATATGATACCCTTTTTAAAATCTTCTTTTTCTTCTCTCACCCACTGTCCCACACTCAACAGCTCACTTCTCAATTCTCAAAACCCTTCAGAAAATATCCTCCTCGCCCTAGCCAATATGCCTTTCCTCTTAATACTCATCACAAAAGCCCAAAGGAATTCATCTGGCAAGACAGGCCCTTCCATAAAGTTTGAGGAAGAGAAAAGAAACCTCTCAGGCAGTTAGAATTCTCCGTTGCAAGTGGAGAGAGGGGAAAGTCAAGCTCATGTTCTGGTTGTCTTATATGTGCATTTTTTAAAAAAAGAATGCTTTTCTACATCAATCAATATTCTATGTTGTAATTTTGACTGGCTTCATTGTATTCCATTGTACAGAGAAACTATAATTTCTTTAACCAAGCCATTATTTATTTGCAACTTTCACATAAGGTCTATAATAAACTTCATTGGTTTTTAAATCTTTGCACATATCCCCAGTTACTGACTTAGGGTAAATATCTAAAAGTAGGAATTCAGAGGCATTATTTGGGATATTTTGGGCCACATGTGTCACATAATAGTAGCTTAAATAACATGAGTGTATTTATATCTGGGATAAAATCAGAGTTGGGATGGTGATTCTGCATCGTGACATCCAAGATCCAGGTTCTTTCCATCTTGTGGCTCTGCCATCTTTAGACATTGCTCTTAGCCATGTGAGTGAAAGACACACATGAATGCCAGGCAAGGAAAAGGGGGAACAAGACACTGCACCCCTACACTCCTGCCCTTTTAGGGCTCAATCCTGAGGTTACACACGTCACTTCTGCTCTCATCCCATCGACCAGAACTTACTCATGTACCCATTCATTGCTGCAGGGGAAGCTGGGAGTATGATCTTTATCCTGGGTAACCTGGCTAAGGAGAAGGCAATGGCACCCACTGCAGTACTCTTGCCTGGAAAATCCCATGGGCAGAGGAGCCTGGTAGGCTGCAGTCCATGGGGTCACTGAGAGTCGGACACGACTGAGCGACTTCACTTTCACTTTTCACTTTCCTGCATTGGAGAAGGAAATGGCAACCCACTCCAGTGATCTTGCCTGGAGAATCCCAGGGACGGCAAAGCCTGGTGGGCTGCCGTCTATGGGGTCGCACGGAGTCGGACACGACTGAAGCGACTTAGCAGCAGCAGCAGCAACCTGGCTAAAAATTCCATTACCATAGAAGAAGGGGTTAACAAGCATACATATTTTTAAGGTGTTTGATATAAACTACCTTATTGGTCTGCAGAAAAACTGTAGCTATTTATATTTTCCTCTCTTGTGCCAACACAGGACAATTCAAATATCCTGCCCAATTAATAACTCAAGAAAATGATCATAATGCTATTTTATTTTGCATTTTCCTAATTTCTGGTGACTTTTGTAACATTTATGTTTCTGGTGAAATACATCTTAGAAGTGACTTCTGAGATTCTAAATGCAGAGGCAAACGGGAAACCCAGATTTCAGGATTATGGACACTCAGCAGGGCATGCCAGCTTGCCTAGCATCTTCTAGGGCTGTTTTGTTGCAGATAGTTCTAGTCCTAGTTCTCAGGAGTGGCCCTTTTTTTCCACCAGGTATGGATCTACCGTTACCAAGTAGGTACCCATGGGTTTTACTATTTCAAAGACTTCATGGCATGGTGAGGCAGCCCATTTGAGGCTAGGGCTGAATTCCTTAGAACTTAAAAGGTCTGTTCCTCCCAGGAATTCCAGGTAAACTAAGTTCAGTGTTATCTTTGTTTCTTTAATGTTACCGGTCACCCAGGACTCCCAGTCCTAACTGAGAGCCTGATCCAGGACCACAAAAACTCCTGCCAGGTCTGGGAGATGTTCACAGTATCTGTTATGCTGAGGTAACAAACCCTTCCAAATTTCAGTGGCTTAAAACAACAAAGCTTTTTCATGCTTACAGCATTATCTATCTTGGGACTGTTGAGGAGTAGCGGGCTCTACTCCACGCCACTCTTAGCACAAGACCCCATCTAATAGAGCCTCACCATGCGGAACATGGCCAGCCCCTAACACAGCAAATCACGTACTTGCTCACAAAAGCCGTTTCTCAGAAGTGACATGTGGGGACTTCCCTGGTGGCACAGTGGATAAGAATCCGCCTGCCAATGTAGGGGACACAGGTTTGATCCCTGGTCTGGGAGGACTCCGCATGCCTCAGAGCATCTAAACCTGGGCACCACAACTATTGAGCCTGTGCTCTAAAGCTCTCGAGCCACAACTACTGAAGCCCACGCACTCGAGAGCCCAGGCTCCACAAGGAAAGAAGCCACCATGATGCAGAGCAGCCTCCGCTCGCCTCAACTGGAGAAAGCCCAATCAAAGCAACTCAGGACAGCCAAAAATAAATAAAATAATACATTAAAAAAGTGACATGTGATTTCCACTCAGATCATATTAACCAAAGAAAGTCATACGGCCAGACTTCATTTCAAGGGGGAGGAGAAGTGAAATTCTACCAGGATCCGTGCAGGAGGAGCACCAGAAACATTGGAGGATAGCACTAATGACAATGAGACTCTTATTCCCCAGGACATAGGGGATGGGGAATGCACTCCAGGTTTTAGGAAACTTCAGAGTCATCTTGGTTGGTTTTCTAAGGGTTTTTAGGTTTGTTTTCCATTGTCCTTATGAACCTGCAGTCTCCTTAAGATACAATCTCGTCTCATTTGCTTTTGATCCCCAACACCTGGCACATCTCCTGGAAATTACTCAGCAAATATTAATTGAATGAGGGATGAGGGAGGGAATTGCTCTTATATAAAAAGTACTGGAGGATGGAGAGCATAGGAACAGAATGCTAAGAAGGGTGACTGCCTGCTTGGGGCATTTCAATTCACCGCATGAAAGGAGCCAGAAATAACAAGTTTATATAACTAGGAGGCATGAGTGAAATGGTGGACAGCTAGCTAGGATGGAAGGATATTGACCCACTATTCTCATCATCACACACTCAGACTCATATCACCTTGACTCACACACACACTCTCAGTGCGTCTGAGTTCACATGTGTATCAGTTTAAATTCCAATTACCTCATAATGCTACGAGGACACATAAATATGCACATACATATACCCAGCACTAGCTGATTATAAATGTCTTGTTCATTTTTTTAAAGGCTTGGTAATGATTACCATCACCTTGAAAAAAGAATTTTAAAAGCCCCAGAAGTTTCTATGATTTAATTTTTCATAGGCAAGAGGACAAGATTGATTTATTCTTTATGTTTTATCTCACTAATCTTTTAAACTAAACAAGCAATACGTGTTGTCAGTAAAGTGATCGTTTTGTTGCAAGCTGCCAAATCAATTTAGGGTAACTTAAAAACCAAAGACAAAACAAATAGAAGAAGCTGGCTAACCCTAAAATCAAAGAAATTCCTAAATCCTCGAGAAAGATAGAAACCAAGGAAGTTTCAGGTCTCTCTTTTAACAAGGCCAACAGGAAATTTGACTTTAAATACCATATTTTCCTATATTATCCGTATTAAGGTTTAGATTCCAGGAAAGTATCAGATTGGCTAACTTTAGGTGATACCTGCTTTTCTGTTGGTGGGATAGGAGGTGGTAAACAGAATCACGCGGATGGAAAGCAGGGTAATTACTCAATAGAATGAACACCGATTAGGACAAAAGTAATAGCTATTTATGACATGCGCTTATACTTTTAGAATAAAAATAAATATACAGAAAGAAAATTGCAATCACCTATATCCCCAAGAAGTTTATATTCTGGTATATAGCCTTTCAGACACTTCTCTAGTCATATATTTCTTTTCCTTGCAATATTTGAGTCATACTGTATATCCTGCACTATAATTTGCCTTTTTTTCACTTAAAATATTGAGTTGGCCAAAAAGTTCCTTTGAGTTTTTTGTAACATGTCATGGGAAAACCCAAAGGAACTTTTTGACCCACCTTGTGAAAATTCTATATAAATAGCAACAAGATCAAAATATAGTTTTTAATTCAGAGTAAGGACAATCAAATGAATTGTAATCAAAGATAGTGACCACTAGACTAATTAATCAATGTTAGAGTAAAAATTTACAGTTATGCTTTCCAGACCTATATTCCTACCCATGAACAACTACTACCAGTACCTCCGGATTCCCATCTCTTTGTCTATGTATCTTCCTACCTACATACATACCTATTCATCATCTGGCTGCTGCTGCAGCTAAGTCGCTTCAGTTGGGTCCGACTCTGTGCGACCCCATAGACGGCAGCCCACCAGGCTCCCCCGTCCCTGGGATTCTCCAGGCAAGAACACTGGAGTGGGTTGCCATTTCCTTCTCCAATGCATGAAAGTGAAAAGTGATAGTGAAGTCGCTGAGTCGTGCCTGACTCTTCGCAACCCCATGGACTGCAACCTTCCAGGCTCCTCCGCCCATGGGATTTTCCAGGCAAGAGTACTAGAGTGGGGTGCCATTGCCTTCTCCGTCATCATCTGGCTAGCGACTTACTATACCAGTCATGATGGACTAAGTTATGCTCCAGTAACAAACACCCAGGAAATCTCTGTGGGTTAATAAATGTATTTCTTCATCCTACCACATGTCCAATCTAGGTTGGGGAGATTCTGTTCACCTAGGTACCTGGGAACCAGGGTAATAAAATTTCCATTCAACCCAGCAGGGACACCAAATATGGCAAAGCACACCCTAGTTCTCAAAGCCTCACCCAGAAGTGATACATCTTTTTACTTCTGATCATAACTCATTCATCAAAGCAAGTCTCATGGCCAAGCTAACAACTCTAAGGCAGCAATTCTGCCATGTGACCCTGACATGTCCTCAGAAGAATGAAAATATTTGTGAGTGGCAAGTAGCAGAGATGACATTTTGTTTTTTGGAGTTTATAAACAATTTAGTAGTAGAAATTAGGTTTGGAATGGAGAATAAAATCTTTTCCAATTTTCAAATCCTCTAAGAGGATCAAATGATTTAACTGTATTAGTCAGAGTGTGCATCATAAATCATTTCCATTTCTATCTCAAACTGTATTTTTTCCCTTGCCCTAATTCCTCTGTTCCTCTATTACCAAATGAACAAGAAAGTAAGGATGTGGACAGCTGGTGTCAGTAACTCACACAGAAGATGACTTTGTGATATACTATTAAATAAAAAGCCCAGAGTTATTCATTCTAGGTGATCTAAAACAAATTCTGAATAGTTTTGATTATTTAAACTGCTTTAAAAACTATCCCAAGGAATAGAATATTAATATTAGAGCACTATCATCAGTGATTCAGACCAGGAAACTATTATGAAAATACGACATATAATAGTAGGTAGCTCAGGGACCAGTTTACTTCAAGGGTTGCCTACCAAATATATTAACTGATTAATGTTTAACATGTTTTTTAAAGAAGTGATGTATTATATGGCTTTCCTGGTGGCTCAGTGGTAAAGAACCCGCCTGCCAATGCAGGAGACATGGGTTTGATTCCTGGGTTAGGACAATCCCCTGGAGAAGGAAATGGCAATCCATTGCAGTATTCTTGCCTGGGAAATCCAATGGACATAGGAGCCAGGTGGGCTACAGTCCGTGTAGTCTGAAAGAGTCAGACACGACTGAGTGACTGAGCTCACATGCAGATATATTAGATAGAATATGGGAAAGCTACATCTTTAGCCATTGTACGATGCAACTAAGATATATCAAACTATTACATATATTGGTAGATCCCGAAGGGCACGGTCTTGGGGAAGAGAAAGATGGACAAGGCCATCTTAAGAGGGGATCTGAGTCTAGGACAAGTTAGATACCAGCCCTCTGAGTTAGGTGACAGCAGAGATGGAGGCAAAGGTAGCTGATTGAGTCATACTAGAAACTGTGGATTTGAGGCAGACAGATTCCAGGGATGACCTCTGATGAGACCAGACACAAATGCTTGTTTATAACCTATCTTGTCAACTCACTGGTAAAGAGTGGAAAAAGGAGAGATGATGGGATGACAGTTTGCAGCCCTTGGAAAGGGGAACTGAGCCAGCAGCGGGCACACAGAGGACTCCCTGAGGCCCAGGGCAAGTCTTACTGGGATGTGGGCAGGAAAGGACTTCTGCACCTGGGGTAGCAGAGGAGGATGCTCCCTAGAAAAAATTCATGAAGACACTGAAGAACCAAAGCTTGCTGCAGAGGGAAATTCCAAGCTGGTGACTGAGGGCTTGGCTTTCACTTCCTGGTCCCTGCCTTCTGGTCCCTGAACAGCTTAGGGAGGGTGAAATTGGCCTCTGTCACACACACTTCTTGCCAGACCTCGGCTACTCTGAGCAGAGAAGTGAGGGTCTCCTAGTCCTAAAAATGGGGGGGACAGGCTGAGGGAAGAGGGATAGACGAGGCGAAACTGGATTCAGAAAAATGCTGCCAATCCTGCTATGGCCCAGTTAGTCCACCCTTCTTTTAGAGTCCAGAAGGTGTATGTTTGGTGATATACATGCATGTTTCAATCAAGCCAGCAAGTACTTTTTTCAGTCCAATATAATAAGCAAAATGATTGAGCTATTTTTTTTCAGTGCATCAAATATACTGAAATTTTAAAAAAATATATTTTTAATTATAAAATTAATATCTGAAAATTTCAAATATTTTTGGAAAAGCTGGAAACTATAAAGAAAAGAATTTAAAGTAACCATAAGCTCACTGCCAGGAGATGGCTATTGTTAATGTTTAAGATAGTTCCTTCTCATCTTTCTCTTTGCAATTTTTAACAATCTAGACTTGCAAAAACATTTAAAATTATATGTTATATAGTTTGGACACTATATTTGTCAATTTTAAATAAAATATGAATGTCTTTCTATGTATTGGAAAACTCTAACACTATTTTAATGGCTTTACATCATCTTAGTGGTTCACTAGCACTTATTCATTTTCCTATTGTTAGTCCAACATTTCATTATTATAAGCTACATTGAAAGGCATTCATAAATACATTTCAGTATAATTAAAAAACATAAATATGTATTAAATATAAGTATATTCTATTATATATATATGAGCATATAACTTTGTCCACATTTTGAATTGCTTCTTTAAGATAAATTCTGAGAAGTGAAATCCAAGAGTCAGAAGACAAACATTGAAGTAGTTTTGAAACATGACCCTGAAATTCTCTGACACTCTTTCTAGGGAGGGCTGAGGGTCTATATCCCTTTTTCTTGAATCTCGGCAAGTTTGGGACAACTTCAACCAACAGAGTAAGCAGAACTGATGCTGTGTGGTCTCTGAAATTTGATGGCTGGAGCACTCACTATAATCTCTGAGCTGTCATATACACAACATGACTACCCTATGGCTACCATGCTGGGAGGAAGCCAACCCACGTGGAAGCCACGTGAGGACTTCAGGGGACGTTGCTGGCCTGTGCACCACTAGTTGAGAAACCAAACTTGTGAGTGAACAAACCTTCCGAAATTTCCAGCCCCTGGCCACTGAGTCACCCCCAGCCTTCAGGTCTTACCAGCTGAAGCCCCCACATGTCATAGAGCAGACAAACCATCTGCTTGAATGACAAACCCACTGTTCAAATTCCTGATTCCCAGAATCTGTGAACTTAATAAAATTATGTTTTAAGCCAGGTTTTTGGGTAATTTTTCAGGTAGCAATAGTAACTGGGTCAAACATTTTCAGGGTCCTTGATTTATCCTGTCAATTTGTTTTCTAGGCAGCTTATGGCAATTTGGCCTCCCACCTAGAGTACATGAGACCTCCCATTGCACTGCACTGATCCACACTGACATATTACAGACTTCATCTCTTGTTTAATCTTTAAAATTTTAACTATGGAAAATGAACATTCACAAAAATGAGGAACCAATGTATGAACGACCATGTACCCATCAGCTAGCACCAATAATTCCCACTCTTACATCATCTCTGCCCCTTCCTACTCCCATTTTTTCTACCAGCAGAGCTGTTATATTTATACATTATTCTTCTTAAATAAAGATATATTTGCTCCTGTAGTCAATGAAGACCAAGATTTACCAGGAATAGCTTCATTAAACAATAACAATGGAGTAAGAAGATTGCTAAATACGTATTAAATACTACATGTTAAAAAGTTACAACAAGCAAGGCTCTATTGTATCACATGTAACTACTTATTTATGCCTCTTCGGAATTCTAAGAGGTAGGTCAAATGAATTATCATCATCCCATTTTACAGATGAGGACACAGGAAACTAACCTGTTAAAGTTTGCATAGCTAACTAGGAAGTGGTAGAGACAGAAACGGAACCCAAGCAATTTGGCTCTGAAGCCCAGGCTGATAATCACTCTACTACTTCATTCCTCTTGAGGAAGCCTAAATTTTGTGGTTGGTTATAGCCAATTAGCTTGTACGGCACACTGCACTGATCCTCTAATCCACCATCATCCCAGTTACTAGGAAGATATTTGAAGGGTGAAGATAGATATGGTGCCATTTGATGAGGTGGCTCAAGTAGAAGTATTCCTGGCTTGTGTGGAGCCTTGTAAAGAAAAAAGCCAGGCTAGAAAAAAAGACAACTGTGTTATAGGCTCATGAAGTCAGGGTTTCTACTGCATATGAATTAGGTCTTTTTATGCTAAAAGGGAAAAATACAACTTCTGGATTAACATGGTAGATATAGTGCCATTTGACAAGATGGCTCAAGTAGAAGTATTTCTGGTTTGTGTGGAGCCTTGTAGAGAAAACAGCCAGGCTAGAAAAAAAGACAGCTGTGTTATAGGCTCATGAAGTCAGGGTTTCTATGGCATATGAATTAGGTCTTTTTATGCTAAAAGGAAAAAAAATACAGCTCCTGGATTAATATGGTAGAATGAAGCTGAATCTTATTGCATTCCTAAGGAAATAATGGGAAAAAGAAGCAAGTCCTCCAAAAATTCATCAGCAGCAATCCAGTGAGGAAAGGAGCCTATTCCACTGCCATAAACCTTGAAACAATGGTCCAGAAAGAACACAGACTCAGGGTCAAGCAGGGCTGCCAACCCCAGTTCCTTGGGTCCCAAGTTACCAAACTCTACACCTTCTCATCAAAACTTCATATCTGCAAATCTATGTGATTACCCTTATTTTTTCTGCTTTCTGGATTGCAGGGAATGGAAATGGCTGCTGAGGTAAATTGGGTGAAATAGTCAATTGGAATAACCTGGACGGGAAAGCTCCCAGGCTATCCTCTAAACCAGGGGTCCCCAACCTCCGGGGTCTAATGCCTGATGTTCTGAGGTGGAACTGATGTAACAATAATAGAAATAAAGTGCACAAGAAATATAATGCTCTTGAGTACTTCCCTGGTGGCAGAGTGATAAAGAATCAGCCTGCCAATGCATCGGACACGGATTCGATCCCTGGCTCGGGAAGATACCACATGCCATGCCACAACCACTGAGCCCATGCCCTAGAGCCCAAGCTCCGCAACAAGAGAAGCCATCACAATGAGAAGTCTGTGCACTGAAAAGGAACAGTAGCCCCTACTCCATGCAGCTATAGAAAGCCTTAGTACAGCAACGAAGATCAGAGCAATCCAAACAAAAATCATATAAGTAAATAAATGTTGTGCACTTGCCCCGAACCATCACACATCCACTGCCATCCATGGAAAAATTGTCTTCCACAAAACTGGTCCCTAGTGCCAAAAAACTGGGGACCACTGCTCCAAACTGGAGAAGGGATCCAAACCCTGTAGAAATGCAGAATGAGGAATGAACTCAGAAAAGCACATAGCCCAGGTTTTCTAAGAGGGCTCCAGCCTCAGCGGAGCCCCCCTACCATGGCCAGAGGGGGCCAGAAAAACAGGAAATACACCGAGCCCTCCAATTACCGCACCATACCAAAAACAAACTGGTTTCAGATAAGGTGGGAAGACAGTCACGGAGTCACCCACACATCATCAGAGCAAACTGGGGGGTTGACAGAGCTGCCCAAACTTAAGCAAGATGAAAAGCCTCAGCACTGGTGAGGACGCACTGTGCTGTGGGCTGGGGGTGGAGTAGGGGTGGAAGGAACCCAGTGGAACAAAAGACAAACACTGCAGCTGGCATGAAGATGTAACTCAAGGAAAAGGAAGATGTGACCTTACCAGCGTCTAGGACAAAGCAGACCCAGGCAGTGGGACCTTTGAGAAAGGAGAGAATGGAGGAGAGGAGAACCAGGCAGAATGTGTCCACCTGAGACAGTGCTGAAGACCCAGCTGGGGAGCCTTGAGACCTTATTCCTTCATGAAATTCAAGGAAGTGAGCCCGCTCCAGCTTTAGGACTAACATTGAACCGTTCAAGGGCTTCCCAGGTGGCGCAGTGGTAAAGAATATGCCTGCAATCACAGGAGATGCAGGAGACTCAGGTTCCATCCCTGGGTCAGGAAGATTGCCTAGGGGAGGAAATGGCAGGCCACTCCAGTATTCTTGCCTGGAAAATCCTATGGACAGAAGAGCCTGGTAGGCTACAGTCCGTGTGGTCACAAAGAGTTGGACACAACTGAGCATGCACACACACACACACACACACACACACTGAACCCTGCAGAAAGAAGACAGCTATTTGAGTACCTTGATGTATAAGGTACTAAACTCTTTTCCTGCATTAAATCATTGAATCCTTACAGTAACCCTACGAGATTATACTCTTATCATCCCATTTTACAGATATATAAATTTACCCAAGGGGCTGGAGAGGTGGTCTGCATTCAGAATCTACCCTCTAATCCATTATACTCCCCGGGGTCCCCTTTACTCAAAAAAAAAAATTGAATCTTCCTCTAGAGCTAGAGGAACCCATTAGAACTACTGAACAGACAGAACTAACCGCAGTCTGCCTATCCTGAGAGAAGTTAAGAGTTTTCTTTGATTTTTTTTCCCTTCCCACTCCTATCCTCAGAAACAGGTAAAGAAGGAAAGCATCAGCCACCCACTTAGTTACACTTTTGCTAACAAACCTTATTGTCCATGTAAAAAACCAGGTGAAATTAATGTGATCTCTGTTAAGTGTTAAGAGCTTTCTCTTGGGTAAATGAAAATCCCTCCACCAACAGGTTTGGCTTCCCAGGCTGCAGACTACACCCATACATAAAACACCCACACAGGCACACACAGCTTGCAGCAGTGTTTTAACACAGACATAATTATGACTCACAGATAACCATGGCTGGAGCATAAAGCACTCAACCAGAAGTTACATAAGCATGGATGACATCAATTTTCTACTAGAGCAGTACTAACATGATGCATCGTGGGTTGGAGATTCAATTAACAGAAGGCAGAATAGGCCATTTATTGTAATGAATTCTTGAAACAGGGCGAGGGAGGGGGGAACTGTCTTGTAATCACTAGTCCACTGCGGGGAGCGTAATATTTCAGCAATTAACAATAAACTCGGCGATAAGCCCAAATGTTTCTTCCAGAGAGGAATTTGGTCTCCAAACCAGTGACTCTGACTCAATATTTCGTGTTCTAGAGTTGATTACCCTTAAATAATTCCCACATGTGAATGATGATGGTTTCTTTTTTATATCTCCGGGAAAGTACCTAAATTATATCAAACTTCTCAAACCAAGAATAGGAGAGAAGGACAAAGCCAGGGTTCTCAGCTCAGAAGCATGAGGGACACAGAAAATACCTACAGCCTGTGGGGCCAGAAAAGCGCTCAATCCAAATGCTGTACCCTCCTCTCTGTTTTATTTGCTCCTTGATCCTTCTCTAAAGTTTTTGGTGTATGAGTGTATGGAAAACTTTTGAGAATAGGAAGGGTAGAAGAAGCTGATCATTGGAGACCTGATTATAAGAAGTTGACTGTAAAAAATAGATCATCGGGGACTTCCCTGATGGTCCTGCTGCTGCTGCTAAGTCGCTTCAGTTGTGTCCAACTCTGTGTGACCCCATAGACGGCAGCCCACCAGGCTTCCCCATCCCTGGGATTCTCCAGGCAAGAACACTGGAGTGGGTTGCCATTTCCTTCTCCAATGCATGAAAGTGAAAAGTGAAAGTGAAGTTGCTCAGTCGTGTCCGACTCCTAGTGACCCCATGGACTGCAGCCTACCAGGCTCCTCCATCCATGGGATTTTCCAGGCAAGAGTACTGGAGTGGGGTGCCATTGCCTTCTCCCTCCCTGAAGGTCCAGTGATTAACAATATACACGTCCACTGAAAGGTGGTGCAAGTTCAATTCCTAGTCAGGGAACTAAGATCCCTGCATGCTGCCTGGCGCAGCAAAAAAAAAAAAAAAATGTCATTGGCGGCCCTATCCTCTGTGACCTATTCTTTATAAAATATCACTAGTATTCCTGTCTCTATAGTACACCCAACTGTTGACACATGTAAAGGTGTTAGGAAGATAAGCAGGAAGAAAGATCAAGTGACGTCGAAAGGAGCATAGTGGCTGAAAGCGGTGTTGGCACCAGTACAACTTCCCCCTCCAGCAATGAGCGTGTGCTATAGGAAGTGATCTCACATCTAGGGAGACTCTGGGGCCCTCCCTGAAGCAACCAGGAGTGTTTAGACTCTAAGTTAGACCAAGTCAGCAAGAACTACTACTATTTAGAATCATCAAGGACATTTAAGTACTTGCGCTGGTATGAGTGCAGGGGACAGAAGAACAAAGTGTATCAGGGGAAGAATCAGGAAGAGTGAGAAGAGCGGAAAAAAGGGACCAGTGAAAAGCAATTACAGGGAAGCCAAGAAGGTAGGGAGTTTCAAGAAGAGAGAGGAAAGTTAAAAGTGTCCAAACAGTAGGTGTCTTGAAACGTTTACTCCTTTAAAAAAAAAGTCCTTTCTGAATCCTACACACCTCCCTTGTGCTCTCTCCCAGCTACTGTCCAACCACGCTCTTCCTCAAGAGAAGTCCACTGTCTTCTGTCACTCTCCACCCTGCCTCTGAGTAATTCCATCCACTCTTGTACCTCCTGACTCTAGTGCCCAGGTCACAGTATCTGACGCATGTTTTCTGAGTTAATTTATAGATGCAAAAACCCTAACCAAATGGAAGAAATTAACGACTTGATAATCATGAGTAGGTAGCCCCCATGCCTACTGAAGCCTAAGGTGATCAGGTTAATACCTGTGACATCTGTTACCTCAACACGAACCAATCAGAGGATTGGGCATGAGCTGTACCCTGGAATGCATCCCTCCCACCCCCGCCCCACTTACCTGGCCTTTAAAAATGCGTTGCTGAATCCCACTGCTGGGCATACACACTGAAGAAACCAGAAGGGAAAGAGACACGTGTACCCCAATGTTCATCGCAGCACTGTTTATAATAGCCAGGACATGGAAGCAACCTAGATGTCCATCAGCAGATGAATGGATAAGAAAGCTATGGTACATATACACAATGGAGTATTACTCAGCCATTAAAAAGAATACATTTGCATCAGTTCTAATGAGGTGGATGAAACTGGAGCCTATTATACAGACTGAAGTAAGCCAGAAGGAAAAACACCAATACAGTATACTAACGCATATATATGGAATTTAGAAAGATGGTAACAATAACCCTGTGTACGAGACAGCAAAAGAGACACTGATGTATAGAACAGTCTTATGGACTCTATGGGAGAGGGAGAGGGTGGGAAGATTTGGGAGAATGGCATTGAAACATGTAAAATATCATGTATGAAACGAGTTGCCAGTCCAGGTTCGATGCACGATGCTGGATGCTTGGGGCTGGTGCGCTGGGACGACCCAGAGGGATGGTGTGGGGAGGGAGAAGGGAGGGGGGTTCAGGATGGGGAGCACATGTGTGCCTGTGGCGGATTCATTTTGATATTTGGCAAAACTAATACAATTATGTAAAGTTTAAAAATAAAATGAAATTTAAAAAATAAATAAATAAAAATAAAATAAAATTTTAAAAAAATAAAATAAAAAATAAAAATGGGTTGCTGAAAACTTTGGAGGAGTTTGAGCTTTTTGAGCACTAGCTGTCCTGGATCCCTTGCTTGGTGCCTTGCAGTAAACGCTGCACTTTCCTTCATCACAACCAGACTGACTACTGTGTGTGGGTGAGCAAATCCAAGCTTAGTTTGATAACACTTCCCTTATCTTAGCTACCTCTCATCTACATGTTCAGACTCCCAGATCAACCCTACCTCTCTCTCTCTCTCCCTCAAGTTTAGGCATTTTTTTTTCTTTTTCAACTACTTGCTAAACAATTTCACCTGGATGTCCTACTGACCCAAGTGAACAATTCTCCCTGTCTATAACTTTCAGCTAGACGCACTACTATCTGACCATTACCGAAGCTGGAAACCCGAAAGGCATCTTTTATAATTCCTTACCTCCAGCCCTCATTTCTGATACCTGAGACTTGCCTCTTTTGAATTCTAAACATTTCTCAGATTCATCATCCCCTATCCAGCCTGCGTACTTCCTGCCACTTCATCTCTCCTCTACCACCACTTCACGTATGCGCGTGCACGCTCAGTCAACTCCGATTCTTTGCAACTGCATGGACTGTAGCCTGCCAGGCTCCTCTGTCCCTGGATTTCCCAGGCAAGAATACTGGAGTGGGTTGCCATTTCCTTCTCCAGGGGATCTTCCCTACCCAGGGATTGAACCCACGTTTCTTGCATTGGCAAGGAGATTCTTTACCACTGAGCTACCTGGGAAGCCACCACCATGATGATCTCCTATTACTGGTCTCCTCTTCTCTGGTCTTGCCTCCCTGAAAGTCATCCTTCCCACATTCTCAGGGTCAGCTGATGGCAAAGCTCACCATTTCACTCTCCTCTTTCAAAGTTCTCTGGGACTTCTGTGGTGGTCCAGTGGTTAAGAATATGCCTTCCAATGCAGGGGACGCGGGTTCCATCCCTGGTGGGAGAACTAAGACCCCACACGCTGTGGGGCTACTGAGCCTGCATGCGTGGAGCCCATACAGCACAACTAAAGAAGCACACGCAGGGTAACAAAAGAACTCGCATGCCGCAGTGAAGATCCCACGTGTGGCACTGAAGAACTGATGCAGCCAAATAAGTATATAAATACCAAAAAACCCAACTTTTCAATTGCTGCCATTGCCCATGGACACTATGTAAACACTGTGTCCATCGATGGATGAATGGATAAAGGAAATGTGGTATCAACATACAATGGAAGATCATTCAGCCATAAAAGAGAAATTTTGTCATTTGCAACAAAATGGATGAATCTTGAGGGCATTATGCTAAGTGAAATAAGTCCGAGAAAGAAATATCATGTGATCTCTCTTATATGTGGAATCTTAAAAAAATAACAACAACAAACCCTCATCAGTAAAGAGAACATATTGGTGTTTGCCAGAGGCAAGAGGTGGGTGTGGGTGAAATGGGTGAAGGCGGTCAAAAGATACAAACTTCCAGTTATAAAAAAAATAAGTCATGGAATTAATGTACAGCATGGAAATTATAGTTAATAATACATGTGTGTGTTAGTCACTCAGTCGTGTCTGACTCTTTGCAACCCTATGGACTATAGCCCGCTAGGCTCCTCTGTCTGTGGGATTCTTCAAGCAAGACTACTGGAGTGGGTTGCCATTCCCTTCTCTAGGGGATCTTCCCAATCCAAGGATCAAACCCGGGTCTCCTACATTGCAGGCAGACATTCTACCATCTGAACCTCCAGGGAAGCCCATAGTTAATAATACTGTGTTACATATTGGAAACTTGCTAAGAAGGTAGATCTTAAAAGCTATCATCACTGGAAAATATTTGCTATGTATGATGACCAATGTTAACTAGACTTACTGTGGTGATCCCTTTGCAATATAAGCAACTATCAAATCATTGCACTGTATACCTGAAACTGACATAATGTTATATGTCTATTATATCTCAGTTGAAAAAGAAACTACTTGCTGCCCATCATGCATTGGATAAAAGTTCCATGTCCCTCCATCATCCAGCCCCTGCCTCCCTCTTCCATCTCCTCCCAATGCTCTCTTCCCCAAACTCCAACAACAATGAAATTTATGAGGTTCTAATTACACGTGATGCTACTTATTCCTCTATTTCTCTGCTCATGCCTCTTCCCTGAACCCAGCTCAGCCTGACCATCTCATACTTTAAGACTCAACTTTCTCCAAAAAGCTTATCTGGTCCTTCCAAGCTACTTTTCCTCCTAGTACCTTGTACATTTTTTAGTTCATGCAATAAAACACTCAGAATTGTACCCAACAAGTGGCCTAGAGCAATAACTCCAGTACACTACACAGCTACTCTATTGCCTCCCACATCATATTTATAGTACCTGTTCTTATTTGTCTTAAACACTGAGCTACTTGAGGACTTGCAGGATACCTTTCATCTGGGCATCCAGATCCACTCCATCCTACTCCTCCTTGTTCTGCTTGAGGAGGCTGATGTACAGAAGAATCAACTGGGTTCCTCCTTCACTGGCTTTCAATTGGTTTGGAAGGGACCCATCAGGGTGAGGAGGTCAGGGTATTTATTCCCCAGCTCCCTGCTTGCTAGTTTGTCCTTGGCTGAACGGCACCCTTGATTGACAACCACACCTGGGCAGGAGCGTCTCTGCTTACCTTCCTGGTCCTTCTTCTCCTTCACGTCCCATGTCCCAGTAGCTTGGCTCCCCATCTCTCTCAGTTTCATGCCAAAGGATGGTAAGGGATTCCTGCTGTTACTGACCTTAGAGGACTACACTATCCCATGTGTTTTCCTACACTCTGTCTACATTCTCTTCATTTTTAAACTTTTTTAAAACCATCTTTTTTTAGATTAGTTTTTATTGGAGTATAGTTGCTTTATGATGTTGTGTTAGTTTCTACTATATAGCAAAATGAATCAGCTGTACATATACATATATCCCCCTTTTTTTGGAATTTCTTTCCATATCAGGTCACCACGGTATATTAGAGTTCCCTGTGCTATATAGTACACTCTCATTAGTTGTGCATTTTATACACAGTATCGATAGTGTACATATGTCAATTCCAATTGCCCAATTCCTCCCACCCACCCCCACACCCCACATTCTCTTCAACTTACCCAGCTTTAAATACCATACATTTTCTACTGGAATCCTAACTGGTACAGGATAGTTATCTCTGGATATTCCCATCTAGCAGAGTGTTTGGCAGACAGTAGGTGCTCAATAATGACTGCATGAATAAATGTGTCATCCTGCTGCAGTTCATCAAGTCACACACAACTATGTCTGAAACAAGAGTGATAGTTAACAAAGTAACTAAACTGGTTCAAGAGGAAATAGAAATACTATCAAAAGCCAAGGAAGGGGAGTAGTCCCAACAGAGGGACTCATATAGTCTGTCAGAATTAGAGAAAGCAGGGATGGTCTTGATCTTCCTGGTAAATTTAGGAGAAAGGAAGTTTCTTTGGAATGTAAAGAAGGTTGGAACAGCTAATGTGAAGAAGCAGATATGGAAGATACAGAAAAAAAACTATCAATTATCAGGGAAAGCTGAGTTGGCATTAGTAATTGTTTGTATTTGCACATTTCTATAGTATGCTGGGGTAACGACTCTCTGATGTGAATAGAGGGACAGAATCCAAATAAAACACTGTGTTGAGTACTCCCATGGGCCAGGCATTAGGGTATCATCTGGAGACATAACAATGAATGAGACATGATTTCTACATTCAGATAAAAAAAGAATAGTAGAGAAGACAAATACAAAAACAGATCATTTCAGGGCCACTTGGTAAAGACTATGGTCTGTGGGGAGCACCAATAGACATAGGAAAGGGTTATCAAGCCAGCTTGGAAGAGAGAATGGGAAAGAAATCCAGGAAGACTTCCTGAGGCAGTGTCCCTGAAGAGTCAGCCAGGTGAAGAAGGGCAGCCCAGACTTGTAGTAAGTACAGTGAGCAGTGGAGAAAGTCAATGGGGTAGAAACCCAGGAATCATACACTCAACCCCAGACCGAAGATCCAACTACTAGGGGCTGCTTGGAAAAATGTGTTGTCTATGATTAGCTTTAATTACAAAAGGTATCATTAAAACACGTCTGTAAATAATTCAAAGAAGCCAAAAGAGGATTTACAAAGTAAAAACAGAAAGTCTGCTCTGTCCTCACTTTCAGTTCCCCTCCACTCCTTAGTGATAAACCCACTAATAACTGGAGAGGTTTCCCAAATTTTCTTCTGTGTGTGGTGAAATAATATGTTGATATATTAATCGGAGTGATTTTGTCCTAGATATTTGTTTTCCTTTCTATTTTTTTGTAATTCTTTTTTATGTGATAACTCATTCGGTCATACATAGGTCCCTCCAGACCCTATACACTCACTCACACACACACACACACACACACACATACACACACACACACACACACACACCATGAAAGCAGGACTGTGAGGCCAGGGCAGCGTAGGAATCAAGGTGACTCATGGCCAAAGTTTTCGATTCCAGTGACCTGATATAAAAGTATTCTCAGTTTCCAGATCTTGATGGTATGCATCAAAAGCAAAACCCTAAAATGCTGTGGTGTGCTTTGCCGTTCAGTCGTGTCCAACTCTTTGCAACCCATGGACTGTAGCCTGCCAGGTTCCTCTGTCCATGGGGATTCTCCAGGCAAGAATATTGGAGTAGGTTGCCATGCCCTCCTCCAGGGGATATTCCCAACCCAGGGATCAAACCTAGGTCTCCTACATTGCAGGCAGATTCTTAACCCTCTGAGCCACCAGAACCCATTTTTAAAATATTTTTTGTGACTAAATGAAAAGTCCTGAAGTTCTTGCAGACAGCATAAGGGTATCGGTGAGGGATCTGAGTCAGAGACAACAGAATCACTCTAGCTAGCCATGACAGAAATGGATTTATCACTGCTATCTAAGCTTAAGGAATTTCCAAAAGGGCCAGGACCAGGTTTGGCAGCCACAGGGCCAGGAACAATGCCTTCAGGATAAACACCCCACCACACCAGGACCCTGCCTAACAGCCACTCAGCTGCCACTAGGACCACGGGACACCAGACAGTTGTGCCACCGTCGGGTGGCCCTGGAGGGATCACAGTCTCCACCACAGAATTCTCTCTCCCCATGGGCTGCCAACTCATACCATTTGCTCCACCTTCTGAGTTTTTGGCAGAAGCTACTTACAAATGAGTTTGCAAAGTGGATTTTAAGCTTTCTAGTCTCCAAAGTACAGTCCAGAAGGGTTTGGAGTGAGCTCTACACAATCGACAGATTTCACTACAAGGCAACATACTTTTCTCCCTAAAGATTCAATAGAGTTTTGTCTTCTGTGAATGAGGGGACGAAAAGAGATATGATTTAGAAATATCTTTGTTTTTCCTGAATTGGCTCTCTTACATTGTGTCGTATACATGAGTGCAGGGCTGTGAGAGAGAATTAGTGGCTCCAACTATAAGAACAAGGTGAGGGGACTTCCCTGGTGGTCTGGTGGTTAGGAATTCACCTTGCAATTCAGGTGATATGCTTTTGATCCATGGTGGGGAACTAAGATCCCACATGCTGCGGGGCAACTAAGCCCAAGGACTGCAACTACTGAGCCCTTGAGCCTCAAGTAGAGAGTCTGTGCCACAGCTAAGTCCCAACACAGCCAAAAATAAGTAAATAAATAAAAGAACAAGGTGGGAACTGGAAACCAGTGAAGAGTCAACATTTCCAAACCAGGATAACCGGTCACCTGTTAATACAGATATGACAGTAATG
Source organism: Bubalus kerabau (assembly GCF_029407905.1). Lineage (NCBI taxonomy): Eukaryota > Metazoa > Chordata > Mammalia > Artiodactyla > Bovidae > Bubalus > Bubalus kerabau. The sequence continues at coordinate 14,782,378 of NC_073626.1, forward strand.
GACATCCATGGCATTGTCCCCACCCCCAGCACTGACCTCTCTGCTCCTAAGAAGTGCCCTCCCCATCCCTACTCCCATCTATTCAATACATGGGTACATCAGAACTTCCCTTGTTCATCTATGCTCTTTATCATTCTTGCACGACTACATCTCCCAGCCAAATGTGGCTGAGTGAAGGAGTGGCAACTGGACCCAAACCAAAATAATGGCTACCTTTACTGGTGGTTTTGAATTTGTGACTTGGTGGTGGAACCCATAAGATCTGACCCTAGAGAGCTATTGGTAGCCCTGTCTCTTACTAGTCTGCAGTGAAAGAAATAAAGCTAACCCAAATGAGGGAAGCCATGGCCATAGACAGAGTTCCAGTAGTACTTGAGCTACTGGCTCAAGTCGTCCCCGGATGTACCTGCATTACAGCCCTCTGTGATTCACCATACCTGATGACGTTTCAGACACCATCATACAAAAGATGCACCCCATGTTATGTATGCATTGTATGTACATACACTTGTAAAAAACAGTAATGTTCCATCAATTGTCAGACTCATTTCAAAGCTATTTAAAAAATTGTAATGCAAATTTTAGAATCAATGAGATAGAGTAGTTATTCAACTCTTCCTTGGCATCTAAGCAAATTCAAGTTGGCTTGCCATGAATTACAATGACAAGAATAACTAATATATTATGGACTTACATATGTGAATATGATGCAGAAAAAAGTTCCGACCTGGGAGTAGGATAATGTGAAAAACACACGGCAGTAAGTATTTCTTAAGGGAAAAATTATTTCATGCAAGAATTATAAACAGCATAAATTACCCTGAAAGTAAGCATGAGTGCCAGTGTCCTCATTTGCCCCAGTATTACTTGGAAGCACTCTGGTGCCCCATCTTGAGGTGAAGAACTAATGGCAGTAACAATAGTTTCAAGCAAGTCAATTAAGCTGTTTTCTTATAATTATCAAACAAACACAATTTTGGATATTGGTTCATATACATAAGCATCTTCTCAAGAGTGAGAAAGTCCTCAGAATCCAGCCTCTTCATATAGTTAAATCATATTCTAACAATTAGTGATGAGAGAATAATTCGAACTAAAGAAAGCTTTGTTGTTGTTCAGTCGCTAAGTCGTGTCCAGCTATTGGCGATCCAATGGACTGTAGTATGCCAGGCTTCCCTGTCCTCCACCATCTCCTGGAGTTTGCTCAAGTTCATGTCTGTTGAGGTGATGATGTCATCCAACCATCCCATCCTCTGCTGTCCTCTTCTCTTGCCCTTAGTCTTTCCCAGCATCAGGGTCTGTTCCAGTGAGTTGACTCTTCCCATCAGATGGCCAAAGCATTGGAACTTCAGCTTTAGCATCAGTCCTTCCAATGAATATTCAGGATTGATTTCCTTTAGGATTGACTGGTTTGATAACCAGTAAAAATTAACTTTTTTAAAGAAAGCTTTAAAACTTTACAAATAAGCAAACTTTTCTTTGGGAACAAAACCATTGAGAAACTCAGATTTACCTTTGTCAGTACAGGTAAAGGGGACCAGTGGGAAGACTACAGAGATTTGCCAACTTTTAAAGGTAACAGTCCCATCAGAAAGAATTTACGGAGCAAAACAAGAACTCATTCTTACAAGTTCAAGTGTCCTGTAGCTCACTTTCATTTTATATTTGACTCGTGGTCTCGTTTCTGCCATAGCATGAGCTGCAAACTCACACACTCTGCCAGATGGCTGCGGGAAGCCCATTAGTTATGCATCACACATCCTGATCAAAACTGAAAGAAATTATGCTCAGATTGAGGAGAGATGCTCGAGAGTAAGGCAATGATTAGAATTTTCTGTATTTCTACAGAAGATTTCACATCATCATTGTCCATAAATAAACTCATTCTTATGATCTGCAGACCCAAATTCTGGGATTGCTGCCAGAGGAACTCCTCTCATGGTTTGGGTCAAAATATGCACGTCCCTGTGATATTCATTAGAGAATGCCATGGAGTTGATGCCTTTTCAAGGTTATCTCAAAAAGTCTGAGAATTAGACTGCAAGATAATACATTAAACATTGTGCCTTTCAGAGGATGTCTGTTTTTTAATGCATACCGGGGAGGAAGAAGAGGAATTCGGTTACAAAGGAAGCTTATTAGAAACTTCAAGAGAACAAACTTGAAAATTAATGGGAAATGCAGTGTATAAATACTGGTGATGAGAAAGATACTAAGCAGTACTTTGAAAGGAACTGAGGGACCCAAAGTGCATACAACAATATCAACTAATTGCAAAATATATAATCTTTGAAATAAAATATAAGATCATATTTGTTGCTCAACAAAACCATCAGATTGTATTGTAATCATTATGTTACCAGTTTTCTGCTAAGTAGAAGACATTCATATAAGGGCTTATTCTAATGTAGTCTCCCAAGAAAAGTTCTTTTTTGTTAGTGCTTAAGGAAAACCCATTACTGTACATATGTCCATGGAAGCCAATCCCAGCTCCACTTGGTATTCTTCTTTTGGCAAAGAATGAAATGAATAACTATTTTAGTCCTTGGTTTCCTCATCTATAAAATAAGAGTCAAAATACCTATCTTTTGGGATTTCCCTGGTGGTCCAGTGGTTAAGACTCCATGCTCCCAATGCAGGGGGCCTGGGTTGGATCCCTGGTCAGTGAACTATACCCACACGCCACAACTAAAGATCCCACATACTGCAGCTAAGACCCAGAACAGCCAAAACAAAAACAAAAACCTGTCTTTCCCCACCCACTGGGATGCTGTGAAGAAAAATGACAGAGAGAGACATTTCAAAGAGGGGAAAGCTCTGTCTCAGGTGAAGAGAGGAAAATATCTGTCTGTCCTAGTCCCAAATTTTCTGAAAAAGCTAGACAAATGAACACTCACTGAGCATCTATGATAACTCCAAATCAGCTCCAAGCTTAGAAGACCACAGACAGGCAATGCAGAAATAGAAGCAGAGAAAATAGCACAGTGGTCCAGGGTGAAGATGGCCCTCCAGTTGTGGGAGATGCAATTCCCTGCTCCTATGGAGCATCCAGCTAGTGTCCAGGGGAACCCTGGAGATGCAGTGTCCAAGCCTGGAATGTCTCCAATACATTCACCTGGGAAGCTTCCTATGAACACAATCCCTGGGTGCCTCTCCCCACATTCAGTGAACTGGAGCATCAGGAATGAAGAGGGATGTAACAGGTAGAGAGGTAATTAGATGACATCCTGGACTTCTCATCCAAACTTGCATCACTGAGGCTCTGCCCTTATTATATTCAGCAAGATCCTGGTTGAATAGAGAATTCATCATCTAAAATAAAATAAAATTAAATTAACCTTTGATTTTGAAACATCATAGGTCTAATGGGCATCCTCCTGAACAGAAAATTATTTCTAGAGATTCATTCATTCATTCAACCTTCATTCCTTCAACAAATATTTCTTGTATGTCTCTTGTGGCACTAGGCTCTCAGCAGTGAAAAGGACAAAGTCCCAGCTCTGAGGAAGCTCTCACCAACATAAACTGGGCATCCAGGCCCCCAGCTTTTGTTTTCTCAGGTTTGATTCTTTAACTGAACCAGATGTTCTTCCCATAATTCCAAACATTCCTTCCCACCCTACCCTCTTTCTGCCACCCTTTCTTCCCTCCAGAAAGTCATTTCTATTTATTCGCAAACACAGGTTTTAACGTTTGCTCATCTGAAGTCTATTAGTCTCTGCATATTTCTGCCCTTGATTCTGCACTAGGCAATGCAGTAAAACAAGTGTGTCTGGGTAACACGTGCTTGCTCCTTGCTTCATTTTCTTCTGTTCTATATTCAGGATGACATGTGGAAAAGACGTCTTGGAGCAGGATGTTTACATGTACGGAGCTTGGGTAGATACAATTTGATGGGCAATGTAGACATAATCAACCGACGAAGACTTATGAGACATTCCTGAACACACAAAACAGTATTCTCATTCTCAAAAAGTGTACCAAGCTTCCTGTGATAGACAACACAGTCAAAGTAACAGAGACCTACCCTCTCCCTTCAGTAATGTGAGCGGAGGAGAGGAGGGATTTTAAAGGTGGCAGGCAAATTACCTCCTGTTGAATTAACAGTCCAAAGTCAAAATAATAATTGCCTTGTATTGAACAGTTTCACATTAGGTACTATTTGTGTGTGTGTGTGTGAGAGAGAGAGTGAGTGAGAGATGCAAAAATAGGAATAGTGGGTACCTAAAAGGATGAGCTTTTCACTGAATATCTCACCAGCTTTGGGCAGGATGAAAATAAGGTCACTTCTTGATAAAAACCAACAAAAGGGAAGATGGGAAGGTGACCCTTGGAGCATCCTCTCCTCCTTTGTTCTTCCTGCTCACCCTCAAGTGGGCTTTCTCATCACCTTCACCTCATCAGCACCCCTCCCATCTTTCTGCTCTCAGACATTGCTACCCAAGGTCCTACTGTTTGTTTTGCCTTCTCACTAGGGTATGAGGATGCAGCATTCTATCCAGGCCCCTCCTTCATTCATCAACAGAGTAGGTCCAACTGTTCTGGTGGATGGACCTCCCTTCCTCCCTGCTTGAGAGCACCCCACCTCCTTAAAGCTGCCTGGCCAAAGGAGAGGATGACCTTCCTAGACAGAGACGAGCTGTGTCCATATAAAGAGCCTACTGGTCTCTCCAACAGTCCTCCAAGCTCATGTTATTGTGCTTTCTGCACTACCAAATTTAGCCTCTCTGATCCAGATTCTTTGACATTGCTGGTAAACTTTAACAGATCAAGTAAATTATTCCAGGCTAATCAGCTCATGGGAGAAAAGCCGTGGAGAATCTAAACACTTATCTGTTACCTCTCTCAGATGTCATCTGTGAATTATTACAATCTCTCAAAACAATGATGTCCTGACCTTTGTTCGCTTAACCCAAATAAATGACTCTGTAAGAGAAGAAATTTTAGGCTAGGGTAGAAAGGGAAGAGGGAGGTATATTAGTACCGGAGGGTCCTTCACTTCATTCTAATACCTATAGGTCATCCCCCAACAAAACTAGTTCAACAAAGAAAATTCAGTAACCTTCTTGCAAATTATCTTCTTCATGAAGGGAAAAACATTACTATATACTTCAAATGGTAGCCATGCTTTATATACTTTCTGCCATAGTTTAAGTTTAAAATGTTTTCACACAACCATAATGCCTAAGTAGCTCTCTATACCTTTCCCCCAAAACATAACTTCAGAGTTTAAAAAGAAATCTGTTTTTGTAATAAATGTTGGGGGAAATAATCATAGGGATTAAATATCAACTACTTGCTCTTAAACTAAGAACACATCATTTCTCTTTGAACTCTGAAACCATCATTGAGTAACTGAAAGATAAAAATCATATTGTTTCTGGCTTTTTATGAGTGCTTTTGTTTTGTGTTGAGAAACTTAACATTTAAACAGAAAATACTATCCTGGAGAAAAGAATGTCATTTTTTTTTTTCCCTTTGGCAAATAAGATGTTAGCAAAGACATTTACCTTTATAGAATTTATTAGAAACAAATTTACCTGCTGTGTTAGTATCCTAGGTTGCTGTCATGTAGGGCTGTAAAACCAATGAAATTTATTATCTCAATGTCCTGGGGGCTTGGAGTACTCTTGCCTGGAAAATCCCATGGGCAGAGGAGCCTAGTAGGCCGCAGTCCATGGGGTTGAGAAGAGTCAGACACGACTGAGCGACTTCACTTTCATGCATTGGACAAGGAAATGGCAACCAACTCCAGTGTTCTTGCCTGGAGAATCCCAGGGACAGGGGAGCCTGGTGGGTCTATGGGGTCGCAGAGTCGGACACGACTGAAGTGACTTAGCAGCAGCAGTCCTGGGGGCTAGAAGTCTGAAATCATGGTGTCAGCAGGACCATACTCCGTCTGAAAGCTGTAGAAGAATCCTTCCTTGCCTCTTCCAGTTCCTGGTAGTTTTGTGGCAATTGTGGGCATTCTTCAGCTTGCAGCTACACACCCCAATCTCTGCCTTCATCATCACATGGCGTTTTCCCTGCCTGTGTCTTCACATGGCCATCTTTTTATGCAAACACCAGTCTTACTGGATTAAGAGCCCACACTATTCCAGTATGACCTTGTTTAACTTAACTATGACTCTATTTCCAAATAAGATGACATTGTGCAGTACTGGGGGTTGTTGTTATTCAGTTGTTATGTTGTGTCTGACTCTTTGTGACCCCATGGACTGAGGGCACCAGGATTCCCCGTCTTCACCATCTCCTGGAGCTTGCTCAAACTTAAGTCCATTGAGTCAGTGATGCCATCCAACCATCTCATCCTCTGTCATCCTCTTCTCCTTCTGAGGGCTAGGACTTCACCCTAACTTTTGAGGGGGACATGACTCAAGCCATAACATCCAGAATCTGCAATTTTATTTGAGAATGACTTGGAAACCAGGTATGGCTGTCTGGAGGAGCTGGGTACTTGGTCTAGACCAGTGATCCATTTTCAGAGCTCTGTTATATATAGGTCACTGGGTTCCCATTTAGGTGGTATGAGTTGTAGAAGTGTTACTGAATCAAGAGTAGGAACATTGGAGTTTGAAATTCAGCTCTGGCCAGCGGAGTTTGGAGGAGAATGGATACATGTATATGTATGGATGAGTCCCTTTGCTGTCCACCTGAAACTATCACAATGCTGTTAATCAGCTATACTCCAATATAAAGCACACATTTTTTTTCCTAACAAAACTTAAAAAAAGAAATTTAGGTCTGCCATCTAGCAAGTGTATGATTTTGGGCTATGCATTTGGTATCTGTAATCCCTTGTGTTGGCAATTTGATCATTACTTTACTAGTGTGTGAGATGAGTGCAACTGTGTGATAGTTTGAGCATTCTTTGGCATTGCCTTTCTTTGGGATTGGAATGAAAACTGACCTTTTCCAGTCCTGTGGCCACTGCTGAGTTTTCAAATTTGCTGGCATATTGAGTGCAGCACTTTCACAGCATCGTCTTTCAGGATTTGAAATAGCTCAACTGGAATTCCATCACCTCCACTAGCTTTGTTTGTAGTGATGCTTTCTAAGGCCCACTTGACTTCACATTCCCGGATGTCTGGCTCTAGGTCAGTGATCACACCATTGTGATTATCTTGGTCGTGAAGATCTTTTTTGTACAGTTCTTCTGTGTATTCTTGCCACCTCTTCTTAATATCTTCTGCTTCTGTTAGGTCCATACCATTTCTGTCCTTTACTGTGCCCATCTTTGCATGAAATGTTCCCTTGGTATCTCTAATTTTCTTGAAGAGATCTCTAGTCTTTCCCATTCTGTTGTTTTCCTCTATTTCTTTGCATTGATTGCTGAGGATGGCTTTCTTATCTCTTCTTGCTATTCTTTGGAACTCTGCATTCAGATGCTTATATCTTTCCTTTTATCCTTTGCTTTTCACTTCGCTTCTTTTCACAGCTATTTATAAGGCCTCCCCAGACAGCCATTTTGCTTTTTTGCATTTCTTTTCCATGGGGATGGTCTTGATCCCTGTCTCCTGTACAATGTCACGAACCTCAGTCCATAGTTCATCAGGCACTCTATCTGTCAGATCTAGTTCCTTAAGGAGGAGAAGGGGATGATAGAGGATGAGATGGCTAGATGGCATCACTGACTCGATGGACCTGAGTGAGTGAACTCTGGGAGTTGGTGATGGACAGGGAGGCCTGGCGTGCTGCAATTCATGGGGTCGCAAAGAGTCGGACACGACCGAGCGACTGAACTGAGCTGAACTGAATCCCTTGTGTTAGAGAGGGTAAAAATACCTAGGTTTTTCAGGTTAGAAACACCTATGTATCTCAAGAGGCAAAAGCACCTAGCCAAGTGGGTGATTGTGAATATTTTAAATTGTTCAAAACAAGACTGTATTCATAGATTACTTGTAAAATTAAAATACCTTCATTAAAAAGCTTAAGGCTTTATAATCTGTAAAGCACTCCCAAATTAAGATATTATTACACTTAATAAATCATCAGTCAGTTCAGTTCAGTCGCTCAGGCACGTCCGACTCTCTGCAACCCCATAGATAGCAGCACACCAGGCCTCCCTGTTCATCACCAAATCCAGGAGTTTATTCAAACTCATGTCCATTGAATCGGTGATGCCATCCAACCATCCCATCCTCTCCTTCTCCTCCCACCTTCAATCTTCCCCAGCACCAGGGTCTTTTCAAATGAGTCAGTTCTTTGCATCAGGTGGCCAAAGTTGTGGGAGTTTCAGCTTCAGCATCAGTCCTTCCAATGAATATTCAGGACTGATCTCCTTTAGGATGGACTGGTTGGATCTCCTTGCAGTCCAAGGGACTCTTAAGAGTCTTCTCCAACACCACAGTTCAAAAGCATCAATTCTTTGGTGATCATCATACTCAAGGTCTTAAAAATATTAATATTCCTTCCAAAGCACCTACCATTCATCTTAGACTTCACTCGTGCAAGTAAATGGCATCTGACGCAATTTTGTCCATAGCACTCTGACAATTCCACCTTACCGCTTGCCTGTGACTGCAGAGGAGCTGTGCTGGAGAGCTCCCCAAAGCTGCTGCACCTCACTTGTAAGCACAGCACCTCCCTACAGTTCTGCTTGAAGTTTTCTCCCAAGGTGAGGAAGCCTACTCAACTGGGTGCACCAGCAGCCCTAAATTCTGATTCAAGAGGGAGCAGAGATGCTGGGTAGATGCCTGCATCTCCCTTCCTTGGGAGGGACGAGTCTGAAACGGTCTACCCAGAGGGTCCCCAGGTCATCAACAACCCCTCTTTATTGGATTTTGCTCCTTCACTCTCACTGCTTCTTCACCCTTGCTTTCTTTGCCCAAATAAGCCACCCACACCCTAATACTTATCTCTGGCTATGGAGCTCAAACTAAGACAACATCTGATATTAAAAAAATAGAGAGACAACATCTCATAGTCTTCAACTCCACAAGTCTTTAGATATGAATTGTTCCATTTGCAATAACAGAAACCCAACTCATACTAGATTAAGCAAAGAGGGTCCAATTCATATAATTGAAAGTACACCTAGGCCTAGGAACTCCAATTGTATTATTAGTACTCGAATTCTCTTCTCTTTTTTTTCACTTTCATTGTCCTTTGCATTGACTTCATTCTCAGGCAGTCTCTCTCTAAATGGTGGTCTCTAGATGATTTAGACTTATACCTTCCCAGCTTAGAATACAGTAGAAAAAATTCCTCTTTTGCAATAGATATAGAAAAAAAAGTCCTGAGTGGGGTTTCACTGGCTTGGTTTAAGCCATATGCCCACTGATGACATTCAGTTCTACCTCATCTTACCTTAAGAAGAGAAACGAAAGGCAAAAGGAGAAAAGGAAAGATACATACATCTGAATACAGAGTTCCAAAGAATAAAAAGGAATGATAAGAAAGGCTTCCTAAGTGAACAATGCAAAGAAATAGAGGAAAACGATAGAATGGGAAAGACTAGCGATCTCTTCTAGAAAATTAGTGATACCAAGGAAACACTTCATGAAAAGATGGGCACAATAAAGGACAGAAATGGTATGGACCTAATGGAAGCAGAAGATATTAAGAAGAGGTGGCAAGAATATACAGAAGAACTATACAAAAAAGATTTTAATGTCCTGGATAACTACGATGGTGTGATCATTCACCTAGAGCCAGACGGAATGTGAAGTCAAGTGGGTCTTAGGAAGCATCACTAAGAACAAAGCCAGTAGAAGTGATGGAATTCCAGCTGAGCTATTTCAAATCCTAAAAGATGATGCTGTCAAAGTGCCACATCCAATATGCCAGCAAATTTGGAAAACTCACCAGTGGCCAAAAGACAGGAAAAGGTGAGTTCATTTCAATCCCAAAGAGAGGCAATGCCAAAGAATGTTCAAACTACTGCACAATTGCATTCATCTCACATGCTAGCAAAGTCATGCTCAACATTCTCCAAGCTACATGAATGGAGAACTTTCAGACATTTAAGTTGGATTTAGAAAAGGCAGAGGAACCAGAGATCAAATTACCAACACCCGTTGGATCATATAAAAAGCAAAAGAATTCCAGAAAAACATCTACTTCTGCTTCATTAAGCCTTTGCTTAATGTGTTGATCACAACAAACTGTGGAAAATTCTTAAAGAGATGGGAATACCAGACCACCTTACCTGCCTCCTAAGAACCCTGTATGCAGATCAAGAAGCAACAGTTAGAACCATACATGGAACAATGGACTGGTTCCAAATTGGGAAAGCAGAATGTCAAGGCTGTATACTGTCACCCTACTTATTTAACTTATATGCAGAGTATCTCATGCGAAATGCTGGGCTGGATGAAGCTCAAGCTGGAATCAAGATTGCTGAGAGAAATATCAATAACCTCAGATATGCAGATGACACTACCCTAATGGCAGAAAGTAAAGAGGAACTAAATAGCCCCTTGATGAAGGTGAAAGAGGAGAGTGAAAAAGCTGGCTTGAAACTCAACATTCAAAAAACTAAGATGCATGGCATCCAGTCCCATCATTTCATGTCAAATAGATGGGGAAACAATGGAAACAGTGACAGACTTTATTTTATTGGGCTCCAAAATCACTGCAGATGGTGACTGCAGCCACAAAATTAAAAGATGCTTGCTTCTTGGAATAAAAGCTATGACAAAACTAGACAGTGTATTAAAAAGCAGAGACCCCACTCTGCTAACAAATGTCCTACTCGTCAAAGCTGTGGTTTTCAAGTAGTCATGTATGGATGTGAGAGTTGGACCATAAAGAAAGTTGAGCACAGAAGAATTGATGCTTTTGAACTGTGGTGCTGGAGAAGACTCTTGAGAGTCCCTTGGACTGCAAGGAGATCAAACTAGTCAATCCTAAAGGAAATCAACCCTGAATATTCATTGGAAGGTCTAATGCTGGAGCTGAAACTCCAATACTTTGGCCACCTGATGCGAAGGACTGGCTCATTGGAAAAGACCCTGATGCTTGGAAAGATTGAAGGCAGGAGAAGGGGACGAAAAAGGACAAGATGGTTGGATGTCATCACCAGCTCAATGGACATAAGTTTGAGCAAGATCCAGGAGATGGTGAAGGACATGGAAGCCTGGTGTGCTCCAGTCCATGGGGTTGCTAAGAGTCAGACATGACTGAGCGACTGAACTGAACTGATCTTATCTATCTTATTATTTTTGGTGTCACACAAGCACAGGACAAGTGAGTCCTGTTCCTATCCCCGGAGGGATAAATCTTTCAATTTTACTCATGGATAGCTCACCAGTTTTGGGTAGAATGAAAGTAAGGTCAACTCTAGGCAAAATCAACGAAGGGAAAGTGGACCTCTGAGCTCTAAAGCAGGAAAATCTAAGGCTTAGGAAAGATTTAATGACCAAGACCAGGCCACATTTGAATTTTATTTAATTTTTCACATCATGGGATATAGTCTTCTTTTGTTTTCAGCCATTCAAAAGAATAAAAAAGTCTAAAAATGGCTCTAGATTGCAGGTTGTACAAAAACACACAATGGCCAGATTTGGTCCAGAAGCCAGATTGCCCATCTCTGACCTAGATCATTGCCACAGTCCTGGCCCCTCCAATACATTCCCCATCCTGTCACCAGAGGAATCCTTCTAAGACCAAGTCTTATCATGTCACACATCTGTCTCAGTGACCTTTCATTGCCTTCAGAATAAATTCCACATAGCTTGTTAATGGGAAGTTTCTTCACAATTTCTTGCTGAAATGCTTTCATTTCCTCCAACAAGTCATGCATCCCATATTCTCTGCTCCCACTCCACAATACTGAAATAATCCCTATCATTCTTCTACCTACTTTTTCCCTCCAGGAAACCTTCCTTAAATTCTTCCGCCAGCCTGGGTTGGGTGTCCTTAGTGTTTTGATAGCACTGTGTATTGCCTCACCTCACAGCACCTTTTATATACGATATCATTAGTATCATAATATGTAATTACAATGACCATGTTATTATCGTTTCCTGTTTGCCAGCCTGTATCTTCAAGCTGGATGAAGACATCTTTCAGTCTATCCATTTCTCACTTACATCACAGTTCCTGAATTGGGGTCTGGCACAAAGTTGATGCTCAACAAGCATTTATCTGATAAATAAGTAATATGAGGAGGGCTAGCTTAGGAGGCTTTGCAGAGGCGATGTCCCCTGGGCAGAGTCTTAATAGATGAGTAAGAGTTTGTAAATTTGACAGGGTGACTTCCCTGGTGGTCCAGTTGCTAAGATTCTGCACCCCCAATGCAGGGGGCTGGGGCTCGATCCTTGGTCAGGAAACAAGATCCCACATGCTGCAATTAAAGATCCCTCATGTTGTGACAAAGATCAAAGATTCCACATGCCACAGCTAAGACCTGGCACAGCCAAATAAATAAATATTTTTAAAAATTTGACAAGGAGTGGTAGGCATTTTTTAAGCAGAGTGACAGCTATATTAGACATAGAAGTGGGAGAAACCATTTGAGATACTCCAGTGTGAGTACAGCTTGGAGTTCATGTTGCCTACTGGAAAATGATGGGAAATGAGGCTAGAGAGAGAACTGGAGAGCCTGTAGACAAAGATAATGAATTTAGTCTTAAATCTTCAGGTAATGAAGAGCCTCAGAAGGACAGTTTGTTGGATTTACATTTTAGAAATTTCACTTAGATTTCATTGCACATGGAGATAGTCTAGATACAATGAAAGTGCCTAGGATAAAGCAGACACGATCATTCTGGCAGTAGAGGTAACTGGACTCTGATGCCAACCTCCTTAGGAAATAATATTGGAGTCTGCAGTGACAAAGCATTAAGAAATAAGGGCCATGTGATTCAAGGAAATGTCAGTGGAAAGTTAGTGAAAGTGTATATTTAAAACAGGAAAAATGGCCAGATTGGAAATACAGAATTAGAAGAAGTCACAGCCTGTCAATATACAATGTCTGATTTATTAACCCACATGTGGCTATTTAAATTTGAATTTAAGTTGATTAAAATTATGTAAGGGGCTTTGCTGGTGGTTCAAGATGGTAAGGAATCTGCCTGCATTGCAGGATACCTGGGTTTGATCCCTGGGTTGGGAAGATCCCCTGGAGAAGGAAATGGCAAACCAGAATTCTTGCCTGGAAAATCCCATGGACAGAGGATAAAAACTCAGTTCATTTGTCAAACTAGCTATATTTCATGTGATCATTAGCCGTGTGTGATTAATGGCTATTGTATTGGACAGTGCAGAATTATAGAACATTTCAATTATTGTAGAAAGTTCTATGGGACAAAACTACATAGACTACTGTTGACATTGTAGCTTATGTCAAGATTGTCCCAGGAGTGTCTCAAAAAGTTAAATATAAAACTACCATATGACCCAGAAATTCCACTGCTGGGTATACAAGTATACTTCATGTTATTATGCTTTGCTTTACTGTATTTTGCAGATATTGTATTTTTTTACAAATTGAAGCTGTGTGGCAATTCTGCATCAACCAAGTCTATCAGCACAATTTTTGCAGCAGCATTTGTTCATTTCATGGCTCTGTGTCACATTTTGGTAATTCCTTCAATATTTCAAGCCTTCCACCAACAAAAATATTATGACTCACTTAAGGATCAGATGACAGTTAGTAGTTTTTATCAATGAAACATTTTTGAAGTATGTATTTTGTTGCTCTAGTATAATGCCATTGCACATGTAATAAACTACAGGACAGTATAAACATATCCTATATGCACTGGGAAAACAGAAAATGTGTGTGGCTCACTTCATTGTGATATTCACCTTATTGTGTGGTCTGGAATCAAACCCTCAATATCTCCAAGATACCTATATATCCAAAAGAATTGAAAGCAGGTACTTGAACAGATATTTGCGTATTAATATTCATAGCAACATTATTCACAATAGCCAAAAGGTGGAAGCAACCTGAGTCTACCAGCAGATGAATGGACAAACACAATGTGTATACACATAATAGAATATTATTCATCCTTAAAAAAGGACATTCTGACCCGCTACAATGCAGATGAACCCCAAAGATACTATGCTAATTAAAATAATCCACACACAAAAGGACAAATTATATGATTCCACTTATATGAGCTACCTAGAGTAAGTCAAATTCATAAAGACAAAAAGTAGAATAGTGATTACCAAGAACTGAGGGAAGAAGAGGATAGGGAGATAGTTTAGTAGATACAGAGTTTTTGTTGGGGATGAAAGAAAAAAGTTTGCTGTATAGATAGTGGCAATGGTTATACAATATTTATTTAATACCACTGAATTTTACCCTCACAAATGGATAAAATGATATCTACTATGTTATTCAGATTTTATAATAATAATAATAATAATATAAAAGATTACCCAGAGAGAATGAAGAGAGAAGGAAGAGGAGAAAGAGATTTGTAAGGAAATAAAGAAGAAAATGAAGCCATCAAGGAGATCCAGAAGGTCAGAGGGCTAGAATGAGAAACCAGAGGCAGTGCTGTCAAGGAAACCAAGGTGGAGAAGAAAAAGTACTTTTCTGCCCACAGGTCCATTTGTGACATGCTGCCAACCATGTTCCCTATTTAAAACCCATAAGAAAGTACGCCCAGATTACCAAGTCTGAAAAGGTAGCTTGCATCCTTCTGCTTCCTCCCATCCCAGATCTCATTCTAGCCATTATCTAAGGAGGCCACTTTTCTTCTTCATTTTCAAGTTTTCTCTGAGAAACTGAAAAGAAAACAGCTCATCACTTTACATGCTGCTGCTAAATCACTTCCGTTGTGTCTGACTCTGTGCGACCCCATAGACGGCAGCCCACCAGGCTCTGCCGTCCCTGTGATTCTCCAGGCAAGAACACTGGAGTGGGTTGCCATTTCCTTCTCCAATGCATGAAAGTGAAAAGGGAAAGTGAAGTTGCTCAGTCGTGTCTGACTCTTAGCGACCCCATGGACTGCAAGCCTACCAGGCTCCTCCGTCCATGGGATTTTCCAGGCAAGAGTACTGGAGTGGGTTGCCATTGCCTTCTCCCATCACTTAACATATATATATGTGTACACACACACACACACACACACACACACACACACACGTATTTGACTGTGCAAGGTCTTCCAGGATCTTTAGTTGCAGCATGTGGGATCTAGTTTCCTGACTGGGATCAAACCTAGGCCCCCTGCATTGAAGGAGCAGAGCCTTAACTACTGGACCATCAGGGAAGTCCCTCCCTTAACGTTTGTTGGAAACATTTTTGGCTTATGTGGCATTGTTTCAATGACACTTCCAATCTGCTAGTCTCAAAACAAACATTTTTTTTAAAAAAAGGAAAGGTAAATCTGAAGAAGAGGATGAAGCAGCATCATTTTCCCATCTCTCCTTACTCCCATATGAGAACAGAGAGACATCTAGATAGGAAAACCGAAACCCATGGGCTACAAGACTTGGTGGCAGTGTTACTCCGGGGAATCCCCAAACACAAATGAATGTGAACCAACTACCAGCAGCCATAAGAGCTGTGTGGTCTCAGCCTGTATATGAGGGAGAAGGAAAGAATTGCATGGTACTTGGTGCCTGCTGGACCTAAGAACAGGAGAACAGCCCCCCCTCCAAGAGACCCAGATTTTCCCTGGGATGTGAGTGGACTGATGGGGTAATGGTGGCTGGAACAGAGAGCGGTTTTGCTCCCCAGGAGCAGGTGAGAGCAAGGGGCTGCAGTAGGAAGGTCTAGAGGGACCAGAGCAGTCTCACCCAACCCCCTCAAAACCGACCCTCGGGGCTCCCTTTTAAGACAGAGAGGAAGACCAAGGAGGAACTGCTGGGAGTGGAATCATACTGACCAGGACAGTATGGAATCAACTTAACTGTCCACTGACAGATGAATGGACAAAGATGTGGTATGTGTGTGTGTGTGTGTGTGTGGTGGAATACTACTTAGTCACGAAAAGGAATGAAATAATGCCATTCGCAGCAACATGGATGGACCTAGAGATTATCATTCTAAGTAAGTCAGGTAGAGAAAGAGAAATATCATATGATATTACTTATATGTTGAATCTAAAATCTAAAATGATTCAAATGAACTTATTTACAAAACAGAAATAGACTTATAGACATAGAAAACAAATTTCTGGTTAACAAAGGGGAAGAAAGATACATTATGAATTTGGGATTAACAGATACACTAGTATATATATGATAGATAACCAGCAAGGGCCTACTGTACAGCACAGAGAACTACAATCAGAATCTTTTAATTACCCATAATGGAAGAGAATGTAAGAAAAAATTTATACATATATATAACTGAATCCCTTTGCTGTATATCTAAACTAATACATTATAAATCAACTATATTTCAATAAATTAAAAAAAAACGCTTTATATCAGGGCTTCCCAGGTGGCACTAGTGGTAAAGGACTCAGTTGCCAACGCAGGAGACGCAAGAGATGCAGCTTTGATCCTTGGCTTAGGAAGATCCTCTGGAGAAGGAAATGGCAACCCACTCCAGAACTCTTGCCTGGGAAATCCCATGGACAAGGAGCCTGGTGGGCTACAGTCTGTGGGGCTGCAAAGAGTTAGATGTGACTGAGCATACAGAAAGGCATATCAATATTTTTTAATGGGCATGACTAAATTATATTTCCTGGTGATGCATATTTGGGTGACACATTTTTTTTAAAAACAAAGAAGTGAAGACTTAAAACTATCAGGCTAATGGTACTTTTATTGGGAGGGAAGGGGCTGTGATCAGGATTTTGGGGAATGAAAAGGACTTCAGGGGTGCCAATCAAGTTCTACTTTTTGACTTGAATGGTGCTTACAAATGTTCACCTTATAATAATTCACTAATCTGTGATTTGTTTTGTTTAGTTTTCTGTATTTTTTTTGTTTCAATATAAGCCTGGTAACTACTGTGTGATCTATAAGATTCTTCTAAGAAATTCTGCTTTTAAAAGATAAAAATATCACACTGAGAGGGGTGACTTACTTATATCCCACACTAGTGGGTGGTCACTCTATTTATAGGATCTTTAAAGTAAGTACATTTTCAGTGAGCTAAGGTGAATAAGGAGACAACTAAAAGGTGTCAAAAATTTTAAAATGATTAAAATCTGCTTCAAAACAGCAAGGAAACACACACCTTTGAGATAATACCATTTTTTTTCCCCCATCCAGTATATTGTATCTAAATAGTATTGTTAACTGAGAAGGAAGAGCTTTAGTAGAAGAGGCAATCTGCAATCAGGGTACAGTCTAAATAAATAGTTACACTAACAATGGTAACATTAGTTGCTCAAAGATTCCACATACAAGAGAATTGTCTATGTCATCATTGCCTAGGAAGCCAATGCACAGAGCAGAGACTGCTGGGGCATGCATGCCGCTGTGGCAGTGTTTCCCAAAGTGTATTCTGTGGACCACCTGCATCACAGCTCTCCTGTTTATGAGGTGGATTCCTGGAGTCCAACCAGAAATTCAGATTCAGTAGATGAAATGGGGACTAATGCTCTAATGCAGGAAGTTCATCTGAGATTTATTTAAAAACACAAAAGCTCTATCTAAACAGTACCTTCCTGGACTGGTCAAAGAACTGAAGACAAGAAACTCTACACCAGCACCTAAAGCATCTATAATAAATAACCATAATGGTCAATCTTCAAGGATAAGCACCTAGAAATTTTGTTACTAGTGTTTGCTATGGTAATGGCTTAAGGACATGCTCCTTTTCCCTCCTAACCAGGAAGATAAAAAAACAGAATGTTATTTCTATGTGGGCAACCAACTGAATTGCAATAGAAAACCCTTAGATTCAAATCTTTAGATTCAAAACTCTATACCCTCAATCCAATGCAGCAACCAGATTTAGCTAAACTAAATTAGAGGCACAATTTAAACTTTAGATGTTCCAAAGACTATCTGCATTTGTGAGCAGTTTCCTTAATCTTGGAAACCCGTAATTTTTCCATCTGAAGATTTAACATTTAATTCCAAGATAACCATTTAATATTGAATAGTATTATTTCTTGGGAGTTATTTATATAGGTCTTATTATTGGCCAAATTGTATTTGACACTGAAAAAATGAAGACTTTTAGAGAAAACTGTAATGTCAAACTTTATACCAATAGTGTATATAATGTGTGTGTATATATATATATACACATATGCATACTACGTTGTTTCAGTCATGTCCCACTCTTTGCAACCCTATGGACTGGGGATTCTTCAGGCAAGAATACTGGAGTGGGTTGCCATGCCTTCTCCAGGGGATCTTCCTGACCCAGGGATCAAACCCTTGTCTCCTGCATCGGCAGGTGGGTTCTTTACCACTAGTGCCACCTGGGAAGCCTATAAATGTGTGTGTGTGTGTGTGTGTGTGTGTGCATGAATAAAGAACTTGTTAGAATAAATGGAAGGATAAGAAGGTGCAGTAGGAGATTGGAAGCACCCATCAGGGTATTAGACATTGGGGTGGCAAGGCTGGCTGTAGCAATGGGAAATAATGGGCAGACTATTTGTCCCTCAACTCTAGAGCATAAAGGACTTACCTGGAGGGACTCATTAAATGAGTCTCGGGCCCTGTCTCAGGGATTCTGATTGGCTGGGGTAGAGCTCAGGAATCTGCACTTTTATAATCTCCTAGGCAGCAGCAGCAGGGTAAGTCTACACCAGGCAGTCAGCAAGTCATACTTTGAAGAATCTTCAACAGGAGCTATCACCCAGGCTGGCAATGAGTATCATCCGTGTATAGTAAAGAATGGTATTATGGCAACAATTCAAAACAGGGTGAGTAGCAGCTAAGAGGTCTGAGGCTCAGGTAGGCAGGCTAACCAACCCAGGATTGCCCTAATAAATCACAATAAACTGGGGAGCTGAAAACAACAGAAACCTACTCTCTGGCAGGTCTAGAAGCCAGAAGTCTGAAATCAAAGTGTTGGCTCTGTTCTCTCAGAGGCTATGGAGGAGATTCTGGTCCTTGCCTCCTCCAGCTTCGGGTGGCTGCCGGCATTCTTCAAATTCTGCTCCTCATTCCAACCTCTGTTGCTGTCTTCACACAGCCATCTCGCCCTCTCTACTCGTTTCTCTTCTGGGTGTCTAAGAATACTTGTCATTGGATTTAGGGCCCATTCAGATAATCCAGAATGATCTTGTTTCAAGATTCTTAGCTTAATTTTATCTGCAAAGACCCTTCTTCCAAATAAGGTCACAATCACAGGTTCTAGAGATTAGTACGAAGATGTGTTTTGGGAGCACTGACACCAAACAGAATCAGGGGCCAATTCTGGGACAATTAGTGCCTTGGGTCACTGTCAGAGCAAGGGAGAGAGTGGGGGTGATTGGCAAGAACAGTCTGGCTCCAGTGCTAGAGCAGTCTGAACTTTGAGGGAAGGTCTTGGGGCTCAGATTTAGGGACCAGTCAGAAGCTGGCCACGGACAGATGAGAGGGTTGGAGTCGGAGCTGCAAAGTTGACCTTGTTACCTTGAACTTCTGAGTCAGGATTCTATAATCCCCCCTAACCAGGACTTGACCGTGCTCCTGCCCTGGAACAAAGCTAAGCTGCCACGGCAAGTGGACATCCGGCGGCAGAGGGAAGATTAGAGGCTGAGTCAGAACTGGACCAAAAAGTGCTACAGCACAATCACACAAATAAGTAGAATCATAAATTGTTGTTGTTTGTTGTTTAGTTACCAATTTATGTCCAACTCTTCTTATGTGACCCCATGGAATGTAGCCAGGCTCATGGTCTGTGGGATTTCCCAGGCAAGCACACTGGAGTGGATTGCCATTTCCTTCTCCAAGGGATCTTCCTGACCCAGGGATTGAAACCAACTGTCCTGCACAGGCAGGCAGAGTCTTTACTGCTGAGCCACCAGAGAAGCCCAGAATCATAAATACCTATTAATCAAAGTGCTATTATTATTGCTCCTTGTCATCATAATCTTGTGATATCAGTATTAACAATATGGGATCTCATTTAACATATAAGAACACAAGCTTTTAAAGATGAAAGTTAGATAGCCAGTAAGTAGAAGAGGTAGAATTTAAACCCAGATCACTCTGGCTCCAAATCCCCTTTTCTTTCTACTAAAACATGTCACCTTTCCACAAATTAACTTTCAGCACTTCCTCTTCTCTCTTTGAACCCTTCCTACCCCATCCTGGGGTTCAGTAAGCATAACATGTCAAAACATTTTTCTCCACCAAATACCTTACATTAAAAAGTGTAACTTGGCTAAGGTAGAATGGTAAATATTTCAAAGCTTTCTAAACTAGAACCACAGGGGTGGGTCTAGGTGGTGAACACTTGCTACCTGTGACTATGTCCTATCCATCTTACCATGAGCAGTAAGGGGGAGCGTGAGGAGTCAGGCAGAGATCCTGTGCACAGTCCCAAGTCCTAGGCTTGTCTCTTATCTTAAAATGCAGGTCTATAATGAGAGTGCCTGTTGTACCATCACTCCTTCCACAACCCCCACTATATTCACCCAATTCATGCTGCCAGTGATGTTCTGTTATTGCTGTTCAATCATGTCCGACTCTTGCAATCCCATGGACTGTAGCCTTGCCAGGCTCCTCTGCCCATGGAATTTTCCAGCCAAGAATACTGGAGTGGGTTGCCATTTCCTACTCCAAGGGTTCTTCTTGACTCAGGGATCGAAGCTGTGTCTCCTACAATGGAGGATTCTTCACTGCTGAGCCAACGGCAAAGCCCAGTGACATTCTATAGCTGGTGATATCCAAGTAGTTACTAGTTTCTTCCACAGTGACCCACAGTGGAAAGTAACATTGATGATCAAGACCAAGGAAGTTGCTAATACTTTATGCCTCTAGCCCAATGAGGCATTGATGCCCTATGCTGCTACTGCTGCTAAGTCGCTTCAGTCGTGTCCAACTCTGTGTGACCCCACAGACGGCAGCCCACCAGGCTCCCCCGTCCCTGGGATGATGCCCTATGAATACCACCTAATCTGTCCTAAAGATAGTGTCAGTTTGATGACACATATCATTTATGTTAATAAAGGTTTGGGTACTGGGCCTTGGATCCTCAATTAGCTTGAATGCAAAAACCAAAATTTTCCTGAGCCTGGTGCAAGTTTTAACAATACTTTGAGCTCACCCTATTTCAGGTAATAAGACTGATATATCTTATCAGGCTTTTCATAGGACTGGGTATATGAGTTTTGGAAATTAATAATAATAGTCTTGCAAAAGAGCAGGAGGTATTGCAATGCTCATCACCCAGTGAACACCAGATCAGCAGTTATTTTGTACAATTCTCTCAGTGACTGGAACTGTAAATGATGACCCGACCTATGTACACCTTTTCTCTCAACCTGCTCGGGGTCCTTTTCCTGCTCAGTCTCAAAGGCGCAATCTTCAATTTTAAAATCCATGAATACTTGCAGCAGTACAAAAGTCAGTTTGACAATAATTTAATATTTTTCTGGTGGCAATGAATAGTTTACTTTAAAAAATTCTTTGAAAATATTTTGGAGTAAGTTTGGGTTGTCCTGTCAGAGAACTTGCTAGGAAACCAAAATTGTAAAGCGCTGGTGCCAGGCGTGCAGCGTTTGTTTGGAGCAAGACGTCATTGTGGGAAACATGTACTTCTTCGGATTACCGTTTGGCGGATTAGAACCCCGCCGATCAGTCCTAGGTTAGCCCAGATTAACTGCCCTGGGTGCTTCTGGGCCAGAGGGTGAGGGGTTGGAGGTTTCTGCTGAACTCAAAATTCGCTATAAGATTTCACTTGGCAAAACATTCGGAGTTTTTTACTTAAATCCCATCAGGCTGATAATGAAACTACCAGAAATGATCTGGAATGGTAACTAAATGGTGCCCGCAATCACGTCAGTCGAACCTTCTGCCCCCACGATTCTGCCTGCCCACATGCTTCTGTCTGTCAGCCTCGGCCTCGGGATCAGCTCTTGCCGCATTGGTTGGATTTCAGGAAGGGGGAAACCCACGATTTAAAGGGCTCAGTTTCCACCTGCCAGGCGTCATTTGCAAGGTCCAACTTGCCTTTGGCACACACTTGGGAGAATCTCTCGCTGTCGTTCACCTATTACGGTTACTGGTCAAACGAAAGCGAGTCCCCGAAAAGTGTCCCCTTGGTCACCTTGACAATTTCCAAAAGCGAAACTTGCGCTCTAGGTTAAATTCACACTGAGTCTGCGGGGCGCGGAGTCCCTGCCCAGGTCAGCAGCGCCCGCCCGGCTGGAGGGCGGGGACGGGGGAGGAGCCTGTACAAGGCGTGGCCTTCCGTGGGAGAGAAGGCAGACTTTACCGCCCACCTCTTAAAACCCACACTCCATCCCAGCCAATCAAGGAAGAGTATGCAAATAGGGGCCCTGTCGCCCCGACAACCATGATGCGCGGCAGCCAATTGAAACCAGCAAGTCGCGGCCCTGCTCCACGATTGGGACGGAAGGAATGAGACAGAGGCCCAATGGGCTGTGGGAACGGTCCTCGGCGGGTTGAGGGGCGGGGATATGCAAATATAGTTTGAAAAGCCGGCGGGAAATCTGAGTTTCGCGGGAGGACCTTGGCGCGTAAACCGTATCCCTTCATTCATTGTCAGCAGCAGCTTCCTGGAGCCATTTTTCAGCTGCCGGCCGCAGCACTCGGGCAGCCGCCGCCGCCTCGCAATCCATTGCATCGGCCGCCCCCGACGACTCCATCCCCCCTCGGGGCCCGATATCCGTGCGGCCGGGACCCTCCTCTCTCCAGGGCCCCGATTATTTTTGGCCCCCGGGGCCCGTGCGGTGCGGAAAAATAAAAAGAAAAGAGAGAGAAGGGGCTCGGAAGCGCCGGGCTGGGAGGAGAGAAGGAGGAGAGACTTGGAAACTCCGACTGCAAATAATAAAAGAAATTGCAAACAATACGTTAATATTACCATAGCAATAAAAAGAGCAGGAGCGAGAGATGAGAAAGGGGATCCAGCCCGCCCTGGAGCAGTACCTGGTGACCGCCGGGGGTGGGGAGGGGGCGGCTGTCGTCGCTGCGGCCGCTGCAGCCTCCATGGACAAAAGGGCACTGCTAGCCAGCCCCGGCTTCCCCGCCGCCGCCGCCGCCCCGAGCGCGTACATCCAGATCCTCACCACGAACACTTCCACCACCTCCTGTTCCTCCTCCCTCCAAAGCGGCGCCGTCGCCGCCGGCCCCCTCCTCCCCAGTGCCCCCGGCGTGGAGCAGACCGCTGGCAGCCTCATCTACACCACGCCGCACGGACCCTCCGGCAGAGCCGGGCTGCTGCAGCAGCCACCAGCGCTGGGACGCGGCGGCAGCGGCGGCGGCGGCCCTCCGGTAAATGCCCTCCCGTCCCCACCGTCCCCAGCCCCGGCGGGAGGTGGGCTCGCATTGCGCGGGGTGGTGGGCGCGCCGCGGGCCGCCCTTGGTGGGGAGCGCGGGGCCGAGCGTCTCGGGCCTCGGCGGCTGCTCCTCCAACGAAGGCTTATTGTTAAAGACTCGTGTGTTACCCCCCGCCAGCGCCCGGAGGGTCGAGGGGCTCCGCCGCGAGTGCAGGGCGGCGGGGATCGCCTTGGCGCGAACCACATCAAACACTCCGAAACTTTTCGCGGCCCCCCCTCCTCTTTTCCTGCACTTTTCCCTACCCCCACTCTCCCCTCCCCTCCAACTCGAAGCTTCCTCTTTCTCGGGCGTAGGAAGGGGTCACGCCCCGGATGGAGAAGGGGGTGGAGGAGGGAGTAGGGAACTGGGGAGTGGGAGACTCCGGGGGGTGGAAACCGGGGTGGGAGCCCTGGGGGTGATGGCCCCCCCTTCTGGCCTCCGAGGCCCATTGGCAGCCGGGGGTCCCTAAGGCGTGCTCGGAGTGCAGGGGCTCTGCCAGGTTGCGCTTTGACACATTTGGGGATCTGTTAACTCCCGGCAACAAAGGGGCTGGGGGGAGTCGAGGCGGGCGGTGGAGCACGGAGCCGGGTGCGGACGCGGGCGTGGGCTGTCTAGGGGGTGAGGGGCTCGCGGGCTGGCGGCCCCGGCCTGGGCGCATCCCGGCGGTGGCCGCGGCGGCGCCCGCGTGGCCCGAGCGCCCGGGCCTTGCTCGCCGGGCCCCGGGCCTGCCCTTGACCCGCCTCTCCCCTTGCCCCTTCCTTCCCCCCGCCCTGTCCCCCTCTCCGCCCCCCGGCGACGGAGGGCGGGGGCAGCCGTGTTCCCGTCCCGCCGCCTGGGTCTGTCCCTCTCCCCGGGACCCGCCGGTGACGTTTCGCACACGTGCGCGGAGGACGCGCCTGTGACTGGGGAGGAGGCGGCGGCGGCGGGAGGGGGCGCTGGAGGGGGAGAGGGGGCACCCACTTCCTCCTGCTCGCCGGCTCCCTGGCCTGGGACCGTCCCGGCGCCCTCGCACCCGCCCCCGGCGCGGCCACCCTCCCTCTCCTCTCCCCGGCACCCCCCCCCCCCTCCACGGGCGCCCGCCCTCGCCCGGCGCCGCCGGTCCGCTCGGCCCTCCGGGCCCCCTCTCCAGCCGGCACCCCCCACCTCCCCCCCGGAGCCAGGCTGGTTTCGGAAATGCCCTTACAGCAGCAGGTTAGTGACCGGGACGGCTCGGGGGGCCGCCGCCGCCGCGGGGGCACAGGATTCTGCTGGGGGGCTGGAGCCGTGAGGGTAGGCGGTTGAGCGGGGTTTTGGAGTGGGAACGGGGGGTTGGGTGCTCGAGGGAAATGAGTAAGCAAGAAAAATGTAACTAAGTAAATGCCCCGGCCTCCGGTTCTAGGAACCCAGGGGGCAGGAGTGTCCGCCCCAGGGGGTGGGTATGGCGTTTACGTGGATTTTTTCCTAGGGGGGCCGAGGGATGGGCGATCGGAGGGGGGCTTCTCGCCGATGGCCGAGTTGAGCTCTGTTTTCTGTCTTCCTTCCCTTGTGCTGGAGGGGGAGGGGGGCGGGTCAAGAGGGTAGGGTGTCTGTAGGATTCCCAGGCCACCCGCCACCCCCTCCCTTTGTCCCTGTAATTTATAAAGCGCCTTTGAGAGATGATTTAGGTCAGTATGCGGCTTCTTTTTTTGTTGATACTAGAAAGAAGTGTGGCCGGGAGGTCTTCCCCCTTTCTCCTTTTCTCTCCTGCATTCCCTTCCTCCATGCCTCCAGTCTTCTCCCTCGTGGTGAGGCTTGGCCCCCACGAGGCTAGAAACGAACCAGACCCAGTTTTGATAAATGGTGGGTTGGTCGTACCCAACGTTGACCTCACCTTGTCTCGGCTCCGAATGGGCTGAAATTTGGGGAGACTCGAGATTCCTGCAGAGGTCTTTAAGAGCGGCAGCACCCAGGCAGCACTTCGGGGGCAAGAGATGGGTCTGGGAAGAATGAAATATTTTATTTCCTGACTTTTCTCAATTTCTCCTCGAGTTGGGTCTTTAGTGCTTTTCAGCCCCGGAGATACTTGCAAGGGATGTGTGATACCTTCCCAGTCAAAGGAGCTCTCATCGCGTTTAGTGACTAGGGTCTGCCAGCAGGGGGGAAAAGAGTATAGGACCTGCTCACACATACAGTACCCACTGTGCCGGATTCTCAGTCACAGAAATATGCCACGCTTTTACTGGCATTAAATACTATTACTGACTTTACCTAAACAGGCTTGGATATATTTCAAGTATATATGCCCCCTACTCAGTTCTGCTCCTATATCATAAACCTAATCTGAAACAACCAGCTATTGACATACTTCTGGGATTTGATTCATATTTATGGGAGGGTAGTTTTGATCATGGGAAATTGCAAGATCACCAGTTTTTTTTTTGTTTTTTTTTTTTTTTTTAACTTTTGAATTTTAGCCCACTTGGGCCGAGTCTTTGAAACTGTGTAGCCAAACTTCTCTGTAGTTCATTGTATTTAAGTATAGAAAATTACCCTCACCACCTTCCAAGCTATTTCAAAACTTTATCCTCCTTTTCATGAGATGATTATTCTAAAGATACGAAAACTGTATATAAAGTTTGGTTTCTTTTTTTTTTTTTTTCTTATCAAAATTGTATTAGCCCTCTATTTAAGTCTTGAACTTTTGTTGATATTCTTTCCCTAAGCAGGAGAGACAGCATGGGGAGCGCTAAGTGATTGGCTGAGCAAAGAGATCATTTAAACACTTTCCATCCAAAACAGGTTGAGAAATCCTGTTGAGGTTGCCAGAGTTGCAGACCTACCTGGTTCTGATTTCCATGTTCTGTCTTTGGAATTTAAAACTAAGAGCATACTCTTCACCTTTTTTTTTAATGTGGAAAAAATCCATATATATGTGTGTATCTATTATTTGTATATATATTTTATATATATATATATACACACACACACATTTAGTACCACCTTACTGCTGCAATTGCCTGTGTCATTTACAAGTCATCAGATCTTAGGCAAATAACAATCTCTCTCACCAACACTACTGTAAAAAAAGGGGCAATAAGAAATATGAACATGAAAGTTTTTTTAGGGTTAAATATGACAGTGCAAGTAAAACACTTAGCACTGAACCAGGCAAATAGTAGATGCCTAATAAAATGGATATCCAGAAATGTTATTTTTTTTTAACTTAGAGAAATAATGTAAGAACATGTGCACACTGTCTCTTTGTTGACATGTATGAGTAAAATGGCTAAAACTTTCTAAAGTGATACATAACTATACCTAATTGAGTTTTTAAATCCATATGTCACGGTAATCTTCAAGAATGGATAAAATAAGAACACATCACTAGGACAGGCCTGTGTTAGAGATGGCGGTGATGTACTACCCCAGCATGAGCTTGTGGCTTGAGTTGTGACAAATGTAGATCAACTCACCCTCACTTTCTGGCCTTGCTCTTCCCTTGATCCCGGGGACCTACCATCCTTGGGTGCAGCCTGTGCTCTGCAGCTTTTGTAGAACTGAGCTCTTCATCATTGCCATGGCATAGACATGCACCAGGTAAACGCAGTTTCAGATGATGAGCTGTTGGACACAGAACGGATCTAGGGAAACCAGAGTCAACAAGCACTGTTTTCTAGAACAGAAGGGGCTTCATCATTTTCTGCCTCTGCTAAAAAGCAGCTGAATGAGTTCATCCCACTTCTAGAAAGTTTGGGATCGATTAATGCAAGCGACAATGACCTGTCACATCTGATTTAATTCGATCCAGCCAGAGCAACCCGCTGATTAGACTTTGGGAAGGAACCCACAATGCTTGAAATTTCCGTGTAAGAATGGAGAAACCATAGGTGCTACAGCTGAGTCTTTTCTTTTTTTTCCTGTATGAGTATAAAAGAAGAAAAATGCTGGGTTCCTGTGGTTCTGTACTCAATAATCTTGCTTCTGCTGAGATAGATGGTTAGTGCCAAGTTTAAGCTAGGAGAGAATTTTTAGTCACTACATACCCCAAAATGGAAGTTTTAATATAATGCAGTGCCCAGACTCGGGCAGTACAAATAGCTCTACTATAATCAGTACCCATGGTGCCACTCGAATCATCCTCTGAAACAAAGCACTCTTAAATGTGGCTCTGTGAGCTAAGGAACCCAAGCTTGCGACCAGGAAAGGATTTTTTTTTTTTTCTGTTTTTCTATAAATCGTCACCTTGTGTAATACTTGGAAGAGTCGATTCTGTGATTAATGTTGTGTTGTGTAAAAGCTAACTTGAAAACAGAAAATAATACTCTAAGCTTAGACATGAATAAATAACAGCACCTGGAGATTGAAAGGTTGTAGAGAAAAGTGGCTTTTATTCTCATTTCTTACAGGTATAATGCATAGTTGTCTTTTATTGCCATTCCCAGCGATACACCATCCATACCTTTAGCCTCCCTCCAAAGGATCTGGACCCATTTGGCAAGGCTTCAAATATTCATAGTTGATTTTCTGGCGGCTTTTCTAATTTGACATGAGTTACATATATTCCATTTGTATGTCCAGTTTTCATCCACTTTCCTAGGCTGACCAACCCCCATTTCTTTTTTAACCATCTGCTTTCTACTAAAATTTTAAACTAGGATGAGTGAAAAATCAGCCACCGCCTGTGCTCACTAAATCATGTCCCTCCACCGCAAATAGTGTGTGGCAGAGAAGGTAGCTTGCAATTCTTATCAGACGCTCTGTTTCATTTTAGTTTTTAAATAGAGGAACTTCCCTGAATTCTTTGAGGTACTAAGCATGTGGTTTAATGCATATTTTTCATGCTTGTTAGCAGCTTAAAAATAGTGTTTCGAGTACTGTATTTACAATGGCTAAGAAGCTTTTTTTTTTTACTAATCATTTTTCAGGGGACTAAGAAGGCCAGCTAACTGGGAAAGCAGTGAGTATAGGAAACCACCAATGGTATCTTCTTCCTCCTACCCTGACCCCCTCTTTGGCTTCCAAGAGTGACTTGGAAAATGTATCTTACCCAAGGACAAGTTGTACAGCAGAAGAGACAAAAAAGCAGCAACTGGGATGGGGTCAAGGAATCCACAAAGGTGACGGTGGGGATAATATAGAGGGATCATACACACAGCTTCTGCATCAGTAAAAGGGAAATTGGTTTATTTTCTGTTGTCACTTTTGCTTCAAACGCTCTTCCCCCAAAGCAATGCATTTTTAGAACGCAAAGAATGTGTGGGTTACAAGGATGTATTCTCAGGTTGCCTCCAACCTTAACTGGGGATCAGGCTTGTTGCTGTGGCGGCTACAGTCATCTACAGTAGGGGTGCCCAAGCTCCCGGGTCAAAGAGGTAAACCCCCTGGTCACCAGGTTGTAATCACAAAGCCTGTGTACCTTGCTTTGCTGGAGAACCTGAGTGAAACAGACCACTGCTTAGGTTTACATCAGCGGAGGTTAATAGAACAGACAGCTGATGGAATAGAGAGGACTTCGGAGGAGGTAGGAAGAATAAAAGTAATTGACTTCGGTCTGCTTTCTATTACTTTAGCCCAACTGTCTGGGGCCATTTCTAGTGTCCCAGCAACATTCTTATAACAAGTCTTACAGTTAGCACAGCTGATAATTGATATTCTTGATGGTCTTTGAATCATAACACGTGAGAGCTGTAAAAGCAAGAATCATCATGTGACCCAATGCCCTTCATTTCACAGGTGAGGAAATTAAGACCCAGTGCAGTTGAGTTACTTACCCAAGGTCACAAGCTAACTAGCGACAAAGCCAGAGCTGAAACCGGAGACTTGAATTCTTAGAAGCCTCATTCGCCAAGAGAACGTTAACTGTGTCCCATGTGCCCTGTATGGGAAAATTGGGTTGAGTAGAATATATTTTAGATTGCCTTCAGGAATGGTTACACTTTTTGAAAATAGACACATACAAAAGTGTCCTTTGAACAGTTGGCTTTAGAGTAACAGCTCATTCTCAAAGATACAAAATAAGCGAAGCTCCTTTAGATGTTCAGTGAAAGGGAATTAAAAAAAAACAAAAAACAGAAGGAATGACTGACTCATAGAAACGTGATAGTAGCATGTTTAAAGCTTTCTGTGTTATTTGCAGACGTCTGTGGATATGACACTTCCGGTGCTCGGCAAGTGAAACATACACTTCACTGAGAATAGAACCTGGAAGGATTTTTGCCATCGTCTTTGGGAGAGGGGTACGCCGTAGCTCTGGTGTTGGAGGTCTGTCTGGGCCGTCCACATCCTGGGTGACTGCTGTGCTTTTTAGAGGTCAGGGGCCCTTGCCTAGTGACCTTAGACCAGGTGCCCTGCCGTCTTTGAAGATTGCTGGCTAAACAGAATGGCCGGTCAGTTTAACTCTTTCAGAGGAAGTCCTCATCCCCTAAAAGCCAGAACTAATTTCCTTAAAACCTCTTCTTTTAACTCTTGAAATTGAGAAAGCCTAAAAATAGAATCACTTCAAGCCCTGAAGCCCAAAAGTGAAACATAATCCAGTGTGGCGGTAGTCCACTGACTAGGAGGCGGGGATATGGCTGGTCTATAATCCGCAGACCGGAAAGGTGCTTCCTGCAGGTACAGGCCCGATCAGGGCAACTGGTGGTGAGACCTGTGGCCAACAGTGAAGCGGATTTCCCCTGAAGGACTCTATGGAGGATGGAGTCCATCTTAGGAAGCGGGGGAGCCAACCACCCTTGGTGCTCCCAGCCAGCTCGTGCCTGGCTACCCAGGAGATCCCGTTGGCTCCTCCAGCCTGACTGCTGAGAAGGGCTTCTCTGAGCTCTGGTTTTCATGATCCTGAATGTTGCAGCTCTGGACACTGGGGGTCACGGGAGGTCCACTCAGAGCCTGTAGACTTCACCCCTCCCTGGCCCCTTTTTTGTGTCTGATGCTTTGAGGCTCCGGAAATAGAACCTGAGCAGCCACCCTGTGGCCCCATCCATTCTGAGCCTTTCTGGGTTTGGTGGCCCTTAGGAGAGGTGAAAGCTTCTATGTACCGAACCCATGCCCTCCACCTAAAGGGCAAAGTAAACTAGATGATTCAGACGATGGAGCGTGAAGCCAGTGTCTGGGTTCTTATTCTCTCACCAACTGTGTCACTGGGCAAATCCGCTTAACCTCTGCATCTTCATTTCCTCCCCTGTAAAATGGGGGCATCATCCTACCTACTTCATGGGATTGGGAAGATTAAATGAGTTCATGTCGTAAGGTGTCTAGACCAGTGCCTGGCCCATGGGAAGGATTCAGTGGATTCCTGATGGAATTGCTTTTTCTGTTTAGGGCTGTCTCTCGGGCCCTTCCTCCAGTGGTTTTATTTTCAGAACCAGCCCCAGTGTTCATCCAAACCCAGTGATGCCTCTAAAAATGACGGTGATGGGGGGGAACAGTGAACCGCGAGGCGGGTTCTCCTAAACATATTCTTCAGGATTTTTGTATGTCTTTATAAATTGTGCGTGGACTTGGGAGAAAGAGCAGAAAAATAAGCTCTTTATTGTAATAGCCCTCTCAGTAGTGATAGTTTCATGACTAGAAATTTTATTTCTGTAATGATCTGTGCTACGAAAGTTGCAACTATTAACGTGATGTCACTTCTGTACAGTAAACGAGGGCTTAAGACAGAATGTCGGAGATCAGGATGTCTGAGGTCTCTGGGCCCTGGCAGGATGGGGAGGCCCCACATCGGTGTGGGGGAGGGGCTCTGCCTCTGGGCCCCGCTCTCCCTTTCTCAACCCCGGCTGGCAGCGCCTGGTGGTTTGGTGTGTTTGCCTGTTCCTCCCACTTACCCCTCACCTCTCCCTCTGCCTGGCGTTTATAGAAGGATGCTAGAGTGACATCAAATTAATTACAACCTCCTCCCTACCGTTTGAGGTCCCGGGAAATCTTGCCCTTCCCGTTCTTCTTCCCAGCTGGGATGCAGGCGGGTGCAGTGTTTAAGGTGCTGCTGCTCTCCTTTGTTGTTCAGTCACTCATTCATGTCCAACTCTGTGACCCCGTGGACCACAGCTCGCCAGGAGCTTTCTCTCTCATGCATGTATTTGCTCGTTCCTCTCGGCCCTTCCCAGTGGCCTATCAAGGACACGTCCTGCACAGGGCCTCCCCTGATTCCCGGGGCCTTGGGTCCCCTCCCCTTCCTTGAGTTCCTGCTTCCTTCCTTCCTGTAGCACATTTTAGTTCACCTTCCATCCCCATCAGTGGTGCCCTTGACTCGCTCTTCCTCGAAACCCACAAGCTTCAAGAAAACCAGCCTGTGGTTTGTCTTCATGTTGCCCTTGCCATGGCTTCTTCATCGTGGATGCTCAATTATTTGAGAAGAGACCTTTTCATCAGGCAGCCATAGTGTGCTTGACACCCCAGTCTTCCTGTCGAGGACGCAAAAGAAGTATGAGGTGTGCGATCCACCCACTCTTTGAGTTTACAGTCTGTTTGGGGAGCCAGGCTTTAAACACAAGCTGAGTTGCAGGCAAGACTGAACAGGAGTCGGGAGGACAACACGACTCATCTCGTCCTCGGATGTACAGTGTCGACAGGACGTGCCTGCCGGGCCGGCAGAATGGGGAGGCCGTGGCTCCCGTGGTCACCAACCTTAGAGCGCGTGCAGGTGTACTTTTGGATCACCTGAGCACTTTGGAGAAATACCCCCATCTAGACATGAGATTTTGAAAGTGTCCCAGGTCATTTTAATGTGCATTCAGTTGGAACCTCTGGACTAGGTGGACAGGGAGGGCTGGGGAGG
This sequence comes from Bubalus kerabau, assembly GCF_029407905.1. Classification (NCBI taxonomy): domain Eukaryota; kingdom Metazoa; phylum Chordata; class Mammalia; order Artiodactyla; family Bovidae; genus Bubalus; species Bubalus kerabau. The sequence continues at coordinate 14,814,419 of NC_073626.1, forward strand.
CTGATCATGGCTGGGAAGACATCTTGAAGCCAAATAGGGAAGTGGGAAGTAGGCATAAGGAGACCAGCTAGACTGGCATCCATAACGGAAATATTCAGACCTAACACTGGATACATTGGGATGACTGGTCTAGAATAGAGATTGCCTTCCTGCAAGGGCCGAGGGTATGGGAAAGTGAAAGTGTTAATCCCTCAGTAGTGTCTGACTCTTTGTGACCCCACAGACCATAGCCCACCAGGCTCCACTGCCATGGGATTCTCCAGGCAAGAATACTGGAGTGGGTAGCTATTCACTTCTCCAGGGGATCTTCCCGACCCAGGGATCAAACTCAGGGCTCCCACATTGCAGGCAGATTCTTTACTGTCTGAGCCACCAGTGGGGAATGGGAAGGTGAGAATAAGTGGCATGGGGGTTGGTCTTGAACAGAGAAGAAATGCCCTTTCTGAAGAGTGCCAAGGGACCCCGCCCCAGGTGATGGTTGCCAGAGGGGAAAGCAGGCCGCGTTTGTTGCCAGGTCTTCAAGTGTCTTAAAATGGCCAGGAATCTACCAGTTTTTAAATGTTGGCTCAATTAAAAAGGAAAATGTGCAAGCCAAACAAAATAGGTCTCTAGGCCAGATCTGGCTTTAGCTCTGCCTCTCAGCAGTCTCTGGTCTATGGGATAATAATAGCTAATGTTTATCAAGTGCCCGCGCGTGGAGGCCACTAAACTAAGTGCTCTACGTGCATTAGCACATTATCCGTATAACCTGTGAAGTGGGTGTCATTATCATGCTTATTCTTCACAGGAAGAAGCAGACAGTGAGGGGTTAAGAGGCTAGCTCAGGGCTCCACTGAGGAGTGAGGCAGGTGAAATTGGCTCCAAGGTCTCTGCTTGTTCCTGGTCTTTATCCTCTATGGTCTCTGTTATGGTAATAATTCTATAGTATGGACCCCAGATACCTGTCAAAAAGAAGAGATCCAATGTTTTTTTTCCGAGCTACTCGAGAATAAGAATTGCCTGCAGCATGTGTTCCAGATGCAGATTTCCAGGCACTTTCTCTACCCTCAGTCAGAGAAGTGCCCTGGCCTTCTGGAACATTTGGGAAACACTGCTGCAGGTGGTTGAGCACAAGCAAAGGTTCTTGCAGCTGGAGTGACCTGCAGAATCAGGAGCTGCGTACAGAATCAGCGCACATTCCATTCATCCCAAGTCCTTCCTCACAGATCCCAGAAACGTGGGTAAGGTGCACCGGTATCCCATACCTACCCTTGTCCCAACTTCTGGATTTCTAGCTCATTGCCAAAGGCAAACCATCCAAAGAAATGTGACCCAAAACCCAAAGGAGGTAAAACAAGGACTTCCCGAAAGGCTGAGAATCTTAGGGGGTCCAAGGGAGCACTGCTGCCTGGCACAGCACCACTGGGAACCAGGGCAATTCACTGGACACCCTGCCCTTGAGGGATTTGCTTTGGCTGATAGTAGGAAAGCTTTCCATTCTGTTGGGTCTGGGCCTGCCTGGAACAGGTTACCATGTGGACAAAAAGCCAGAACTCCCCCTGGAAAGAGAAGTGGGGCATACCCTTTAGAGCATGGGTGCTACAGTGTCGATGAATCTAGAAGCAGGACAGCAACAGGGATGGTGTGAAAGGCAAGATGGAAGAGAGAAGAAATAGATGGCCTTGGCTCCCCACATGGTTAGCTTATGGGGCTGAAAGAATGGACTGAATTTTTCCTCCATCAGGGTTTGTACCACGTGGAGGGAATGATGAGTTTGGAATGTGTTGGCTGTGAGGGATGCCAGGGGCCACCCAACTTTCTAAGAGGCTGGGACCCAGCACTAGAAATATGGCTTTGGCACAGAGGTTAGAGGGGAAGGCTTGATGAACAACAGCCAGCCAAAAACGATCTCCCTAGCTTAAAAAAAAAAAAAAAATGTGGTGCTGCAAAAACCTTTCATTTTCACTTCTCCCTTTATAATATGAAAACGAGACAGATTCATCAGGTTGATTTGGGCGGGGGGAGGATCAATACTGTCAGGGCTCCCAGAGACGAGCCATCAGTTGTTATTTATGACACGCTTTCCCAGGTCTGGGCCTGGCTCCTGGCTGCTTTGAGAAAGCCCACAGTTTGCAACCTCTCAGAGCAAAGACGAGCCAGCTGGAGAGAGCTGTGCATAGAGAAAGGTCACATAATTATGTCTTGAACTAAGATGGCTTTTTTGACCATGATTTCCTAGGCTCTCTGATTTTATTAAAAAAAAAAAAAATCTTGGATTTATTTTCTTAAGCCCTAGCATATTAAAGTTTAAAAATGAAAGAGCCATGTAAATTCTTTGTTATTGATTTTTAAATATGTAACTTGTGTTTAAGCCTATTTGCAATAACCCTTGAATTGACCGATTTTTGTTGGTGTGGTGGATACCCAAACTTGTGATGATTCCACTAATAATGTGGTAAAGTTTTCAACCTTTTCTATTCCTGTTTTCCTTGCCAGCATCGCAGACACTCTAATCCTGGAACTGGTCTTTAGGAGGGAGGTTTTCAACTCGGGACCCATGGCATTGGTTGTGGGGTACGGAAGGAGCAGAGGGCTTGGCGATCTGGCTCCAGAAATGGGCCCTGTCACTTACCAGCCTGTGATACTTCACAAATTCCATCTATGAGCTGTAACTACCAAAAATAGTGTTCCTGTCTCCTTCCGTAATTGAAAGGATTCAATGAGCTATGTTTATAGGAAGTGTACTGGGCATTCCTAACTTAGTGTATACACCCCACCTCCCCTCCTCCATGGTAGGAGCTCTTGAGAATTGATTACATCTGAATTCTCAGTGTTTTTAACCATTGGAGGGAAAACAAACTACAGGACAGATCCTGAGCACTGAGCTGACTGGTTCCCAGTATTCTGGGTGTTCCAGTGACTAAGATACTCTTGCCTTCAGGTTCATCAGGAGATCAGTTCAGTTGTTCAGTCATGTCCGACTCTTTGCTACCCCATGAACCACAGCATGCCAGGCCTCCCTGTCCATCACCAACTCCCGGAGTCCACCCAAACCCATGTCCGTTGAGTCCGTGACGCCCTCCAACCATCTCATCCTCTGTCGTCCCCTTCTCCTCCTGCCCTCAATCTTTCCCAGCATCAGGGTCTTGTCAAATGAGTCAACTGTTTGCATCAGGTGGCCAAAGTATTGGAGTTTCAGCTTCAAAACCAATGAACACCCAAGACTGATCTCCTTGAAGATAGACTGGTCGGATCTCCTTGCAGTCCAAGGGACTCTCAGGAGTCTTCTCCAACACCACAGTTCAAAAGCGTCAATTCTTCAGCACTCAGCTTTCTTTATAGTCCAACTCTCACATCCATACATGACCACTGGAAAAACCATAGCCTTCACTAGATGGACCTTTGTTGACAAAGTAATATCTCTGCTTTTTAATATGCTGTCTAGGTTGGTTATAACTTTCCTTCCAAGGAGAAAGCATCTTTTAATTTCATGGCTGCAGTCACCATCTGCAGTGATTTTGGAGCCCAGAAAAATGAAGTCTGACACTGTTTCCACTGTTTCTCCATCTATTTCCCATGAAGTGATGGGACTGGATGCCATGGTCTTAGTTTTCTGAATGTTGAGCTTTAAGCCAATTTTTTTACTCTCCTCTTTTCACTTTCATCAAGAGGCTCTTTAGTTCCTCTTCACTTTCTGCCATAAGGGTGGTGTCATCTGCATATCTGAGGTTATTGATATTTCTCCCTGCATTCTTGATTCCAGCTTGTGCTTCCTCCAGCCCAGCGTTTCTCATGATGTACTCTGCATAGAAGTTAAATAAGCAGGGTGACAATATACAGCCTTGACGTACTCCTTTTCCTATTTGGAACCAGTCTGTTGTTCCATGTCTAGTTCTAACGGTTGCTTCCTGACCTGCATACAGGTTTCTCAAGAGGCAGGTCAGGTGGTCTGGTATTCCCGTCTCTTTCAGAATTTTCCACAGTTTATTGTGATCCACACAGTCAAAGGCTTTGGCATAGTCAATAAAGCAGAAGTAGATGTTTTTCTGGAACTGTCTTGCTTTTCCGATGATCCAGTGGATGTTGGCAATTTGATCTAGGGGAGATGAAAGGAGTTTTTCAGTAACTAAGATGAGAGAAAAGATGGTGAGGGCCCTAAGAGAGTATGGATGAAGTTTCTTAGGCATCCAACCTGGGGGCGAGAACGGATAAGGATTTTGGAGGTTCAAAACTGGAGCAGCGTTTCGGCACTGTTGACACTTTGGCCAGACTCCTCCTCATGGTGGGCAGGTGGTCCCATGCACCGTGGGGTGTTGAGAAGCGTCACTGGCCTCTGCCCACTAGATACCTGTAGCACCTTCCAGTTATGAGAAGCAAAATATCTCTGGACATTGTCCATTGTCCCTTGAGGGCAAAACCCGCCCGCACCTCTCCCTGGCCCCCTCCCCGGGCCTATTGATGAACCACTGAACTAGCTCTTTAACTTGGGCATGCTCAAGCCCCACATGGAACCACATGGAACCCCAGCACTGGGATCACTGTCCACCACTGAAAGATGATACAGAAAAAACCGGCTCTGTGTAGCCAGCAAAGCCCTGCCTGTTTTATGATCAGGCAGGCGTACTAGGAATGGGCCACTCGAAGCCCCTCCCTAACCTGGAGAAGAAGAGATCAAAGTCTGCAGTTCCAAGAAGGCCAAAGAAGTTTTGCATTTATCATTGACTCAACTGGGTAATTAAGAAAAGACTTTCTGAAAAAACAGGGACCTTCTGCTCGGGACCAGCTTCTCCATTGATAGACTAAGGACTTGGTCATATCACTTACTTTCCAACCTGTTTCCTCACCTGTTAAATGAGGAGAATCAAGGTTTCCATCTCATAGGTAAGTGTACAAATTGAGTGCCCAGCGCTGGCCACGTACACTCCGAGATGTTTGTTGTCATCATGTGTATCGTTATTGCTGGTGCAGTCGTTGCTGTCCAGCTGAGCTTCCCTCTCAGGGCAGTTCAGCTATTAAAAACCATTCCCTTCGTTGCTGGTGTTTCCACAAGCACTTTCCTCGCACCTCCATCTCCGTGCCAGCCCCAGTTTCCACTACGGGGCAAACTGATCCATTTGACTTACTTAGCAGGTATGTTTGGGGCACTGAGTATATATGTCAGCCCCCATTCTAAGTTCTGGGATGCAGCAGGGCAGGCACAAAAATCCCCTGCCTTCATGTGGTTTGGATCACGATTGATGAAAATTTTGCCACATTTTGGCAAAATAGCCACCTCCCCCCAACCTCCTACTGTTCCTTTTTTTTTTTTTTTTTAATTGGAGGATAATTACTTTACAATATTGTGGTGGTTTTTGCCATGCATCAACATGAATCAGCCACGGGTGCACATGTGTGCCCCTCCCCCTCCAGCCTGACACCCCTCCTTCCACCTCTCTCCCCACCCCATCCCTCTGGGTTGTCCCAGAGCACGCGTTCCTGTGTTAGATGGATCCTGTTCTGTTTTTTTTTTTTTTACAACGTTGTTTCTTAAATCAGTGGTTCTAGATCAGCAACAGCACTCAGGCTGTTAGAAATGCAAATTTTGGATTTATACCCTAGACCTACTGACTCAGAAATTCTAGGTGTGGCCAGCAGCTTGGGGTTTGACAGGTACCCCCAGCCCAGGTCGAGAGGCACGGTTTGGGGAAAGATGCCTCTCAACAAAAAGGACTAGGGGAAACCAAGGTCTGAGTTGGGCTGTGTTATGTGCTGCCATCAGAGAGGGAGTTGCCCATAAAATGTGTGTGTGAATCATTCAGTCATGTCCAACTCCTAGCGACACCATGGATTGTAGCCCGCCAGGCTCCTCTGTCCATGGAATTCTCTAGGCAAGAATACTGGAGTGGGTTGCCATTGCCTTCTCCAGGGGACCTTCCTGACCCAGGGACCATACCTGGGTCTCCCGCATTAGAGGCAGATTCTTTACTGTCGGAGCCACCAGGGAAGCCCTGCCCCATATAGTACATTTCCAAAAACAGCAGAGCTTATGAAAGACAGTCTTAGATGTATCAAGACAGTTCAAAACTGGCAGCGTGCTTTGATCTCTTCCGGGCCTGGCCTCCCTCCTTGAAACAGGAGGATCCTGCAAGCCACAGCGCAGAACTCAGTCACAGACATTCTTAGCCTTCTTTGGGCTTTTCAGCATCCTGTGAATGGGAAAACTGCTTCCTTCCCTTTTCTCCAGAAGCTTGTGATGTGTGTGTTTGACAGTTATGCTCCTTCTTTTAATGTCTTCTCTTTTAATCATCCTCTTATCTATCTGAAAGTGAAAGTGAAAATGAAGTCGCTCAGTCGTGTCTTGACTCTTTGCGACCCTCTGGGCTGTAGTCCACCAGGTTCCTCTGTCCACGGGGTTTTCCAGGAAAGAATACTGGAGTGGGTTGTAATTTTCTTCCCAACCCAGGGATCGAACCCAGGTCTCCTGCACTGCAGGTATCTACCACCTGAGCCACCAGGGAATCCCATTCTTTTCTATCTAGCACCAGTAAAAAAAAAAAAAACAAAAAAACCCTCACATCATAAGCCAGCTAGATGGACCAGGCTTCCCTGAAGATGAAATGGTAGCTCTCCGTACTCGTCTGGTAATTTGGGTATTTAAAGATACCATGAGGAGTAAATGAAACGAGAGACCCTGGGCCAGCGTCCAGCCTGGAGCTGGGCACAGAGTGTCCAGCCACTTGATAAATTCCCGCCCCTGTTCCCAACTCATTATGAAAACCAATAAAGGCATTAAATAGATACCACAGTTATTTATGTGAAAAGCTTTTGACTATAGACAGTTTGAATGAGTATGAATAACCATCATATAAATTATAACCCAAATCATGGAATCAGAAGTTTTGATCTGTTAAAACTTGTATTAAATATGTATGTAATTAAATAAACTTTAGAGACTTAAAAGAAGTACATGTTACCTGATTTTTCTCTCTCTCTTTTTTTTTCCCATGAAAATGGATTTTTTTTTTTTCTTTGTCTGAAAGACATGTGGGATCTTAGTTCCCTGACCAGGGTTTGAACATGCACCTTCTGCATTGGAAGCATGGCATCTTAACCAGTGTACTGCCAGGGAAGTCCCAAAGATGGATTTTTATTTTTTTAAAGGCCTAATCAGATTAACAGAAATTCTTTACTTCTGCACTAACCCAAACCTGGTTCTGCTTATATGGAATCTGTTAATGTAAGAGCCATCTTCAGTTTACAAATGCTAATTAATTACTATTATGTTGATTATGTTAAAAGGCGTGTTTGAGATGGACTGATGGTTCCTTTTGATAAAGGGTTGTGTCCACTTCTACAAGTGCCTCTCTGGCCATCGTTAGGCTTTTCCTCCCCCCACTTCCATCTGCCCACCTTCAGCCAAAACAGCTTCTGGTTACAATGATGTCTTTCAGTTTGCCATTTGTGGTTGATTGTATTATAGAGGTTGGGAAAGTAAGGCGAGCAGTACTCATTTCTTGCTTCCTGCCTCGCTCGAGAATAAGGATCAGCTTTTCTCAGTCCTTGACTTTCAGCGTTCACTCCTGTATATGGTTAAGGGTGGCCAAGGTGTGGCCCTGCCGTGCCACCCCTCTGAAGGTCTGTTATGACGTGGTGCCCACTGCCCTTTCCAAAACCAGGTCTGGAAACCAGGGTGTGGGCTTCCCCTGTGCCGTGCAGAGTCAAAGAAGTATCTAGACTAGAAGTAAAAGACTAGAGCCATGCTGGCTGCATAGTTGAGTTTCATAAATATTTTTTAGATGGGTCTAAACAAGCATCATCACATTTGACAGTAACAGGTTACTGAGTGCTGGAGTTTTGCTGTAATAGAATAATGTTACAGTGGTCAGCTTGTGGGCTGCCCCTTTGAAGTCAGCTAAATCTCCGGCTCTTTGCACCTTGGAGAAGTGCACTCAATCAGACTAGACATAGACCCCAACTTGGCACGATTAAGGACTTTATTTATTTATTGCCCTGGGGACTACTTGGTGTAAATCAGAGTTCTGGAGGTTGATGAACTGGAATGCAAACTTACTAATTTACTCTGAGAAACATAACTGCCAAGTGGACAGTTGCAGAAATTGGTATTGCCTTGGGTTTGCAATCAGAAGGTTATTAGCTGAGTCAGAATACGGGGTTTGACTCATCCTGTTAGCATCTTCCCACTGTGCTGGCTCCCCTCTGGAGCTCACCTGCAGGGTCAGGAGTCCTGCCTTCTGCTGGAAGAACATAATGGACACTGTCATTTACTCGGGCGTCCAGTGGTGTCTGTTAGGATAACACTGACTTTGTTGCCTTTTTTAAGGGAAAATACTTGTTTTTAGTCCAGGTTTGTTATTTAAAGAAATCAACGATGGTCTAAGTCAGTGAAGTAAAATTTGAAATATCCTCTCCACTCCCTCCTAGTCCTGCTTCACTTTCCAGAGGTGACTACCACAGCTTGGTTTGTCCCTTTTATATCCACTTGCAAATATATATGTTATATGCAGATGCAAATTGCAGCTTGCAGTTTGTACTTAACAGGTATTAGATGCATTTCCATCTTAATGTCCATTACCCCTTGTATGTGACAGTCACTCAGTTGTGTCCGACTCTTTGCAACACCATGGACTATACAGTCCTTGGAATTCTCCAGGCCAGAATACTGGAGTGGGTAGCCGTTTTCCTTCTCCAGGGGATCTTCCCAACCCAGGGATTGAACCCAGGTCTCTCGCATTGTAGGCAGATTCTTTACCAGTTGAGCCACCAGGGAACTGCTGCCCATTATATGGGATATGCCAGAATGTAGTTAACTCTTCCTTTTGATTGCTATTCCTAATTTTATAAACAGTTGTACACTGAATATCCTTGTACATATGTTTTTGTGCGTACATGTATTTCTGAAGGTTAGATTTCTTTAAAAATTTTTTAATTCAGGTATAGTTGATTTAGAATATTATATTCAGGTATACAACATAGTGATTTGAATTTTTTATAGATTACACTCCATTCAAAGATCTTATATGTAGACTTCTATACATATATTGAATTTGTAGATTGTATTGTATATATTATATTGAATATGTAGATACATTCATATCTATTAATGCATATTCATATTATATTGCATATGTAGATTTCTATACATATATTGAATTTCTGTCACAGGGCACTTATAGTAAAATGCTGGATGGTTGTTGTTTAGTCACTAAGCCACGTCCGGCTCTTGTGCACCCTCATGGACTATAGCCTGCTGGGCTCCTCTGTCCATGAGATTTTTCTAGGGAAGAATACGGGAAGGGGTTGCCATTTCCTTCTCCAGGGGATCTTCTTGACCCAGGGATTGAACTTATGTCTCCTGCGTTGGCAGGTGGATTCTTTACCACTGAGCTACCTGGAAACCCCAAATGCTGGATAGATAGGGCCAAATTGTCACCCATTAAAAGCCAAAGCAACTCTTCTTCCTCTCACCAGTATGGAGAATGCTTCTTTTCTCATACTCTTGACAATATGAGATCATGTTAGTTGTTTTGCAGTTTTGCTCATGATGATTTTGCTAGAAATGCTAGATACTGTCTCCCGATTCTTGTTTTGTGTTTCTTTAATTATACGACTGTCATCACCGCCACTGCTGCTATTATTACTGCTGCTGGTTAATAATATTTGTTGGATGTTTTATGTGACAGGATTGTTTTAAGCACTTTAGATGAAATTTACTAATTTAAAGTTCGACATCCCTGTGAATGTGCTATGATTATTGTTGTGATTTTACAGATGATGAAAGAGAGAGGAATTAGTCAATTTAAGCATCTCTGCCCAATGTATTTCTGTGAGTTGCTTCTTTGAATCCTTTATCATTTGTGTTTATACAGCTATTTATAGTTTTCTTACTGATTTATCGGAGCTTCTCAGATACTGCACTTTCTCTGTATGTATGTGTGTGCCCACGTGTGTGTACTAAATATTTTTTTTGCCAGTTTGTCGTTTTTCTTTTCTATGAGATGCTTTTCTCTGTACAGAAATTTTGCTCATTTTTTAATATATAAAATTATAGTCTTTACTTTTGTCAGTTTGGCGGCTCTTCCTAATCCCCAAATTATAAACTATTCTCTGTTTTCTTCTTCTGATCTTATAATTTTATTATTTTGATGCTTAACCTCTTTGGAAGGGGTTATGTGTAGGTGTTAAAGATCTGACCCTGTATTTTTCCCAAATGGATAGCTAGTTATACTAGTGCCATTTGTTGAGTGGTTCAGCCTTTACCCATGAATTTGAAATGCCACTTTTGTTGTGTGTGTGTGTACATGTGCAGCCTCATGCACGGATCTTTGTTGATCAGTACCTGGACCTTCTACTCTGCTCTGCTGATATCTTTGTCTCTTTCTAAGGAAATACCATCCCTCTAAATACAGTAATTTTATGCTATGTTTTGCTATAAATTGGAAAAATCCCATCCCCTTTCATCTTATACTTGGTTTTTTTCATTAAAATTGCTTTTTATTATTGAGTCATTATTGGTTTTCATTATTCATTCTTGCAATTGTACAGACTGGGGTTCTCTCTCCCCTCTCCACTGTCAATTTGGGGCCATAAGAAAGATAACAGTTGCCTACTTTATTGTGACTGAACCTCCACCACAACAACCTGATTGAATAGTTTTGTACACAAGGAATGGCAATGAACATCTTAAATATATTATTTCATCCTGTAAAGCAACCCTCCCTCATCTGTCAAGGGGGAAGGTGAGGCTCAGTGGTTAAGCTGTTTGTCCCCAGCTACATTTCCGGACGAAGGGATTTCAAACCTCTCTCTTAACTCTGATGCTCCCTGCCCACCCCTAGACACGTGGAGTCTCTTCATGGGATACCTACAGGCCTTTGTCTAGGGTGGGTTATCAAGTGTTTCCATGTTCTGCGGGGCAGTTGATGGCACTTAAGCAGTCTTTATTGTGTGAAGAAGACCTAACAAGATCTCTCCTAAGGACTCACACATTGGGGCAGCAAGAGTTGAAAGACCTGGCTTTGCCAAGAGTAGTTTTTCCAATTTAGGATGAGTCAAGGTGGGGCCACAGTGTAAAATATAGAAAGTGAGGGGAGAGAAATCACTTAGCAGATGCTTCTTAGGCTGGATACTGGTTTAACTCATCCTCGGCTCTGAGAGCATCTTTGGGTCAGGGCATGGATCGTACAGAGGTGAGGTATACACAGTCCTGGATGTTAAAGGAGAGGCATTTTGATGGAAGAGGCCACAGACAGGACTCTGGGAGCTTCTACAGTTTCAGAGAAAGGGCAGCACCTGTTGGAGGAACAAAGGCCTGCAGAGATCCTAAGAGAAGGGTTTAAATAGGGACGCTTTCTCTCTCTGTCTAAATCCATCTACCTACCAGTCTATGGGGCTTCCCACGTGGCACAGTGGTAAAGAATTCACCTGCCAATGCAGGAGACACAGAGACACGGGTTCAATCCCTGGATTGGTAAGATCCCCTGGAGTAGGAAATGACAACCCAGTTCAGTATTCTTGCCTGGAAAATTCCCTGGACAGAGGAGCTGGCGGGCTACAGTCCACGGGGCCGCAAAGAGTCGGTTACGACTGAGCAACTGAGCACCAGTCTAAGACGTCCTGTCCCACTGCTGGTTGCCTCTGGATTCAGTTTCTCTCAGGTGCCTTCTGTGGGTTTTTAAGGGTGAAAGTAATTTTCTTCAGAGAACTTTGAAACTGCCTCCCAAACAAGTCCAGCTGAGCTCCCACCAGGAGTCGTGGAAAAGTAATCCTATTTATTAGTAGTAGTATATTGATTTTGTGTGTAAAATGGACCCAGAGGCCTGTGACAATGAGTCCATTTGAAATTATAATTTAAAATACCTAACAGAATAGCCGGGCAGAACTACTACCCCCTGAATGTAAATTATTAGATGCTTAGTGAATTTCTCGTGTGCAGTAAATTGGCAATCAGCAGGTCAAATTTTGTTTTTTAATATCCTAAATTCTTTCATTTTTTCCTTTTCTTCAACAGTCACAGGTGTAAGGATAGAGGCGTAGCTATTAAATCTCAGGGACCTATATAAAACTAATAATATATAGTTGTGCTTTGTTGTTCACTTACTTGTTTAATCAGTCCACTTTACCATAAAACACAAGGCACTTCATCAAAGAATTCTTTTGCTGCGTGACTGCACTCTTAATTTTGTGAAAACTTGCAAGGTTTCCTTCCAGACTGAAAGGTAAATGTATGATTACTTTATAGCACTGCCTGCCCGGCCTTGATTTTAGGTCTGCAGTTATGGCTGGTACATCCGTTTCAGTCCCACCTGCCCACTGGGCAAATCTTTCCAATCACCACCTAGTGTCCCAGGACTCTGACTCCCAGGCGGGCCGCGGGGCTGCTCTGGTGGTGACCACGTGGTGCGGGGAACTCTGATGCCCTGGCTTCACCTCTGTGACCTGAGCTTTCCCTTGCTCCTGGGGCTGAAGTTTTAACTCTGCCCACTCTATTAGCCATTCTTCTCCATCTTTCTTTTAAAATATACTTTCACTTTTTCCTTCCCATCCACACCCCCCGCCACCCCCAATACAACTGCCCCGGCATCCTGGCTTTTTCCATTCTAGACAAATGATCTGTCCACTGTAACTGTAGCTCCGTTGTGCTGATATCTGTTGAAATTAGACCTAGAATCTAAATGCGGCTTCATGGAACGATGGATGAGAGAGACATTTTTCTCTTCGAACAGCCTGTGATCTACTGCTACTCCAAACCACCTATCTGTAACTTCCCCACGATGATACCTGGGTGGGGAGTTGGGGGGAAATGGGGAAAGGGACTTAGAATTAAAAGTTCTGTATAAGGCACTGGGTTGGCTGGTTTTGCCTCCATAATAAAGCAGCGGGGTGTTGCCCACCATTGCTAACTGCTCCCTCCCCTCAAGCATATTGAATGGACTTCAACCTCATTGCATTTCTTATCCTGTGATAGGAATTGAGAACCTTCCCTGTATTCACACCCATTGCTGCTTCTTACCCTAGTGTGACTTTGTAACCTAAAGATGAAACGTTTCACTTGTGCTTTAGGGAATGTGCTGCCCAAATGTCATTTTCCTTTAGAAGTTCAAAACAATAATTGGGTCCCGAAATTACTCCTGCAAAGATAGGTGTGTGACAAACATGACTGTGTTGGAGGCAGGCCAGACTGCATGGTGATTTCTTGGGAGGCTGCTTAGGAAAGAAGGATGGACCAGGGCCCAGCTGGCAGAGGGGTTTGCTGGGGGTCAGGCTTCTCGTGGGGACCTGGGGCCTGGTGGGGCTCACAGCCTGGAAGGGCCAGATCAGTTCTTTCACACCTTGGCTCATTTCTGATTTGTCAGGTGTGAGCCATCTTTATGGCCTCCTTCCACTCAGATCCCCTGTGACTTTATCCACTAAGCTACAGGGGTACTTGGGGGCTCAGGGTAGCTGTTCAGCTGCACCCATGCATTGGGTGTTCCACTGGAGGTGACTGGGACCCTAGCAAGGAGGGGAAACCACTGAGGGCGGGGTCCTCCCATCAGTCACCACACCCTTTCCCAGCCAGACTTGATGTCGCTCACTTCTCCTCTTTTCAAGTCCTAAGGGTTAATTATGTTGTTTACTGTTTACATTTGCATTCCTGATAGTGCTCTTTCACAGTGAGTTGGCTCCAGTTCATTTTCTAGTCTAAGTAGATCTCAGAAGCAGGGTGTGGTTCTTCTGGCCTTTGAGATGGGCACAGTTCAAGTGCAGCAGGCCTAGAGAATGCCACAGTCTTTCAGAAATCGCTGAAGATCTCCGCCTGCCCTCGGCAGGGACTTTGGTCCCTGCCATCTAACAACTCACTGAACTGAAATTTAAGTTCTTGCAGCGATTCTGAGAAATACTGAGAATTGTTATTTCTGGGTTGCAGGTGAGGAAACGGAATGAGGGTCAGAGACATTTAGTGACTTGTTTTTCCCCCACGTTGAGGTTAAGAGGTTAGAACTTAGCAGTTACTTAGTTTTAAAATCTCTGCGCTGTGGGGGCTCAGCAAAGTTACTTCGCTTTTCTAGACCTCAGTTTACTCATCCATAAGGTGGGACAATTCATGGCCTGCATCTCCAGGTTGATGGAGAGACAGATGAGAAGGCACATCATAGAAGGTGACCAGAAGGTTAGGTCTTCCTAGATGTGGTGAGCAAGTAGAAGAGATGGGACCAAAAACAGATCTCCAGTCTAAACCTTGAATTAGCGCTCCACTTCCTCATATAAAGAGAATTAGAGGCGTCTTTAGATAGATAGACCTGTTGCATTTAATTATACTATAAATATGTTTAGAGCAATTTTGATCATCATGGATTCGGTGCAAATTTTGTTATAACTTTTTTCCCCCTTCTCTCTGTTATTCTAAGCTGAGCTGCAATGATACTTTTAAAAATTGCCAGGAGCTCAGGACCAGAGAGAGAATCAAGAGACTAAAGGTTCTCCTAGGCCAGTGATTCTCAACTGGAACAATTCTGCCCTCCTGGGGGTGGATATTTGACAGTGTCTGGAGACATTTTGGGTTGTCATAACTGCAGGTAGGATGCTGCTACTGGCATCTGGTGGGCAGAGGCCAGGGATGTTAAGCATCCTGAAATGCACAGGAGCAGCCTTCCTTGTAGTAAAGGATTGTTGTTGTTTAGTTGCTAAGTTGTGTCTGACACTTTTGTGACCCCATGGACTGTAGCCCGCCAGGCTTCTCTGTCCAGGGGATTTACCAGATAAGAATATTGGGGTGGGTTGCCATTTCCTTCTCCAGGATATCTTCCTGACCCAGGGATTGAACCCATGTCTCTCGCATCTCCGGAAGTCCATTATCAGGCCCCCAATGTCAGCAGTGCTGAGGTTGAGAGGTCGTGCTCTCAGATAATCCTACTTCTATTGCAGTCAGACTTTCTTCCATTAATGCAGAATCATTTAAATCTTTTCAAACAAGGTGTACTCATTTCCTAAGTTATAGTGTTTTCCACGTGAGCTGTCTTCTAAGTCCTGAAAGCCTTGGACCATGTCTCGGACTATAAGGGGAGGAGGAGACAGGAGAGGAAATGGTTCAGCTGTTCCTCGAGGTGTGTAAAACATTCAAATCCAATCAATTTTTCTCAACAACTTTCTTTTTTGTATGTTTTTTTCCCCCCACCAGGGTCATATAGCCTACATTAATGTTTTAGTTTTCGTAAGCACTAGGTAAACAGTAAGCTATACAAATAAAATGGGTTCTTAATACATTTTAATCGCTCTTTTTCATACAGGTAGTTTATGGCTTTTTGCTCCTACACGTGGATTTCAGGGGAATTTGAATATTTATTCTTAAACTTTTAAATTTCTTTCAAATTGAATGACCATAATTGTTAGAATGAACCATCAGTTCTAATGGGAATCCTGTCTGTTAGAATAGCAGCTTATTTGAACTAGTCATGCTTTGAGCATGTGGTTTATTGAAGTTAAATTAGGAAGTTTAAATTCTAAAAAGAAATCTTACTTTTAAATCCTAATTTTGATAATTTTCCATTCTGGGATGTTAAGGTAAGTAGGTTGCCATATAAAATAAAAGATGCCACCAGATAAGTACTTTTAGTTTAAGTATGTCTCATGCAATATTTAGGATATACTTATAATAAATTATTTGCTGTTTGTGTAAAACTAATTCAGCTGAGTGTTCTGCATTTTTATTTGCTAAATCTGGCAACTCTAGTGATAGAACTCAGAGTATTGGAAAATACCAGGAAATACCACTCATGTCTGGCATCTCCCTGCATAACTTCATCTTGGATGCTGTACTTTACAAAACTGTTAAATAATACGTTTCAGACAATTATTTGCCAAAAAGATGGAAATAATTTTCTGAAGGCAATTTAGAAAATTTGTTCTGTGATCCATCGATCTTTAAGGATAGCTTGAATAAACTAGAAGTAATCTCATCTGAAGTTCAGAAGTGCCATATATCTGACCTTAAAACTCAGCTTCAGAGATGAAACTTGGATGGGAGAGAATCCATTCTATGGTTTGACTTCCAGGGGTTACCTAGAACTTAAATGAGGACTTAATAAAACTCTTTCTGCTGCTCCTTTCAGTGGTGAAGGGCCAGTTACATCGAATGGAACAGGTAGATTGTAAAAGACTTTAGATTGGCTTTGGAAAATGGCAAAAAAAAAAAAAAAAAAGCCAACCAAAATTCTTCTCTGAAAGACAGATTTTTTGTGGGACTTCCCTGGTGGTCCAGTGGTTGAGACTTTTCGCCTTCCAACGCAGGGGCTGCGGATTTGATCCCTGGTTAGGCAGCTGAGAAGCTAAGGTCGATCCCACATGCCTCATGGCCAACCAACCAAAAAACGTAAAACAGAAGTAATATTTTAACACTCAATAAAGACTTTAAAAATGGTCCACATTAAAAGAAGAATCTTAAACAATAAAAGAATTTGCAAGAGTCTACGGAAAGCCTGCATGCCCAAGTGAGTCTTCTGTAACCTCCCTCTCAATTATCTACTGATACCCATATTTACCCTTTGGGAGGAAAGCAGCTGTCATGGATGCCAACATCTTTTATGTCTTTGTGGCCTGGAAATGGGTCCATCGCAGAATGTTGCTGCCTTAAGGATTTTTTGCCTCTGGAGGAAGAACCAGCTGTGTCAACTGTTGTCACCTAACTGCACGTTCCCTTGGGTCCCATATCTTCTTCCTGCAGTCCACCCTGTTTTCAGCCACCTCTGGTGCCAGCAGAACTGCTTTTTGCTTTCTCCCGAGGAGCTCTCTAGTGCCACACGCACTGCAGCCTACAAGTCAGGGGAGCTAACACCCCTAGAGGCAACCCTCCACTCCCTGGGAAAGGAAGGAAGCCATCAGTTAAATGGCCCTGCCTCCCAGAACAATTTTAGGGGGCATTCTGTTACCCATGGCCGTGAACTGGTCCACACTCTCTTAAACAATACACCTGCCTCCTCCCCCCTGCTGCCCACTTCTTCTCCCTGGGAGTACTTCCAAATAAACTGTTTGCACCCAAATCCTTGTCTCGGTTTTTGTTTTTGGAAATGCTAACGTTAAGACACCTGTTGCATTAGTTGCTAGGGCCTCATAATGAAATAACCACTGACTGGGTAGCTTCAGCAATAGAAATTTATTTTTCAGAGTTCTGGAGGCTGGCAAGTCCAAGATCAAGGTTAGGTTCAGTTCAGACCAGCAGGACTGGTTTCTCCTGAGGCCTCGCTCATCTTGGCTTGCAGATGGCCACCCTCTCGCTGCCTCTTCTCATGGACCCTGGGCATGTGGATCCCAGTGTCTCTCTGTGTGTCCAGATCTCTTCTTCTAATAGGGACACCAGTCATTGTGTTAGGGTTCACATTAACGGCCTCTTTTTCACTTAGTCATCTCTTGAAAGACTCACTCTGAGGTACCAGGGGCTAGGGCTTCAACCTATGAATTCTGAGGTGGATGTTCTTCAGCCCAGAACACCTGTGAAGAAGAAAAGGTTGATGTAGAAAAGGAACTGTTGTGAAAGTTAGTCACTCAGTCGTGTCCGACTCCTTGCAACCCCATGGACTATAGCCCGCCAGGATCCTCTGTCCATGAGGTTCTCCAGGCAAGAATACTGGAGTGGGTAGCTATTCTCTTCTCCAGGGGATCGTCCCAACCCAAGGATCAAACCCAGGTCTCTGGAGTTGCAGGCAGATTCTTTACCGTCTGAGCCACCAGAGAAGCCCGCCCCACCATAATTATTTGGTCCCAAGTTTGTGGCTGTTTCCACAAAAATTTTCCATCTTGTCTATCCTAGGACCTTGGAGAGGTAGGCCTAGGAACTTGGAGTGGAAAAAAACTACAGTAGTTGGCTATCTTGCTTTAAGTTTAGGGAGCAGCCTGTATGAGTCCACTCCCACCCCCTACATTCTGGAGCAGTCATGCCAGGCAAGGCTGCTTCAGCCTGAAGGAGGTTAATGTCTTAAACAAGAAAAAGACATCATTAGGCATACAGCAGCAGAAAACTGTTTTTGAGATACAACTGACTATATGGTTCAGTCCATGAATTTAGAAGTTTAGGGGAGACAGGCTGCTTCAGTGGGATTGAATTTCTTGTCACTGAAGGACTGATCAGATTATGACAGGTCATGGTTGAATTAGGTGATTTGTGGAACTCCTACCCTGAGATTCCCTGATTGAGAGATCAGTGTGGCCTGGAGCGTGTGAACACGTGTGATAGATGGAGGGAAGAAGCGAAGGTTACGGCAGAGATGTGTAGAGCCTCTTTCAGGATCTTGGAAGAGACCTGAGGGTCTGTAAGAGGAAACGCTGAAGGGCATGGTGCAGTCAGGTGTGTGGAAGGAGAGGGACCTTTTTATGTGTTTTCTCAAGGGTCCCACAGCACAAAGGAAGATGCTCTGGGTGGTGTTTTGTGGGAGGGAAGAGGGGTCTAGGGGGTAGAGCAGCTTTTTAGAGGGAAATAAGTTAGGAAGTAAGAAAGGCCTGAGCCAAACTTCTTCCTGCCTCAGAGCCTTGGTTCTTGCTGTTCCCTCTGCCTGGAATGGCCTCGCTCATGTCTTCCCACATGGCTGTGGTTCCTGGTCGTAACTGACTCAGCCGCCACTTCAGAAAGGGCCCTGCCACCAGCCAGTCTAAAAATGCCCCTCTCCCACCAGCCACTCTCTCCTCTTCTTGTGTTTTGTTTGTGTCACACTAACCTGGACCTGGGCTCTTCACCCAGTACCTAGAATGTCGCCCGCCACTTACCAGGTGCCTGGTGAATATTTGCTAAATGAAAGAACTCGATTGGGCTCCAGGGCCCAGACCGTCCAGTTGACCATCTGTCCTTGTGGACTTGGCTTCTGGGTCCTGTGCATCGAGTTGCGAGTCAATCGCAGTTGATTAAGAATACGTGTCTTTTCAGTTGCTGGCAGTAGGTGGACTAGCTGAGATTTGGGAGGTTGAAGGTCACTGAGAGTTTCCTCAGCATCTTAGTACTTTTTTTTTTTTTAAGGTCATATTTACTTAGTCCAGTTCAAATACTTACTGAGTGCCTGTCTTGCTGCTGTGTGTTGCTGTGCTGTGCTTAGTTGTTTGATTGTGTTGGAGCCCACCAGGCTCCTCTGTTCATGGGATTCTCCAGGCAAGGATGCTAGAATGGGTTGCCTTGCCCTCCTCCAGGCTGTGCATTAAACTTACTGTTAAATAGGTCTCAGGAATCACAGAGCAAATAAGACCTCAAGGAGATCACAGGTCAGTGTATGGTCCTTTTTTTTTTTTTTTTTAAGTTTGCAGTAACTTTTTTTTCTTTCAACAATTTTATTTATTTATTTTTGGCTGTGCTGGGTCTTCGTTGCCACGTGGGCTTTTCTCTAGTTGCAGAGAGCAGGGGCTACTCTGTAGTTGAGGTTCACGGGCTTCTCAATGTGGTAGTTTCTCTTGTTGCAGAGCACAGGCTCTAGGGTACTTGAGCTTCAGGAGTGGGCTCAGTAATTGCGGTTCCTGGGCTCTAGGGCACCAGTTCAGTTACTGTGGCACACTGGCTCAGTGGCTCCCTGGCATATGGGGTCTTCCTAGGTCAGGGGTTGAATCCGTGTCTCCTGTGTTGGCAGGTGGATTCTTTACCACTGAGCCAGGTTAAAGGGAAGGGAAGGCCCCAGTGTATATGGTTCTTGACGGCCTCTCAGATAGAATTCTAGATTTCCTTTATTTTTACTAGCCTCTAACTGAAATCTGGGGCTTCCCAGATGACTCAGTGATAAAGAATCTGCCTGACAATGCAGGAGATGCAGGTTCCATCCCTGGGTCGGAAAGATCCCCTGGAGAAGGAAATGGCAACCCACTCCAGTAATCTTGCCTGGGGAGTCCCACGGAGAGAGGAGACTGGCGACCTATGGGGTTGCAAAAGAGTGACATGACTTAGCAAATAAACAACAACAGCAACAACTGAAATTTAGCATTTTCTTTCATTATGAATGTAGGCAATAAATCAGAGCAGTACTGACAGTACCTGTGACTTCATCACCTATAGAAATCACAGATGTTTTCATATCACATTACACTTGTTGGCAGATATCTTGAAATGCTCATCACAGCTTCAAAATGACAGTGATTTTTGGACCTGCTACTGGATATTTTTATTGAATGCTTAGTAAAACACACAGATTACTGTATCATAAATGTCTTTTTAATATTTTGAGTAGCTGTATCTATCTCAATACAAGTGTTTCCTTTATGATCCTGTGTATTTTATCTTAGGCATATAAAAACATTAGTCTGAGCAAGCGTACATGGGCTTCCGCAGAAGACCAGAGGAGCCCCTGGCACAAAAGAAGTTAAGAGCCTTAGTGGAATCATGTAAAACAAACAAACAAACAAAAAAAAAACTGGGTCCCATCACTTTATCTTAAATTAGGATAGTTAGTAATTCCTATCAAAAATGGTCCCCTGCTCTGGGCTTACTGATTCTTCTTGAGTCTTCATCTAGCCCCCAGGATCTTTTGTAATTTTGAGATGGACCTTGTGTGAAAGATTCTTTTTTTCTCGTAGTTTGATTGGAAGATACACTCACCTTGACAGGACTGTAAGAGGATATTGCAAGCTTTGATGATAGAGCAGAAAAATCTTAGGACAGCTGGTCAAAACAAGCTTGTCCTGCCTTGTGGGAGGGACAGGGCTTCAAATGATCTTTTGGTTTAAGACCTTAATTAAAAACAGCCTAAATTCACTTGTGGCAAGAATTTATTAAAGGAAAATAACCATGAGTAAGTCTCTGTTGTGATCTAAAGAAAGGAGCATGCCAGCAAGGGTCAGGAGGCTTGAATCCTGGTGAACTTGGTGCAGAGTACCCAAGAAACCTCGGACTGGTCACTTAACAGTTTATGATCCATATAATTAGGGGGTGGTTTGGTCACTAAGATCTGGGAGTCTCTGAACCTGAAGACACAATAATCTGTGACATATTTACATATAGTTTAAACTGTGATGTCAAGGTGTTAGAAGAACAGTTTACCAGTGATACATCTCAGTTTCACTTTTCATGTGAGCAGCCTCTTAGACCTACAAAAAGCGCCTCAATGCATCAGTGGATTCTTCAGTGTTAACAAAAGTGTTCTGCTTGTTCTTTTTCTAGACAATGCATAGAGCAATGCAGGTTTCTTCCAGAATGCCCTTTTATTCAGCTTAACTGTCATACCTTGGAAGCTTCACTTCTTGGCCTCATTTAGGATCTGAAAGGGGCCAGGTAGCTGAATATCCTTTCCCTGCCGGACACCCCATTCACTGCTGCAAACTTTTTAACGCCTCTGGGCATCCTTGGAATGACTGAGCACTGGGGACCAGTCTCGCGCCATACTGAGCAGAGCGAGTGGCTTCTACCCTTCAAAATCAGCAGAGGCACCTGCACACAATCAGAGCCTGGCAGACGGAGAGGAGGTGGGGAACCTAGCGAGTGACCAGTTCCAGGCATACTCCGTGGAGAAAGGCCCTGGAGTATGGCGCCAGAGCCAGGGCAGTTGGCATCTGCCCCCAGCCCTCGGTACAGCACTGATGTGCTAGTGGGCATCGCTGTGGATGAGTGAGGTCCCACTGGATTATTTCAGAATATTTCATGATGGTTTTTATGTGTTCTTCCCAGCAACAGCTCTTTGAAGTAGTTTACTAGTGGATCCATTTTACAGAGGAAGAACTTGAGACCTAGGTTGGTTATAACTTGCCCAAAGTCAAGTAAAAAATTAATAGTGCACCCTGAATATGTGGCAACTTGAATATTACTTGGACTTTTTGACTTGATAACAAGACCAGACTGCTTTAGCATAGTAAAAGTTGTAAAAGTTTACTAAGTCGGTTTGTTAACTTTAAAGAAAATAAAAAAGAGGAAACAATATGTGTTACTAAAATTCATTGCACTGGCTGAATATGGTAATTAAAGGGATACCAGAGATAAGAAGAATGAGCTCCTTTTGTTATTCTAGAATAATAAAGGTGTTGTTGTTAGTCCCTCAGTCATGTCCAACTCTGCGACCCCATGGACTATAGCCCGCAAGGCTCCTCTGTCCGTGGAATTCTCCAGGCAGGAATACTAGAATACTGCAGTGGGTTGCCATTCCCTTCTCCAGAGGATCTTCCCAACCCAGGGATCGAACTCGGGTCTCAGCAATTGTTATTACAGCTCCTTCTTTCCTTGCTTTCTTGTTCCTCTCAACCTCCCCTGGGGAAAAAGAGAACTTTATCAAAACTAAGATCATATACCAAAGAAGTGCCTTTGTGAAAAAGGAATATTTGTGTTTTCTCTTAGAACATTTACAGTAGAATGGAAATTCTAGATTTTCTTCCTCTCTGTGTATATTAGGAGGTTTCTCTCATTAGCAGCCCTTTCGCCCGTCCCTTAAACAAAAGGACCAGGCAGGAGTAGGGAAGCATGCAGGTAAAGAGATCACAGTGACTGTAATTCAAGCCCTTGAATTCCAGTAAAGTTCTAATATGGACTTACATAAAATTGTAGCCATTAAGTCCATTTAGGGAGCAGGGAAATCTTTCATACCTTTTAAAACATCAAAAATCAACATTCCCAGGTGGGATGTACTACCGAGAAAATGAAGTCTCTTGGTTGGACCTAACTGATATGGAAAGTGAAAGAAACATCAGTCATTGCCAACTACAGGTGACCGGTCATTTTGAATAGCATTTACCAGCTTTTGAAATGGCATCAATTTTAAAGGAACAATTTTTCTCTCTAGGGCAAGACTGTTCTTATTCTGGCTTCTGATGGCCTTGATCTACCAGAAGAGTATAAAAATTGGCTGATGCAAATCCAATTTGGAAAAGAAACAGCATTCTAATCTACAGAAAACATTAGATGATTCTCAAAATGTTGGTTCTGCAGTGTTCGTATATTGCTTTACTTAGGTTGGCCAAAAGTTGACAAAATGCATTTCATAACCCTGTTTCTGTTTTGATCCCTGGGTTGGGAAGATCCCCTAGAGAAGGAAATGGCAACCCACTTCAGTATTCTTGCCTGGAAAACCCCATGGACAGAGGAGCCTGGTGGGCTACAGTCTGTGGGGTCCAAAAGAATCAGACATGACTTAGCAACAACAACAACAAAAATGTTCTGTTTAGTTGGGGAGAATGGAGAGTGATTGACTTGGAGAAGCATCTAATATCCAGAAGGGAAAGAAATTCAACACGGAATTCTAAGTAGGCAGGAACAGAAAAAAGTGAAGCTACTCAGTTGTGTAACCAACTTGCTATTGAAAGGACTTTGAGATTCTCTACTTAGTACTTGTGCTTTCCTGCTTAAGAACTGAGTCAGAGAAATCGATTGCCCAGGGTCAGACAAAGGCAGTGCTAATGCTGCCTTTTTGGTTACCACCTTCCCCGTGCCATCTGTATTCTCGCGCCGGGCTTGGTTATAAGATTTATTTAACGATGTTGACCTAGGATTATTTGTGATGGTGAATACCACAGATTTGACTGGGTAATGTGATCCTTTTTATTTGCTTTAAGTTAACTTTAGCCCTTAGCATGGTGTGTTGGAAAGGGCACTAAACTTGGATCCAGAAGACTTGAGTTCAAGTTTCAGCTTCGACCTTAGCTTCTCCTTAGCAAATCTGAGAGCCCTGTATTCTTAATCCATAAAATGGGGATAATAATACCCAATTTACCCTCCATAGTGTGAGGATTAGTTGTGAGAAGCTTTGTAAAGTATAAAGTACTAAATAAGCATAAGGGTATTCATGTTTTCAAATTTCGCTCACCCTAATTTGCATAATCAATACAAATGCTTTTTTGCTGTTTTTTACTCTGAGTATCTTTTCCCATTAGAATTTCTAGATGCTAGGAATGATAGCATCTTTCTTGGTCTGGCCTTTGTCTCAAGGTGTATACACACTCAAAGTAGTACCTCTGGTGCAATTTGTCAGTCCTTCAATCTGTCTTAAATTTTTGTTTCATTTGACATGAAGCAAATGTTCAAACTTATATTGTGAAAATCCTAGCTTGCTCTCCACTGGGGAAGTGGAGAACTGAGTATGGTTTGTGATAAGAGCATCACTTTAAAACAGCCCACCTAGGCAACACAGATTGGAAGGAGATCTGGTAATTGCACTCTTTTGTTCTTCTATGAATATAGCCGATCTGGGCAATTTGGGCACCAGAGTGAATTTTTAGGCATGAGTTATCTGGTTAAGTTAGCCAGATAATTGCCAGCTGTCTCCTCTGTTCTCTGTTCTGTAGACCCCAGCCTGAGTAATTGTCTTGTTTACTCATGCAAGCAAGTTGCTGGTTTCCATTTTCAAACAAAACCAAACTACGTATTAGAATGGTATTTTAATTGAGCTATTTTTGCCTCTGATTCAAAGGTCCCCCATCTCTTGCCAAAGGAGTTGCCCAGATGAGAACCCTTGAATTTAGTTGATTTGGGGGGTTCCCTTGTTGACTCTGGGAAAGACTTACACACAATAAAAGAGATTTGGAAGTTGATGATCTGAGATTTTGTGAAATATTCAAAACTTATCTCACATTCTGACCAAATATTTTTCTACTAATTTTCATAACTAAATGGAAACTCCAGCTGTATAAATAATGATTTTTGTTTGAAAATATTTCTTCCCTTGTTTTTAGAACCATCAGGGGAATTAAATTATAAATAAGTAGCAGCAAAGAGCTTCTTTGTCAGTGTGAAAACAAATGTAAAATGGCTGAAATTTTGAACTGAATTCTAGAATGTAGACACCACCCTTCCACATGGGTTGACAAAGCAAGCTGCCTTCTCAAGAGGGAGGAAGGTGCTTCCTCGCATGTTTCATTTTGTTTGTGTGTATGTTTATTCTTAATTTATCTGCCCATTTCTCTGTTGGATCTGATTTTAATCCTGAAGTTCTTTCCACATACTTTTAACTGATTACCAGTGCAGTGATGTGTCCATCTGAAACCATCTTTTTTACCTCCTATTTTTTTTTCTTAAAAAAAAAAAAAAAAGAAAGAGGGACTACCCTGGTAGCCCAGTGGTTAAGATTTCTCCTTCCAGTGTGGAGGGGTGCAGGTTCGATCCCTGGTCAGGGAGCTAAGACCTCGCGTGCCTCAGGACCAAAACATTCAAACCAAGGCAAAACAAAAAACAGAAGCAATATGGTAACGAATTCAATAAAAACTTTTAAAATGGTCCACATCAAAAAAAAAAAATCTTAAAAAAATTCACCTTTCATTGACCTCACAAACCTCATCCTACTTAAGCATATGTAATGAAAATACTTTATGACCCGTGCTTTCTGTATATTTGTATTTTGTTTATAAAGTCCAGTGGAGAAAGCAGTGAGTCATCAGCCTAGCCAGGGTGTTCTCTGCCCAATACTTCACCTGTTGCTGTGAAATCCCCTTATCAAAACATTATGAATGGGGACTTCTGTAGTGGTCCAGTGGTTGAGACTCCAAGCTCCCATTGCAGGGGGCCTGGGTTTCATCCTCAGTCAGGAAACTAGATCCCACACACCGCAACTAAAAATCCCATATGCCCCAGTGAAGATTGAAGATCCTGCATGCTATAACGAAGACCTGGTGCAGTCAAATAAATAGAATGAAACTCAATTACAATGATAAGATAAGCAGAATAAATATAAAGAAGTAAAATTAAAAACAAAAACACGTTTTGTGCTATCAGGACTCTTCATTGCACTTTCTGAACTCCCGTCACTGTACATCAAGGATGTTGTCACATTATTGAACTATAGGCTTCAGAGATTTTGAACTCTTCTTTCATTGGAGGGAGTTGTATTCATCATTCCACAAACACTTAACCAATGCATATTTTGTGGCAGAGACATTACTATCAAAGAAATGGTAATAATGAATTATTTTTATTTAATTATAATAACCTAGGTTAATAGTGGGAGAAGGCAATGGCACCCCACTCCAGTACTCTTGCCTGGAAAATCCCATGGACGGAGGAGCCTGGTAGGCTGCAGTCCATGGGGTCGCGAGGAGTCGGACTCGACTAAGTGACTTCACTTTCACTTTTCACTTTCCTGCATTGGAGAAGGAAATGGCAACCCACTCCAGTGTTCTTGCCTGGAGAATCCCAGGGACAGGGGAGCCTGGTGGGCTGCTGTCTCTGGGGTCGCACAGAGTCGGACACGACTGAAGCGACTTAGCAGCAGCAGGTTAATAATGTCACCATTGTCTTATACTGAACTTTCCTGTAGAATTATTCAGTAGAAACAAGTGGTTGCTGTGATTTTTTTTTTTCCGCTATGAATTTTTACCTTAGCCCTAGCTTACTTCCTATCATGAGAGTTATATATCCATCTGTCCAAAAAAGAGAAGAGAAAATTTAGCCCCTCTCCCCTGCCCATCAGGAGAGCAAAAACCATCTACACACCTCGAGGCTTTGCCTCTGTCTCTCAGGCTTCTTGGTAGGAAGTCAGTGACACCGGGACAAAAAGGCCGTTTTTCTTACTTGGGATTTGGTCTGCTCTCTGGAAACCAGTGGCGACGCTGAAGTTTTCTTTCCATAATGATCTTAAGTGTTGGTAGTTACCGTCTCTGTGAAAACTCGTTAGGAATGAGTTCTTTTCCTAGGGACTGGGAAGTCACACACTAGAGCTCACAGTGGAACAACAGGACGGAGGATTGCAAACCTGCTTTAACTCAAATTTATTTCCGCCTACTTCTGCCAGGAGTCATTTCAGTGGCTATCTCACTGTGTACAGATGGTCAAGGAGAGGGAAAGTGGCCAGGGGTAGGGGTGGGGAGACCCGGCAATCCAGTGAAGCCCACACGGGGCAAGGACCTGCAGGGGTGAGCATATCCTTTAGGAATCTTTGTTTAGTTGGTTTGTTTTATTGTGGTAAGATATATATAACATAACATTTGTCATTTTTAGGTGTACAATTCAGTGACATTAAGTACATTTCTAATGTTGTACAACCATCACCACTATTTCCAGGATTTTTTTCACCATCCCTAATAGAAACTTGCTACCTGCCACACAGTAACTCCCCACATCCTCCACCCCCTAGTCCCTCATAACCACTGTTGCACTTACTGTCTTTGAACTTGACTACTGTGCGTGCCTCATACAAGTGGAATGATAGACTATTTGTCCATCTGTGTCTGCCTTATTTCACTTTGCCTAGTGTCTTTGAGGTACATCCATGTTGTAGCACGTATCAAGATTTCACTCCTTTTCATGGCTGAGTAATATTCCATTGTGTGCATAATACACATGTTTGTTTATTGGTTCATCTTTCAATGGACTCTTAAGTTGTTTCCATCTTTGAGCTATTGTGAATAATCCTGCTATGAACACTGGTGTAGAAATATCTTAGTTCCTGCTTTCAATTCCTTTGGGTGTAGATCCAGCAGTGGGATTGCTGGAATATATGGCATTTCTGTGTTTAACTTTTAGAGGAACCTCTGAGCTGTTTTCCACAGAGGTTGTTTTCCACATTCCCACCAGCCTTGCACAAGGCTGGGAATCCTTGTTTTGACCCCTATGAATGTCACCTAATTCTGATTTGCTCGCCAGGCCTCATTCCTCACTGGGTTTCCCATGAGTAACTGTTTTTACTATCTGATGAGCTGGCTGTGGTTGAGGAAAGGAGCGTTTTTGTCGTGTTGTTACCTGGTTGGACACGGAAGCCTGTTTATGAGGCGTACGAAGGCTTCCTGAGGCCTGGCTGTGGGTGCTGTGGTGTCTGTGTTCTCCACTGTAAAGGGAGCCACGTGGCAAAGGCTCACCCTCCCTCCAGAAGCAGTCTACTTTCCAGTCTTTTCATTCTCTCGGTAACCATCTTAATAGCTGCCGGGTCGTCTAAATGAAAAATTTATCTTGTGCGGCTTACCCAAAGGAAAGGCTCCTCACATGTCAGATATTATTTTACCAATTATCTTGGTAACTTCTGTACTTTTCATTTCTTCAAGCAAAGGTTAGAATTATTTGCGTCTCCATAACCTTCAACTTTTTACACCTTTTTATAATTAGTTAGTAACAGTAAACCAAGCAAACTTCAGAATTATTTGAAATGCTATGACACCTTCAACTGCATATGTGTTTGTGCGTGTGTGTGTGTGTGTGTGTGCACTTATATTTGGACATGATTCTTTTCCTTCATCAAGGCAGATAAAGCCTTTCATTTAGGTTTGCCAAACAATCATTTTTATGGAAATCTGAGATTTTTTAAAATTAAATTTTAAATTAGTCAATTTAATTAAACTTTACATTAATTTTTAAAATTAATGTATTTAATTGGAGGCTAGTTACTTTACAATATTGTGGAGGTTTTTGCCATACATCAACATGAATCAGCCATGGGTGTATGTGTGTCCTCTGGTCCCAAACGCCCCTCCCACCTCCCTTTCCACCCCGTCCCTCTGGATTGTCTCAGAGCACCAGCTCTGGGAGCCCTGCTTCATGCACTGAACTTGCACTGGTCATCTGTTTTACATTTGGTAATGTACATGTCTCAGTGCTGTTCTCTCAAATCATCCCACCCTCACCTTCTCCCACATAGTCAAAAGTCAGTTCTTCACATCTGTGCCTCTTTTGCTGTCTTACATATAGAGTCATCATTTCTTTCTAAATTCCATATATATGTGTGTTAATATACTGTACTGGTGTTTCTGTTTCTGACTGACTTCACTCTATATAATAGGCTCCAGTGTCATCCACCCCATTAGAACTGATTCAAATGAGTTCTTTTTCATAGCTGAGTAATGGTCCATTGTGTGTATGTACCACAACTTCCTACTTCATTCATCTGCTGTTGGACATCTGGGTTGCTTCCATATCCTAGCTATTGTAAACCTATGAAACCTTTTATATTGTAACCTTTGAAACATTTGCATGAAGTAGGTAGCTTGAGCACCATTTTTTTTTTGGCAGATGAAAGAAGTGAGCATGTCTGTCAATGAGGAAAGCTGGACCTGCCCACATTCCCTTGGGGGTATGATGTGGGAAAGGCCAGTGTAGACTGGCCATCTGTGGTGGGAGCTGTGTAGGCACAAGTGAGGGCAGAGACATCTGCTTTCATTTCTGTCTCTCTCTGTAGCCTTATCCTTTTTGGGTCCCCACTCTTTTTCTCTTCCTGGATTATTATGCTGGATGTGGACATAACCATCCCACATCACAACTCGTTGTTTCCCCATACCCTCACACTTTACAAATACACACTTTCTTCATCTGGAATCCCCAATATGGGGATAATCCCCGTTATCCCCAGGGATTTGGGACAGCGTTTTTTGAAAACTGTAGTGCTTCAGATGCTGTCTCAGCCTGTGTGAATTCCCATGGCTTTATTGCCTATGGAAATTATTTGGTTGTGTGTGTACTAATATAGGCGCTTCCCTGATAGCTCAGTTGATAAAGAATCTGCCTGCAGTACAGGACACCCTGGTTTGATTCCCAGGCCAGGAAGATCCACTGGAGAAGGGATAGACTACCCACTCCAATATTCTTGGGCTTCCCTGGTGGCTCAGCTAGTAAAGAATCTGCCTGCAATGTGGGAGGCCTGGGTTCAATCCCTGAGTTGGGAAGATCCCCTGAAGAAGGGAAAAGCTACCCATTCCAGTATTTCGGCCTGGAGAATTCCAAGGACTGTATAGCCCATGGGGTCGCAAAGAGTCGGACACAACTGAGCAACAATATGGGCTTCCCTGGCAGCTAAGACAATAAAGAATCCACCTGCAATGCAGGAGACCTGGATTTAATCCCTGGGTTGGGAAGATCCCCTGGAGAAGGGAATGGCAACCCACTCCAATATTCTTGCCTGGAAAATCCCATGGACAGAGGAGTCTGGTGGACTACAGTGTACTAATATTGTATGTCTTCCGTAAGTTAAAAGTTAGTGGTTATTTTATTTTATTTTATTTATTTCAGTTTAATTTCCTATCAACTATTTGATCATTGTTTAGCTTGTAAGTTTTGTTGAGATAAAAGTTCCATATTAGTGCCTTGTACCTTTGAAGACACATTAGTGTTTTCCCTATGGTGTCCTGTACCACACATTTATGATTTGATACAGTACTTTCGCGCAAAGAGGTATTTTGTGTGTGTGTGGGGGGGGGGGGGGGGTTGGGGAGGGGTAGGTGTTGCAGCATGCGGGATCTTAGTTCCCAGGTCAGGGATTGAACTGGTGGTCCCCTGTACTGGGAGTGTGGAGTCCTAACCACTAAACCACCAGGGAACTCTTGCAAAGAGATTTTTAATATTAGATACTCATAATTCATCACAAGTTCAGCCTCTGTGAAATAAGCTTCATTCAGACCCTTGAAACGTCCAGTGTATTTTGCAGAAGAGTTGTATAGTTGACACCTTGAACAGATTAAGCCAGCCAGTACGTGCTCAGTTGTATCAACCTCTCTGTGACCACATGGACTGTAGCCTCCACCAGGCTCCTCTGTCCATGGGATTTTTCAGGCAAGGATACTGGAGTGGATTGCCATTTCCTACTTTAGGGGATCTTCCGAAGCCAGGGATCGAACCTGTGTCTCTTGCATCGACAGGCAGATTCTTTACCAGCTGCACCACCTGAACAGTTCAAAGGTTTATCCATCTCTTAGTTCATCCCTTCACAAAACAAGAACATCTAGTTTCTAGTATGATCCCTAGTAGCCCTCAAAAAATGTTAGTTTCCATCTCCACTTGTCCAAGTCATAGGTCTGTTTCTCTTTATCCCATTGTGTGTCAGTTCCTTACTATGACTGATTCCAGAAGAAAAGGCAGGAAAGCAGAGTGAGGGCCATCCTGGCAGTTCTGCCCACGTTGTTCACATCCTCACCCAGTAGCAGCAAGATCCTTGGAAATGAAATGTTATGTCAAAAGACAAAACAAAAAGAACAGAGAAAACACATTTTCTTTATTAACTATTCAATGCAAGACTTTCTACTAAGTCTGAGGAAATGTTGCAGAGTCAATCCAAAGGCCTTGGAAAGTCACCCTGAGTCATGAATGGGTGTAGTTTATGGCCGGGACGTAGCATCAGGACCTCTGAGCTTTCATTCTGATGCTGAGTTCCCCGGAGGCAGGTATCACACGGGACCCAGGTCTAGCCCAGTTTCTGCCACATAATAGGTGCATGTTTTTGGAGCTAAACTGCCTTGGTCCTGCCATGCCTTGAACCCTTGGTCAAATCACAGCCTTTTGAACCTCAGGCTCCTCCTCAATCAGGGCAGGACGTGGGGAGCAGGTCATCATGAGTTGTCGCTTTTGTGTAAGAATCAGTGTATTTTCTCCATTTTCCAAGACATGACATTTTTTGGCAGATGTTATCTGCCTCTTACCATTGATCTCTCCGTTTATTTATGAAACGATGGTACATCTTGCAATCCAGGCTTCTCAGAGCCAAGAACTTTGTTTTCTCATCCACTCTTGGTGGGAAATTGGGTATTAGAAAGACAGGTTCTGGGACTTAAAAGACGGGTTCAAGTGGCTGCTCGCTTTGCCATTGTTTCCTCATCTGTGCCATAGGAGTTCAGGAAAGATGAAATAATAATTTTGAGCACCCCAATCCAACTTTCAGCAGAGGCTCAGTGCATGTTAACTGTAATTATTTCACCAAAAGCTTAGGGACTTACTCCTGAAAGTTCAAGGAACACTCCCTTGACACACTTACAGGGGTTGGATAATACCATGGGCAGTGCTTAAGCTGGACTATTACTGGCCCCTGATGTAAAATACCTGTTTCTGGATTAGGAAACGAAAAATGAGATTTGTAACCCACCCTTTGTCTTATTTTTGACAGAATGGACAACTCTCTCTCTCTCCCTCTCTCTCTCTCTACATATATATATATATAAATATAAAAAACCTAGAAAATTTAAGAACAAATAAACCTTCACGCCAAAAAAGCAGCTTTATAAAATGTCATTGGTTTACTGCGTCTTTATAAAGAAACGCGGCCACCTTGGACCCAGAAGACATTAGTTTTTAAAAGTGTCTTCCTTGGCTAATACCGGGATGTAGTATGATGAGTTAGATTAATGTATTGTATTAGCTGTGCCTCCAGAGAAAACAGGGAGGTCCTCAGAGCACAGAGGAGAGAGAACCCTCCACGCCGTCTTGAATGCCATTGGAAGGGGACTAGGACCAGCCACTGCCTCGGTGTTCTGCAGCTTTGGACAAACTTGGGGGAAGGGCCCAGGCTCTCTTGTGAGGTTTTTTTTGCCCATGGGACAAATGAGCTAAGCAGTACTGCATTATTGTTTGTGTGTGTGTGTGCGAGAGAGAGAGAGAGAATCTCACAGTGGCAGAGCTGAATAGGTCCTGCCATTTTGCTTTACATCTGACCAGCCAAGACACTGCCTTCTCTGCTTGGGCCTCTCAAGGAGGCAGTTCCTCCATTGCCCCCAACAGAGACCCACGGCGATCTTCTGGGATACTTTTTCCTGAGTGTCAGTGATTTGTACTGATCCAACCTCCAAGGGGAAGGGACAGGATGAAATAGAGAATTTATTTTTATATTATGTCATCTCATGCAGAGACTGCTACATAATCGGGAGTCAGAAATTGAAAGGATTAGGCCGTGAAGTCACTCTGCCCATGAGCTGGGCTACAACACGTTCATTCATTGTAAAGCAACAGAAGTCACTGTCGTCACCATAATTTATTTGTGACAGAGTAAGCTCGCGGAATTAAGCAACTTGGAGTTCCCGTCTCTGCTGGAGAATGCTGGGGAAGACCTCTGTGAGACCTCAAGTACCACCACCACCTTCTGGAGATGAGCACACAGAGGCCCAGAGAGGAGCGGTGACTTGCCCAGGGTCACACGCAATTCAGGGCCGTATCGAGGGTTAGGAAATGGGTAGTTCTTGATACTGTCCTTGGGTCTTTCTAATCCATTTCCTGATGACACAGTGGATAGGATTTTCCTCAGATTTCCTTCTTTAGGGTTGAAGCGAAAGGTCTTTCACTTGTCCAACCCCATTCTGTTTTCCAACTAGATTACAGGTAGCAATTGTAGAAATTGAGCAAGAGATGCTGGAAAGCTAGTTTGTGGAGTAGGTGGTTTGTTTTTTTTTTTTTTGGTTCGGTTGTCAGGAGCACTCTGTACACAGCCTAGAAACACCTCCCGGGAAATGATCATTGGTTCTCCAGGGAGTGTTGTGCAGTGGCCGGGTCTGTGCTTGCTGATAAAGGCCCTTTTGTAGGTTCCTGCCGCTGAGAGTCCATGCAGGAAAGGTCAGCTGACTTGTTTTCTTTCATTGATACGTGACACAGAGTCAGAACTGTAACTCTAATATCTTGACATGTGCCCAGAGTAATAAATGTGTTTGTTTTTATTTAAAAAAATTTTCTATAACATTTATATATATAAGGTTTATATTAACTTTAGTTTTTGTTTTTCTTCCAATTTTATAGAAATGTTATTGACATGCAGCACCATGTAAGTTTAAGGTGTACAGTATAGTGATTTGACTTACTTACATCATCAAATGATTACAAGTTTAGTGAGCATCTGTCATCTCATATATGCACAAAATAGAAGAAAAGAGAAAAGTGTTTGTGGAGCTACTGGTAAAGAACTTGCCTGCCAATGCAGGAGACATAGGAGACGTGGGTTTGATCCCTGGGTCAGGAAGATCCGCTGGAGAAGGAAATGGCAACCCACTCCAGTGTTCTTGCCTGGAGAATCCCAGGGACAGAGGAGCCTGGTAGGCTTCCGTCTATGGGGTCGCACAGAGTCGGACATGACTGACGCGACTTAGCAGTAGCAGTGTTAATATATTTCTCTTGTACATTATATCCTTGAGGACTTCCCTGGTGGCTCAGACGGTAAAGCATCTGTCTACAATGTGGGAGACCTGGGTTCAATCCCTGGGTTGGGAAGATCCCTTGGAGAAGAAAATGGCAATCCACTCCAGTACTATTGCCTGGAAAATCCCATGGACAGAGGAGCCTGATAGGCTACAGTCCATGGGGTTGCAAAGAGTCGGACACGACTGAGCGACTTCACTTTCCTTAGTATTTATTTATAACTGGAAGTTTGTACCTTTTGACTGCCTTCATGCAATTCCTCCACCCCTACCCCTCATCTCTGGTAAGTACAAATTGAAGTTTATATTTACTTTATAAATTTTATGCAGCAACAGTCTGAACACAGAGATGATTTTAAAATAAGATACTTCAGGGGTTATGTAAAAACTGCCATCTCTTCAGGGAGGCATGGAGGTATTAAAAATTTGGTTACTCTGACTTATTTGTATATTCTGTGTATTGTACTTTGTACAGTATCAAAAGATGTTTCCTGGTTTTGAATTAGAGAAAAGACAGGTCTGAGAGGTGGGGGGAGAGGAGGGTGTCATTCTTGGTCTGATCTAGGGAATTTTATGTTCCTGAAGTCTATAAATTAGGTGCTTCTGTTGATTGTTTATTTATTAAAACAAAAGTTGGGGGAGAGTGCCAGGGAGTGAAAAACATTGGATGGCAAACATCTTGAGTGTGACTTAAAAGCATGGGCTGCAAAGAAATGGAAATTCATTGACTTAATTGGAAGAGAATATTTATAGAAATTGAATGATCCAGTAAAATTAAAAGCCTGGCTTCTTTCATCTTCAGAGACCTTTTGTAGTAAATGCTCTTCTGAAAAGCCCTTGCCTGCAGAGTGGACTTTGCCACCTAATGTCTGGCCTCCTAGAGGTCAGTGGTTTTGGCCCAACCCTATCACTTGACTTGTATTTGCTAAGCCCTGTTTTTTGAATGGGGGCAGGGTACAGGACTTTGAAAGGTGCTGAAAACATGTAAAGGAAAAGTACTCACAGACACCAAAGTTTTCTTATGTTTTGAATAGTACTACACTTTGACTGGGGCTTCCCAGGTAATAACTCAGATGGTAAAGAAACTGCCTGCAATGCAGGAGACCTGAGCAATGCAGGTTTGATCCCTGGGTTGGGAAGATCCCCTAAAGGAGGGCATGGCAACCCACTCCAGTATTCTTGTCTTGAGAATCCCACGGACAGTGGAGCCTGGCGGGCTACAGTCCATGGGGTCGCACAGAGTCAGACATGACTGAGACAACTTGGCACAGCACACTTTGATTGCAATCACTATTATAGAGGAACTTTTATGAGGTGTATCTGAAAATCGTACTCTCAGGCCTGTTCCCATCCACCACCCCACCCTCCTGTTGCCATTAGTGTCTTGTGAATCCTTCCACTGTTTGTGCAAACTCAAAAGATTAAATATTTTTATTTTCCTCCTTTTCTTACAAAAGATGACAGCTGTTGTTATTCTGCAATTTGTATTTGCATTTAATGAAATACTTAAAAAAAAATTTCTGTTGGTGTATAGTTGATTTATAATGCTGTTTCAGGTTTATAGGAAAGTGACTCAGTTATACATGTACATATATCCAGTCTGTAAATTCTTTTCTCATATACTCAGAGTAGTGAGTAGAGCTCCCTGTGCAATACAGTGGGTCCCTTAATGAAATATTTTAATGAGCCTTCCGTGTCAGAACATACAGAGCTACCTCATGATTTTTGGAGGTAAATAAGCCTTTGACTGTGTGGATCACAATAAACTGTGGAAAATTCTGAAAGAGATGGGAATACCAGACTACCTGATATGCCTCTTGAGAAATCTATATGCAGGTCAGGAAGCAACAGTTAGAACTGGACATGGAACAACAGACTGGTTCCAAATAGGAAAAGGAGTACGTCAAGGCTGTATATTGTCACCCTGCTTATTTAACTTGTATGCAGAGTACATCATGAGAAACACTGGGCTGGATGAAGCACAAGCTGGAATCAAGATTGCTGGGAGAAATATCAATAACCTCAGATATGCAGATGATACCACCCTTATGGCAGAAAGTGAAGAGGAACTAAAAAGCCTCTTGATGAAAGTGAAAGAGGAGAGTGAAAAAGTTGGCTTAAAGCTCAACATTCAGAAAACGAAGATCATGGCATCTGGTCCCATCACTTCATGGGAAATAGATGGGGAAACAGTGTCAGACTTTATTTTTGGGGGCTCCAAAATCACTGCTGATGGTGACTGCAGCCATGAAATTAAAAGACACTTACTCTTTAGAAGGAAAGTTATGACCAACCTAGATAGCATATTGAAAAGCAGAGACATTACTTTGCCAACAAAGGTCCGTCTAGTCAAGGCTATGGTTTTTCCAGTGGTCATGTATGGATGTGAGAGTTGGACTGTGAAGAAGCTGAGTGCCAAAAAATTGGTGCTTTTGAACTGTGGTGTTGGTGAAGACTGTTGAGAGTCCTTTGGACTGCAAGGAGATCCAACCAGTCCATCCTAAAGGAGATCAGTCCTGGGTGTTCATTGGAAGGACTGATGCTGAAGCTGAAACTCCAGTACTTTGGCCACCTCATGCGAAGAGTTGACTCATTGGAAAAGACCCTGATGCTGGGAGGGATTGGGGGCAGGAGGAGAAGAGGACGACAGAGGATGAGATGGCTGGATGGCATCATCGACTCGATGGACATGAGTTTGGGTAAACTCCAGGAGTTGGTGATGGACAGGGAGGCCTGGCGTGCTGTGATTCATGGGGTCGCTAAGAGTCGGACACAACTGAGCGACTGAACTGAACTGAATATTCCACTGCATGGAAGTGTCAGTTACTAAACCAAGCTTCTATGAATAGTCTCATAGATTCTGTCAGTCTTCTTTTACTACAAACAAAGTTGCAGATGTATCAGCTTCACCCACTTGCAACTGTAACTGCAGAGCAGTTTCCTGAAGAATGGGTCAAAATTTTGATCAGCAAATATGTTCACACATACTTGATGTTGTTGATTGCCCTTCCTAGGAATTGTTTTATTTTGCTCTCTTTCCAACAGCATATGAGAGTTTTACCAACAGAGTGAGTTTTCACACTGTTGAAATTTTGCCAATCTGATATGCAAACCATATCTCAATATATATTTTACATTTGCATGCCTTTTTTTAAAAAGTGTGAGATGAGACATCTTATCCATTTAAAGGCCATTTGTATTTCTTTGTTTGCAAACTGTGTCTTCCTGTACTTAACTTACTTTTCTACTGAGTTGCTAGTCTTTGTGTTATTAATTTATAGAGTGCTTTATCTAATAGGGAGATTAATTAGCTCTGAGACCATGATATGATCTCCAAATATTTTTCTCAGTTTATCATTTTCTTTAGCTTTAAGGTTTTGGTTTGCCACACTCGGAAGTCAGTTTTTATAAAGCATATTTTTTTTCCATTCTTTCTTTGTTGACTTCCAGATTTTGAGTCACAGAAAGCATCCTCCACTATCCCCCTTCCACACACACATACAAAATTGAGCCCGTTTTTGTTTTTTTTTTTGCAGAATTATGTAGGTTTTTTTTTTAATATTTCAATATTTGCTTCATTTGAGGTTTTTCCTGCTCTTTTATAAAGTACAGACTCAACTTTGTTGTTTTTTTTTTTCCACATATTACTCAATGGCCCTAACCACTTAGTTAAAAAGCCCACATTTACAGCCAATTAAATGCTTCCCAGGTGGCAATGGCACCCCAGTCCAGTACTCTTGCCTGGAAAATCCCATGGACGGAGGAGCCTGGTGGGCTGCAGTCCA
Organism: Bubalus kerabau; assembly: GCF_029407905.1. Taxonomy (NCBI): domain Eukaryota; kingdom Metazoa; phylum Chordata; class Mammalia; order Artiodactyla; family Bovidae; genus Bubalus; species Bubalus kerabau. The sequence goes on from NC_073626.1 coordinate 14,851,897, forward strand.
TGGGGTCGCACAGAGTCGGACACGACTGAAGCGACTCAGCAGCAGCAGGTGGCACTAGTGGTAAAGATGCAGGAGATGTGGATTCGATCCCTGGGTTGGGAAGATCCCCTGGAGGAGGGCATGGCAAACCACTCCAGTATTCCTGCCTGGAGAATCCCATGAACACAGGAGCCTGGCAGGCTACGGTCCATAGGATTGCAAAGAGTTGGACACAACTGCAAAGAGTTGAACACACAGCACAAATGCCACATTATGAAATAAGCCTTTTGTAAATGAAAAATAGCCACTATTTTTTTCTAAAACAAGAAACTATAAAAAAAAAAAAAAGAAATCATGAGTCCATGTTTTTTTGAGGGTAAATTTTTTAAGGTCTTCCTCTTTTAACTTGAGGCATCTCTTTCATTTTCTCCTCTGAGGGTAACATTTACTCACAAGTGAATGAATGAAGTTAACCCATCTGTACCTTTCTAGGGGGGTGATACAAATTTGCCTCTTGACATAAATCTCAAGATTTATCTTAATATCTCGTTTCAATCAAAGTGAGTTTTCTCTTTATCACAAAGCCTGAAGCAAGACAGAAACATTTCTTGTTACTTCAGAGCATGCCATTTGTGAGTCCTGGGGACAGAGGTCCTCAACACCACACACCAGCAGCATCCGTGGCACCCGGGAACTTGGAAATGCAACTTCGCATCCTCAGCCTCTGGAATCAGATCTGTGCTGCAGGGTCCAACAATCTGCATTTAACAAGCCCTGTGGGTGATTCTCAGCGTGCTTAAGTTTGGGACCCATAGCCTTAGAACTTATATTCAATCTACGAATGGAAAATTGCAACCTTAGAGCACTGCCTTTAGGGTGGATAGGTTTGATCCTTATCTTTTTGCCATGGGAAAATTAAAGACTGGTAAGAAATGACAATATCTGCACTTTAACAATAGTATTCTTAGAATAGACATCTTCTCTGGATTCTCCCAGAAATCACAGAGATAATGTCATTAATGCTTTGGACTAGTACATCTTCCATCCAGAATTCAGCAAAACTGGTTTCTATCATACGCTAGGAAGTTTTGCAGCATTGAAGACCTGCCTTATTCCTACAAAGCATCATTGTTCCTTCTGTCTCTTGCCCTTCTGCCTTTAAAAATAATTTGGTATTAGAACAGAATACATATTTCCCTCCGATGAGCGTTCGCTACACCAAAATTGTGCTTCTATTTGGCAGGTTAAGGCAGACTTCCCATAAACAGCAGTATCTTCTGAGCCTAATTGCCAACCAGGGTATACCTTAGAGCTGTAGTTCGGAAACTTTGCTAGGCATGAGACTCAGTTGCAAGGCTTTAAAAACTCTTGCCACCCACGCAGCCACATGGATGGACCTCAAGATTATCATATTAAGTGAAATAAGTCAGAGAAAGACAAACTATGATATCACTTATACGTAGAATCTAGAAAATAATGCAAATGAGCTTATTTACAAGACAAAAATAGACTCAGACATCGAAAACAAGCTTATAGTTACCAAAGAGGATGGTGAGGTGGGGATAAATTAGGAGTTGGGAATTACTATAAACACTGCTGCTGCTGCGTCGCTTCAGTCATGTCTGACTCTGTGCGACCCCATAAAAGGCAGCCCACCAGGCTCCCCTGTCCCTGGGATTCTCCAGGTAAGAACACTGGAGTGGGTTGCCATTTCCTTCTCCAATGCATGAAAGTGAAAAAATAAAGTGAAATCGCTCTGTCGTGTCCGACTCCTAGCGACCCCATGGACTGCAGCCCAGCAGGCCCCTCCATCCATGGGATTTTCCAGGCAAGAGTACTGGAGTGGGGTGCCGTTGCCTTCTCCGCTATAAACACACTACTATATATAAAACATAAACAACAAGGACCTAGTGTATAGCACAGGGAACTATATTCAATATCTTATAATAACCTATCATGAAAAAGAATCTGAGAAAGAATATATATTCCATTTCAGAATATATATTCATATATATATATATTGTACACCTGAAACTAACACAGCATTGTAAATTAACTATGTTGTTGTTGTTTAGTCACTAAGTCATGTGTGACTCTTTTGCAACCCCATAGAGCCCGCCAGGCTCCTCTGTTCATGGGATTTTCCAGGCAAGAATACTGGAGTGGGTTGTCATTTCTTCCTCCAGGGGAACTTCCTGACCCAGGGAACAAACTTGTGTCTCCTTCATTAACAGGAGGATTCTTTACCATTAAGCCAGCAGGGAAGCCCAAATTAACTATACTTCATTTTAAAAGGCTTAAATAAATGAATATGAAAAACAATTTTGCCACCCAAACCACACCCATATACCTAATCAGTATCTCAGGTGTGGGACCCAGGCATCGGAATTATTTAAATGTCCCAGTTGATTCCAATGTATGTCCAAGTTTGGGAACTAGGACTTGGGTGTTTATTTTACCGTCATCCCAGATATCACAACGAAGACTCTTAACAGTGACCAGACATCACATGCAAAGAAAGTGGTCCTGAAAATGCCAAATACAATCAGAACAAGAAACTTGTAGTTGAAACAGCAACTGGCTTGAAACTTAAATCACCTGCTTTGGGGATGACTTGCTCATCTTTTGGAGATTCTGGGTGGTAGCATGTGTTTCTCTCCAAACCCCCTGTATTTCGTGGTAACAGTCTTGCTGATTTGGTTGGCTGCAGAGAAAGTGACACAGTGTCCGGGTGGGTCATTATTGGACTTTCCCATTGGCTCTGCTTTTGTGCATTTAGTGGGTTGATTGCAACCCACTTTGGAAACTTTGACCTCCCGAAGGTTCTGCTATCTGAGCACCTCTGGGAAAGCCGTGGTCCTTTTCAGATCTTTTCCTGCCTTTTGCCCATCAGATAGTGCTTTCTCTACAGAAGGAGTCGATAATCACGCCTAGAAGTCTGTGACTTTATTAACTGACTCTGCCATATAATTTTCTCTGTAGAGAATCATAGTTGGCCGAAAGGGAAGATGAAGATTGAGTGCAAACTTTTTGAACATTCTGCATTCCCTGAAGACAGGGGACTGTTCATAATAAAGCAAACATTCTCTTGCACAAGCCCTGAGGCAAGGGTGTCCCAGATGCTTTGACAAGGGTGCCATTTGGTCATAAACAGTGTGATAACAGGGTGGGGACGGAAAAGGAACTCTCTCATCCCTTTTACATCTCCAGACAAGTCTAGAACCAAACCCTGAGGAACCTGGGGAAAGAGCTTGGGAAATGATCCAGAGGTTGCTTACACACCCACACACACACCTTGGCCACTCAAGTTTAACGGTTGAAGGAGCTGGGGAGAGGGCAAAACTGTGTTTGGCTACGAACAAAGTCACAAATCAAGAGACTTTTGCTCTTCTTAAATTTCTGCTTCAGGTTCTATGACAGCTTTTGAAGTGTCTTTATTTTCATAACTAATCTAGTAAAAATTTCTGGTGAATTTAACACTTTCTAGGGTCTGGTTAGAACCCTCTTATGGAAGGGATCTTCCTCAGAAATGTAAATACAAGTGAACTTTATTAGTAGATGAGGTTTCAGAGATGTTCACAGGCATCAAGGCTCTGGAACGTATTCTAGGGATCTTTCTAGTCCTCTCTTCACTGTGTACAAACAAGGAAACTGAGGCCCAGAAAGCTCTGCAGCTTGGCCAACGTTTCTTGCCCTTCACAGTCTCACTGTTAAAAGAAAAATCTTTTTTTAAAGTTATATTTTGTGAACTGACAAAAAGAATGATATACTACTGTGGTAGAAATAACAGTAATGTATATGTTCCTGTAGCTTCTTATTTTATTCTCCTTTATAAACCACTCTGAGAATATCAAAATAAAGAGCGTTCTCCAAAATTGGAATGTGACTCAAATAGCCCTCTTTTCCTCTCTGCTTTTTATGAAGTGGCTGCCTACACTGCACATGTCTTTCAGTGAGCAAATGCAATTGTGAGTACAAATAGAGATTTTTGTGAAAAATCAATGTCAGTCCATGAGTTGAAAAAAGTACCAAAGTAATTATAGGATTCATTAATGATATGTTTAATAAAAACTATCCAGGGTTTTTTTTTGTTTGTTTTTTTGTTTTTTTTTTGGATTGGTTCCATTTATTCTATAAAAATCTTAACATCCTCAGGTCAGTAAACATAGCTGGTTTGCAGAGATCAGGAAGTTTGACTTATCACACAGATTTGTTATTTTTAATAACCAGGTACTTATTTCACATTTATAATAACTAATTGTGGAAAAGTTTAACACAAGTTATAGGAATCGCTAGATGAACTCTCAGGTGAGACCTCCGGCCATTCTTTAACGTTCGCCAGGGGTCCTAGGTCAGGAAAAGCTATGCATTTCCGGTTTGTGACCACACGTTGCTCACCGCGAGATTTCCTGGCCCAGAAGCCGCGGGAGGAGGCTTCACCGCACTTAGAAGGAGCGGTGTTTGGTCGCGGTGCAGGTACCACGTCAGAGATGAAGAGAGTGCTTGTGCTTCGTGCCTCCACCATGCGGGTATCTGGAAGTAAGTTCCGTCGTTCCTCGGTTTCCCCGGGAGATTTGGGTCCAGGACCCTTGCGCATTCCAAAATCCCTGGATGCGGAACCCACTGAGCCAGAGGGCAGACTATACAGACAGGGGTGAAATAGTTCTCCAAGTTGTCAGGTTCAACTTGAGTCATTTTCGTGATCTCTCTTTTGTCTCCCAATTAACATAATATTAACATCCAGTGCTCCAAATAAGGTACATAGGCTAGAGGTAGTAAAAAGATAAAGGGGGTTAGAAAAAGAAAAAAAAAAAACTCGTAAAAAAGGAGACAAGCTCCATTGGCCCCTAAAAAAGAACCTGATTTGTTCCACGACTGAGCTTAAGCGCTGTTCAGATAAATCGCTGCTTTTCCTGTAATTACCAAGCTGCTGAATAGAGCCAGGTCCTTGATAAGCTTTATAGTTTGTTATTGATTTTCATCATTACTAAAGGTTAACATTTATCATCATCTCTTATACAACCCAGTAGCTTTTTTTTTTTTTTAATTCGCGATAAAAAACATTTTTGCCTACATGCTCTTTATCAAGTTAGTACATTTTTAGAGCTATTGTAGCACCAGTATTCAATCCCACGTTTTTCATAGCATTTATTTCTAATATGTTTGCAAGATCTTTTTATGTGCATTTGGGAAATGAACCGATTTCATATGTATTCATTAGGCATCACTGCCATAGGCCTTTCTGTTTGATTTTTCTTCTGGACCTCAAAGGTAGTGGCTCATTATGAAGTAGAAAAAGCTAAGACCTTGTTCGGAACCTTTCCTGGGTAAGTGAAAGGATTCTGAATTATAGTCTCTATCAAAATGTTTGCTCACGTTAATATAACAGGGAATTAAAGTCCATTTTGTGTGTCAGAACCTGAGAAGTCAAAACTGCAAAAGTGAGTTGGGAGAATTTGACTCCTTTCAAAGGGTTATATTTTTTTCTATCTTGATGGCTGTATTGTTTTGGCCTGCAAATCTAAAAAGAGAGGATCCATGCTTTGTGTTGTCCAGACTGAGGGGTCTTTAAAACCTAGGTCAGGCAGTACGTACCGTTGAGGAATTGCTCTACAGCTAAATCAGGGCCCACATTCACACAGACGACTCCTCTCCTCCCCTGCCTCAGACCATTTCTCCATTTCTTCAGCCTTAGAAAACTCACTAGCTGTCCTACTTGGTGAGAAATTTCTATTCTTTATTGTTTAAAGAATAAAAATTTAATGTTTAAAGAATAGAAATTTAATGTTGAAAAGTCAACATTTTAAGAGTGTTGAATTCTCATCTTAGAGCCAATACATGTCTTATGGGTATTATTTTATTCACTTTCCAATGAATCCATTCTATCTTTTAAACTCTGGGAAGTTTCTCAAGAATAGGTAGGCCTGTTGGTAAAATTCTGTCATTATAAAGCAGGTAAACTTGCATTTTTTTGCAAGTGGGTAGTTCATTTAAAATAATCTGTTCCCCAGAAACAGGAAGCTTCTGTAGAAGTTACTGGGGAGAAAACAATTAGAATAATGAGGGTCTTCTATCATGTGTTCCCTGTCTGGGTGTTTTAGGGTGATTCTCCCATCTCAAAGTTGTTTAATCCCATATTTACTTTGTTGGGGATCATATGAATTAGGATCTATGTTAAATTTTCCATAAGTGTTTGCTCTTCAGTGATCTTGCCACGAAGAACACCAGTGGGTGGAATGGATTTACAGGGATTATGTGAAGAGACTCATTAATCCCAGGATAACCTATAAAAACCAAGACTCCCTTATTACCTTTATATGGAGAGACTACAATCAGCCCTTCCTATCCACAGGTTCTGCATTTACAGATTTAACCAACCTCAGATTGAAAATATTCTGGGAAAAAATTCCAGAAAGTTCCAAAAAGCAAAACTTGAATTTGACATGCACACTAGCAACTATTTACATAGCATTTACCTTGTATTTACAAAGAATATCAGATATTATAAGTGATCTAGAGATGATTTGAAGTATATGGGAGGAATGTACATAGATTACATGCAAATACTAAGACATTTTATACAAAAAAATTGAGAGTCCTTTGATTTTGGTATCCTGGTTGAGGGGCAGTGGGGTGGGGAAGCAGTCCTGGAACAAATCCTCTATGGACACTGAAGGACAAAGGAATTCTGAAATTCTCCAGTTACCTCTGTATTGTGTGTAATATTGTGCTTCTAAATAGTCAGTGTATCTGAGAATTGACATCACTATGTTTACATTGTTTTTTTTTTTTTATAAGAAGAAATTTTCATCTTAACAAGTGAAAAATTTGTCAGAGGACCCACCTTTCCTTAATTGAAATAATCTATATGAAAGTACACAGTAGGCATTGGATAATCAATTTCCTTTCTGAAAATTCGAAAGTTACCTAATTATAGGGAAGCAAAGAAGTGATATAGAAATGGTCAATGATCCTAAAACCTGAAGGCTCTCATCCCCTTCTTTCTTCCTTTCGCCCTCTTATCCTTCCATCCTTTTCATAGACTTGATTCTTTGTCAGTCTTCACGGAGCTTCTGCCCACCCTACCTCCCAGAAGCCCAGCCATCCCAAAACCTCATCATCATGAGGGCCAGGGCTGGCTGGCCCTCACATTTCTCATCTTTAATTTCTAGTTCCTCACATTTGTCATTTACAAATTCCTGGTCCCTAGGGATTTTTGTTTTTAACGTTTCCTCTATTAATATTCTTTTTTAATCAGTTTTTGAAGTGAATCACAAGGTAGTGTATTATGATATACCTTCTGCTAATGCGTCACTTTAGTCGTGTCCGACTCTCTGCGACCCCCTAGACGGCAGCCCACCAGGCTCCCCGTCCCTGGGATTCTCCAGGCAAGAACACTGGAGTGGGTTGCCATTTCCTTCTCCAATGCATAAAGGTGAAAAGTGAAAGTGAAGTCGCTCAGTCGTGTCCGACTCTATTGACCCCATGGACTGCAGCCCACCAGGCTCCTCCGTCCATGGGATTTTCCAGGCAAAAGTACTGGAGTGGGGTGCCATCTAGCAGAAGTCTGAAACGTACTGCCTTCCTTCACCCCTCACCTTTCTCCTCATTGATGGACTTCCACTTAGGCCTTTTCTGTGTATTTTCAACGGTGGTTGTTTTTGCTTTTACATAGGATACCATAGGGCAAATACTGTTCTGACTTGCTTTTTCTCTTTCTCTAACTGCTGCTGCTAAGTCACTTCAGTTGTGTCCGACTCTGTGCGACCCTATAGACGGCAGCCCACCAGGCTCCACCGTCCCTGGGATTCTCCAGGCAAGCACACTGGAGTGGGTTGCCATTTCCTTCTCCAGTGCATGAAAGTGAAAAGTGAAAGTGAAGTCGCTCAGTCGTTTCCAACTCTCAGCGACCCCATGGACTGCAGCCTTCCAGGTGCCTCCATCCATGGGATTTTCCAGGCAAGAGTACTGGAGTGGGGTGCCATTGCCTTCTCCACTTTCTCTAACTAGATAAAGCCAAAGATGGATCTCACCATAAAATACTGCAGCTACATAGTGTGGGTGTATAATGTAATGTTTTACTTAACCATTCCTCAGTTAATGGACAACAGACATTTAGGTTGTTTTTTTTTTTTTTTTTAATTATTTTTAGCTCCCCCCACCCCCCCCCCCACCGTTAAATACAATGCTGTATTTAAATCCTTGTGCTTATCTCTCTGTGCATATGTTTTTAGTATATCTCTAGGATAAATTGGTTCTCAGAAGTGCAATTGTAGTGTCAAAATGATGTGCACATTTAAAATGTTGATCACACTGCCAGATTACCCTCCAAATTCTTGGCATGTACCTACTCTTTTACTAGCCAACTCCTGTTCATTGTGTAATTTTTTTTAATTTACTATAAAATGTTTCAGGTACAAAGGGTACAAAAAAATAGCCGCATGTAATAACATGAACATTTTAAGAGTGCTAAATTCTCATCTTAGAGCCAATATGTGTCTTATCAGTATTATTTTATTCACTTTCCAGTGAATCCATTCTATGTTTTAAACTCTGGTAAGTTTCTCAAGAATAGGTAGGCCTGTTGGTAAGATTCTGTCATTATAAAGCAGGTAAACTTGCATTTTTTTGCAAGTGGGTAGTACATTTAAAATAATGTTTCCCAGAAACAGGAAGCCTCCATGAAAGTTATTGGGGAAAAACCAATTAGAATAATGGGAGGTCTTCTAATGCCAAAGAAGCTGAAGTTGAATGGTGCTATGATGACCTATAAGACCTTCTAGAACTAACACCAAAATAAGATGTCCTTTTCATCGTAGGGGACTGGAATACAAAAGTAGGAAGTCAAGAGATACCTGAGTAACAGGCAAGTTTGGCCTTGGAGTACAAAATGAAGCAGGGCAAAGGCTAACAGAATTTTGCCAAGAGAACGCACTGGTCATAGCAAACACCCTCTTCCAACAACACAAGAGAAGACTCTACAATGCACATCACCAGACAATCAATACCAAAATCAGATTGATGATATTCTTTGTGGCCAAAGATGGGGACACTGTATACAGTCAGCAAAAACAGACTGTGGCTCAGATCATGAACTCTTTGTTTCCAAATTCAGACTTAAATTGAAGAAAGTAGGGAAACCCACTAGACCATTCAGGTATGACCTAAATCAAATCCCTTACGATTATACAGTGGAAGTGACAAATAGATTCAAGGGATTAGATCTGATAGAGTGCCTGAAGAACTATGAACAGAGGTTTGTGACATTGTACAGGAGGCAGTGATTAAGACCATCCTCAAGAAAAAGAACTGCAAAAAGGCAAAATGGCCTGTCTGAGGAGGCCTTACAAATAGCTGAGAAAAGAAGAGAAGCTAAAGGCAAAGAAGAAAAGGAAAGATATATCCATCTGAATGCAGAGTTCCAAAGAATACCAAGGAGAGATGAGAAAGCCTTCCTAAGTGATCAATGCAAAGAAATAGAGGAAAATAATAAAATGGGAAAGACTAGAGATCTCTTCAAGAAAATTGGAGATACCAAGGGAATATTTCTTGCAAAGTGGAAGTCGCTCAGTTGTGTCTGACTTTTTGCTACCCCATGGACTATACAGTCCTTGGAATTCTCCAGGCCAGAATACTGGAGTGGGTATTCCAATATTTCCCTTCTCCAGGGGATCTTCCCAACCCAGGGATCGAACCTAGGTCTCCGATATTGCAGGTGGATTCTTTAACAGCTGAGCCACAAGGGAAGCCCAAGAATACTGGAGTGGGTAGCCTATCCTTTCTCCAGCAGATCTTCCCGACCCAGGAATTGAACTGTGGTCTCCTGCATTGCAGGCAGATTCTTTACCATCAGAGCTGTCAGGTATTCCCATTTCATGCAAAGATGGGCATAATAAAGTACAGACCTAACAGACATGGAAGATAAAAGAAGAGGTGGCAAGAATACACAAAAGAACTATACAAAAAAGGTCTTAATGACTCAACTAACCAGGATGGTGTGGTCACTCACCTAGAGCCAGACATTCTGGAGTGTGAAGTCAAGTGGGCCTTAGCATCACTATGAACAAAGCTAGTGGAGGTGATGGAATTCCAGTTGAACTTTTTCAAATCCTAAAAGATGATGCTGTGAAAGTGTTGCACTCAGTATGCCAGCAAATTTGGAAAACTCAGCAGTGGCCACAGTACTGGAAAAGGTCAGTTTTCATTCCAATCCCAAAGAAGGGCAATGCCAAAGAATGTTCAAACTACCGCACAGTTGTACTCATCTCACATGCTAGCAAAATGATGTTCAGAATTCTCCAAGTGAGTCTTCAACAGTACGTGAACTGAGAACTTCCAGATGTTCAAGCTGGATTTAGAAAAGGGAGAGGAACCAGAGATCAAATTGCCAACGTCCGTTGGATCAAAAAAAAAAAAGTAAGAGTTCTAGAAAAACATCTTCATTGACTACGCTAAAACCTTTGACTGTGTGGATCACAACAAACTATGGAAAATTGTTCAAGAGATGGAAATACCACACCACCTTACCTGCCTCCTGAGAAACCTGTATGCAGGTCAAGAAGCAACAGTTAGAACCAGACATGGAACAATGGACTGGTTCAAGTTGAGAAAGGAGTATGTCAAGACTGTATGTATATTGTCACCTGCTTGTTTAACTTATATGCAAAGTACATCATGCGAAATGCTGGGCTCGATGAAGCACAAGCTGGAATCAAGATTGCCGGGAGAAATATCAACAACCTCAGATATACAGATGATATCACTCTAACGGCAGAAAGCAAAGATGAACGTAAAGGGCCTCTTGATGAAGGTGAAAGAGGAGAGTGAAAAAACTGGCTTAAAACTCAACGTTCGAAAAACAAAGATCATGGCATCTGATCCCATCACTTCGTGGCAAATAGATATGGAGACAGTGGAAACAGTGACAGACTTTATTTTCTTGTGCTCCAGAATCACTGCAGACAGTGGCTGCAACCATGAAATTAAAAGACACTTGCTTCTTGGAAGAAAAGCTATGACCAACCTAGACAAGGTATTAAAAAGCAGAGACATTACTTTGCCAACAAAAGTCCATATAATCAAAGCTATGGCTTTTCTAGTAGTCATGTATGGATGTGAGAGTTCAGTCATAAAGAAGGCTGAGTGCTGAAGAATTGATACTTTTGAACTATGTTGTTGAAGAAGACTCTCAACTCCCTTGGATAGCAAAGAGATCAAAGCAGTCAGTCCTAAAGGAAATCAACCCTGAATATTCATTGGAAGGATTGATGCTGAAGCTGAAACTCCAATACTTAGGCCACCTGATGCAAAGAGTTGACTCACTTGAAAAGACCCCGATGCTGGGAACGCTTGAAGGCATGAAGAGATGGGTATGACAGAGGACAAGATGGTTGGATGGCATCACCAACTCAATGGACATGAGTTTGCACAAGCTCTGGGAGATGGTGAAGGACAGGGAAGCCTGGCATGCTGCAGTCCATGGGGTCTCAAAGAGTCTGACCTGACTGAGCTACTGAACAACAAATACTTCCATCTGGCATAATTTCTTTTTGCTCAAAGGATTTCGTTTAATATTTCTTTTAGTGCACATATACTGGTTAAAGTTTTTTTCAGCTTTTGTATCTCAGAAAAAATCTCTGTTTTGCCTTTGGATTTTGAAAGATATTTTTGCTTGGTATGGAATTCTAGTTTGACAGTTTCTTTTCTGTCAATGCTTTTAAAGCTGTTGCTCCACTATCTTCTGACTACATAGTTAGAAATGGGAAAGTTCCCATCATTTTTATTTCGTTTTTTAACTTGTCCTTTTTTTTTATCCCTCTGGCTGCTTTTTAGATTTTCTTGCTTTGTCATTGATTTTTGAGCAATTTGGTTGTGATGTGCCTTGATACAGTTTTCTTTATGTTTCTTGTGTTTGAGATACTGAACTTCTTGAAAAAAACTGTATGTTTATGTCATTCATGTCTACTTAACTTTTTGAACATATGCAATATGGTTACATTAACTTTTATATATGTCTTTGTCTACTATTTCAAACATTTGTGTTGGTTCTAGGTTCATTTCTGTTGATTGATTGATTTTTTTTTTTTTCCTCCTAAATATAGGTGGGATTTTCATGCTTCCTTGGAAGCCTGGTAATCTCTGGTTGGATGACAGTCATTATTGGGTGCTAGACATTTTTGTATTTCTGTAAATATTCTTGAGTTTTGTTTTGAAATGCAGTTTCGTTTCTTAGAAACAGTTTGATCTTTCAGGTCTTGCTTTTTTGGGTGGGACAAGAGCATGTTTATTCAAGGGCTACTTTTGCCTCAGCAATGAGACAACACTCTTCTGAGTTTTCTACCCTATACCTCATGAATTATGGGGGTTTTTTGTATTTTTTTTCCAGCCTGAGAACAATTGTAGGAACAATGTGCCTGTGGTTTCAGGCCCTGTGGGAACTCTCGACAGTGTTTTCCATCCCCTTTGGGTGTTTGTTTTTCCTAGACTTGATTCGTGTCTTCACGTACATCAACCAGTCAGGGGTCTGCTGAATTCAAGGGACCTTCTGCAGATTTCTAAGATTCTCTCTTTAAATAGGTCTTTCCTTTTTGGTCCTTTGTCCAAATTGTAGCTATTTTGAACTCCCAGACTCTAAGCAACATCTTCTCAACTCAGCCTTCACCTGGGTTCCTTCCTGCTGTACTTCTGCAGCCTAGCAACTCCCAGCCCTCAAATACAGGGATTGAGTTTGCCACAAAATGAAAGTTGAGTGAGCGGGAGAGCAGCACTTTTTGGCCACCAAGTCAATTGTACAAGTATTGAATATTGCTGACATGATTCGACACTAGCAGATGTCAGCTTTATGTTCTTTGTATTTCTTAAAGTAACACTTTACTACTTTAAGAAGGAGTTCTTCAATTAGTTCTTAGGGTCATAAATCTTCCAAAACCATTCTTACTTCTTGAAGTCCATTTATTAATATCTTGCTTCTGTACCAGGAGATAGTTTGTGAATCTATGTCCTCCAGAGCGAAGTGCCCTGTCCCTTGAACCCTGGGTGATAATTAAACACATGCTGTTTTTCTGAGATTTAAGGTACCAGCACTGTGCTGCAAGCTATTTTAGCAACTATGTTCTGAAGCAAGCTTCTGTGAACTCACCAGTCTGGATTCAGAACAGTTACCCTCGTGTATTAACAGTAACTCAATGGGAGAAAGATTGCTGACATTTTTTGGTGCTAGTAATGAAACAGTGAATTACTACTCTCTAAAGTTGATCCGTCAAACCCATGTTAAGAATTTGTTTATATCTGTTTATTGCATCTATAAACTCTTTTTAGAGGTGAATGGTTGAGGACATAAAAAGAAGTACCTTTGTGTGTTTAATTATCATTGTTTTCCGTGGATGGGATGAGGTCCAGCTATTCAAAAGGATAGCTCAGATTTGCTTGTATTTTTAGTACTTGTTTTGAGTCCTCACAGATAACATTAAGCATGACAGAGATGTAATTTCATTAATCCAAAAGATGATTGGCTTTGTCACTTCATAAAATTTTAGTGTTTGGTATGAGCATAGATGTCCTTTGATAAAACACAATGAACATTTTTAAGACGGTAATAATTTATCCTGTGAATCCATAGACTGTGGCCCAAGGCCATATCTGTTCCACTGCCTGTTTTTAAATAAAGTTTTGTTGGAATAGAGTCAAGCCCGTATATGTGTGTGCTCTGGTTGCTTTCTTGTTACAACAGCAGATTTGAGCAGTTAGAACAGAGCTGTGTCCCACAAGGCCTAAAATATTTACTGCCTGGTCTTCTTGGTTTATTCCACTGCTGATGAAAGGAGGTAAAATCTCAAGGAAAAAAACTAGAAATTGGAAAGGGAAGTAGAGATTAAATAGTACTCCAGTGAGAGCAGCAGAATGAGAGCCTGTTTCCTAACTGCCCATCGCTGAATATATTTTAAATACTTTTGCCAGCCTCCAAATTGGAAATTCAGATGTCTGAAGAGAAGAATTCTTGAATTCCATTTTATGGGCAATAACTACATATTCAAGGCTAGCAATCATTTAAATTAAAGAAGAATACATTATGAATTTGGTAATATGAATAAATGTAAAACTGTCTTTTAAGTTAGCAATTTAATTGCACAATTTTCCCTGTCATTTATTTTTCTGTAAAAGCATAGAAAATTCAGACATTGAAGGGAGCAATAAAGCATAAGCATTGCAGAGGGGATAAAAATCTTTTGCCCACTCTGATTTAGAGACCTCTGTGACTCACGGATAAAAAGGGTCATCATAGTGTTTCTTATTATTAAAAGTATTACTCATTTTTTCTTATTTCATCTGAGTAGCATTAGGTCTATATAACTTGTTAATCATTACTTTATCTTAAGCTTCTTACCCATTTACTCTTAGTTTGAGATACATAGCCAGACAGACAGATTGACAGAATTAATCTGTTAAAGGTTTTCAGAGGTCTTCACTTTTTAAGACAAGCATATTATTAGGGGTAGAAAGACATTAGAGCTTCAGGTCCTATTTTCAAAAGAAACAATTGCCTTTATTGTATGGGTTCATTTACTGATATAAAGTGCCAAGCACAGTGCCTTATACTTAGAGACCCAATAGTGTATATGTGTCAATCCCAATCTCCCAATTTATCCCATTCCCCAGTTCCCTGCGCACCGCCCCCGCCACCCCCCCCTCCCCCCGGCTTGGTGTCCATACGTTCTCTATATCTGTGTCTCTATTTCTGCTTTGCAAATAGGTTCATCTGTACCATTTTTCTAGATTTCACATACATGCATTAGTGAATGTACTCAGTGCCACTGAACTATAGTGTTAAATATGGTTAAAATAGTATGTTTTCTGTCATGTGACTTTCACCACAATTAAAAAAAACACTTAAAAATAATTAGTGGTATTAGAGAGGCTTTGCTATTCAGAAAACAAGAACAACATGCTATGAAAATAGGTTGAGGAGCGAAACAAATGTTCTTGGAAATTAAAAATCTAGTTGCCCTTTTTTTAAGTCAAGTAAAAGCTAAATTTGGTGTAAGCAAGTAAGTAAATTTGATGTTAATGAGTAGAACAACAACAAAAAGACGTGGAAAATAGAAGATAAAAGCTTTAGAGGATCAATCCAAGAGGAATAGGAATTCCAGAAAGATTAGACCACGACAATGAGAGGGAGTGGCTTACAGCATAAATATTCCTCACCGCTGAAGGCCAAGCATGTAGTTTCTAGAAGCGCACAGTGAGTGAACAAAAGATGCACACCTGACTATGTGTTGTGAAATTTTACAATAAATGTGAGACAGGCCTGGAAGCTTTGAGGGAAATTAAAAATCGAAGAGCTTCAAAGGAATGAGAATCTGTGACTGCAGGTTTCTCATCATCCACCATGGATATCAAAAGCCTGGGAGCAGTGACTTCAGAGTCCTGAGGGCTGCTGACGGCCAACCTTCAGTTCTTAGCTTAGACAGACTATCAAGTGCGAGGGTGGAACACATGTTTCAGGTATGTAAGGGCTCAGACTTTCTCTTCCGTACTACTGTTGGAAGGTGTTCCAGGAAAACAACGAATTAACAGCAGGATCAGGAAACTGACTCTGTTGCAAGCAGTAGTACCCAACTCTGGCCAGCTTAAGCAGAAAAGATGTTTATTGAAAGGATATTGGATAACTCCACTGAATTGTCAGGAAGATTAGAGAACCAGGCTTGGCAAACAGGCAGAAACAAGGAAGGATCTGTAGCCAGAACCACAGCTAAAACATTTCGTGGCAGCCATCAGCACCAATCTGCTCTTGAGCCAGAGCAACTCCAAATTCCAGACCTAGGGAAGGTGTATCTGCCTGTCCCAGCCCAGGGGACCCTAGCCCAGGTTCTAGGGAAACTGGGAGAGAGGACTGGGAGTCTTCAGTTTCTGTGGTTGACTCAAGAGAGGGAAATTTCTCCCCTAACCCTCTTGAGTTCCTTTGGCTAGTGTAATGATTTAATTGACACAAAACAGATTAACAGAGGAGGGGGAAAAAGGAAAAAAAAAAAAGGCAATTCATATGCATGAGGTCTTAGAGGATTAAGATCCCCAAAGTGACCAAAGCAGGCCGTTTATCATTCTAGATGAAGAACCAATTACTTGTGAAAATTTAACCACAAAGGGGCTTGTGCTTGGGGTAACAAACTGGATGAAGAAGTAATGAAGTTTGTTTATATGGCTTCCTTACCCTTGAATTCCCTAATTCTGGTGATAAGGAGGCTTTCCATACCTTCATATGAGAGAGTTATTTCCCACTTTCATGGGGAATGGGGTGGGAGTAGGGGGGATGGACAGGGTGGTTTTTTTTTCTTTTTTTTTAATATATTTTTTCCCATCTATTTCCTCAAGAAACTTTTTTTTAACTTAAATTTATTTTTAATTGGGGAATAACTGCTTTACAGTATTGTGTTGGTTTCTGCCATATACCCACCTCAATCAGCCGTAAGTACCCACCTCAATCAGCTGTAAGTATCCATGCGTATGTCCCCTCCCTCTTGAGACTCCCTCCCACCTCCCACCTCATCGCACCTCTGTAGGTTGTCACAGTCAAGTAACTTTTAATTCAAAGCTTTTAAATATAGAAAGGAAGGCAGTCACCAGTTCATAAGTAATTGACTTCTGTTCCAAAAGTTGTACGTCAATTTAAGATTTCTTCTCCTTTAGAAGCATTCTTGTGTACCTGTTTAGATTCCCAAACTAGTCCACGAATACAAGTTAGAGTGAAGTTAAAATGCCTAGATCTGTTGTTTACAAATCAAAAGAAGCAACAGAGTCAATTTTGGGGTCCATTCTAGTAGTCCAGTGAGAAATTGTGGAAGGATTTGCCTGGGGCCGTGAAGCAGGCGTGGAGGGGGGCACCTGAAAAAGAAAAGAGACTATTCTGCCCACCAGATGCTCGTGGCTGGAATGTGGGACCTCAGGCGGCATCTCCACCAAGGAAAATGCACACTAGCTACTGCCGGTGCCAAGTGCTCCCATCTGAGCTTCTTGGGTGCTGTTCAGTTCATCAGTCCCCTGAGATACTGGTTTCTGAGTAGGCTTCTCACCTAACAGCTTCTCTTGATAGATTCTAAACTTAACCTGTTGCTGGAAAAAACTCCTGGGAAGACCAGAGCTCTTCCTCTTAGGTAATCTTATGTTCAATGAAAGATTGACGCTGGCAGTGTGGTTATTAGTCTGGTATTTCAGGGACGATGATCTGGTCCTTTTTTCATCCTCTGCACCCAAGCTCCCCTCCTTACCCACTAGCCCCTCCAAACCAGGGCCCTTGCAAGTCACTGTGCTTCGTCAAACTTGGACTGCCTGCTTAAAGCCCCCAGCTCCCACTCCCTTTTTAAATAGTTAACCAGATTGAGTTAATATATAGTCACAGCTGGAAACTAGGTATTCTTTTCATAAAATCCCCGTGCCCTAACCCACTGACCTAATGGCCAGAATCCAAGTGAGTTTCAAGTGTGGTCTGGTCTCAAGCTGGAGATCGCCTCCTTTGGGTTATTTCGCTATTGTATTGAATCTGGTCCTCTTGCTTTTTATTTAAAGTCTGTTTTCCTGTATTTCCCTCCCTCTGTTCAGAATGCCCTGTCTTGCCCTTGACTTTGGGACGAAATATCTCTCAATTCTTTCCTTTGCTCAGATCTGTTAACCAGGGTAAAGGGAGTTTATTTTAATGTTCACAGCATGATTTTTTTTCTTGATTTATCTTTTTTTCCTATGACTCAGTTGAATGCTACATAAGAACAGCACTTCCCTTCCCACCATGAAAATAGGATGCCTGTTCTGGTAGCATACCCCCATTTTTGTTTTGAACCAGTACCCGTACACATTGAGTGGGTATAAACCACTAGACTTCTTTTGTTGAACTCCAAATGGAAATGATTTTTATTCTTCTTTTTATGCAAGAAACCCACACTCACTTTAAAGTGATTTAGTAATATTAAAAGTTAAGAGGACTTCGGTGGAAGTCCAGTGGTTAAGACTCTGTGCTTCCACTGCAGGAAGCATGAGTTCTGTCCCTGGTCAGGGAACAGTGAGGCCATAAATAAAGCATTAAAAAAAAAAAAAGTAAAAAAAAGTTGCTGTTGCTGCTGCTAAGTCATTTCAGTCATGTCCGACTCGGTGCGACCCCATAGACAGCAGCCCACCAGGCTCCCCTGTCCCTGGGATTCTCCAGGCAAGAACACTGGAGTGGGTTGCCATTTCCTTCTCCAATGCATGAAAGTGAAAAGTGAAAGTGAAGTCGCTCAGTTGTGTCCGACTCCTAGTGACCCCATGGACTGCAGCCCACCAGGCCCCTCCGTCCATGGGATTTTCCAGGCAAGAGTATTGGAGTGGGGTGCCATTGCCTTCTCCGAAAAAGAAAAAGTTAAGAAAATAAGATCACTGTAATCCTACTGGGAGAAGGCAATGGCACCCCACTCCAGTACTGTTGCCCGGAAAATCCCATGGACGGAGGAGCCTGGTGGGCTGCAGTCCATGGGGTCGCTAGGAGTCGGACACGACTGAGCGACTTCACTTTCCACTTTCATGCATTGGAGAAGGAAATGGCAACCCACTCCAGTGTTCTTGCCTGGAGAATCCCATGGACGGAGAAGCCTGGTAGGCTGCAGTCCATGGGGCCGCACAGAGTCGGACACGACTGAAACGACTTGGCAGCAGCAGACAGTAATCCTACCACACAAAGATTAATACTGTTAAACTGTTTGTTATTATGTATCCTTAGATACATTATTTCTATGCATATAGTTTTCCCACAGAAGTAGTAAATCTTACTGTTTACTGCTTAAAAAAAAAAACTTACATACATAAATGTATATCATTATTAATTGCATAACATTACGTTATATAAATGCAGAATAACTTCCTGAATTTTTCTTCTGAGATTGGGCATTTATGTTGGACATATGTGGAAAAGTATAAATATTCAAGAAACTGGGTGTGCTGTTTTTAATAGACAAACCGTAGAAACAGCGTTAATGTTCTCAGAATATACTCCAAAAAATGGAAGTGTTAGTTTGAAAGATATAAATTTAATGTGTATACAGACACCTCACTTTGTGAAATCCAACCAAATATTACAGAACTATAAACATGAAATCATTACCTCATATTTAATTTTACTTCTTAGACATAATCTCCGTTAACATTGGATGTGGATCTTTTCAGACTTCTCTCCTCTGTGGATACATGGGAAATTTCATATTGAAGTCTATAGTTTTATAGTTTTTACCCCCATGAGATAACACTGTACATATCCTTGTGCAACCTTAATTTTTCCCCTTTATAAATATGTCTTTAAAAATATTTCCAAACATGTAGATGTATGTGTGTGTGTGTGTGTGTTTATCCCTTTTATAGGTTGGTAATGTTGGAGCTTTGTGATTGACCTGCCAAGAAACTTTGGGAATTTATTCCTCAATTCATTGAAAATAAATACGTCAGTTTGATTGAGTGCATACCATATGCAAGGCTTTGGGGAAACCAAGCTACTTAGGATGTGAGCTCATGGTCCAGTGTGGAAACCTGGAGAGTCTATGTGTTATGATAGTGAAATCCTGCCCCAACAGCAAACACTGTGGCAGCAGAGGAGGGACGTGTCTATCAGTCCAGGGAAGTCATGGTCACTGACAAGCTATTTGAACAGACCTGAGTTCAATCCTGGTTTCTGTGATTAATTAACTGAGATTTTAGGTAAATCCTTAACTTCTCTGCCTCAGTGCAAGATGGCTTTAGGAATGCCTAGCCCACGATGCTGTCATGAATATTTATTGGGGAAGTGGTTATAGCAGAGGAGTGTTGAATGCCCATTAGTAGGTGTCTGTCTAACTAAACAAATCATGATATATTAATGGATACACTATTATGCAGCTCTGAAAAATAAAGTCATTCTATGTATACTGATAGGGACCAAACTCCAAGATGTATTATTAACAGTGTGTGGTTTGCTACCATTTGTGTAAAAAAAAAAAATTTTTTTTATAAGGTGTGATGGTTTAAAACTATATGTACTTGTATTTACACAGCCTGTCTAAAAGGATATCTAAGTAACTTAGCAGTGCTTGCCTTTGAGGAAGGGAATTGGGGATCGAGAGTGAGAGAAAGACACAACTTTGAAAATCAACTATCAATAAAAATTTTAAAAGGAAAAGAAAAGAATGGGAGAAAGATTAGCTGTCCAGGTATATCCATTTGTGCTGCTTGAATTATCTTGTGTGTTTATTATGAGGAAAGTTTTTTTAAATTATGAATAAAATAAAACTAGTTTATCATAAAGTAAGATGGTATCAGTTTAGTATAACTTCAAATATTTTTATATGCCAATCTTTCACTATCATTTTATGGAATGGTTACAGACACAGACTTTAGAGTACATATTTACTGGCTGTGGGGATATTGGAAAAGTTATTTAAGAAATCTAAATCTCCATTTTCTCC
Source organism: Bubalus kerabau (assembly GCF_029407905.1). Taxonomy (NCBI): domain Eukaryota; kingdom Metazoa; phylum Chordata; class Mammalia; order Artiodactyla; family Bovidae; genus Bubalus; species Bubalus kerabau. Next base: position 14,872,326 of record NC_073626.1, read on the forward strand.
TGTAAAGTAGGAAATTATATTAACCACTTTATGAGGTTGTTGTAAAAATAAGATACATAGTCGAGTGGGAAGCGATTAACCTGTTATATGATATATTGTAAGCACTCAAATGTTGAGTGTGCTATAGTTAATACTAAAAGGCTGTATCTAGGACTCTTTGTTGCAAGTGATAGTAATCTAACTGTTGTCATTTACCAAAAAGGGACATTTGTCAGCTCACACAAATGAAAGTCCAGAGTAGCTCTGTTTTGGGAACTGGTGACATCTAGCAACCCCTTTGAAGGGACTCAATCTCCCTTCAGCTCTTAACTCTGCTTTCTTCTCTGTTGGCTCATCTCCTAGGGAGCTCCAGGCTCACGTCCTACTAGCCTAATAACTCGCAGTGAAAAGAACCCAGTACTATCCAACAGAAATCCCATTACTGACTGATTCATCATGCTTTGGTCATGGGCCCATCCGTCAACCAGTCAGGTTAGCCAGCCGACTGGACCATGCTGATGGGTGGGCCAAGATTAAGGCACCCACCTCTGCGACTTTAATGGGAAGGGCCAGTCTAAGATGCTGAACAGTGCCAGACCTTTTGTTCTCAAGCTTGGAGTCAAAGAAACCACCTAAATGGAGAACTGTGAAGAAGTTCTCCAGATGAAAAAAATAGGAGCAAGAAATACCAAGGTAGACAGAAACCACAGATGTTCCCCTTGGTCCACTGCTTGGCTGCCTGACAGTTATTCCTGTTCTTTTCATGTGTATATTTCCTGAAACGCTTAATGGTGCAACTCTTCCATACAGAGTCATGTCATCATAGTTGGGGCTGAGGTCCTGAAGTTAACACATACTTCCTTTCCAGTAAAAGCCACCCTTGATAATGACAGCTGAGGAAGATGCTGCATGGCTCATGGCCAGCATTTACTCCTCCGCAGGACCAAATGGCTGGGCCTTCTGTTAAGTACCAGATGTATTAGTTGCTTTACTGGTAGAGGGCATGTAATATGAAGATCCCTTTATAAACAGGGTAGCCCTCCGTTCAGCAAGACGTTAACACTAAGAGCAAACAAACATTGAGATAACCAAGAGGAGATTTTCCTCTGTGCTGGTGCTCTGCCCAGGGCAAGGGGGTGTGTAGGTGGAGACTTCCTGCCCTGTTTAAATCCTCCCACCTGGCTTCTTATTTGTTTTAGCAGGTACGTGTGCTCGAACTTGCTAAGGTAACCATTAAAGTAATGTTGCTGCATCATATATCAAAATGTGGAGCCCTTCCCCTAGAGGAGAGTCCCGTTATTGTGCCTGTCTTCAGATCTAGGACCTGCACAAGTTCCGTGTGGTTCAGTTTAGTCCCTGCTCGCTACACAGTGGAAGAAAGGAAACAGGATAACCCGAAACTTCCATTTGAAAAAGGGGAGATCACACACGGAGCTCACCTCCCGAAGCGCATCGTGTCCTCCCCACAGCAGAAGGCTTTCTGGAGATGTGACCTGCTTGTGGGGCCAAGATGACCATTCTGATTTCTGTCCTTTGGGAGGATTTTTCTGAGGGTGCCCTTCTTTCATTTCCCTTGGGTATAAATTCACAGGCTTAGTGATTGATTCCCTCAGAGACAGAGGTCTCATAGGCTGTCGCTTTCTCGGGTGCCTTTCAAATTGAGTTGATTTTCTATCTAGTATTGAGATTTGGTCCACTCTGATTTGGTGCTTGGTTACCAGAGTCACACAGCCTGACTAGTTCTGGTCCTTGAAGTTGAATCTGAGTTTTTTAGCAACAGATCTCAGAATTTCCCCCAGCCCGCAGCCTACTGCTTCCATGGACCTTAGCCTCAGAGCGGTTGGAAACAACATCCTAGGATGGAGAAGCAAAAACGAGTATGTCCCCAGGCTGCTGGCCAGCGGATGGTTCTTTATTGAGGGGTCAAGGAGGATGCAGCCTGTAGGGCGCAGGAGTTAGGATCCCAAGCTCTTTTCCCATTTTACTTTTCTTCTGTGGGCGCTAGCCAGGCCAGAGAATACAGCTCTCTTAAGTTTTTACAGAGAGAAAGCATCTCTAGAGCAGAGCTGTAGAGCTTTTCTCCTCTATTTTTAGGTAAGCCTCAAATGAAGCTTGTCTCTCTCAGTAATAATTTCCTGAAGACCACAAGAAGTGGCCACCACACCCTGCCCCTCTTTAGCGATGCACACCGGCTCCACATTGCACTGGAGCCCTTCGTGACTCAGCCATTTCCACAGGCTCTTACTCTGCCCACCTCACCTTCCTTCAGGAGGTCCTTTCTTCAGGGGGTCCTCACCACACCTTCAGGAGCCCAACTCAAAGTGCTCTGAGGAAAAAGGCTTTATTGGCTAGTGTAACTGAAAAGTCTAGGGAAGACCAACTTCATGACCTGACCCAGAGTTCTGAAGGATGGCCTCAGACAGACTCCCATCTCTCCTTTTCCTCACTCTGCTTTCCCCTGGGGAGGCCTCATTTTCAGGCCACTTCCGGCTAACAACTTAACCTTACTAACAAGCCACATCCCTTACTAGCAGTAGTTCCAGAAAACTTCCTTGGATTGCCTTGTTCACCCAGCTTTGGTCCTAGGTCATCTGATTCGATCACTGTGGGGGAGGGTGAGGATGGAAAGAAAGACAAGCCTAGTCGGGGTCACCTGTGTGCATGGATACACCTGTCTGTGGGAAGAGATGCTCCCCAAAGAACAATCAGGGAACTAGCCCAATGAAGAGGGAATGTTCTCTGGGCCAGCCAAAGCAACAGGCCCATATAAGGATTTGACGGACTATTTGGGAGCAGATGATGACATGCAGAGGGCTTCCCAGGTGGGGCAAGTAGTAGTAAAGAACCCGCCTGCCAATGCAGGAGACATGAGACAGGGGAGGTCAGTTCCTGAGTTGGGAAGATCCCCTGGAGGAGGTCATGGCAATCCACTCCGGTATTCTTGCCTGGAGAATCCCATGGACAGAGGAGCCTGGCGGGCTTTGCTAGTCCATAGGGTCATACAGAGTCAGATAGGACTAAAGCTGCTTAGCACACACACAAAGTTAATTTGCTAATTGTCATTTCTGGGCCTTTGGAGTGGTGATGTTTAGCTCAGCACTGCTCAGTGGAAAGATACTGTGTGCCACAAACGCAGGCCACACAATAAAAAGATAAATATGTGTGTATGTGAACAAGACTGGTTCCAAATAGGAAAAGGAGTACGTCAAGGCTGTATATTGTCACCCTGCTTATTTAACTTCTATGCAGAGTACATCATGAGAAACGCTGGACTGGAAGAAGCACAAGCTGGAATCAAGATTGCTGGGAGAAATATCAATAACCTCAGATATGCAGATGATACCACCTTTATGGCAGAAAATGAAGAGGAACTAAAAAGCCTCTTGATGAAAGTGAAAGTGGAGAGTGAAAAAGTTGGCTTAAAGCTCAACATTCAGAAAACGAAGATCATGGCATCCAGTCCCATCACTTCATGGGAAATAGATGGGGAAACAGTGGAAATAGTGTCAGACTTTATTTTTCTGGGCTCCAAAATCACTGCAGCTGGTGACTGCAGCCATGAAATTTTTTAAAAGACGCTTACTCCTTGGAAGGAGAGTTATGACCAACCTAGATAGCATGTTCAAAAGCAGAGACATTCCTTTGCCAACAAAGGTCCGTCTAGTCAAGGCTATGGTTTTTCCAGTGGTCATGTATGGATGTGAGAGTTGGACTGTGAAGAAGGCTGAGCGCCGAAGAATTGATGCTTTTGAACTGTGGTGTTGGAGAAGACCCTTGAGAGTCCCTTGGACTGCAAGGAGATCCAACCAGTCCATTCTGAAGGAGATCAGCCCTGGGATTTCTTTGGAAGGAATGATGCTAAGGCTGAAACTCCAGTACTTTGGCCACCTCATGCAAAGAGTTGACTCATTGGAAAAGACCCTGATGCTGGGAGGGATTGGGGGCAGAAGAAGGGGATGACAGAGGATGAGATGGCTGGATGGCATCACTGACTTGATGGACGTGAGTCTGGGTGAACTCAAGGAGTTGGTGATGGACAGGGAGGCCTGGAATGCTGTGATTCATGGGGTTGCAAAGAGTCGGACACAACTGAGCGACTGAACTGAACTGAACTGATGTGTATAGATAAAATACACATACAGATAAAATGATCACTTTAATAGTATCTTATTTAATAATTTATAACGCCCAAACAGCACCATTTTAACATGTAATCAATATAAAATGATTCATGAGCTCTTTGACCCTTAGTTTTTGAAATCCAGTGTGTGTCTTACATGGACAGCACGTGTCAGTTCACATGAGCCTCCTGTGGCTCATGGCCACTGTAGTGAACAGAATGAATTTAGCTGATAACTTTTCTGTAGAGAAGCTGGATATGTGTCATCAGCTGATAAGTTGTTACTTCTGTGTCTACGTCATGGGGAGTTATTTTGAAATTGTGAATCTCCTCGTTAGAAGAATCCGCCCTGAAATGAGCCTAAATGCACATTGTTGTGTGGGGGTCTAGTTGGTACCACCCCTGTCTGAATGCCCTTCACACCCATGCAGTCAGCAGTCGGCAATTACTTACTTAATTACCTGGCTTCTTTCCTGGTCTTTACACAGTAGGAACCAACGGACTCTTTATCTGTCTTGCTTAGCTCTGTTCCCTAAGCCCAGAGCCCAGTACACAGAAGACACAAAGTGGATATTTTTAAAGTGAAAATCAGATGAAAAAGTTCGGTGAGAACTTCTCATTTGCCCAGGTTGATAACAAAATGCAGAAAGTAATCCCAGTGGAAGCCCAAGATTGTGGTATTTTTTATTCTGATGAATGACCATTTGTAGTCTGTGACTAGTTGTGTTCCTGTTCAATCACTCTTTCTTTCATTGAGTATATCAATATATGTATATAGAGAGAGACTGTATGTGTGATTGAATACCTACAGAAACTCAGGCTCTGTGCCAAGCCCTGGGTCTGCAAAGATAAATGGGAAACAGTCCCTGCCTTAAAGGAAATGAGAAACAGATAAGTAAAATAACTCTTATATCCAGCAAACACAGAGTGTTTGGGGGAACACATGGAAGGGGGTTCAGTACAGGTCAGAGATGGAGGTAGCAGCCGAGGTTTGCTGGGGGAAAGTGAATTAAAGTTCCACAGTGCCTGTGGTATTCTTAGTCTCCAGCCCCATGCCTGGCACATGTGTTGAATCCATGAGTAAATGAACAAAGTGGCTGCAGAGCCTAAGCTTGAAGGATCGTTGGATCTGTCCATCTGTGCACAGGAGGCCAGAGCCCCGCCTTGGAGGGTTCTGGGGAGCCGAGGCTGGAGGGAACTGAGGCCCAGAGGAGGCCGAGGGGGGCAGGGTAGGGCTGATGCAAGCCTGCTGCGTTTGGCAGGAGCCAGGCCACAGCCTCACTTTCGATCGTCCACATGACCCGCGACCAACAACTGTACTCTCTTATTCTAGGCAAAGCGCAGGCTGGAGCTAGGAGAAAGCGGCCAGCAGTACCTCTCAGATGGTTTAAAAACCCCCAAGGGCAAAGGAAGAGCTGCACTCCGGAGTCCAGACAGCCCAAAAAGTAAGGATTGTGTCGTCTCTCCCTCCCCCAGGTGTGAACTTCCCAGCTTTCAGAGCTCATGGCTGACGGGACCCGAGGTGTGGACAATTTTGGCATGTTTGGTTCTTTTTCATTTCTGTCTTTGCCTGTCCAAAAAAATAAATATGATGTCTGCAGACACCCAGTGAAAGGTTTACAGAGTGAGTCCTGTTACCTGTATGCTGACCTCAGGGGAGGCCTCTGTTGATGTGCGCAGTTTCATTTTTCAACTCAGAATGTAAACTCTTTGGTACCATTCCGTGGTCAAATCTAACTAACTTGCCTTCATGGACCTTATTTGAGGGACCCAGGCTAGCTGGGCATTAGGTGTTACCTCTGTTGGCCTAAATCTCTAGCTCAGCATATGGCAGCCTAAGAATTGATGGAGACCAGTGAATTGCAGCTAGTTTGCATTTCCATCAACATGGTCATTGTTTCTTTAAGAGAAAAGGAGGTTGTAAACAGCTAAATTGTCCTTTATGTCTCTGGCATTTAATGTGGAGGCTAAATTAATTTAGACTTCATCCTCTCCTAACCTGTAGTTTATGAATTAGGGAGTCCACAAATTGTGTGTCGTATTCAGTTAAACCCTTGACCTGTATACCTATAAGAGAATAAATACAATATTAAATGGGGATATTTCATACCAGAGGGATGGGGAGATGGGATTGAAAGACATTTCCTAGGCATTCTTCATCTACATTATTTGAAAAGTTGGTGAACAAGTTATATGCAAACAGATAAAGGAGTCTGAAAAGCCAGTTAGGATGGGTCTGTCATCAAAAGCTGGAGAGGTTCACAGTCTGAACCCATTGAGATAGGCTCCATGTCGCTACAGCTCCATGAGGCTACAGCACTTTTCATTCATTCAACAGATAGTTTTGAACACCTACCATCTGTGAGATACTTCACTAGTCCCAGAGAGTAAGATAAGTCAAAATAGAAACTACTGAGAAATTCGCAGTGAAACACTTTCATCAAACAGGAATTTTTACCATCATTTCCTTTTCTAATAAAGCAGTTCATAGCTTTCTATGACTCACCAAAAACATCAGCAACAACAGCTTTGCTTCTGATGCTAATACCTGGGCTGCTAGGGGAGAGGGGGCTTGCTTGACTGCAAAGAAACCCTTCATTTCTTTACCTTTCCCCCTATCCCCCCTACCCGCTTGGTTTTTGTTTTTCTTTAAGCTCCAAAATCTCCCTCAGAAAAAACACGGTATGATACATCCCTTGGTCTGCTCACCAAGAAGTTCATTCAGCTCTTGAGCCAGTCACCTGATGGGGTCTTGGATTTGAACAAGGCAGCAGAGGTGCTGAAGGTGCAAAAGAGAAGGATTTATGACATCACCAACGTCCTGGAAGGCATCCACCTCATTAAGAAGAAGTCTAAAAACAACGTGCAGTGGATGTGAGTATGGGTCACGCCCACCCCCAGTTCGCTGGCTCTGGGCTGGGTTGGGGGTGGGGTTCCTTGCAAACTGCAGCGGGGTTTCTCCCAGCCCCAGCTTTCACACTCATGCCCACACTTTCATTCCTTTTTCCTCCTACTCTCTTCTCTCTCCTCTCTTCCCTCCTCAGTTCCTTAGCCGAAGTTCAAAGTCTCTTTACAAAGAGACCTTCTGTTTAGATGGTGTCATAGATAAAAGGATTTATATTCAGTTAGCCTCAAGCAAGGGGACCCTGGGATTAAATAGGGCCCTGCAGATGTGCAGTGACTTGCTGTTCAGCTGTCACCATCATATCAGCATGTGTGCTCCCATGTAATCTAACAGATGCTTACACAGGCCTCTGGCTTGTCTCTAATAGGAATCTAGAAACTATCTATGGCTGTGTAACCACACATACGTGTATATACACAGTATCTTTATCCATGGTTCTCACTGCAGATTAACTCACTTTCTCTGTAAATTAAGTCAAGACTTAAATGCCTTGGTTCTTTCTAGAAAGCCGAGATGCTAATACTTGTCACTGACGCACCCACACACATGATTAAATGTGTGATCACATCATTTGTGAATTATGGACAGAGAATCTGAACACCCAATATTTGAGAAGCAACTTCCAAAGCCTTATTAGAGGGGTTGACTTTGAAAAAATATTGCTTCTAACATAAGACAAACAGGTAGTTTTTTGTACTTTTTGGAATTTTGTGACGATTCAGTAACCCATTTTAGCTAGTGGTTGAGACAGACCTGTTGGGGATTGGTCTTTGTTCTTGCATCCAGCACATCTGTGTTTCCTTAACCTCCTTTTCCTTTTTAGTTGTTGGTATAAGACCCTCAGAAATTACCTAGGTTTTTCATGCTTTTTTGGGATGATGTTTGGTTGAATTTTTGAACCATTCCATCTTTTCCTTCCAGTCTTTCTACCTTGCTGTTTCTTTCCTTTCCCCCACACACCACCCCACCCCTGCCATTTCTTTTTCCCGGTTTTTCCCCGCTGGGAGGCACGTGGCAGGAAGAAGAGCTGCCTCCTTCTGCCCTTTGAATTTGAGTCTTCCAAAGAAACAGGCCTCCTATGGAGGAAAGAAACCTGAAAATAGCAGTGTTTCTTCACTTAATTTCTATGGTGTGAAAAGTGAAGGACTGTATGTATAAAAAAAAATATGTATAAACGTTCTAATTTTAACACTTGGCTAACAAGCAGTGTGACCTCCTGCATCAAGAGGGGACGTTTACCCGAAGGACCATTTCTCCCAGCCCTCCCTTTCACTGCCCCACCCCTACCCCCCCACCCTTTTGGCCTGTTGAACAGCCAGGCAGAGTCTGTGTTTGGATTTCCAGGGGCTGCAGTCTGTCTGAGGACGGGGGCATGCTGGCCCAGTGTCAAGGCCTGTCAAAAGAAGTGACCGAGCTCAGTCAGGAAGAGAAGAAATTAGATGAACTGATCCAAAGCTGCACCCTGGACCTCAAACTGTTAACCGAGGATTCAGAGAATCAAAGATATCCTTTGTGCCACCTGTTCAATGGGGGTCAGTGCTTTCTAGACTATTTCCAGAGTTGACCATCTGACTTTTATGTGCAAGGTAGAATTTTACCCAAGTTTCATCCAAGTAAGTGGTGGGGGGAGTGCAGGGGGCGGGTGGGGCATGTATGTGTATTCATTATTTATGGAATGATAGTTATTAGACTGCATCCTATCATCTCTTTTCTGATAACCAGATGGGAACTATTTTTTAAAGCGTTTTATTCACGTGTGGTTGGGACATACAGGTACATTCATAGCATAGGGCAACACTATTAATGAGATCCATAAGGTGTCAGTATTCGTATTAATGATAACATTCAGCAGGTTCATCTTAGGCTTCCTGGATTTTGGATGGGTGTTAGCTGTCATTGTTGCGGTTCTCATATTCTATTTTCATTTCATCAGATATTGGAAGCAGTTGGAATTTATTGACTCTGTGTGACTGAACTATAGTTGAAGGACATGAATGAGTGTAAGAAGAATTGTTCTACAATTTTTAAAGCACATTATGGTGGCTCAGCGGTAAAGAATCTGCCTGCCAATGCAGGAGAGGCGGGTCAGATTCCTGGGTGGGGAAGGTCCCCTGGAGAAAGAAATGGCAACCCACTCTAGTCTTCTTGCCTGGAGAATGCTATGGACAGATGAGCCTTGTGGGCTGCAGTCCATGGGGTCACAGAGTCAGACATGGCTGATCGACTAAACAACAACAGCAACAGTGCTGAATCACAGCATTGAAAACTGATTTCAGAAGCACCCTAAGGCTTAAGAAATCTCAGTTTATCCATTCTTCTAGTCATTGGAAGTAAAAGTATTAAAAAGCCAACTCTTGTTCTTAACTGGCTGGCAGTCTGTTGACTACCTGAAAGAAACTTACTGGTCATCACTTCACGTCAGACCATAGCGGAGGGCGATTACTTCATTGTGTTGACAAGAAGGTTTTGCAATCTTCTCAGTTATTAGTAGAAAACAAAACCAGTATTTTAAATAGTCCTGTCTCTAATTTTAGCTCCACATTTATCTTTGTTAGACAAAAAATAAAATGTGACCTGCCCAGTTTCTTGTAGTGTCTCATCTAAAGTAACCTTTTGCTTAAAGTTATGGAGACATTTGTTTTCCAATTCAAGCAGTTTTTTAAAAAACTCAATTGTTCATTTCCTGTTGGCCAAAGGATTAACCTTGTCAGCTGATGGTTAGTGAGCTGGAGAAGAGGTGTGATGATTTGACGCCCACCACCCTCCGCCTCGTTTACAGGGTGGTTTTACAGGGGAAGAAATTAAGAATAGCTGTAGCTGGGCTGTTTCCTACATTGTGTAGTCAGGAACCCCTTAGAGGAGGAGATGTGGTTTTTACACACGATTGGCAACTTGTAGCCTTATCACCTACATTAGCTTTCTCTGGGGCCTTTTCTGCAGAAGTGAAAGCTTCCTTACAAGGGGCTGCTATCCCAAGAAACAAATTCAGGAGGGAGCCACGGTGGAAGCACTTTCAAGTTTGTAAGATTAGAGAATATGTTTGCACAATTTATTTCAATTTGCCATCCAGTTCCGAATGTGGTACAGCTTGTTCACAAATGTGTTGAAATTTTCCTTCCTGCAGCATGTTGGGTAATTGTAGATGAGCTTTTCTTTTAATAAGTTGTCAGTTAGCTTTCTGACAGTGGGCTGTGGGGCAAGTACCTAGTTATCAGTTTCCCCACTGTTCTCAGTAAAAATTCACAACTGTCAAGTCTTCCATAAAGATAGCAAGTGGCTTCCTTGATGAGACAGATGATGACCTAAAACCTAGAATCCTGCATGAGCAGTTCTGTCAAGCTCAACAGAAATTAGCTGTTGTCTGAACTACTGAGACTTAACATGATAGTCTGTGAGATGCTGGATGCTCGGTCACTTCAGTCGTGTCCCAACTCTTTGTGACCCCATGGACTGTAGCCCACCAGGCTCCTCTGTTTATGTGATTCTCCAGGCAAGAAGCCTGGAGTGGGTTGCCATTTCCTACTCCAATAGTCTGTGAGAGATGCCCTAAATGTGCATGCAGGGACTTCCCCGGGCTCCAGTGGTTAAGAGTCTGTACTTCCACTGCAGGGTGCAGGTTTGATCGCTGGTCAGAGAATTAAGATCCCACATTCCACTCAGTGCAGCCAAAAAAAATATTTTTAATGTGCATGCAGATTATGGGTGAAGGAGTTTTTTTTCTGGACAGTAGGTTCATAGCTTCCTTTAATTTCTAATAAAAAGCTACTAATCTAAGGGACATCACTTCCTCTAGGCTAAGTCCTATGACTGTATCGAACATATTATATCACAGACTCCTTTCACTATATTATCTTTGGAAATGCCTTCTTTTGCTTGTTATTTGCTATTTCATCTTAGGCATTTTTGGTAAGTTAATATAAAAAAGCAACTGGCTAAAGTCATTGTAGATTAATTATGTTATTCCATGTCCCTTATAAAAGAAAGCTATGTGACCTCTTCTCTAGTAGCACCAAGTCAAAGCCTGTCTCTCTAAGCAAGCTTGCACAAATACTTTTATCATATAATAAATACCATATTCTTTCGTAATATCCTCTTAGGTTTGACTGTCAGTCAGGGCACTTTAAAGAATTGTTCAGTGCCCAGAAGTAGCTACCGAGAGTACTGAATATGATTTTATTCTCTTTTCCTCAATCATTTAGTTTGCAGAGCATCTGGAAGCTGCTTTCCTCCTTGTGAGCACTGAAATATTGTAGTTAATAATATTATAGAAAGGACAGTTTTCCTAACAGAGAAATAATGACACTCTTATCAGCAAGCAGTCTATAACACAACCAGCCCAGGTGCACTTAAGAAAACAAGCTGTCTGCCTGAGTGGGACTTGGAGTTCTTCCACGGATGAATGTAGTTGCTACTCATTCATTCATTTTGGGTGGCTGCTGACACTTTATAATAGTAGAGTAGCAGATAGAAGTTACTGCAGTTTCAACAAAATTATGGCTAATAGAGCTCAAATTTTTTCTGTAAATTGGGATTCTGCGGTCGTTCAACTTGAGTGACAGAACACTCAGAATCTGGTTTGAAAAGCCCTGACCAAACTGAGTTTTAGTTTTCTTTTGAGAGTGTAACTATTCTGTTTGTTTTTATGTTAATATCTTAAGTAGCCATGGACTTTTTAGAAATGGGCAGGAAAAAAGCTATATATTTGATTTGTTGTTTGGAAGATCTAGAAGGAGATAAGACATAAAATACTTAAAATTTTTTCCATGCATCTATTTGGTTCTGTTCATAGTGGTTACATCTGAGACAATTAGTTGGAAGAGTTCCTTAACACTCATTACGTTAGCTTATGTTACATATCAAGATATTCGAAAAATTAGTGGCCTTAAAGACCAAACTGTTATAGTTGTGAAAGCCCCTCCAGAAACAAGACTTGAAGTGCCTGACCCAATAGAGGTAAGGAGATAACATCTCTGTTCACCTGCAGAGATCTTTTTGGAATGCCCGGTGTTTTTTGGTTTTCTCCTTATAAACTCTATTTTGTATTGGAGTATAGCTGATTATGTCATGATAGTTTCAGGTGAACAGTGAAGGGACTCAGCCATACACAGACATGTATCCGTCCTCCCCCAGACTCCCCTCCCATCCAGGCTGCCATGTAACACTGAGCAGAGTTTCATGTGCTATATGGTAGGTCCTTGTTGGTTATCCATTTTAAATATAGCAGTGTGTACCTGACCATTCCAAACTCCCAGCTGTCCCCCCACCCCCACAACCATAAGTTCATTTTCTAAGTCTGTGAGTCTGTGTTTTGTAAGTTGTACCATTTCCTTTTAGATTCCCCATATATGGGATGTCATACGATATTTTTCCTTCTCTAGCTGACTTAGTTCACTCAGTATGACACTCTCGGGGTCCATCCATGTTGCTGCAAATTGGAATGCCTAGTGTTTAAAGAATCATTGACGTCAGTTAAAATCCATATTTTCCTGAAAGCTTGAGAGTTCTTCCCCATCTGTTTTACTTAATCCTAACCTTAAAAATGTATGAGCAGTTTGCTATGTATTGAATGTCCATAAAGTCTAATTTTAACATAACAGGGCATTCAACTCAAAGTGGTTGATAGTTTACAAAGTGGTATATGGGGCCCTGTCCCTCTTGTGGTTTACTCTTTTTCATAATTTGTTATCTAGTGGTTCTGATTGATTTGAACCAGTGGGGACTTTTATGTTGATTACCCTGGATATGGTCCCCACCATGAATAAAGATATAGATGTTTTAAAGTAGCTCCCTACCTTATCTTAGCACATTTAAAGAATTTATTCATTTATAACATATTAACATTTATAAAATCAAATGAGACTTTGGGTTTGTTGATAGATGAGAATATTATAAGGAGCATATTTTTGTGATTGTTTTCAAATATACTTTGATAATATAAGCTTAGACTATAAGATAAAGAAATGTAGTAAAAGAATGCACACAAAATAAAAAGAATGAAATTTACAAACTCCCATCTAGCGTAGAGTTCTCATCTGAAATGATCATAATAGGTTTATGACCTAGATGAAGACTTTTAAATATTAGTGTGCTGTAGTCTTTTATTAAACTCAGTTCCTAGCACTTAAGGCTACTTACTATTCATGCAGTGGCGATTAAAGTTCAGTATAAAAAAACCCTACTCTTCAGGAATGAGTAACATAGAAATATGGTATTTGGAACATTTAAAAGACCTTTTAATAGTTTGCATAGAAGAAATAATTTTTTTTAAAAGAGTCACCTCCTCTTGGCAGGGATCAGCAAAGTTTTTCTTTATAAAGAGCCAGACAGTCAATATTGTTGGCTGTGTGAGCCCTATCGTCTGTTGGGACTACTCAACTGCACAGCCCTACCATTATAGCATTAAAAAAAAAAAAAAGAAGAAGAAGCCAGAGGCAACATATAAACAATGAGAATAGGTATAACTTTTCCCAATAAAACTTTATTTAAAAAGTCAGTTGGTGGACAGGATTTCCCTTTGGGCTGTAGTTTGCTGACCCCTGCTCTAGAGGTTGACAGTCATTGACTGAGATAGACTACCAGTGGAGAAGCAAAAGCAACAATGAAAATTACCCTTTCCATTTTTCCATGAAAATTACAAAACAGCTTCCAGTTTGAACTTTTCTCACTTCTATTCATAGAGCCTACAAATACATTTGGCAAGTACCCAAGGACCCATTGAGGTTTATTTGTGTCCAGAAGAGACTGAAACACACAGTCCAATGAAAACAAACAACCAAGACCACAATGGGAATATCCCTAAACCCACTTCCAAAGGTAAAAATTCCACTTTTGTCATTTGGAAACTATGTTAAAAATGAAGGTAACTAGAAGGATCCTGTATCAGAATCACAAGTCTTGGCAAGAAACAAAAATTTCTATCATTAATGTTACATTAAAAAAAAAATTCCGAATAGTTTGCAGAAGAAAATAATGCTCTTGGGCAAACGGCTCCTCCACCCACTTAATGGAGTCCCCTCAGGCTCTTGCTATCGGCAGAAACCATTTCTTTGCAGTGTTTTGGAAAACCAGCGAAAGTGAAGAGTGGAGGTGTGATAGCTGTCCAGCTGAATCACCAGCTATACTTGGCCACATATCTCTGAGTGATATCACAGATCATTGGAGAGGGAATTGAAAAAAAGTTGGGAGAAGGAAGCCTTTTGCCCAAGAAGTTTTATCTTAATTTTTCCCCCCAGTGTGATGGGGAGAGAATAAGAGAAGAGAAGAAAAAATAAATCTAATTCCTCCCTTCATTGTCTCCACAGCAAAGGAAGCTCTTTGTAGTCTTTTTGTTGTCTCAGATTGGAGATAGGTACTTAATTTTTTCTCCCTCCCAAGATAGCAGCAAGAAGTGATTTAAGTAATCAGATCTGACTTAATATTGAGAAAAAAAAAGGGCACCTCAAATGGTAAAACCAAAGACCACTTTTTTCCCCAACCCTAGAACTTCAAGTGGATGTGTCCTTTTCTTTGTATTTTTAGAATTATCTTTAATAAGCTGGTTGTTCAAAAAAAGACTAAAATCAGTGACCTCTACTGGGGAGCCAACTTTTCAGTCTATATGTTTTGTTTTGCTTTTCCTAAAGGATGACTAACTGGTATCAGAAACTTGTTTTTGAACTTGTTAGTCTCTAATCTTTGAAGCTACCTGTATTCTTGTTTGCTAACAGTTGATATTTTAAAAGATGAGTGAGTAGACAAGCACAAGAAAAAGCTGACCCGAGTCCCTACTTAACAATGCGCATTAGTATAAGAGCTGATCTATACCATAATGTCAGGTTTCCCTAGTGGCTCAGTGGTAAAGAATCTGCCTGCCAGTACAGGAGACGTGGGTTCCATCCCTGGGTTGTGAAGTTCCCCTGGAGAAGGAAGTGACAACCCACTCCAGTATTCTTGCCTGAGAAATCCCATGGACAGAGGAGCCTGGCAGGCCACAGTCCATGGAGACAGAAGAGTCGGACATGACTTATAGACTAAACAACAACAATGTCGTAATGTCATCTAATTGTCCTTAGCAAAAGAATGCATGCTTCTATATCAGCAACGTGTATATGCTTCCTCCAGATTAGATTTTTGCCTGACTTATTTTCTTGTTTCCACCATCTTTTTCTTTCTTCTCAGACTTGGCTTCAACCAACTCAGGACATAGTGATTGCTCGATTTCTATGGCAAACCTTTCTCCTCTGGCTTCCCCGGCCAACCTTTTACAGCAGACTGAGGACCAAATTCCTTCCAACCTAGAAGGACCATTTGTGAACTTACTGCCTCCCCTGCTCCAAGAAGACTATCTCCTAAGCCTCGGGGAGGAAGAAGGCATCAGCGATCTCTTTGATGCTTACGATTTGGAAAAGCTCCCGCTGGTGGAAGACTTTATGTGTAGTTGATTATGCTTCGTGTGAACTCCCCTTATAAACCAATATTTTTTTATTATGGAACCAGAACATGTATCATGCAGTGTTGTCCCTTCCTCCCTTCTTCCTCCAAGATAGTATCATGAAGTAAACTACAGACTTCAGAACAAAGCTGACATTTTAATGAATTAAAAAAAACAAAACTGTCTATCAACGCACAGTTGCAGGCTCCCTTGGGAAAGCCCTGCCTTGCCCCAGGCTCCAAAATCTCCTGGATGAGTCAGCAAGTGAGAAAATGTGCAATCAGGTGTCTCTCACCCGTCCTCTTCCTCCCTCCCTCCCTCCTGGATTGGCTTGCTGTGCCTGACGGATGGGCTGTAGAATGGGGTCTGGCCACCTGGCCCACTCGAAAACAGCAATCTTCCTTAATAGCATTTCAAGCCGTGCCTTCTCCGCAGAATGCATGTCTTTGGGGTCTGCTAATTTGGGATGGAAACTGCAGGAACTGTAAACTTGAAGTCATGCAAAAGTATGAAATGGATTTCTTCAGCTCTTCTTAGGAATATTTAAATTACTGTCATAATTCAGTTTAAGCTATGGACCGCGTGTCCCACTTGGAGGCCAAGAGATCTTCCACAGCCTTTCAGATGAAGAAACTGTTCTCCAATACTCATCGCAGATACAGAAGAACAGTCGAGTTCTGCCCCTCTAAGCTGTTGTGGATTTTCCTGTCTCCATAAACCACTCCCACTCTCTTGCCCCCAACGTATTTGTAAGTTTGAAGTTTATAGCAAATGCCTACTTGGGAGTTCTTTGTGGATTGTTTTTTTTTCTTTTTCTTTTTTTTAGCTGCCATTTAAGCATTCCTGTGGCACCCATCAACCATTTCAATTTAATTGTTTACTTTGAAGCGGTTTTTGCTAATTCAAATTAGTTTAAGCAGAGGTAGAGAACCTCTACTGATCAGAGCATGTGTGATCTAAGGCTTAATAGTCTCGGCGAGAAGCTTTGCCCCATCTCGCTTCCTTCCCCAGGAGGGGGTGCTCGGAGCGAGTGGAGCTCACTGACGGGGGTGGCCCATTGGAGAGAACCAGGTCAGACCCCCAAGAAGCAGCAGGTATGGATGGATCCCTCCGTCCCTTGGGCTTCCCAGGCCCCCTGTGACCGGGGAAAGGGCTCTTACACTGCACTCAGGGAGACCACTTCTCAGGATGGGGTCGGATGGAGAGGCCTCTGGGGAGAAGGACATCCCCCGTCGTGAGTAGCATGCTATCAGTGGCACTTCGCTTCAGCCGTTGAGAGCAGGGAGCTCCCACTGTGTCGGGGGCTACAGGAGTCCTGGCCAGAACCCCCGTTCCCCCTTCCACTGTGAAGGAGCAGGTTGGACCAAGGAAAGCTGGGGCTATAGAAAAAAGGCAGGGCAGGATGCCAGGACATCTCCCACTTAACTCTTCAGGAATGGCATCCCAAGTCGGAGGCTTCCTGACAGCGGCAAAATCCTACCAGTTGAGTCCAAGAATGGCTTTCCCATTGGCCAGGGGGTAGATGGCCATCTCCCACTGGGAATGTGGCAGAGTACCTCACATCCATTCCTTGGATGCTAATGACTGTGGGAATGAGGGAGTCATCTAATAAATAAATTAAACCTCAACACCAAGAATGGTTGAGTTGAATTGGGTTCTGCCCGACACAGTGGGAGGCACATGGTAGGCACTCGATTCAACAGGATGGGAAAAAAGAAATACTGGATTGGCCAAAAAGTTCATTTGGGCTTTTCCATACCATCTTATGGAATATTCCTTACTTATATCCCTTAGGAAAAGTACAAAACCTACGAAAGCCCCAGCCGATTTACTCTAGGTAGATTTCCACAATATGCAAAGTGGTGGTGGGGTCAACACAAATGACACCAGCACTTTAAACTATTTGTGTAGGTATGCATGGGTGTATGTTTGAGAAGACAAACAAAGGTGCAGTTTATCCTCCTTTTTCTTCGGCCTCCATCCCCACCCTCCTCCCCTGGACACACACTGGACCTGGTCCGAGATGAAGCATTGGGTGGGGGAGGGAGGGGGAGCTTTGTGTCAAGTGCCTACTGGAAATGCACTGTGGGGTTTTTTTCCTGTATGGGAAACCATTTATGCCAAGCTTTTCCCTATTTCCCATATTTATCTCATCTGGTTAGCTGCCTCTGCTTCCAGCTTTGTGTAATTCTCTTTGCCAGCTGCACAAAGCTGATTTTTTTCCAAAGTCTAAAGACTGAGCTCACCTGGCTATGTGGTTGTGTGTTTGGTTGAATTTCTCGTTAAACCTTTTCGTAACGTGATGCCGTATTTATTGTTTTAAAAAACAAAAAGAATCCTAATAAGTCTTAAAAGTTCCTTCATGCATAAGGCTTTCCCAGTTAATGGGCTTAACTGGTGTACAGTAAGTAGACGTCCATACTGTATTCTGTTTGCATTAGTCATTTTCTTTTTGACATAAGTTTCTGGCACACGAAGTGGGTTAGTACTACAGTATTTGTGTTACTTTAAGTACTGAGTATGCAGGTTTCCTGGTACCATTGAGTTGCTGCTATTAAAGCTCACACATGAAATGGCTAAAAGTTACAAGTGTGCGAATTATGACTGCGTGAGCCTTAGAGAGTAAATTGTATAAAGAGCAACACATGAGCTGTCAAACAGTGTTAGGTGTGTGTTTATATGTACAGATTTGTGCGTAGTAATCATTTTATTTAAGTTGATACGCAGTCTCCTCATATTTTCATTATCTAGCAATTTTGTACAAAATAGCAATTAATTTGTAAACACTGCCAGAATATTTTCTAGCTGGTTTGTAATTTTTTAAGAGTGTTATTTTGTTTTTTTCCCTTGTTGTTGTTCTTGTTGTGGTGGTGGTTCTTGTGTTCATTTTTGTTGTAAGTGTAGATCTGTAAATACAATTGCAGTATTTAAAGCTTTAGCTTTCAGGAAAAAGAAAGTAAGAACTCAGTGTGTGCATGACAACTCGTGTGTACGAAATGAGGGATTTGAAGGAAGATGCCTTGCAGAGTGAGTCGGGTGGCAACTGTCCGATTGTGGGAATTTCTTTTCTTGTGGGGTACGAGATTTTGTCAAAAGGAAGTATTTCTCCCAGAATTGGGAGTATGCAAACTACTAATCAGTTTAGCTTTGTGTTGTATGCTAGTTTAAAAAAGAAAATATGTAATATAATGTAAAAAAAAAAAAAAGCTTTTATGATGGATTTTGTAAATAGATTTGTTACAGGGTAACCTGTTCTCTAGCTGTGATCTTACCACTTCAAATGGGTGTAATTTGAATAAATTTTGTATGGTAAAGGATCAATAAAATGATTTTTTTTAAGAGTTCAGCCTTGTGAATGGTTTCTTACTATTGTCTTATGCTACTACGTTATATTTCTAAAGACATGCTTAAGTTAAGGGGAAAGTTTGAATAAAAATTCAAAACATCATATGCTTTACTGTTTTGGGGATCTGGGGAGCATTAAGCAAAAGGTTTTTTGACCACTTGTGAGTGTTTGCCACTTTAGGAAGCAAAAGAACTTGCCATGTCTCTGATCACCTGCAGAAGCCACCCCAGGTGTGAAAGAAGGATTTGTACACCGAGAAAACACCAAGTCAAGTTTTCTTCCTCATAAGGAGCTTGAAACAAGTAGATTATTTCTCAATACAGGTAATTGCCTCCCTTGTTCTAGATTCACTCCATGTTCTTTAAGTGAAGTAGTTGTTCATTTATTCATTCAGTCACTCTGAATGAGCATGAAGTGATTACTATATGCTGGATATGGTTGTAGGTGCTGGAGTCCAGATAGAAAAAGACAGATCCTTATCAGCATGAAGAAGCTTACAGTCTAGTAGGGAGAGAAATAAGTTTTAATTAGAATTAAATTCTAAGGACAGGCTCTTAAGTGATTGTTTCTTCTGAAGCCATATTTGGAAGACTTAAGGATAGATGCTTTGAGGCAAAAATGGAAATGAAGGGAAGATAAAAGCCTTGCTATTGGAGAGCTGTACAAGGAGGAGAGATTCTGATCCAGAGAGCTTTAGGGGCCTATGCATCTGGATGCAGGAAGGTTTGCAGAAGACTGCCTGGGTGGACACAACTCAAACTTGAATAGCCAATGGATTCATCTTCTAAGATCTAGGAAGCTGGGGAGCACCTGAATCCAATCTAGACTACAATCCAGATATCATGAAAGAAAATGGAAAGATTAAATGGTAGGTCGTGCCTTGGGATACGAATGAGAATCCCTGCCCTGCCTACTTAGAATTAATCACCCAGGAGTCAGTCAGAAGTTAACAGAAATACCATTAACAGCAGGAAGTTGCAGTGATCCACAGAATGCAAAGAGCAAGCTTTCTGTTGTGCCCTTAAATCTGGGATTTAAAGACTGAAAGACAAATAGAACAATTTCTTAAAATACTCTGGAATGTTTATAACACTAGAAATTACTATTATACTTTGTTGTGCAAAGAGTACTATCAAAAAGTTCTGGAATTCCTTATGCTGGGGTGTCTGAAAAGTGTTGTGGGAAACAGAAGGGACAAAGTCCCATGTTACCACGTGCCTTAGAAACAAAACTGGAAATTCTGGCATGTTGGGCTTCTCTTGGGCTGTTTTAGGACTTGAGTATATACAACAGAAAAGACAGAGTTAGTTCCTAGGGAAAACAGAGGATGTGTGTGTTTTCTCTTTCCTGCATCAATTTCAGTAGCTGCCTGCACACATCAGGAATACAGAAACAAGGGAATCAGAAACATGTTTTAATTTAAGCAGGAAATTCAGATAAACCAAAAGCATTAATTAAGTCCTACTTTTTCAACTTGAACAAAACCATGTCAACTGATAATGACCAGAGAGTCACAGGATTTGAGTTGGAAGGCAACCTGATCCTGAACAAGGAGCTGGTTTCATCATGTGACTATTGAGCCATCATTTTTTTTTTCACCAAGAAAACCATCTCCAGAATCCTAATCCAGTGCTCTTCCTGCAATATTTTAAGGTCTCCTAGTTCCTCCTCCTCAGACACATATATCAGAAACCGGCCTCTTCCCAGTTTTACTCTTGGAACCACAGCCTGGCTGACGTGGTTAATTCATCCTTCTGAGTTAACTTCACCTTCTGGAAGCTCTGTGACCATCCTGTCCACTGGCACTAATTTCTTGTACTCTTCCCCATCATATTCGATGGATGCAATCACTATCTTCTGTGCCTCTGTGCACAGTTAAAAACTGAGAGAGATGGAAACCATTGGAAGTCTAAGTTGAAGGACTCCCCAGTGGTTCTTTTGTCCTCAGTCTTTGATAAAAATGGATTTGCTGTATTTAAACAGAGGAAGAATTGAATCCACAACAGCTTCTAAATAGGATGTTCCATTTCCCCCTTGAAAGACTCAAACTTCTCTTCCTGTACAGACTACTTTTCAGCTCCAGAAGCCTTTAAGACTTTTTCTGCATAATCAAATTCAGGAACAGTTGCCTCAGCTGAAACCTAAATTATACTGTGTCTCAGCCTTGAACAGCCCTTAGCATTGTACAGGGCTTTACAGTTTACAATGGATTTTCATCTGCCTTATCTCTGCATATAAAGCCATTTGTAACTGATGGCATTAGCTGCAGAAGCAACTAATCAATCTACAGAACAGTATGTGGGCAGTGATATGAAGAAAGGATAAAAAGCACTTAGCTTTAAGCCATACTCTGGAGACCCAAGGAACAAGAAAGAACACTGTGATTCCACAGAAGAGATCTGAAATAAAGACATCAGTAAGTAAAAATTAAACCATGTCAACAAAGAGAGCATGTTTCAATGGGTTAGGTATGGGAAGAGAGCTTGTATGTGCTTAGAAATGGGAAGAAGCAGAACGAGACCCAAGATGCTTGAAAAGAGTCACAACCAAATCCTACCCTTGGCAAGAAACCAAAGTACAGCTGTTCTTTAGTCAAAGAGAAGGTACTATCACCATTGACTCAAAGTTTGGTTATCTATCAAAGGAATAAAGTGAGTACTAAAGACGTGGACAGGCATAGGGGTGCAACAAAGAAAAGGAGACAATAGAAAGCATAGAAATGATTCCCTTACCTGGTACTGAGAAGGAGCTAAACCAGCAACAGGGGGTCAAAGTTATTTCTAAGTGAAGAAGAAATAATTGGATAGGACTCCTGCTCTGGCAGTATGGCAGATTAAATGGCCAGGAAACCCTCCTGTTACAAAACATCTAGACTGCACAGAAAAAAAATTTTTATTATACTGCTGAGATTACAAGAAATTCCCATGGGCCAGAAGAATAAAAAAGAACTAAGCTAAAAAGAAAGGTTGAAGAGCATGTAAACAGTAAAGACAGATAAGCCTAAGGTTGGCTACCAGTTGCATTTCAAATACTGTTGCTGGCATTGAGAAAAATTGTCTCAGGCCAACAAAGAAAGCCTGAAGAACTAAACCTAAGATTCAGGTTAAACCAGATAAACTGGAAGAAGGCTCTAGTGCTCCAGCTCAGAGTCATCTCTCTGGCTTTCAGCAGAGCAAACTCATCCATATTCTGGACAAGACCACATAGGACCACAGACTACCAAATAGAGTGTTAGTCACTCTGTTGTGTTCGATTCTTTGTGATCCCGTTAACTGTAGCACCCCCAGTCTCCTCTTTCCATGGAATTCTCTAGGCAAGAATACTGGAGTGGGATGCCTTTCCCTTCTCCAGGGGATCTTCCCAACCCAGAAATCGAACCTGGGTCTTCTGCATTGCAGGTAGAGTCTTTACCATCTGAGCCGCCAGGGAAGCCCCTAATATAAGATCACAGTGAAAGGTCAACAAATACAAAAGGAAACAAACTAGCATTGATAACAGAAGCAGAAAACATCAGATTTAGAGCTCAAAGAATTCAAATAATGGAATTGCCAGATATAGTATATAAGATAAATATGTATGAAGTGTTTAATAAGCAGTACTACAAAAACGAGTGACCAAGAAGAAATGATCAAAACTGCCCCAGAGACTTGGAAAAGAATAAAATGTTAGGAATTAAAAATATAATTGTTGAAGAAAAGAAATGATGGCTAAACCAGCAGTTTAGATACAGCTAAAGAGACCGAAATGAATTGGTATGACAAAATTACCCAGAGTGTAGCACAGAGAGGAAAGGAGATGGAAAATATAAATACATTTTGAGAGATCCAGATAATAAATATTTTAGGCATTGTGGGCCATAAGGTCTCTGTCAAAACTACTTAACTCTGTACCAAGAAAGCAGCCATAAACAGTCAGTAAATAAATGAGTAGCATGGCTGTGCTCCAATAAAAATTAGGGATGCTAAAATTTGATTTTCATGTATTTCTCACTTGTCATGAAATAATATTCTTCTTTTGACTTTTCTCAACCATTTTAAGAATGTAAAAACTGTTTTTAGCTCACAGGTTGTACAAAAAGAGGTGGTGGGTGGTTTCTGGTCCAACATGTAGAGTATGGAAGCTGTCACCCCTGTCCTCAAAACAAGAAAAAGACTGAACAATGTGAAAATCAATAACTGTCAGAGTGAATTACAAACTCGAGGGCTCAGACCAAGGGGCACTTCCCAGGACTGCTGCTGCCAGTGCCCCCGCCCCCATGGTGAGCCACTGCGACCCACGTCTTCACAGGAAACCCTCCAACACTAGCAGACCTCTGCTATTTCCCAATTGACCACAGAGCATGTCACATAGGAGCACCTCCATAATTGACTGCTTTACCTAGTTTCTTTCTGCCCCCCATTTAACAATAAAGAAACCGAGACTCCAAGAGCTTAGGTGATTTGCTCAAATTCACAGGGTTAATAAGTGGCAAACTGGGAATTTGAACCCAAGGACACTTGACGCCAATGTTTTTTCACTCTGCCACACCACCTCCAGAAGCAACTAGAACAGGTGGGCAAAATACATCATTCTAGCCTTATCTGGAGATGCTGACACTACACGGGGGAGGTGCAGAGTTCTGCAACACAATTTTTTAACGAAAAGATGACTTCAGTATAAAGACCAAGCCCTTGCTAACCTCACTTACTTCAAGAATATTCTCACACATGTGTGCAACCCTTTGTGACACAGACACATATCACAACCTGTACCTCCCTGCTTCCTGGCCACATAGCTGGACTGCACTTCCCTGCCGCCCTTGCAGTGAGACACGGCACGTGGCTGCCTTCTACACAATGGAATGAATGAAAGCTCTGGCCATCACCTCCAAATCTGGCCTTTAAAACACCAAAAAAAAAAAAAAAAAGACAGCCAACTATATGTTATTTATAAGATATCTACTTTAAATACAAAGACAGCTAAATTAAACGTAAAAGAATGGAGAAAGATAAGCCATGAATATAATAACCAAAGCCAAGTGGATTAGCTATATTAATTTCAGATAGAGCAACACTATTTGAATTAGTGCCCCCCAGAAGCAGACACGTAGGCATAAACCTAATAAAATATGTATGAGATCTACATGAGGAGAACCGTGAGGCTCTGATGAAAGAAATCAAAGATCTATATAGATAGAAAGCTATTCTGTGTCCATGGATAAGACCAAAAATTGTTAAGGGATCAGTTGTCTCCAATTTGACCTATAGATTCAATCCCAAATTAAAATTTCAGCAAATTATTTTGTGGATATCAACAAAGAGATTCTAAATTTTATATGAAAAGAGAAAATTCCCAGCATAGCCAACCCAAAACTGGAGAACACAGTTGGAAGACTGATACTACCCAACTTGAAGAATTACTATAAAGCCATAGTGATTAAGTCAGTATGACACCGGTAAAAGACTAGACAAACTCATCTGTGAAACAGAAAAGAGTCCAGAAGTAGAACCACAAAAATGTAGTCAAGTCATCACTGAGAAAGTAACAAAGGCAATTCAATGGATAAAGGACAGTCTTTTCAACAAATGGTGCTACAACAATTGGACATCTACATGCAAAAAAAAAAAAAATCTAGACACAGTTTTTACCCTTTTCACAAAGATTAACTCCAAATTAATTATAGGCTTAATGTATTGAAGAAGGCAGTGGCACCCCATTCCAGTACTCTTGCCTGGAAAATCCCATGGACGGAGGAGCGTGGTGGGCTGCAGTCCATGGGGTCACTAAGAGTTGGACACAACTGAGTGATTTCACTTTCACTTTTCACTTTCATGCATTGGAGAAGGAAATGGCAACCCACTCCAGTATTCTTGCCTGGAGAATCCCAGGGACGGGAGAGCCTGGTGGGCTGCCGTCTATGGGGTCACACAGAGTCGGACATGACTGAAGCGACTTAGCAGCAGCAACAGTACAAATCCATAAAACACAAATCCATAAAACTTCTAGATGATAGAATAGAAGAAAATCTAGGTCCCCTTTGGCTTGGTTATGGCTTTGAGATACAACACCAAAAGCATGATTTGTGAAAACCATTTTGATAAGTTGGCCAGTTTGATATGATAGTAATGGTCCTTCATTCTTAAAAGTAGGTAGTGAGTTCATAGGTAGTCATTTTATTATTAATCATCAACCTTACATTCACCCTGCATATAATACTTTGTAAAATAATTACACAATTTTTTTCTTAAATTTTGAGGTTGGGCCTGAAAATGTCAGAAGGATAAAGGCAACGGATTGGTATGTTCTGCAACAACCAACTGATCTTTACAGTGGTTTATTCACTAAGTCATGTCCGACTCTTTTGTGACCCCATGGGCTGTTGCCCTCCAGGCTTCTCTGTCCATGGGATTCTCCCGGCAAGAAGACGAGTGGGTTGCCATTTCCTTCTCCAGGGGATCTTCCCCACCCAGGGATCAAACCCTGGTCTCCTGCAATGCTGGCAGATTCTTTACCAGCTGAGCCACCTGGGAAGGGGGACAACTGCTCTTTAGAGTACCAAATATGATAGATTAATACCTGATATATTGCTAACCCACCAGAGATTGAATTATCTTTTTTTTTTCTGTGCTGCACACTACAATAAAGCCTTCTGATAGATAAAAATAGGGAATTGGGTAGAATTAAGAGAAAGGCAAAGCTTTACAATTCATTATTTTTTAAAGCCAAGAATTAAATCAGAAACAGAATGCTTAGGAGAGAAACAAGTAGACAGAAAAAATTAGTTTCACCTCAGCAGGACGATGGCATGCTCTGCCTAGCCCTTCTTTGAAGTGCTGATGTGTGCAGACAGAGTTCCACGAACTGCCCTCGATTAAAACTGCTTTTCCTCCAGGCCCCTTGTCCAGCTGGGTTCAGTTACCTTTTCAAAGGCCCCAGGCGAAACCTGCTTGTGGACGGGTGCCAACAGGGTAGAGGTCGGTGAGAGCAGGAACCACCACTGATACTGAACTGTGTGCCTTGCCCCTTTTGTAGTAATTTCATGAAAATACTCAGCAAAAACTGGAATAAGAAAGGATTTTTTAAGCCATTCTTGCTGATTTATTCTCTCTTGCCTCTGTCTCACCTCCAAATTTCACAGCCCGTATCATATCATCTTTGCCTTATCTTCTTTCTTCCTTCAGGCCTGCTCTTTGTCAGAAGATCACAACCAGTGTGAACTTGATTCAGATGCCTACTGACCCAGAACTGACCTCCCAACCCTGAGCCCAAATCCCCCCTTACCACCCAGAGTTAGTATTTTGCATCTTAGACCTTAATATTCCAATTCTGACTCTCACAGTATGCACTAATGAAAGAGCAGAGACAATCAAACAATATTGCATTGACTATCCTCTGGAAAGAGCCATTCAACTCATTTTACAACCTTCTTTGGTTCTCTGATCTTTTTTTCCCCCACTTATTGTACTTTGATGGAAGATTCTATATAATCTATACACTTTTATCCTTTAATTGTTTAGTTTCTTCCTCTTCTTTGCTTTCAAAATAGATTTTTAGGTATTATCAACATTTGGCTTAACACATGAAGGTCTAGAAGCATCTAAAAGTCATTTCTGACACGTTTTCATTTCACTGCTTGTGTTTCAAAAATTAGAAACCCTATAGTTGAGTAAAGCTGCAGTGGTGTGGATTTCGTCACTGAAGTCTCACGTTTCCTCCCAAGCAGTCAACCAATATTCATCATCAAGCCCCAATTCCCTACCACCTACAAGTTCAATGTGGCCTCTTCTTTAGTCCAGTGCAAACTACCCACACATACACACACATTAAGAGTCTCCAAGTCACCCACAACACACAACAGTCTCTCAACACTCATCTGGTTGCTAATTATGAGTCATTCTTTTTGACAGTGCCTACTAGCTCTTTTTCCATTTCTCCCATAATACTCAAAACAACAAAAGAAATAAGTTCCTTTTCCCTAGATGCAGAAAAAACTAGCTCTTTACTTTTATACCCCCTTATCCTGTACCCTACCTTTGTTATTTAGAAGGTGCAGGGTCTCCTTCACCTCTGCTACAGGTACCAGGACCCAGTTGCTGGCGGATCCAGGACAGACTAGCATCAAAGTCCTACACCAGCCATATTCAGTCACCTCATCCACCAGTTCAGTTCAGTTCAGTCCCTCAGTCGTGTCCGACTCTTTGTGACCCCACGAATTGCAGCACACCCGGCCTCCCTGTCCATCACCAACTCCCGGAGTTCACTCAGACTCACATCCATCGAGTCAGTGATGCCATCCAGCCATCTCATCCTCTGTCATATCCTTCTCCTCCTGCCCCCAATCCCTCCCAGCATCAGGGTCTTTTCCAATGAGTCAACTTTTCGCATGAGGTGGCCAAAGTACTGGAGTTTCAGCTTTAGCATCATTCCTTCCAAAGAAATCCCAGGGCTGATCTTCTTCAGAATGGACTGGTTGGATCTCCTTGCAGTCCAAGGGACTCTCAAGTGTCTTCTCCAAGACCACAGTTCAAAAGCAACAATTCTTCGACTCTCAGCTTTCTTCACAGTCCAACTTTCACATCCATACATGACCACTGGAAAAACCATAGCCTTGACTAGACGAACCTTTGTTGGCAAAGTAAGTCTCTGCTTTTCAATATGCTATCTAGGTTGGTCATAACTTTCCTTCCAAGGTCATGGATGCAGTTACCATCTGCAGTGATTTTGGAGCCCCCCAAAAATAAAGTCTGACACTGTTTCCACTATTTCCCCATCTATTTCCCATGAAGTGATGGGACCAGATGCCATGATCTTCATTTTCTGAATGTTGAGTTTTAAGCCAACTTTTTCACTCTTCTCTTTCACTTTCATCAAGAGGCTTTTTAGTTCCTCTTCACTTTCTGCCATAAGGGTGGTGTCATCTGCATATCTGAAGTTATTGATATTTCTCCCAGCAATCTTGATTCCAGCTTGTGCTTCTTCCAGCCCAGCATTTCTCATGATGTACTCTGCATAGAAGTTAAATAAGCAGGGTGACAATATACAGCCTTGAGGTACTCCTTTTCCTATTTGGAACCAGTCTGTTGTTCCATGTCCAGTTCTAACTGTTGCTTCCTGACCTGCATACAAATTTCTCAAGAGGCAGGTCAGGTGGTCTGGTATTCCCATCTCTTTCAGAATTTTCCACAGTTGATTGTGATCCACACAGTCAAAGGCTTTGGCATAGTCAATAAAGCAGAGGCAGCTGCAGAGCCCAGGCCATCCTGGCTCCTTCCTTCTGTAATTCTCCCCAAGGAGGGCAAGACTGGAAAATTCCAAATCAGTATCTCCCACCTAGTACCAGCCAGCCACGCCTAAGTCCGACCCACACTGCCTGCACCCCTTGGCTCCTGGCTCTTGGCTGCACCAACCTTAAAAATTTCTCTCCCCAGTTCTCTACAGCTGTGCAAGGTCCCTTTGGCTTAAGTCTTCCTGATCATCTGGAAGCACCCTGGACTCCCTGCATCCCCCTCTCTGGCTCTCCCCTTAAGCTCGTGCTTCCCAAACAGACCAGCGACAGTGACCTACCTGCCGCCTACCCGGTGCTCTCAGGAGATTTTCGCACCTCTTCTTGCCCTCTTCAGACTGGAAGCCCTCTCCCTCCTGGGATCTTCTCTCTCACTTCCAGCCATACCTAGTTTCTGGCCATCCCAAGATCTTTTCCAGTCACCCTTTCTCAACCCAGGACCCTTAGAACCAAATCCAAGGTTCTGCTGAGCTGACTCCCTGCCCTGTGTAGCCCCATGTGCCTGGAAACAGAGATGGAGACAACCCAGCTCCAGCTTGAAACCAGACTAGCCAGGTTCCTCCACTGCCCCAGCTATCTAGCTTCTGAAAATCACAGAGGTATTTTGTTTCTGGTGAAATCACAATTTTGTCTTTATATATATATATGATTATTTGACATAACTGAAATAGATAGTACTAATGCTATGTCATTTATGAAAACTTTTGTTTTAGGATGACTATTTTCCTTTCTGGAGAAGGCAATGGCACCCCACTCCAGTACTCTTGCCTGGAAAACCCCATGGATGGAGGAGCCTGGTGGGCTGCAGTCCATGGGGTCGCAAAGAGTCGAACACAACTGAGCAACTTCCCTTTCAGTTTTCACTTTCATGCATTGGAGAAGGAAATGGCAACCCACTCCAGTGTTCTTGCCTGGAGAATCCCAAGGATGGCGGAATCTGGTGGGCCTCTGTCTATGGGGTCGTACAAAGTCGGACACAACTGAAGCGACTTAGCAGCAGCAGCAGCAGCATTTTTTTTTCTAGGGTAAAAAGGTGATATGATAATAGAAAAAGAAATGGGAGCTACCTCCCTGGTAGTGGTTAAGACTTTGCCTTCCAATGCAGGCGTTGCAGGTTCGATCCCTGGTCAGGGAGCTAAGATCCCACATGTCTCAGAGACAAAAAACCAAAATATAAAACAGAAGCAATATTGTAACAAATACAATAATGATTAAAAAACAAAAAAGGAAATGGGGACCACTCTCTGGCCTTTCTCCATTTTTTTATGTACCACTTAGATCTGCTACTCTGGAGATGCTGGGGAGATGCTGAATGAACATCACATAGAAAGCCTCAACTCTTAGTGTTATGTACATAATAAAGTTCCTATTGTTGAAGTTATCAAAAATATAGTGGTTTCAATGTAACCTCCTAAACTTAATTATATAGCTGTGTAATTAAGGAGATTTTCCAGATGGTTCAGGAAAATTCTAATGCTATCCATGTTTATTGAACAGATTCAGTTATAATTACAAAGACTCTTTTCTCAGTTCTCATCTTGATCTCAGCAACTCTCTCTTACTTTAACTCACTTTTTAGCCCTGCCACCACCAAACAAGGCTTCCCTGATGGCTCAGACAGTAAAGAATCTGCCTCCAATGCAGGAGACCCAGGTTTGATCACTGGGTTGGGAAGATACCCTGGAGAAGGGAATGCAATCCACTCCAGTATTCTTGCCTGGAGAATTCCATGGACAGAGGAGCCTGGTGGGCTAGAGTCCATGGGGTTGCAGAGAGTCAGACACGACTGAGTGACTAATACACTATACCCTATACCCCCAAACAAAGGGCGTCTTCTAGAATCATTACGTTTGTAGATCTGAGGAAAACAGCATAGTTTTTGGAGGTGGGGGGGGGGGCACTGCACCAGGTCTTCATTGCTGTGCATGAGCTTTTTCTGGTTGTGGCGACCTGAGGCTACTCTCTAGTTGTGGTTCATGGACTTCTCATTGCAGTGACTTCTCTTGTTGCAGAGCTCTAGAGCACTCAGGCTTCAATAGCTGTGGTACTTGGGCTTAGTTGCTCTTCAGGATGTCGGATCTTCCTGGACCAGGGATCAAACCCATTTATCCTGCATTGGCAGGTAGATTCTTAACCACCTGGCCACAGGGAAG